>NC_057861.1:77562826-78201326 GCF_019393635.1 Dromiciops gliroides
TAATTAGGGTTGTTCTTCAGTGGTTTCAGTTGTAACTCTTACTGCCCCACTCTTTGTGATCCTATTTGGGATTTTCTTGGTAAAGATACAGGAATGTGTTGCCATTTCCTTCACCAGCTTATTTTACAGATGAGGAAACTGAGACAAACAGGTTTAAGTGACTTGCCTAGGATTACACAGTCTATGAGTGTCTGAGGCTGGATTTGAACTCAGGTCTTCCTGTCTAGACCTGGTTCTCTATCCACTTTGCCACCTAGCTTTCTCTAATTAGGGTAAAGTAGTACTTATTGGAGGGTTTAGCTATAGGGAAAATAGAAGGGCCCAGTGAACCTTAGGAAGCATTGACTGGAAATAGTAACATTCAACAAATAGTCCACATGATTACTTAGATTGTAGTTGGTGACTTCCTACTCAAACAGTGTGAGTGGTTATATGATGAAGGAGAGAAGAAAGGAAGGAAACAAGCATTTATTAAGTGTTTATTTTGTGCCAGGTTCTGTGCTATATGATATTATCTTTTGGTTCTCACAATAATTCTAGTAAGTGCTATTATCCCCATTATATAGTTGAAACTTAGAGGTTAAGTGACTTGCCCAAGGTCACACAGCTATTACTTATCTGAGGTTGGATTTAAATTTAGGTATTCCTGACTTCAGGCTCAGCACTGTATCCACTGTGCCATGTAGTGGTTCTAGGGTTGGAGTGCAGCAGGTTACCTTTGGTGGGATTGGGGATGGTTAGGGTCAGCATCTGGCTGGATGTGTGTATTCAGTACCTGGTAGGAACTGGGAAACAGGGGCTGGGATTGGGGGAGGTGAAGGGCTCTCTTCAATCTGTTTGGGCTGAGTCCTTGGGAGCTCATTGGTATCTGGGCAATTAGTCCATAAACACTTAATTGAGTACCTAGTATGCGTGTGTCCCAGGAGGGCTGGGGTGTAGTATAGGGAGTTGGGACCCCTGGTCAAGTAGGGTTGGGGAGAAGGGCTAGGAGCCTTAGGAAACAAGACTGGGAACTGAAAGTCCTGGGGAGGGATGCAACGCCCAAAGTTGAATATGATGAATTATGAGTGTTAGATTCCTGGCCCCCTGAGCCTGGCCAACTCTCAGGTTATTTGAGGAAGGCCTCAGTCCTCTGGCTGGTGGCCTCTCTGGGAATGTCTATAGTAATGAGCCTTGAGAGTGCAGCCTTTCTGGGCAGGCAGACTGGCTCCCTTCTGTCTTTCTTACCTCCAGGAAGTCTGGGCCCTACCCAGAACAGGGCTCATTATGGCGGCTGTCCTGGAATGCCTTTCCCATCTGTGAGTTAAGGAGATTATCTTGGTTTGAAATTCCAAGGAGCCTGGGAGGAGGATTTGTTAGCTGTGCTTGCCTTCTCTCTCCTGTCAAGGCACTAGGGCCGGCCCAGGCTGGACTGGGCTGGCTGGAGGCTCTTTGCCATGGTAAGGGTGGAATTTTCAGTGCTTTCTTGGCCAATATGTGGCCCTAGCTCTGGGGACTGGGAATGGGCAGAAGGCTGGTGCGTGCACAGGGAAGTTTGGGGGGACCATCTGGAGGGGGAGCTAGGTAGGGGTGAACTGATCAGTCTTGAATCCTGAGCAGCAGCAGCAGTAGCAGCATTCAAATTAAGGGAGCACCCTCTTTTTTCTTTTGCTCACCTGGGAAAGGAGCCAGGTCCAAAGTTTTATGTGACAAGTCTAAAGGACTGGTTTGTGGTGGCAGAGGAAAGGTAGGTGGTTTCTTCCACAGGAAAATGTTGCTGGCTGGTCCTGGGGTTTTTGTCTGTGGTATGTGATTGGTAACCTTCGTTAGGGACAGGAAGGGTGCTGTTTACTTGGGTTGTTGATGTCCTAAAATCTTCCTGCTTATCATCACTGACCCAGGTGGAATAAATTACTAAGCTTTGATCTGGAGTGAGGAAGAAAAGAGAGGTGAAGCAATGAAATGGACAGGAAGGTTGCATTAGAGGCAGAACACGAGGTTTGGGAGGTCCTGAGAGGAAAGAGGTAGAATATTACGTTTATAGAATAAATGTTTTGGAGTAATAGAGAAGTGAGAAACTCTGGGTAGTTGGGAGGTAGCAAAGCTGTCTTGGACAGGAGCTGGAAATGTCTTGTGGGTTCTTGGGCTCCCAAAGGCAGATGGCCTGGCCTAGAGAGAGGCATGAGGTCTGGCCCTTAGTCCTACCTCTACCTCTTGGTGGGCCTGGGCAAGCCAATTTCTTCCTCTTCTTCCCTTCAGATGCTCTCAGTTCTCTCTCTCTCTCTTTTTTTTTTTTAAAGTGAGGCAATTGGGGTTAAGTGACTTGCCCAGGGTCACACAGCTAGTAAGTGTTAAGTGTCTGAGGCCAGATTTGAACTCAGGTACTCCTGACTCCAGGGCTGGTACTCTATCCACTGCGCCACCTAGCTGCCCCCCTCAGTTCTCTTTTATCCCTTATTCAATGAGTTTCTGTTTTCCCATTTTGTGAAGAAAAGAGGTTAGACTAGGTGATCTTTAAGGCCTTTTGCAATTCAATTCAGCAAACATTTATTTATTTATTTTTATTTTTTCCTCCAATCTTAGTAGTATTTTATTTTTTTCCAGTTGCATGTAAAGATAGTTTTCAAAATTTTTTATAACAATTTGAGTTCCAAAATTTTCTCCTTCCTTCTCCCCTCCCCAAGACAGAAAGAAACCTATAAGTTATATATGTATAATCATATTAAACATTTTCACATTAGTCATGTTGTGAAAGAAGAATCAAAACAAAAGGGAAAAACCTTAAAAAAAGTAGAAATAGTATGGTTCAATCTGTATTCAGATTCCACAGTTCTTTTTTTTGGTAAGGCAATTGGGGTCAAGTGTCTTGCCCAGGGTCACACAGCTAGTAAGTGTCAAGTGTCTGAGGCAGATTTGAACTAAGGTCCTCATGAATCCAGGGCCAGTGCTCTATCCACTGCGCCACCTAGCTGCTCCCACAGTTCTTTTTTCTGGATGTGGAGAGCATTTTCCATCATGAGTCCTTTGGAATTATTTTAGATTATTGTATTGCTGAGAAGACCTAAGTCTGTCACAGTTGATCATCACACAATGTTGTTGTTACTGTGTACATTGTTCTCCTGTTTCTGCTCACTTCGTTCAGCATCAGTCTTTCTAGGTTTTTCTGAAATCTGCCTGCTTTTCATTTCTTACAGCACAATAGTATTCCATTACATTAATATACTACAACTTGTTTAGCCATTCCCCAATTGATGGGCATTCCCTTGATTTCCAATTCTTTGTCACCACAAAGAGAGCTGCTAGAAATATTTTTGTACACGTGGGTCCTTTTCCCTTTTTTATAATCTCTTTGGAATACAGACCTAGTAGTGGTATTACTGGGTCAAAGGGTATCAGCAAATATTTATTAAATACTTTCTATGAATGATGGACCATGGACAAAGGGAACAAAGGTGAAAAACAGTTCAGGCTTTGCCCTCAAGGAGCTTGAAATCTAGTAAAGACAGGAGACATTTACACAATCTTTATTACATGTCCACTATGTGCTAGGCACTGATCCAGGCCTGGGATACAAAGGCTAAGTGAAAAGTAGTACCTGTTCCCAAAGAACTTTGATTCGACTAAGAGGAAGGAAAGAACAGTTACCTAGTGGGAATCAGGTGGCACATACTGAGCCTTCAAGGAAGCCAGGGAATCTGGGAAGTGAAAATGAGATTATGTATTCAGACTGTGTGAAGGCTTGGATATGGGAAATGGAATGTCAGGTTCTTGGAACTATAAGTCGGTCATTCTGACTGGTTTGATTTAGGTTTGTTAGGAGGAAAAACCTAATAAAGCTGGTAGAATGGGCTTTTTGTAGAGGAAGTGGGCTACTGTGTTCCCTTTCTACTTCCCACCCATTGTTGTTATTAGTCTGGCCCTTTGTGATCCTGTATGGGGTTTTCTTGGCAAAGGCACTGGAGTGGTTTGCCATTTCCTACTCCAGTGGTTTAGGCAGACAGGTTAAGTGACTTGCCCAGGGTAACACAGTTAGTGAGTGTCTCTGTCCAGATTTGAACTCAGGTTTTCCTGATTCCAGGCCCAGTGCTCTATCCACTGAGCCACCTAGCTGCCTAACCCTCACTGTAAATCTTTAATTAAAGGCTGTGTGACCATTCATCCTGCATGTTGTATAGAAGATTCTTTTTTAAATATGGCCTGGACCAGATGGCCTCTGAGGTGCCTTCCAACACTGAGATTCTCTGTTTAGAGCACAAGCATGAGAGTGGGGTGAGGGTGAAATAAATGTGGAAAGGTGAGTTGTCTGCTGTTGTAAGGGGGATTTTTAAAAGGTCCTCCAGGTTCGTTAAGCCCCACAGGGGCCACCAATCTATAAGGACTGCCCCCTCCCCAACTGTTCCTCCCAGGCTGATAAGAAACAAAATTAAAAAGACTCTTTTCAAAAGGACAAAACAAAAGGGTTTATTCATGAGAACTAATTTTGCAATAAGGACAAAGAAAAGTAGGACATATCACCTCTAAACTCACCTATCGAACTCAGCTGCTTCGCTCCAACTCTGTCCCCCTGTGCATCCTCTTTTAACTCTCTCTCTTCTCTCATCTCCTCATCTCTACCCGTCTCTTCTCCTCGTCTCCACCCCCCAGAATAAAAAACCCTTCTCTCATAGGAAACCCGGACTGACCACCCACACACCCCAAGCTAATTCGTTGGCACCCCTAGGGGCGGTGCCCAAGGCCTGCTGGGGCAGAGGGTTTTTTGTACATATGCCCGCTGGGTGGAGGGAGCCGTGCAGGGCATGCTGGAGGCTTTCTCCTCGAGAGTGACTTCCTTGAGCCCAGCAGCAGCGCAGCGCAGTGCAGTCAGGGCACACTGGGGATAGTCCGATCAGGTTTCAGGGAGAGCAGTTGCACTGGGAACCTGGACCTGCCCTGGGGCCCCGGGCAAGCCTGGAGGGATAAGGGGCCCAGTGGGGGAGAGTGTGGCAGCGTTCATATTAATTTTAGCCAAAGATGGGGTCCCCCAAATCACAATCACTTCTTACACTGTGCTAAAGGCACTTGAATCTTTTCCTATAAGCAATGGAGAACTACTGAAGAGAGTGAGACAACCTCATAGGCACCTACCTGTGTAGATGATGAATTGGAGGAGCTGGAGTCAGGAGACCAGTTAGGCTCTAAATGCAGCCTTAGATTGTATGAGCCGGACCCTGGGCTTCACCTTTCACTACTTTCTTAACTACCCTAATCTCTGAGTAAATTAAGCATCCAGCCTCCAGACTGTCCTGGCCCCTGAGCTAACCTGGCTTCTTAGGTTTGTAGATTTGTTGTAACATATCATATTATACATAATATGTTATGTTTTGTGTCTGCTGTTTGTTTTTGTTTTTGTTTGATGGGGCAATGAGGGTTAAGTGACTTGCCCGGGGGTCACATAGCTAGTAAGTATCAAGTGTCTGAGGCTGGATTTGAACTCAGGTCGTCCTGAATTCAGGGCCGGTGCTTTATCCACTGCGCCCTGTGTCTGCTGTTTGAAGAAGATATTTCCTCTTTGTCCTGCCACTGCCACTACCACCTTAAATTGGTGCGTTTTCCCTCCCTTTTTTCCCTTCTAACTCCTGTCTTTCCCTCCTAAAAATCATAAACTGTTAGAGCTGGAAAGGATTTTAAAAGATGGGCTAGTTCAAGCCTATCTATCATACAGATGATAGAACTGAGGTCAGGAAAGCAGAAGTGATTTGCCTAAGGTCAAAGGGCTGGTAAATGAAGGAGCTGGGCCTCCAGCTAGTCCTGCTGATTCTTAGTCCTTGTGTAGAAACATTTACCACTATATCGTACTGTCTTTCTAAACAGTCAGTCTCTGATGGGTGTTTTTTTGGAGGGGGGGGATGAGATGAGTGTCTTAGTGTACAAATATTAGAACTGGATTCAAATTCAAATATATGAAAGAATGTTGGATTTAGAGTCAGAGGAGTTGGGCTCCTACCTGTCATTTGCTTCCTGTGTCTTTAGCTTTCCCCTATTCTCTGCTCATTCTGAGTCAGCTTTAGCACTGCTGACACTATTCTAATAGGACCTTGCCATGCTTTCTGTTCTTTCTCCATTACCTCTCTTGTTTTGATCTCCTCTACAGATCTTGCTAAAATCTAAATTAGTCATTGAGTTCCCTCTGCATCCCCATTTGTCTTTTTAGATGACTCCTTTTCTACCTCATTGAAATGTTCTGTTTTTGGCTTCAGAATTTCATTCTTAAGAGTTTCCATTCTTTCTTGGGCTGACTTCTGGAAAAGTTTAGGAAATGGAATCCTTTCTTTTGATGTCTGCTCTCTCAAAATTTAGGGTGCATGCTAAACTCTTGGCCAGCTTTCTTTTCCTTTTTTTTTTCCTTTAGCAAACATTTTATTGGTGCCTTTTTCTTTGTTTACATCCCTGCCACTTTCTGATGATTCTCCTTCCCCGTAGAACCCTCCCATATAACAAGTACAGTCAGACAAAAAAACCAACCTGTTGGTTATTTCTGAATATGTGTGTCTCATGTGCTGGTAGTTCATTGCTACTCTTCTGAGCTGCATTAGGTATGATTTAGTGTAAGTCCTCTGAAATCACCATTTTCCCTTTCTACCTCTGTCCAATCTATCTATCAATCAACAAGAATTTATTAATGGCTTATTTATGCTAGGTACTGTGCTAAGTGTTGGTAATGCAAAGAAAAAGCAAGGAGCTTTCATTCTAATGGGGGAAGCAACACATACGTAAATTGGTATATATGACACATACAAAATAGCTGGAAGATAACCCTAAAGGGGAAGGCACTAGCTCAGATTCTAAGGTAAAGTCAAAACTTTACCCCAACATTACCATTATTTCTCCTCTAGCAATCATTTCCTTTTTGATTGGGAAAATCAGTTCCATAATCGAATTTCCTCTGATTAGTCTTTCTTCCTTCTTTTTTTTTTGCAGGGCAATGGGGGTTATGTGACTTGCCCAGGGTCACACAGGTAGTAAGTGTGAAGTGTCTGAGGCCAGATTTGAACTCAGGTACTCCTGAATCCAGGGCCGGTGCTCTATCCACTGTGTCACCTAGCTGTCCCCCTCCTTCTTCCTTCTGAAAGAAGTTATTATCTCTCTCATAGATATGCACTCAGGTTGAACAGCTGTGACTCTTGTGACCTACTGCCCCTCTTCCAATGAGTTTCTATCTCACTCCAAGGTCCTGAGGAGTGGAGTGACATCAGGGTTCCTCAGGCATTCTCAAAGAAGGCACCTTCCCTAGGCCCTTTCCTGTTGGGAAGATAAGGCCTAGTGATGGACTAGATTTTGCAGAAGATTCATAGAATCACGCACCTAAAATTGGAGGGAAGCTTAGAGAACATCTGATCCTAATTATTTCATTTTAGGAAACTGAAGCCAAGAGAGGTGCAGAAATCTTGCAGGTAGGCAGTTAGGGAGATAGGAAAATAGATATCAAAGTTTGGAAGATAGATCTGAGATTGAAATCCAACAAGAAATCCAGGGTTCTTTTCACTATACTCTACTGTTTCAAATTCCTGACAAAGCCTTCTTGGAATCCTCTTATGAGTGGGGAGTCCAGAACCCGCCATGCTTATTGTTGCTTCAGTGCATCAGAGTAAAGCAGTTTAGATAAACAGGTAGGGCTGGTTAATTAGAGATCTGATCTAATGAATCTTGTGTTTTTACATCCCTCTCTATCTTCTTGACCCAAACCGATCCCCGACAGTAGGGTCTCTTTAAGCTGTCCTGATCTGACCCAGACAGCAGAGCCCTCTCTGGCCTGACCCTAGTCAATAGAACTTCTCTGGCTTGAACAAGGACATCAAGTCCTTTCCTCATTTTCCTGAAATAAGGAAAGACTTGGTGGTTCACTAATGGCAGTGTAATACAAAAGGATGATACTCTAAATTATAATTTACAGATGTAGTTCTCTCCTAATCAGACTATCAAGGGCAAAATTTAGTTGGAAGGATAAAAGGCCTAGGATTTTAAGAGAAAATATAAAAAATGTAGGAATGAAGGGGGGGTCTAGCATTAGTACATACCAAATTAATTGTGAAGGCATAATCAAGACTATTTCACAGTTGTTAAAGAATAGAAATGTAGATCAGAACAAACTAGCCAAGCAAGACCAGCTAATGAATCCCTGTTAAATGTATGTAAAATGATATGCAAACCTTAGTTATAGAAGTTGTTAGTAATAATCATTAGCATTGTTATTAATATATTTTACAAGCTTCAACTCAACTGACTTTAGTTTCCCTAGCACTCTAACTATAGGATCATGGTACTCTTTTGTGCTAATCCACAGTTACTTGTTCTTATCTCTCCTGTGGTGTGATACATAGAGCACTGGGCCTGGAGTCAGGAAGACCTGATTTCAGATCCAGCCATAGTCACTTACTAGTTGCATAACCCTGGGCAAGTCACTTAACCACTGTCTGTCTCAGTTCCCTTAACTGTAAAATGGAGATAATAATAGCACCTACCTTTTAGGGTTATTGTGATGATCAAATGAGATAATATTTGTAAAGCATTTAGCACAATAGATGCTGAATAAAGAACTTTTTTCCTTCCTTCTGGCATGTCTTTTTTTTCTTAATAATATTTTATTGTTTCCCTAATTACATAAAATTTTTTTAAACATTTTTTTCAAAGTTTTAAGTTCCAAATTCTGTTTCTCCCTCCCTCCTTCTCTTCCCCCCACAAAGGGCTAGCAATATGATATAGATTATACATGTGCAATCATGTAAAACATTTCCATATTAGTTATTTTATGTAAAACAACACAAAGAGAAAAGAGGAATGAAAGAAGAATCGAAGGAAAAAAAGAAAAATAGCATGCTTCAATCTGTATTCAGACAACATCAGTTCGTTCTCTGACGGCAGATAACATTTTTTCATCATGAGTCCTTTGGAATTGTCTTGGATCATTGTACTGTTGAGAATAGCTAAGTCATTCACAGTTCTTCATTGTACAATATTGCTGTTACTGTGTACAGTGTTTTCCTGGTTCTGCTCACTTTGTTTTATATCGGTTCATGTGAGTCTTTCCAGGTTTTTCTGAAGTCATCCTGCTCAGCATTTCTTATGACACATTTATATCCTATTACCATATACTACAATTTGTTCAGCCATTGCCCAATTGATGAGCATCCCCTCGATTTCCAAATCTTGCAAAAAGAGCTGCTATAAATATATGTATTTTTTAAATCTCTTTGGTTTTTGTTTTTGTTTTTTGTGGGGCAGTGAGGGTCAAGTGACCTGCCCAGGGTCACACAACTAATAAGTGTCAAGTATCTGAGGCTGGATTTGAACTCAGGTCCTCCTGAATCCAGGGCTGGTGCTTTATCCACTGTGCCATCTCGCTGCCCCCTAAGATCTCTTTGGGATGTAGACCTAGCAGTGGTATTGCTGGATCAAATGATACGCACAGCTTTATAGTCCTTTGGGCATAGTTATAAATCTGCATATCCTTTTAAAATCTGATTTTATTGTGAGTTTCATGCTTAGGTACGTTAGTCTCTTTAGCTCCTCCTCTTCCTTACTGGAATCAATTGCTGTACTAAAATCTCATTCTTTTTTTTTTTTTTTAAGACTTTTTTTTTTTTTTTAGTGAGGCAATTGGGGTTAAGTGACTTGCCCAGGGTCACACAGCTAGTGTTAAGTGTCTGAGGCCGGATTTGAACTCAGGTACTCCTGACTCCAGGGCCGGTGCTTTATCCACTGCGCCACCTAGCTGCCCCTAAAATCTCATTCTTGACAGTTTCTCATCCTTCTTCATTACTCATTCAGCAAATTAATTTAGCACATTTATGAAGCATCCTCCAAATCATAAGCATTATACTAGTTGTTAGAGATGTTAGCGTGAAAAATGGCACAGTCACTCTTCTCAGGGAGCTTATAACCTAATAGAGAGACACAGCATGTGCACAGACAAGTCAGATATGAGGGAGAATGTGATGGGGCAAAGGAGAGAGCATTTCTAGCAAGGCAATGAGAGTGGGAGTTGAATCAGGGTAGACTCATAGAGGAAGAGCACAATTTTAATAGGTGGAAAGTGCATTTAAGGCATATAGGATAGTTTGAACAAATACATGGAGGCATAAAGTTAGAAGAAATTGGGTTTAAATTCCAGTTCTTCCACTGTGTCACCATGAGTAAATCACATAAATTCTCTGAGTCTCAGTTTCTTCATCTGTAAAATGGAATGACTAATATATGCACTACCAACTTGATAGCATATTATGAGACTCAAGGTAAGTAATCTATATAAAGTGCTTTATAGACTTTACACTATTATGTAAGCTCTTATTATTTTTGGTATCACAGACAAGCCCAGCATCAGCTGCTATAATTGGGAATTAATTGTCCATATTTAGGCCCACTTCCTCTTGGTATTGCTTTTCTCTGGAGGATAAATTTTTCAGCATAGGGAAGTAATCATGAGGCAGTTGGAAAGATTGACAGATTAGGGTCCTAGGGTCCTGGGCTCATTTCCAGGCTAGTGTGTGGTGGCTACGTGGTATAGTACAAGGAACATATATTTGGGAACCAGAGATCTGAGTTCAAAGTCCCAGCTCCAGTTCATAATAGCTGTTGGGCAAATTACTTTATCTGTCTGAGCCTCAGTTTTCTAATCTGTGAAATGCAGATAATTTCTGTACTACATACCTTACTACTGTTTCTCAGATCAAGTATTTTTTTTAGCCTTCAACCACTGGGACTAGGTTATCATTTATTCACTTCTGCAGAGATGCAGAAGTGAAGCCTATCTTACAAGTACCAAGATTTTTTTCCATTCTGATATTCTGTGATTTGATGAATAGAAGCTGGATTTGGTGTGCGTTCAAGGCATGGAAGGTGGCTTATACAAATGCATGAAACTGGGAGAAGGTGGCACAGTATTGGGGAATAGCAGCTGACCAGTTCAGTTTAGCTAGATTGTAGAGTGTTAAAGGGGAGTTTTTGTTATCGTTCAGTCATTTCAGTCATGTCAGACTCTTCATGATCCCATTTGGAATTTCTTGGCAAAGAAACTGGAGTGGTTTGCCATTTCCTTCTCCAGCTCATTTGACAGATGAAGAAACTGAGGCAAATAGTGTTAAATGCCAGGGTCACCCAGCTAGTGAGGTCACATTTGAACTCAGGTCTTCCTGACTCCAGGCCAGGCACTCTAGCCCCTGTACCACTGGCTGCCCTTAAAGGGGAGCAGTGTTAATTAAATAAATTTGGAGTCAGGGTGCTAAAGGACTGTCGGTGCTAGGCAAATTAGTTTATACTCTATTCTGTTTTTTGTTCTTTTTGCGTTTTTTTTTTGCAGGGCAATAGGGGTTAAGTGACTTGCTCAGGGTCACACAGCTAGTAAGTGTCAAGTGTCTGAGGCAGGATTTGAACTCAGGTCCTCCTGAATCCAGGGCTGGTGCTCTATCCACTGCGCCACCTGGCTGCCCCCTATCCTTTCTTTTTTTTTTTTTTAAGTGAGGCAATTGGGGTTAAGTGACTTGCCCAGGGTCACACAGGTAGTTAAGTATTAAGTGTCTGAGACCGGATTTGAACTCAGGTACTCCTGACTCCAGGGCCGGTACTCTATCCACTGTGCCACCTGGCTGCCCCCTATCCTTTCTTTTTAATCCTCCCTTTCCCATCCAAGCTTGTTTCTCTGTTGAGTTTTATGTATTTTCACATCAAGCTCTTGTGTATGTGTATGTTAATTCTACTTTGTTCATTACAGCTGAGTGAAGTTCAGTTAATGCCCAATACACCCCAATTATAAGATAAATGATGGTGTTGATAATAATGATAACAATAGCTAACATTTCTATAGCTTTTATGTCCCAAGCACTGTACTAAGCATTTATAGTTGTTATATCATCTGATCCTTACAACAACTCTGGGAGGTAGGTATTATCCCCTTTTTACAGATGAGGTAGCTGAGGTTAAGAGAGTTACTGTCACAGGGTCACACAACTATTGTCTGAGGCCATATTTGAACTCAGATCTTTCTGACTCTAGGCCTGGAGCTTTATCCACAGCACCATCTAGCTGCCAATTGCAAGTTCAACATCCTTGTTCTTCCTTTCTATCCTAGTTTATTCTATCCTAGTTTATTTATTATTTTACCTTCCCTCTTGTTCACCTCATCAAACTCTCAGAACCAGTCTACCCTAAGACCTCTGTTTTTCCGATTGAACTTTCTCAGTACCCCATGAAGACATTAACGTTCTGAAGGGACACTTATTTTTTCTCCCCCATTAGAACATTAGCAGAACATTAGCATTATATTGTCCATATAGCTCCTTCAAAAAGGTCAAAAAAATTCTAGTACCTTTCTAGGTTTTTCCATACCCTTGTTTGCATTTCAGCATTTCTACTCCACTCTGGTCTTTTCATCAGAAATTCTTGAAAGTTCTCAAGTCCATTAAAAGTGTATTTTCCCCTGTAAGAATTGTACTCAGTGTTGCTGACTAAGTTTTTCTTGATTGTAAACCCCTATCTTTTGCCTTTGGGAACAAAACTACTAGATCCTGTGTGAACCTGACTGTAGTGTCTTGGTTTTTTGTTGTTGGTTTGTTTGTTTTGTTTTGTTTTTAGTGAGGCAATTGGGGTTAAGTGACTTGCCCAGGGTCACACAGCTAGTAAGTGTTAAGTGTCTGAAGCTGGATTTGAACTCAGGTACTCCTGACTCCAGGGCTGGTGCTCTATCCACTGTGCCACCTAGCTGCCCCTGTGTCTTGGTTTTTGAATTGTCTCTTTCTGGATACTTGGAATTTTTTTTTTTATATGAGAGTTCTGGATTTTGGCTTTGGCATTCCTGAGACTATTCCTTTTGGGGTTTCTTTCAGCACGTGATTGGTGAGTTCTTTCTCTCATTACATTGTCCTCTGGTTCTTATAGATCTGAGCAATTTTCATCTGTGATTCCTTGTGCCCAAGTGCTTCTAAAAATCAGGGCATTCAAGAAGTCCATTGATTCTTAAATTTCCTCTTGATTTGTTTTCAAATATGTTGGGTTTTGTTTTTTTAATCCCTATTATCTTAAATTTTCTTCTGTTTTTTCCAGTCTTTTGATTTTCTTCTAATATTTCTTATTATTCCATGGAGCCATTGATTCCTATTTGGCCTATTCTTGTTTCTTGGAAGAAGGTTTACCACTTTATCTTTTTTTGTTTTGTTTTGTTTTTTGTTTTTTTTTAGTGAGGCAATTGGGGTTAAGTGACTTGCCCAGGATCACACAGCTAGTAAGTGTTAAGTGTCTGAGGCCGGATTTGAACTCAGGTACTCCTGACTCCAGGGCCAGTGCTCTATCCACTGTGCCACCTAGCTGCCCCCTACCACTTTATCTTTTAGGCTACTTATTCATCTTCCAATTATTTTCTTCAGCTCTTTTATTTCATTTTTATATCTTTTGGTCTATTTCTTTTAGGTATTCATTTAACCATTGTGGAAACAATTTTTCCTATGCTTGTGGATAAAACCCAGTCAGATTTGCAATAATTATTGATACCCGTGGGTGTTTTCTTTGATTTATTTATCTCTCCAACTTCATTTCCTGAATTTCAGCATTGTGCCAGATCCAGGGTCTATCCCTTCCTTCACTTGTGAATGGAATAATCAGCTCTGCTTGGTCTTATCTTGGGTCCCCTGAGCTCTAGAGATGACCTCTAACTCTTGGGTTTAGGCTCCCCTGGATCTTTGAGGTTCAAAGTACTGGATCTTTAGGGCCCTTTCTGATATCTCAGGACAAAGTGGTAAGTAACAGCCCCTGCTCTCCCAGTCTGTCTGTACCATGTTGGTCAGCACCATGGCTGGTTACTATCTGGTACTGCTCCCTAAGGCTTTCAAAGTCCTCAGTGCAGGGCTTTCTAAAGGGAACCCTGATGTTGCTGCCTCTCAACTTAAGAGTCTTGCAGGTTACGTTTGTCTATCTCTGGTCACATGGCAATCTTTGCTTAAAGGAGGTGGGGATCCTAAAGTATGAACTTTAGGGTTTTTCTGGAGTGGTTATGTGTAAGCTGGATGGCTTATCCTGTTGTCATCTTGTCATTTTATCAGTGGCCTAGAGGCAGCTATCTTGGCCAGAAGTTGGCTCCGTTGATTTCTGCTACAAGTACCCATTTGAATCAAGTCTGGTACTCCAGTTTCCCTTTCAGGTTCCTTCCTTTTCTTTTCTTCTTTTTCTTTCTTTCTTTTTTTTTTTTTTGCGGGGCAATGAGGGTTAAGTGACTTGCCCAGGGTCACACAGCTAGTTAGTGTCAAATGTCTGAGGCCCGATATGAGCTCAGATCCTTCTGAATCCAGGGCTGGTACTTTATCCACTTTGCCACCTAGCTGCCCCCACCCTCCCCACCCCGCCTCTTCCTTTTCTGAAATGCATCTTTAGGCCTCTCAGAGAGACACTAGGAAGGTGATTGTCCCTCGGCCTTCTGCCTTGCTCAGATCACATCTATAGTATTGAGTTCAGGCCTACATGCCACAGTGTAGAAAGAACATTGATAAGCTGGCGAGTGTCCAGAAGAGCATGACCAGGATGATTACAGTTGTTCCATGAGTTCATGCTTTGAGATCATGCCACGTGAGGATTCTGTGAAGGAACTGAATATGTTTAGCATGTAGGAAACTTTAGAGAAACATCCTAATTGTCTTCAAGTATTTGAACTGGCACATGAAAGGGGATTCGATTTGTTCTGTTTAGATACTAGTTCTACACTAGATAGGGGTAGTAGAAAGATGGATTTTAGCTCCATGCAAAGAAGAACTTCTGACAGAGCTGTCTAAAAGTGAAATGAGCTGCTGTGGTAGATAGTGAGTTTCTTCTCACTAGAATTTCTTCAAGAAAAAGATTGGATGGTTATTTGTCAAGTGTATGGTAAAGTGGATTGATCGTTCATGAAGGTTGAACTAAATGACATTTGAAGTTCCTTCCAACTCTGAGATTCTAGGCTAGATAAGGAGAATAACTCTTATTTATGTAGTACATTAGAGTTTACAAAACATTCTATTCACAGTAATCCTATAGGGTTAAGTAGTGCAAATACTTTTATCCCCATTTTACAGATGAAGAACCTGAGACTTTGAGAAGGTAAGTAATTTGTACAGTCACACAATTTTGTGAGGGAAAATTTGAAACCGACTAACCTGAATCTAAGTCTAGCGCTCAGCCAACTCTAACATTCTGTTACTTGTTTACTTATTCATTTATTCAACCAACATTAAGTAACTAACTAAATCTGAGACATTGTGTCTTGTCTTTGACAAGATCCTTCCTTACTCTTAGCAGTCTGTTAGGGTAGACAATATATAGAGAGAAGTAGCTATAATACAGAGAGCACTAAATACAAGGTGTCATAAGAGTTTTGATGAAGTAGAGATGACTGTCATCAAAGGGAGTCAGAGAAAGCTTCATGAAGGAGGCAGCACCAGAGTTTGCTTTTAAAGAATGAGTAGGATTTCGGTCCAGAGATGGCAGTGTGATGGAGGTGAAAGCAGGCCGACATTCCAGTGTGGGACAGCGTGAATCCCATTCAGACAGCAGCCAGTACTCTCATTTAGCTGAAGATCCACTTGAGGAGGGTAGATTGGATCCAGATTGTGGGAAGTCGTCAGTGTCGGAGTGAGAAGTTTGACCTTCATTCACCAGGCAGTTGGGTTTTAAGGCCATGAAAACATTTTAAGCCCCACCCCAGGAAAACATGACCTAGGTTCCTGCTGAATGAGAGCCCTCTCTATTCTGTTGAGGGTGGGTAGAGAGGGAGGGAAAGTCTGATGGAATGAGGGGATAGGAATGAGGATGGATGGGAGTACCGGGGGAACTTCTGGGCTATATGGTGTGGAAGGAAGATCTTACCCAAGGTCTAACCTGCGTCTGTCAGTCGATATTGGCCTGGACACCACTTGGTAGGTCAGTTTGAGGGAGACGACACCTCCCTCCTTCCCTCTCCCCTCCCCCTCCATGCCCCCTTTGATGTTTCCTTGTTCTTTCCTCCTCAGGCCTGTGGGAGCCACCTGCCTGTCTTTCTGCGTGAGTGGGGTGGCAGGGCAGCGAAAGGCAGTGTGTGCTCAGCCACACTATACTGGGGAGGAGCTAAGATACTTCGCTAGCACTGAACTGCCTGCCTGTCTGCCCGTCTACCTGTCTGCCCACCCTCCCCTGCATTTGGGTTGGAGAGGCCCACTCCTCTGCTGGACATGAGCCACACAACTTGTGCAAATCAAATTACTACGAAGAAGGAAACCAGCTGGCAGGCCTAACTCCAATAAGGCCTTGACGGAGCAGGCACTGGTCTTGAGCCTTGGGAAGGAGAGGATTGGAAAGGGGAAGCTGCTAGAGCTTGGCAGAGAAAGACGTCATCAGCATACCATCCTGACAATGTCCTTCCCTTCCTCCATTGATAGCTGATCTCCTGTTCCCTCCCTTTGGGGAGGAGCTGTCCCACTGGCACTACATCAGTTTATGATGGTAATGGGGGCTATAAACTGACACTGGAAAGAGCTCAACATTCTGACTAAGCCCGGAGTGGGAGAAGGAAAAAGGAGTGGAACGTTGGAGAGGGTCTGATGATGGGGAGCTCTCTGGTTGGACCTGCTGATTCTCTGACTTGGAAGGAGGAGGTCAGGGCTGCTGCCAGGATCCTTGGAGGGACCATTACTTTCTGGTGATTGTTCTCCCTTCCCCTGCCCTTCAGTGGCCTGGGAAGCTGGAGCCTCCTTATCAGGGTAATTAGTGGCAGACCCTGGACTGAGACTGGCCTCCGTCTCAATGACTGCTTCCCTGCTGAGTGGATCCTGCCTGCTGTGTACCACACATACCAGCTGTGCACCCTGACCCTGTGGGGGGGAGGTGACGAGAGAAAGGAACAAGGACGGGGGTAGGCCTAGATCTTCAGTGCCTTGGGCACTGAACTGAATTGGTACAGTGACAGCCCAGAGAATCCAGGGCACTGAGGGGATTTCCTGCCCAACCTTTCCTTCTGTCTTTTCTCCAGCTGTCACAGGGAGAAATACTTGGGCCCCAATCTCTGGACACTGGTCTAGGGCTTCAGGAACTAGAACTAGGGAGGTTTGGTGGTGGGTGGGGCAGATAGTGACCAGTTCCCAGGCTAGGATTGAGTCACTTGGATATACACTTGCCTGGATCCCAGCCTTCCCCACAGACTTGTCTAGGTAGCACAATTGAGAGCCAAGCTCAAGGCTATGGAGCAGTTTCCTGCCGTTGGGGCCAAAGGCTCAGACTATGGAGTAGCTAATTGATCAACAGCTATAGTGGGATCCCAAGGAGAAGTCGGTGCTGGGCAGGGGATGCCCCCGGAGGGCTTGGATCAGGCCACCAGCCTCATCCCTTGGGTCCAGGCCCAGACTAGCCTGTTCCCTTCCCTCCCTTACTTTGATTTATCCCACCCTTCCTGGAAGCAGCCCTGCACCATGGCTGAGCATCTCGAGCTTCTGGCAGAGATGCCCATGGTGGGCAGGATGGGCACCCAAGAACGGCTTAAGCATGCCCAGAAGAGGCGGGCCCAACAACTGAAGAAGTGGGCCCAGGCTGAGAAGGAGGCCCAGAGCAAGAAGGGCCGTGTAGAAAAGAAGTCTAAAACTACTGCTGGAAGCAAGGAGAAACGAGTACTCTTCCCCCCAAGTATCACTTTGCTGGAAGCAGCTGCACGCAATGACCTAGAAGAAGGTAAGGGAAGGGTCCTGGGGATAGTGTCTCTATGCAGGGCTCTGGCCTGTGGTTCCCTGAGTGGAGTGGGAGTGAGCCAGAACATCACATAAGGGCATGCAGCTTGTTTTCCTGAGCTCCTGCCACGTGAGGGACATATAGATGTCTGGTAGAAAGAACATTGATCTTCAGCTCAAATCCTTGTTCTGCCACATACTAGCTGTATGACCCCAAGAAAGCAGCATAGCGAATACTGGCCCTGGAAGCAAAGGCTTTGGGTTCAGTTCCCATTTCTGAAATTTACCATCTCTGTGACCTTGGGGAAGTCACTTAAAATTCCCAGGCCTCAGTTTTCTTATCTGTAAAATGAGAGGGTTGGATTAGATGGTCTCTGAGGTCCCTTTTAGCTTTTGATTTATGATCCTTGGATTCTAAATTACCTAATCTCTGTTTCTCAGATTTCTAATCTACAAATTGGGCATAATGATGCTTTTGTTATTTCTCCATGGAGTAGTTGTGAGTACTTTGTAAACTATATTTAGGGGCAGCTAGATTCAGGGGGACCTGAGTTCAAATCTGACCTCAGACACTTGACTCTTGCTAGCTGTGTGACCCTGGGCAAGTCACTTAACCCCCATTGCCCTGCCAAAAACAACAACAACAACAAAAACAACCCTATATTTAAATATAATTTATGGTCACTCTTTGTGCAATGAAAGGGGGAGGAAAAAGTTCAGAGGGTTTACCCCAGAACAGCTGCTGTTCTCCCATGGCCCTCCTACTCAGAGACAGGAGCATATGTACTGACACTTTAGCCCCCACCTTAATCAGAGAGGTGTCTAAAACAGGAGTGGGGCTGGAGAATAGCGTTTCTCTAAGCAGTCTAGTTGTAGCCATGTCCTCGGCTTTTGCCAGCACAGTACCCTTTGAGCTGTACTGTTAGGGTTTAATTCAACAAGCATAGATTCATGGGATTGAAAGCTGAAAGGGACCCAAGAGGTCATCTGATCCAGCTCTCATTTTACAGATAAGAAAACTGAGGTCCCCAAAGGTGAGGGGGTTTGTTTTAAGGTCATACAGCTGTTAAGTGGCATGGTGACTTCACATCCAGAGCTGTTTTCAGTATTCCTTGAGTTCTTACTCTCTGTCCAGCCCCATGCAAAGTGATAATTTGATAGTAACTTAGAAGTTTCAACTCATCATGTTAGGAGCAGGAAGGGAATGTGAAAATCATCAAGTTCATCCCATTCCTTTTACAGAGGGAGAAATGACTTGCCCAAGAGCCTGTGCCTAGTAATTTTTGTTCTAGTATTCTTTCTTTTACACTACACCTTATATAAAGTAAGAACACAAATCATAGGATCTTAGATCTAGATCTGGCAGGGGCCTTAGAGGCCACTGAGTCTAATCTTCTCATTTTACAGATGAGGAAACTGAGGCACGGAGATATAGAGTGACTTGTGTAGGGTCACACAGCTAGGAAGTGTCTTAAAGCAGGATTTTGAACCCAGGCCTTTTCTACTTTTTTTTTTTTTTTTTTGCAGGGCAATGGGGGTTAAGTGACTTGCCCAGGGTCACACAGCTAGTAAGTGTCAAGTGTCTGAGGCTGGATTTGAACTCAGGTCCTCCTGACTCCAGGGCCGGTGCTTTATCCACTTCGCCACCTAGCCGCCCCAAACCCAGGCCTTTTCTAGACTTGAAGTCCTAACCTAGAGCCTGTTGGAGAGGAAACATTAATATCCATGAAGTAATTAGAAAGCAAATGTCAATTGTTAGTCTGTGCTAGAGTCCTCATGGGATAGAAGACAAACTCCTCTGAGTCAAGCCCTATGAGGCAGGAACCAGTGTTGTACGCCCAAGGCCTGCGGTACACGGGCCGAAGCAGTCTTTTGTATTATTCACGACGTCAGTGAGGGGCGAGATCGCCGTAGGCCCGGCTGTCCAGGAGATGAGCTGGGTGAGCCCTTAGAATGCAGAAAGTCACTTGCCAAATACATCTGTTTCCTAAGGGAAGGCTGGATTGTTATCTTTCTGTATTGGATAGAGATAGGGGAGGGCATGAGTGACTGACGAGGGCTTGGGCTCAGTTAACTGTGAAGAAAAGCTTGGCCTGACTGGAGGAGAGGGTGTGTCCCGGAAGCCTGGAGAGATAAGGCTGGTGTGGTTGGGTGGGGTCACTCTGTGAAATGCCTTGAATGGCAGCTTGAGGAGGGTCAGCAACCTATGGCCCATAGCACCAAGGTGCCGTGCTATATGGCACTCGCAAATGGCTAATCTCCTTCACAGCTTGAAAAGTTGCAGAGACGCTCCACAGCGGGTATGCACTGTGTTTAGGGCCCAGAAAGGGAACAGCATGTATAATTTACTCCTGCTGAACTTTTGGGTCAGGTTTTTACTTCTGTCATCTTACTTAGGGACCTGGGTCTCTACCATACTGCTACCGCCATTTATGAGGAGAGGTTCCCAGGCATGAAGGTCTTTTGTTACTGGTGAGCCAGACATGTCCCTGAGGCTTGCCTTTTCTCACAAATACAATTTTGCATCAGTCCAGTATAGATCATTGTGAACTCCCTCCTTAGTTCTGAGCATCTTTAGAGCTCATGTGCAGAGCAGCAGCCTGAATACTGTTCTGAGTGGGGAAGAGGGTCATTGTGGGCAGGGCTAGAATATGAAAACAGGAGAGAAATAACTGGTGGCAGTCAGTATGTCATACCAGAAAGAGTATGAATGAGAGTACGGGATCATGTCTTAGCTTTGCCATTTACTATCCATATAGTAGACAGCTAGGTGGTGAAGTATTTAGTGAACTGGACCTGTAGTCAGGAAGAGCTGAGTTCAAATCCTGCCTCAGATACTTGTTGTATGACCCTAGAAGTCACTTAATGTCTGTATGCCTCAGTTTCATCATCTGATGATAAAATGATAATAGCAGGATTGTTGTAAGGATAAAATGAGACATTTGTAGCATTTTATAAACCTTTAGATGCTATATAAATACTAGTTATTACCATTGCTACTATTACCACCATTACCAGTAGCAGCAGCAGCAGTAGCAGCAGTACCAGCGTAACTCTGGGTGAGTCATTTCCTTTTCCTAAGCCTTGTATGTATTCCTTGTACAGTAAAGTCAGTAATGTGAGATTTAAAATTGGATACTAGAGCATTAATTTCCCCTCTTTAATCTTTCCCTTAATTTATCTCCCAGACTAGTAAATGGAAGAAGCTTCTGGTTTCTAGTTAGAGCTTTTATTGTGTGGAAGTTACCAGGTGATGTTGATTAGAGGGATAGGAAAGTAGAAATACAAACCAAATAGTCTTAAGTCTAAGCTTAGTCTATATTCCGTATAAAACTCACCAAAAGCCCAAGGCCACCTTTGGGGGGAGAGAGAGAGCCGAGTTAAGCACGTGCTGCTAACGGCGAGTTGGGCCGCATCTAACTCCAGTTCGCGTCTGTCTGTGTGTCGCGCCAGTCATTGGACCAGGAGAGCAGGCAAGAGATCCTACTTCCGTTCTCTCCTTGCCTTTTAAGCTCGCACCCCGGAAGTGGAGTGCTTAGCAGCCGGGCTGACATGCATAGCCCGTGCATGGCCGTCGGTATCCTCCCCGAAAGGGTGGTCCTTTCCGTATTCACTAACCGACTGTTAAAAAACTTTTACCACAGTAACTAGCACTTATTAAAGGCTTACTGTGTGCCAAGCACTGTTCTAAGGGCCTGGAATGCAGATATAAGTAGAAAGAAAGATAAACCTTGCCTTCAAGGAGTTTACATTCTAATGGAGGAAGACTACACATAAAAGGAGACTGAAGGGGGGTTGGAGGATAAAAGTCTCCACCTTGGGGCTTGGTGGAGGAAGTCCAGAGTGCAGCATGGAGAAGTTGTTGTGAGGAAGGTACCTTGTAAACCTTTTTTTTTTAAGTGAGGCAATTGGGGTTAAGTGACTTGCCCAGGGTCACACAGCTAGTAAGTGTTAAGTGTCTGAAGCCAGATTTGAACTCAGGTACTCCTGACTCCAGGGGTGGTACTCTATCCACTATGCCACCTAGCTGCCCCTGTAAACCTTTTTAAAGCACTATAGAAATGTAATCTCCAAAGGGGAGTTGCATTTCTCTTCACTGGGCAGGTTTAGCTCTGCCTCATGTGGCTGCTTTTCACACTTCTCTATTTTTTACAGGTTCAACCAAAATGCCAAGGGTTTGCTCAGTTCTTTTCTTCCTAGCATTTCCAGATCACCTGGGTCACAGGCCACAATCCCCAGGTCCCTCTGTTCTTCACAACAAGCTTGAGAAGAGGCAGTAGGGGACAGTTTCACTGCCATTTCCCTTAGTAATTCTAGTCCTAGAGGTCCCTCAAGTCCAGGGTGTGAGTTGATCGTCCCTGCTGTGAGGATCCTAATGTTAGAGATATTCCTAAAGCCTCCAGAGGACACTTCTGAATGGTGTCTACCCTCCTGTTCCATAGGATTTATTAGTCATGAAGAGGAGGAAGAAGAGGATGATGATAGCCTTTCTTTAAAGATTCGCAAAGTATGTGGAACATATTTATGTCACTTGAGACAGGTGCCACGAGGCAGGTATTCTAGGAATCATCATCATTCCTATTATCCCAGAAAAGGAGTGACGTCACACAGCTGGGGGTGGTGTTTGAGCCCAGCACCAGTAGTGCACTGTACCAGCACTGTATCCACTGGGCTGCGCTGTCTCAGCATTACAAGGCCCAGGCCCCATCATCCATGAGAGGAAACCTGGAGACTGAGAGGGAGCAGGAGGCCTTAGGAAGAGGGAACATTTAAGAACCCCACAAGAAAACCTGTATGAATACAGGGCTTTTGTCCTGGGTGGGCATTAAAAGAAGCATTTGTTGATTTGGAAAGGGTCAGTGACAGAAAAGATACTGGAAGAAAGGCCAGGCAGAGTGTGCTCTATATTGGAAGCTATTCCCCACGTAACTCTGGGCAGTGTAGTAGGCAGTGTGGAGCAGAACATGGACCCGCGCAGCTGCTCTCTGTCTTTTACTCTCCCAGATGAAGCTTAGAAAGGCCCCACTGAGCACATAGTACTCAGGAATGCGTTCAGGCTTATTCCAGAAGCAAGGAAAGGAGAAGAGTTCCTGCTTCTGGGGACCTTATAGTCTATTTGGAGAAACAATTCAAATACGTCAAACAGGAGATAAAGTAAAATATTATTTTTTCCATCCATAAAATGAAAATGTTGAACTAAGTCATGGAATTCCAGAATCCCAGAAGTCATTGTCTAATCAAATGCATTCCTGAATAGTTTTTTTTTTTTTTAGTGAGGCAATTGGGGTTAAGTGACTTGCCCAGGGTCACACAGCTAGTATGTATCAAGTGTCTGAGGCCGGATTTGAACCCAGGTACTCCTGAATCCAGGGCTGGTGCTCTATCCACTGCGCCATCTAGCTGCCTCCTCCTGAATAGTTTTTTTGTTTTGTTTTGTTTTTTGCAGGGCAATGAGGGTTAAGTGACTTGCCCAGGGTCACACAGCTAGTAAATGTCAAGTGTCTGAGGCCAGATTTGAACTCAGGTACTCCTGAATCCAAGGCTGGTGCTTTACCACTGCGCCATCTAGCTGCCCCCTGAATAGTTTTAAATCCCTTCTATAATATATCCAGCAAGTGATCATCTAGCCTTCACTTTCACTCCATTTTCTGGATAGTTCTGAATAGGAAGTTTTCCCTTAAAGCAAGTACAAATCTGCCTCTGTATCTATCACTAGTACCTCTGAGTTCTGCCATCTGGGCCCAAACAGAAAAATGTCTGATCCCTCTTCCCAAATATAATTCTTCCAAAGCAGTGCACATGAGCCTTCTTCATTATTTCATCATTCTTCAAAGGGCAGAAGAACCATAGGGGACTTATTTTTCTTTATCTGACTCTTACCACCAACAAGGAAGGAATTGGTTGTTGAGGGTAGACAACTCCATCTTTTTTTATAATTTTTTTTTTTTTTGCAGGCAACGGGGGTAAAGTGACTTGCCCAGGGTCACACAGCTAGTAAGTGTCAAGTGTCTGAGGCCGGATTTGAACTCAGGTACTCCTGAATCCAGGGCCGGTGCTTAACCACTGCGCCATCTAGCTGCCCCCCTAGACAACTCCATCTTAGAATTTGTGTTAGAGGAAAGCCAAGCAGAGTCTGATGTGCATCTTAAAATTTCAGAGGTTTCAGAGAAAGGATAAATAGGATTCCCTGGTCTAAAAGTTATCTACCAGTTATGGTCATCTCAAGAATGAATTGCTAAAGCTATAGAGAAAAACAATTCCAATCAGGAAAATAAGAGAAAGGTGTCTAAGGAGACTACTGTGAACGCACATAAATTAACTCTGATTTTTAAAAGATGGTAACAACAGTAATAATAATTCAGGCAGCTGGGTGATACAGTGGATAGAGTATTGGGCTTAGAATTGGGAAGATTTGTCTTCATGAGTTTAAATTTGGCCTCACACTATGACCTGGGTAAGTCATTTAGCCCTGTTTGTCTCAGTTTCCTCATCTGTAAAGTAAGTTAGAGAAGGAAACAGCAAACAACTCCAGTATTTGCCAAGAAAACCCCAAATGGGGTCACAAACAATTGGGCACGACTGAAATGACTGAACAGTAACAACAACAACAAAATAATAATAATGATAGCTTATACTTAGCATTTTAAGGTTTGCAAAGCACTTCACATAGATTATCTGATTTGATCCTCACTAAAACCCAGTGACATAGCTGCTATTATTATTCCTATTTTATAAAATGAGGACCCTAGGCTCAGAGAGGTTAAATGAGTTAAGTCCAGGGTTACAAAGTTAGTAAGTGTTTGAGGTGGGATTTGAACCCAAGTTTTCCTAACTTCATATTCAACACTCCCCTCTGATATACTGATGTGCAGAGGATGGCGGCAAAGGTAGGTAAGGGAAGATAAATACAGAGGTTTTGCACATCCTTGTAGGAATAGTGTTAGGAGTATGAAATCCCAGAATGGGCTGGGACTAGGAAAGAAAACTATGGACAACAAAAAGATGTTTGTTTTTTAAGCTGTATTGGGGAAAACAGGAAAATTAAAGAAAAGAAATAGTACCATTACTTGGGGATAGGTTAGATCAGAATTGTCAAACACTCATTCTAGGCATTATACTCCCCAGTGCAGGTCAAATCAGATTAAAATGTAATTGGAAAATATTTAACTAAATGAATAAAAATATAGTAGACTATAGATAATGTTATTATATGGTTTTATAAGTCAGTATATGGCTAGAGATCCTTATATATGATTTAGTCTCTCACCCCTTTTTCTTTTCTTTCTTTTTTTTTTTTGGTGGGGCAATGAGGGTTAAATGACTTGCCCAGGGACACACAGCTAGTGTCAAGTGTCTGAGGCTGGATCTGAACTGAGATCCTCCTGAATTCAGGGCCAGTGCTTTATCTACTATGCTACCTGGCTGCCCCCTCTCACCCCTTTTTTCTATTTGTTTGACTGGTTTAGACCAGGGCTTCTTAAACTTTTTCTATTCACAACCTCTTCACCCAAGAAATTTTTACTTCACACCAAGCATATAGGTATATGAACTAGGTATACATAACCTCTTGCTGTTGCCAAGTTTTTTTGGGGCCCCCACATTCATTTATGTGACCCCATGTGGGGTTGCAACCCACAGTTTAAGAAGTTTTGGTTTGGGGCAGCTAGATGGCGCAGTGGATAGAGCACTGGCCCTGGATTCAGGAGTACCTGAGTTCAAATCTGGCCTCAGACACTTAACACTTACTAGCTGTGTGACCCTGGGCAAGTCACTTAACCCCAAATTGCCTTACTAAAAAAAAAAAAAGAAGTTTTGGTTTAGGTAATAATGGAAAACAATTACTTTGTTTCTTTTTATCTCTGCCAAGGAAAACAATCTGTCTTTTGATTGTAAATGACAGAAAAAAAATGATACCCAAGATAACTGTGAAAGTAATAGAAAGTAATAGAAAATGCCTAACTTCCCTTGATGAGTTCAAATCATAAGGCTCAGGTGAACTAACCATAAAGCATGGAATTTCCAAATTGGAAGGGAGTTTAGCAACCATCTAGTCCATCCCTTTCCAACCAAAGACTAATCCCCACTAGGATGTACCCAACAAGTGGTAAGTCAGTCTCTACTTGTAGCCCATTCCACTTTTGGATAGCTGTAGTTATTAGGAAATTCCTCTTAATACCAAGCCTAAATTTGCTTCTTTATAAGTTCTTCTCATTGTTTCTTGTTCTGCCCTCTCGAGTCATACCAAAGAAGTACAATCTGTTTTCTACCTTATAGCTCTTTAAATTCTTAAAGATCATTTTCATGGATCCCTCTGAATTTTCTCTTCTCCATTCTAAATATCTCCATTTCCTTCACCTGAACCCCTTGTGACATGGGTTTGAGAGCTTCACCAATCTGATGGCTTTCTTCTGGACATTATTTATCAATGCCCTTCCTAAATTGTGGTACTTAGCACAGAACAAAAGACTACTGTGATATATATGCTCAGGATAGAGTAATGCTATTCTAGCAAACCCAAAGAATTAACATATGATTTCAGCCTAATATTGATCTTGGAAAGATTATGAGTAATGGGGAAGCTACTTCAGGATTAGAGAAGGATAAATTTTGTCCCTCTTTTCAAAAAAGGGAAGAAAATGGGGCCTGCAAATTATAGGCCTGTGAACTTGAATTTGATTCATCATAAAATTTTAGAATGTATTATTAAAGGAATGATCAGTGAACATCTTGAAAATAAAGCAATTAATATATACAAAGAGCCATCAATAGTTCCATCAAGAATGGATTATGCTGGGGCAGCTAGGTGGCACAGTGGATAGAGCACCAGCCCTGAGTTCAAATCTGACCTCAGACACTTAACAGTTACTTGCCGTGTGACCCTAGGCAAGTCACTTAACCCCAATTGCCTCACACACCCCCCCCCAAAAAAAAAGAAAGAAAAAAAAAGAGAAGAGAAAGAGAAGAGAAGAATGGGTTATACCAGAAAAAAACAAATTATTTTTGACAGGATGGCTAGACTGGAGTGTTTTAAATATGGTTTACCTAGATTTTGATAAAACTTTTGATATCTCTCATGCTGTTCTTGTGGAAAAGATGGGCAGCTGTGGATTAGATCATACTACATAGAGATAGCTGGATTCTGGAACTTATTTAATGGCAAGATCCAAAGAATAGTTCTTAGTTTTATATTAGCTTGAAAGGAGGGCTTCAGTGGAGGGCTCCACAAATCTGTACTTGGCTTCATGCTGTTTATCAGTTTGACAAAGACATAGCTGACATGCTTATCGAATTTGCAGATATGACAAAAAGCCAGGAGAATTAACACATATTCTATGACAAGATCCAAAAAGATTTTTCCAACACCAAAACACTGTGCCAAATTTAATAAAATAAGAGTTGATGGGGATAATTGTAAACTTTTATACTGGTGTTCAAAAGAATCAAATTCACAAAGCAAGGTGGGAGAGATGTGGCTAGACAAGCCTTCTTCAGAAAAAGACCTGGGAGTTTTAGCGGAATGAAAGCTCATTATGATTCAACACTGTCATATGTCAGCCAGGAAAACCCATATGATCTTAGGCTACATTAAGTGATAGTCTTGTTGCATTCAGTCCTGGTTAGACCACATCTAGATTATCATGTTCAGTTCTGGATGCCACATGGAAGGAAGGACCTCGATAAGCTGAAGAGCATCTAAAAGAGGACAGCCACTATGGTGAGGTGCCTCATGCCCTAAGAACATAGATTGAAGGGCTTGGATAAGAGAAGAGTTAAAGGGACATGATAGTTGTCTTTCAGTATTTGAAGAGCTCTCATGTTTCGGAGGCTATGTGTTTATATTCTTTGCCCTAGAGGAACGAACTATGAACAATGGGTGGAAGTTGCAAAGAGGCAAATTTAGTCTTCATAGTAGGAAAACTTTTCCAATAGATTTACCCCAAAATAGAACGGCTTGCACTTCACTGGAGGTTTTATTGGATACAGGATCATAAATGTAGAATTAGAAGTTACTTCAGAGTCCACCTAGTCCAACCCCCTTCTTTTACAAATGAGGAAAGGGAGGCTGAGGAAGGTTACATGACATGTCCTGGGTTGTAGAGGTGATAAGACTCAGAGGTGGAATTTGAACTCGTGCCCTTTGATTCCTAACTTTCCACTCTACCATGATGCCTCTGTCTTGTAGAAGGTATTCTTTTTCAAGTGTGGGATGGATTAGTACAGTGGTGTCAAAATTAAATAGAAACTAAGGTCACCAAACCATACATAAGGATCCCTGTGGGCAGCATATTGACTTAGAAAACCATATGTTTTATTATTATCATTATTATTAATAATATATTAACCACATTTTTATTTATTTTGTTAAATATTTCCATGTTATATTTTAATCTGGTTCAGGCTGCACTCGGAAATGTTGAAGGCTGTATTGAAGGCTGCACGTTTGATACCTCTGGACTAGATAACTTGAGGTCTCTTCCAATTGTGAGATAATGTGATAACGTGATTCCATGAAAACCTTTCTAACTCATGTATATTAGTAGCCTCTTTTCTCTCTCCCACCCACCAGTCTTCTCTTCCTCAGGCTAAGCATTCCTCATACCTAAAACAGTCCTCTTATGACCTAGTTATCAATCTTTTTACCATCTTGTTTTTGTTCCTAAAATTTGGCTCACAGAGTTGAATTATAATACTTAAAGTATTATTTCATCTGATGCTTTATAATCAGATGAAGTTGTTTATGAACACTCAAAATATAATTTTGTATGAGATTCATTTGAGATAATGGGGATCTAAGTTCTTTAATTCTGTACACTTAAAATGATCTGTCATCTTACCACATGAGTACTCTTCCCAGACGTGCAGATCAAGACCCATCAACACCTCATTCTGTGCAGCACTTGTAAGGCCTTTTCAAGAGGTCTACCCAGTGTCTTAGAAGTCTTCCTCTAGGTTTCTTGATGTTACTTGTGTACTGATAGAATGCATGAGCTGCCCTATATGACATCTCTTACCTTTTTGTCCCTACATCAATTTTATGATATATTTTATTAATCAACAGGCATTTATTAATTACCTGCTATCTGAATTATTTAAAGAGGTAATTAAAAGTTTTTAAATGGGAAATGGACCACAGAAATTACATTGACACCAACAATAATAATTTCATTTAGAAGTTTAACCAATATAAATTAATTGCTACAACAAGGAGACCAAAAGAACCCAGGAAATGCTTTTATTAGCAAATTCTTACTTGCTAATTGAAGAGATATGGTTGTCAAAGGTAATATCTGGCTAAAATATAAATTTGTTTATAAATCTTATGAAGGAGAGTGATGAGAAGTATTGTCTCATAAAGTAGAGAGAAACAGTGGAGAGAAACTTGACAAAATATACAACTAAACAGAGTTACTCCAAGCACATTTAAAGATAAAAATGGAATGACAGAAGAAAAATAGAAAAGATTTAGAAGGACCATCATTAACTACTGATCCATATAAAAGTACATCAGTAATTACTGAACTATATGTCTTCTCCCTCGTCCATATAAAATCTTTATGAGAGTCATCTATACATGAAATGCAGGGAATCCTCCATGAGGGTAAGAGTAGGGAAAAAGCACTTTCATAAGCAATATTCAACAACAGACCCCATCTTTACCATTTTATCATTAATTGACAGATATAGAGAATATAAGATTCCATTGGCTTATAGTTTGTACATTGCCCACCCGCCCATCCAAAGAGAAAGAAGCATTTGATTCAGTAAAAAATGAAAACTGCATTATAGGCTTTTCAATTTTTTTCTTTCTTTTTTTTTTTAAAGAAAATTAAAGGTTGGTTTTTTTCAGTAAACAAAAATAATCTGCTTTCTCTTCCTCCCATCTCCTCCCATTACAGGCTCTTTTACAACAAGATATGTTCCATCCATACATCAAGACAGCATGATCATTCTATATTCCTTTGAAAATATAACTGAAATAATCCTGTTTAATGACCAGCTGATTACAAACTTCAGGCATAAGCTCACCAAAGATGTTCTTTACTGTGATGGGGGAGATCCAGTGCAAAATAAAGGGGGAAAGCAGGGTTGTAGATGATAAGGTCCTAAAAATATTTCTGGTTTTAGATAGCATTGTGTTGATTACATCGAGCTCCTGAACATTGCAGAGAGACTAGTAATCACTGTAATCACCTGTAATCAAAATAATTTGATCTGTCCATCCATATGGGAAAGAGTCTATATATGAATAATGTTGCTCATATTTCAGCTTGCATTTGGATACACACCCTATAGAGCTTGGCTTATCAAAGTGTGTATAATTGTATATAAAGTAATGAGTTGAGTCCAGCATTGAACCAAGAGGAAGATAGCAGACCAGATTTTTTCAGAAAATTGCAAAACTTGGGAAAATAGGCATATTAATGCATTGTTAGAGCTGTGAATTGGTCCAGCCATTCTAGGAAGCAATTAGGAACTATGCCCCCAAAGTCAAAATGTCACAGAACTATATGTATCATACTATCACACCTGTACCCTAAAGAGATCATAGAAGAAAAAGACCCATACATACAAAAATATTTGCAGCAGCTCTTTTTGTAGTGACAAAGAACTAGAAAATAAGGAGGTGCCCATTAATTGGGAAATAGCTGAACAAAATATGGTATATAAATATAATAGAATTCTATTGTGTGACAAGAAGTAATGGAAGGGGTGGTTTCAGAGAAATGTAGTAAGACTAACAAACTGATGGCAGAGTGAACTAAGCAGAACCAGGAGAACAATCTGTATAATAACACCAACATTGTAAAGACAAATAACTTTGAAAAGTGTAGGAACTCTGATTAATTCAGTAACCAACCAAATTCTAAAGGACCAGTGATAAAGCAGGCTACCACCCTCTTGATAGGTGATAAACATGATGCAGAATGGGACATATATTTTTGGATGTAGCTATTGAGGGAATTTGTTTTGCTATGAATATGGGGATTTGTTTGGCTATGAATATCTGTTAACTGTTTGAAGGGTTTTGTTTGTGTTTGTGTGGTGTTTTTTTTTTTTCAGTTGAGGAGGTGGGAAGCAGAGAAAATAAATACTTGTTAATTGAAAAAATCAAAAAGGAAAGAAGAAAGAAATTGCAAAGCTATTTTACTGACCCAAAGCTTCTCATTGAAAAAACAAACAAACAAGCAAACCGTTTTTTTCAATATTACATTTTACTGATGGTGCTATATGTCATTGAGACATGGAGTACTGCTGCCTTTGAAGAACTAAAAACAAATGTTACAGAGGAGGTAATGGAGAAGCATATGGAGAGTGTGAGCAGTTTACAACATATAATCAATGAAGAATCCTGAAGAACAGGAAGAAAGGATGTCATTAAGGAATTGTACAATAGGAAGAGAAGATGAACCAGTCATGTGGCAGTGATATGGGATAACAGCTGGATAGCCAGAGTGTTCCAATGTCAAGAGAAAACAAAGAAAACCTTTAGCACAGGAGTTTTAAAACTTTTTTATGTCATGGACCCTCTTGGCGAACCTGCGGACACATTTTCAGAATAGTGTTTTTAAATGCATAAAATAAAATGCAAAGGGTTACAAAGGAAAACAAAGTATAATGAAATATGGTTATTAAAATGTCTTAAAAACAGGGTCACAGACCCTAGGTTAAGAATACTTGCTATAGTGCCTTGGATAGAGTCCCTGTGGCTGACTTTTGTGAGCATATGGACAAGTGTCACATAGGATTGGCAGGCATGAATGAATCCAGTCTTCATCAATGCAGGCAACTCCCAAATTGATGAAATCACAGGTGCCCTTGAGAATCAGAGTATATGTGCCAGGCATAGTGCCAAGTGCTGGGGATACAAAACAGAAATGAAATGGTCTCTGGCATCAAGATGTTTAAAAATCTATCAGGAGAGATAACTTGTACACACAAAAGTATTACTCTAGACAACATAAATGCAAGTAATTCAGGTCTGGGAGGGTGGGGAGGCAGTGGTAGTGCAGTGGGATCAGGAAAGGCCTCACGTAGAAGGTAGTACTTGGCCAGGTGTGGTGGTGTAACCCTGTAATTCCTACTACTTTGGGAGGCTGAGGCCCATCCAGAGGAGGATGGCTAAGATCATCATATGAGGACTGGAGACCGTGTCATCTGAGGATTGGCTGAAAGAGCTAGGGATATTTAGCTTGGTAAAGAGAAGACTTAGTGGGGACATGATCATTATTTAAAAGGCTGTTCATGTGGAAGAGGGACTCAACTTTTTCTCCTTGTCCTCTGGAGGTAGAACTGGGAGCAAGGAGCAGAACTTAGAGGGAGACAGACTTCTGTTCCTTGGGAGATAGCAGCTACTTCATTTCTATAGGTCTGAAGGAATGGTATAGAGGGGGATCCTCTGCTTATGGATATGTTGGACTAGATGACCTCTAAAGTTCTTCTAGTTCAGATTCTGTCAGAGCCTGAGGTGGCATGGACAGGGAAGTAGTCTTGATTTCATCTCCTTCATTGGTGTCAAGCATATAATTTTCCCTGCCCCAGAATCTGACCTAATTGATCTGTACGGAGAGTGATAGGTTCCAACCACTGTCTCTGCTCTCCTCCTTCTTGGCCCTTTCCATATACTTCTCCCTTCCTGCTGCCAGAAGCCTCGGAGGCTGCCCAGTGAGATTGGAAAGGCCTTCCCACCTCTGAGATATTCTTGTTTGCTGGCTCTGTCACTAGCTAAGTTTCCTTTCTGTCCTTGGTGCACCATGGAGCCATGACTCTTCCCAGAGGTGCTGCTCAGTGCCAGGCCCAGTGATAAAAGTCTCCTTACCTCCCTAGGCCTTGGCATCAGGTTACTATACTGTATAAGGATAGGAAGCAGTTACAGTCAGTGAAGTGCATGTCCATGAAGTACCCACTGCCAGTCCATTGTGAATTTAGATAGCTCTTCCCCAAGAGTACCAGGTCCTAGTCGGCTATCTTGGGATTCAATCTGTTCCTAAAATGACTGGGTAGCACCTCCCTTCTGTCCCCTGCCTCCACCCCGAACTCCTAGGCTTGGCTTTCCCCCAGGATGAAGTCCCAGGGTCCTATGGAGGGTAGGGAAGGCCTTTTCCTAGGACAAAAAAGTATAGGTTGAGCTAGCCTTGCCAGGAGATTTCTCTTCTCTCCATTCATGACCCAGAGGACACTGAGAGACAGGGACTCTGGATATAATTCACTGAATCTCAGAATTGGGAGATGTAATCTATGGGAGGTAGTGTGGTACAGTGGAAATAGTGCTGGGTTTGGAGTCAAAGGACCTGAGTGCCACTTATTCCCTGTGTGGCCTAGGGCAAGGGAACCTGTCTGGGTCATCTGTTTCTTCATCTGTAAGGTGAGAGGGTAGGATTCCATAATTTCTACGGTCCCTTCCAGCTCTAAATCGATGATCCTGTGATCCTAGTGTAACCTCAACTTAACAGGAATCCCCTCTTCCAGAATCCTGTACAAGAAATCATTCAGCCTCTCTTGAGGACCTCCAGTTTCCCCTCTTCACCTGGAGGCTCATTCTGCTTTTGGACAGCTCTAAATTGCTAGGAAGTTTTTTTCTTTCACTGAACTAACATCTAACTGCAACTTCAACAGATTGATCCAAAGCAGACCAAGCCTAATCAGTCTTGTACATCAAGAGGCAATTCCCCTTTCCAACAGATCAGCTCACGCCAAAGAGTTCCCCCACATCATGGTAGTACTTAGAGCACCTCCTCTTCTAGGGCTTGGGTCTCCTTTCTCTTTAAGGCACAGCAGACTAAAGCCTAATCACTTTTGCACATGGCAGCTCTTCAAATACTTGAAAGTGGTAACAATGCTCTCCCTACGTTTTCTCTTCTCTAGGCCAGACAGCTTTGGTCCTTTGATCCAGGCCTCCCATACATGGTCTTGAGGCCCTTTGCCAGCCGCCTTCTTGCCAGCTGAGCTGTGTCCTTCTGGAACTAAATATGGTATTCCAGATGTGTTCTGACCAAGGTAGAGGGCAGTGTGCCCCAAGGAAGGTCAGGTTAACTTTTTGGACTGCCTTGTCACATGGCTGACAATTAGAATGACTCATTCTGTGTGACCCTGGCCATAGCCTTTCTGCTCCCTGGGCCTTCGTATCTTCCTCTGGATAGCCAGAGAGTTAGATTTGGTAGCCTGAGAGAGCCCATGGTAGTATTAAGTAACTATAATTCTACAGTGGTGGTCTTTGGAGGAGGGGCTGTGCATTCTTGGGGAGGCCACAGCATGACGCCAAGCAGTGTGTAATCTGCCAATTGGAGGATGAGAAGATGGTTATCTCACCCTTCTTGAAATGGTCAGTCATCAGCTTGTCTCCAACACTGCACCATCTCTTTCACCTATTATCATGCAACACTTCTCCAGTACACCCTCATTCAACTCTGATTCCCAAAGTTGACTGGGCACAGGTACTGGCCTTGCAGGGTAGTTATAATCTAAGCACAACTTGGGCACCTGGGACAGTTGCCTAGGCATAACTACCTGCTTCCCACCCTAGTATCTCCACACCTGGCTCTCCAGATGCTACATGGCTTCAGTAGGAGCCTTTCAGTAGGTAAGCTCTGTGTTCTAGGACAAAGTTTGGTAAGATTCTGCCCTGCCCCTTCTTTTTTGGGGGACAAGAGACAGGGTGAATCACTGTGAATAAGCAGGTATGCTGGGTTGTGATCTGCATTGTAGATCTTAATACATTCTCTTTTTCTTCCAAACTTCCCTCTTACTGGAAAGAACAACCACGATCCTTCTAGTTGCCTAGGTTCACAGTCTTTGCATAGTTTTAGACTCATGACTTATCACTGTCCTTCACCTCACATATCTAATCAATTGCCAAATGTTGTTGATTCTATTTTCATAACCTCTCTCATCCATTTCCTTCCCTGTAGTCACATAGTCACCACCCTAGTTCAGGCTTTCATCACTTCTCTATCCACCCTACAGATTACTGCTAAAGTAATTTTCGTAAAGACCATGTTATTCCCCTACTCAGTAGAGCATTGATTCTAGAGTCAAATAAATATAGCTTCATCTTTATCTCACCCTTTTTTAATTTGAATTTTAATGTTTTGTAATAGACAATTATTAGTACAGTTATAGAATTTAATAAATAATTAAATATGGACATTTTGGGCTTGAGTATTTGAAAATATTTTACTGTTAAAGACTCATAATTTTAAAAGTTTGTCCTAAAAGACCAGAAATGGGAGGTAATCATTGTCTAAAGTATATCTGGGTCTTAAAGATGGAAGCTAGGTAAAAAAGTGGGTAGGTCGAGTGCCAGGCCTAGTTAGAAAGACACATCTTCCTGAGTTCAAATTTGGCCTCAGAAACTTACTAGCTGTGTGACCCCTAGGAAGGCCACTTAACCCTGTTTGCCTCAGTTTCATCATTTGTAAAATGAGATAGAGTAAGAAATAGTAAACCACTCCAGTATTTTTGCCAAGAGAACTTCAAATGGGGTCATGAAGAGTTGGACACAATTGAAACAATTCAACAACAAAAAGTTGAAACAGAATTGGAAAGTGGGGAGGGGGTCAAGATGGAGGAGATAGTTTAAGCCAAAGGGGAAAATTAACCAGCAAGGTGACACAGTGGATAAAATACTGGAAGACCCCAGAAAGACATGAGTTTAGATTATTCCTTAAACACTTAATAGCTGGTGACCCTGGGCAAGTCACTTATATCTACCTCAGTTTCCTTATCTGTAAAATGAGGATAATAATAGCACTTACCGGGGCAGCTAGGTGGCGCAGTGGATAGAGCACCAGCCCTGGATTCAGAAGGACCTGAGTTCAAATCCGGATTCGGACACTTAACACTTACTAGCTGTGTGACTCTAGGCAAGTCACTTAACCCCAATTGCCTCACTTAAAAAAAAAAAAATTAAAAAAAAAAATAATAGCACTTACCTCCCATGGTTGTTGCAAGGATCAAATAAGTTAAAATATAACAAGCTTTAAAGTACTTTATAAATGCTAGCTGTCATTAAATGTAGAATGTGGGGCAAGAGGAGAAAACAGGAAGTGGCCCCTGGCTTTGGGGAGTGCCTAGGAGCAGATGTGAAGTTGCTCAGATGACAGTCTCTTCTTCCCTTTCTGGAGGATATCCTCAACCCTGGTTAGGGGAGGGAGAAGCTATCCTTTACCATGTTTCTCTGCTGTTCAGGGAGTGTGAAGTTTGGGGGATACAGGTCAAGATGATGGATTCCTTATGCTTCCCAGCTCTCTTCAGTCCTGGCCTGCCTTGCTCCACCCTGCCCTATCTCTGTTCTACCCCACCCAGACCATCTTGGTACACAAAAGACTTGGGTGTCACAGATGGCTGTTCATCTGTTCCTGGAAAATTTCCTCTCTAGCTATTCCCTGCTGCAGCCTCAGTCCATCTCCTCCCCCCCCCCCCCTTTTTTTTTTTGGTTAGGCAATTGGGGTTGTGACTTGCCCAGGGTCACACAGCTAGAAAGTGTCAAGTGTCTGAGGCCAGATTTGAACTCAGGTCTTCCTGAATCCAGGGCCGGTGCTCTAGCCAATGTGCCACCTAGCTGCCCCTCTCCTTTCTCTCTCCTTTTTTTTTTTTTTTTTTTTTGCAGGGCAATGGGGGTTAAGTGACTTGCCCAGGGTCACACAGCTAGTAAGTGTCAAGTGTCTGAAGCCGGATTTGAACTCAGGTACTCCTGAATCCAGGGCTGGTGCTTTATCCACTGCACCACCTAGCCGCCCCCTCTCCTTTCTCTTTTAATGATAAACATTTTTATTTATTTAAAGTTTTGAGTTCCAAATTCTATCTCTCCTTCCCTCTCTCTTCCCTGAAGCAATAAACAATCAGATATAGGCTATACGTGTGCAGTTATGTAAAACATTACCATATTAGTCATTTTGTATAAGAAAACTTGAATAAAAAAATGAAAGAAAGTGAAAAATAGCATGCTTCAATCTGTGTTTAATCAATATTTGAAGGTAGATAGTATGCTTCATTAAGCCTTTGGGATTGTCCTGGATCATTATATTGTTGAGAATAGTTAAGTCATTCACAGTTCTTCACTGAACAATATTGCTGTCACTGTGCACAACATTCTCCTAGTTCTGCTCACTTCACTATACACCAATTCATATAAATCTTTCTGGGCCTTTCTGAAAACATCCTGCTTGTCATTTCTTATAGCACAATAATATTCCATTACAATCATATACCACAGTTTATTTAGCCATTCCCCAATTGATGGGCATTCCTTTGATTTCCAATTCTTAGCCACCACAAAAAGATCTGCTAGAAATATTTTTGTACAAATAGGTCTTTTATTTATTTATTTTTCCTTTATGCGGGACAACAAGGGTTAAGTGACTTGCCCAGGGTCACACAGCTAGTAAATGTCAAGTGTCTGAGGCCAGATTTGAACTCAGGTCCTCCTGAATCCAGGGCTGGTGCTTTATCCACTGCTCCACCTAGCTGCCCCAAATAGGTCTTTTTCTCTTTTTGGGGATGTCTTTGGAATATCAACTTAGCAGTGGTATTGTTGGGTCAAAGGGTATGCACAGTTTTATAGCCCTTTGTTAGCTGATCTCTTTAAAGGAGATATAAAGTAATCTGGTCCTCAGCATAATCCACATATCATACCTACCCTACCAAGATGTTTAGGAGCAGTACAGGGTCAGTGTTTTGCTGTCTGGGAGTGGTCAGAGCCTTAGCTAAGCAGGCTTTTGGGAAGGTTGGGGGCCTTTCTGTTTCTTCCCACCATAACCAGGAAGTCAGCACAAGGTAGTTTATCCAGGGCCATCATTAGAGTAGGCAGATGTGGGTGGGAACTAAATCAAACTTGTTGGGGCCTACTAAATTGACTTAACTCACATAAACCTAGGTGATATGATGGAAAAAGGCCTAGAAAGAAATTTCCTTCCTTTTCTTGTGTCATGGCACTCTCCAGTCTTTCTCTGAACCTGATCTCATCTGCCTCAGGGAGATGGAGAGTTTGGGACTTTAGGGAAGTGACTATATGCCTACCTTGTCCTTGGGGCTCACTGGGGTATCTCTTAGATAATGGTATGGTAGCTCTCTTCTACCTCCCCTCCCCCAATTCCCTCCTATCTCCCCTACTCCCCCACCTCATATAGGCACATTTGCAGCTGCTATCAACAATCCTGGCCTCTAACTGTGTCCTGGTTTCTCTTGGCAGTTCGACAGTTCCTTCAGAATGGTGTGAGCCCCAATTTGTGCAACGAGGATGGCCTTACTGCCCTGCACCAGGTTAGTGTCTTGAGAGGTTTTTTTTTCAGGCCAACAGGGATGCTAGCCAAGGGCATGAAGTAACAGATTTTGGGGGGTGACATGGGGTCACTAATGCCCATGGGGGACACTTGCAGCAGTGAGTGATTTATAATGCCTTCAGCAGAGAAGGTAAACATCATTCTGTCTGGGCTCTGGGGGTGAGTTGGGAACTGGGGGGTTTTCTGATGGGGGAACTGCCCTTGAGGGAATGCTCTGTGGCTTGCAGTGCTGCATTGATGACTACGGGGAGATGGTACAGCAGCTTCTCGAGGCCGGGGCTGATGTGAATGCCTGTGACAGCGAACTTTGGACTCCCCTGCATGCTGCTGCCACTTGTGGCCACCTCCACCTCGTGGAGCTGCTTATTTCCAAGTATGTGGATGCAAGGCCAGGCCTCTAGCAGTGCTGTACACACAGCAGGCACTTCATAGATTTTTGAATTAAGTGGAAGGGTTGGTACAAGAGTAAGACTCAGCTGAGGGTCTGGAAAATGTGGCTGCAGCTGGCCAAAGCCATAAAGAATTTTGATGTTGCCATAGGGGAGAGAGCATTCAGCTGAGTGTCCTCTGGATAGCATTTGCTGCCTGTATAACCAGCTCCATCCAAGACCATTCTCCAGAGATTGAACAGAGTCCAGGCAGCAGGATCACTATTAGGAATGGCTGGGGCAGCTAGGTGGCGCAGTAGATAGAGCACTGGCCTTGGAGTCAGGAGGACCTGAGTTCAAATCTGGCCTCAGACACTTAACACTTACTGACTGTGTGACCCTGGGCAAGTCACTTAACCCCAATTGCCTCACCCCCCCCCAAAAAAAAAGAATGACTGATGGTTCTTAGTGCTTTAAGGTTTATAAAATGTTTTATTTTTTGATCCTTCCAGCAATCCAGTGAGGATAAATCGCTCAAAGTTCCTATAGATAAGAAAACTTTAAATCATAGCCTACTATTTAAAACATATTCCTAGGATTAGAGTGGACTTCAGAGGTCATCTAGTTAAAGCCTACCTAGTTCAAACCATGAATTCCTGAGCCTAGGAAAAGTGAATCAACTTCCTCCCTGTAACAGAATAAGCTGGGGAAGTTGATTCTCCTTTCCTAGGACTTGTGCTAGGTCTTCTGACTCCAAATATGTTGGTTTTTTCCTACTCTGCATAGCTGTGATTACCTGGAGTCATGCATAATAACCACAAGTTCAAGCAGGGAAGAGCTTGATGGAGAAGAATCTTAAAACTAAGGCAGTAGTTCTTCATCTGCTATCTGTGGACTTCAGGGAGTCAATGAATAGCTTTCAGGGGGTTCATCATTATCATCATCATCGATAGCATTTATATAGTACTTTAAGGTTTTTAAAGTGCTTTGCAGATATCTAAATTTATCTCATTTTTTATTAGTTCATTTATGAACTTGGATGGTGTAAAAATTGCACCTTTATTTTCAGTAGCTTTTGGTTAGGTTACTTTGTAACCCTATGTGTTTTACTTAATGCTTTTTATTTTAACATTTTTATGGTTTTTTTTCCCCACAATTACAGGTAAAAACAATTTTTAACCTTTGTTTTTTACACTTTTGAGTTTCAAATTCTTTTCCTCCTTCCCTCCCTCTCCCCTCCTTGAGGAGGCGAGCAATTTTATATATCTTATATGTCATGCAAACCCTATTTCCATGTTGAGAAAGAAAAGACCTCCCCCCTGAAAAAAAACCCCCAATAACAAGAAGAAAAATAAAGTTTAAAAAAGTATGCTTTGATCTGTTTTTAGACTGCATCAGTTCTTTTTCTATAGGTGGATGACATTTTCATCATAAATCCTTCAGAATTATCTTAGATGATCATATTGTTGAGAATAGCTAAGTCATTCACAGTTGATCATTGGACAATATTACTGTTACTGTGTACAGTGTTCTCCTGGTTCTGGACACTTCGCTGTGCGTGGGTTTATATAAGTCTTCGCAGGTTTTTCTGAGAGCATCCCACTCATCATTTATTATAACACAATAGTATTCCATCACAATCATATACCATAACTTCTTCAGCCATTCCCCAATTGATGGGCATCAGTACCATATTGTTTTGATGATTACTGCTTTGTAATACAGTTTGAGCTCTGGTCCTGCCACTTTACCTTCCTTCACATTTTTTCATTGATTCCCTTAATATTCCTGACCTTCCAGATGAATTTTGTTATTATTTTTTGTAGCTCTATAAAATATTTTTGGTCACTTTATTGGTATAGCACTGAATAAGTAAATTCATTTAGGTAGAATTATCATTTTTATCACATTGGCTTGGTCTACTCATGAACAATTAATATTTTTCCTGTTGTTTAGCTTAACTTTATTTGTGTGAAAAGCTTTTTATAATCGTATTCATATAGTTTGAGTTTGTCTTAGCAGGTAGATTCCAAGTATTTTATATTATTTACAGTTCTTTTCTTTTTTTTGCGGGGGGCGGGGCAATGAGGGTTAAGTGACTTGCCCAGGGTCACACAGCTAGTAAGTGTCAAGCATCTGAGGCTGGATTTGAACTCAGGTCCTCCTGAATCCAGGGCTGGTGCTTTATCCACTGTGCCACCTAGCTGCCCCTTGTGACGAGTAAAATTAATCACCTTACCTGCTCCCCAGTATGGGAGGGAAACTAGCTAGGATTTACTTATAATTAGAAGCTTCAACAACATTTAGGCATTGAGCATTTATTAAAGTATATTAGAAGTTAGTAAAGAGAGAGAGAAAAAGGCCCCTTCTCCTAGCTGGTCACACTGTCAAAGCGATTGCATCCTTGTCAGTTTGACCAGAAGCTCCCTGTGGAACAGGAAGAGGGGTGGTCCCCACACACAGCTCCAAGCTAATTGGCTGGTAGCATTCAGGTCCATTGATTGACATGACTTAAAGGCGGTCCATGAATTGTAAGGCAACTTCCAGGATGCCAATTCAACTTTAGAAAGGTCGAATGCTTTCTCGGCAGGGGGTGGGGGCCCTGATTCTCACACTCCCCCCCCCCCTGTGCTTCATGAAGAAACATAGTTTCCTTATATGAAGCAATAACATTACAGATACTGATGACTAACAAAGTAAAGGGAATGAAAATAGAGAAAAGAAATTGAGCGACACAGTGACAGAAGCTAAAGGGGGCACTCCCCTTTAGCAGGTAGACATTACAAACAAAGAAAAACTAAACGGGGTGTTCCCCTTTAGCAAGTGGACATTATAAATAGTGTATGCAATGGGGAAAAGGAAAACAGGAAATGTCCATTTAAGTCTTTGAAAGTCTTATCTCAGATGGTTCTTGGGATGTCCTCTGGGTGTAGTTGTGGAGTGAAAGTCAGGTGTGGATGCTGATGATCAGCTAGCAAGTCTCAGCTGCTGAGTTTCAGGGTGTGGTTGTAAAGTCTCTCAGGTGTTTAGATACTGATAATCAGCTGGAAAGTTTCCTAAAATTGATCTTAACATAACTTTAAATAGCTTTGCCAATAACCAAATCAAACAATGAGAGTTCTCAAAAACATGTCTAAGGAAATTCAGAACTGTTAAAGGCTAAAATTCTAGCTATATTGTCTAAAATATCTAGTGAGTGGTTGCCAATAAATTAAAAGCTTTAGCAAGAGTTAGACTTTTAAGCATTTATTAAGGAGAATAAGAATTTAGTGAAGAGAAAAAGAAAGGCCTAGATTCATCTATCGATTAAAGGGAAAGTGCATTTCTTGCTCCCTTCTCCACCGGAGTCCTGAGGAAAGAGAGTGAGTCAGAGCGCCAGGCTCCCCCTTCTTCCTCCCACAAGCCAATGTCACTTCCTGATGCCAAAGAAAAGACACATGGTCTTGCCCTCAGAGACCTTCACCTCATGGCGGAGCTTTTCTACAGTAAGTCTCCATCAGGTAGCATCATTCCAATCATTACAGAACCTTTTAGAGATTTTTCAATTGTCCAGTTGTTACACATAAAACATAATAAAAACAAAAAAGGTCAAATGCTTTCTTGGCAGGGGTCAGGGGCCCCTGGTTCTCACACTCTCTACGGTTATTTTAAATGAAATGTTTCTATCTCTTCTTGCTGGACTTTGTTGATGATATATAGAAATTCTGTTGATTTATGTGGGTTTATTTTATATCCTGTGAGTTGTTAATAATTTCAACTAAGATTCTCTAAGTATACCAATCATATTGTCTTCAAAGAGTGATAGTTTTGTTCCTCATTGCCTCTTCTAATTCCTTCAATTTCTTTTTCTCTTATTATTATAGCTGATGTTTCTAGTACAATACTGAATAATAGTAGTGATAATGGGCATTCTTACTTCACCTCTGATCTCATTGAAAAGGCTTCTAGTTTATCCCCATTACAGATAACGTTTGCTGATAGTTTTAGATAGATATTACTTATTATTTTAAGGAAAATTCCATTTATTCATATGCTTATAGTTTGTTAAAATCTTTTTCTACAACTATTGAGATAATCATATGATTTTTGTTATTTTTGTTATTGATATGGTCAGTTATGCTATTAGTTTTCCTAATATTGAAATAGCCCTGCATTCCCGTTATAAATCTCACCTGGTCATAGTATATGATCTTAGTGATATATTGCTATAATCTTCTTGCTAGTATTTTATTTAATTTTTTAATATCAATATTCATTTGGGAAATTGATCTATAGTTTTCTTTCTCTGTTCTTGCTCTTCCAGGTTTAGGCATCAGCACCATATTTGTACTGTAAAAGGAATTTAATAGCACTACTTCTTTGCCTATTTTCCCAAATGTAGTATTAGAATTATTGTTCTTTAAATGTTTGGTAGAATTCATTTGTTAATCGATCCAGTACTGAGGATTTTTTCTTAGAGAGCTCATTGATGCCTTGTTTGATTTCTTTTTCAAAGATGAGGTTATTTAAGTATTCTATTTCCCCTTCTGTTAATCCAGTTAATTTATATTTTTGTAAATATTCATCCATTTCACTTAGATTGTTAAGTTTATTGGCATATAATTGGGCAAAATAGCTCCTAATAATTGCTTTAATTTCTTCTTCATTGGTGATAAATTCACTCTTTTCATTTATGATACTGGTAATTTCCTTTTCTTTCTTTCTTTCTTTTTTAAAATAAAATTAACCAATGGTTTGTCTATTTTATTGTTTTTTTTCTCCATAAAAAATTAGCTCCTAGTTTTATTTATTATTTCTATGGTTTTCTTACTTTCAATTTTATTATTCTATCCTTTGATTTTCAAGATTTCCAATTTGGTGTTTAATTGGAGATTTAAAATTTGTTCTTTTTCTAGTTTTCTAGTGTGTGTGGTTTTTTTTTAGTTGCTTGTCCAATTCATTGATCTGCTCTTTCTCTCTTTTATAGACGTAAGCATTTACAAATAGAAAATTTCCCCTAAGTACTGCTTTGGCTCCCTCCTATAAATTTTGGTATGTTGTCTCATTGTTGTCATTCTCTTTAATGAATGAAATGATTGATTGTTTTTGTGATTTGTTCTTTGACCCACTCATTCCTTAGGATTAGATTATTTACTTTCCAATTAATTTTAAATCTTTGCTTCCAAGGCCCTTTACCAAATGTAATTTTTATTGCATCATGATCTGAAAAGGATGCTTCTAATATTTCTGCTTTTCTGTGAAGTTTTTATGCCCTAATACTTGATCAGTTTTTGTATAGGCTCTGTGTACCACTGAAAAAAATGGTACATTCCTTTCTATTCCCAATCAGTTTTCTATAAATATTTTTTTGTACAATTTTTCCCCCTTTTCTCTTTTTCATGATTACTATTGTTAACTGTTTCCCTGCCATCCTATTCCCTTCCCCATGATCTTTATTCTATTATCCATCTTCTTTCATCCTATCACTCTTTGAAAGGGATTTGCTTCTGTCTGCCCTCTCCCCTACTCTGCCCTTACTTCTTTTGCCCCTCTCTCTTTATCCCCTTCTCCTCCTATTTTCCTGAAGGGTTAGAGAGATTGCTCCACCCAATTGAGTGTGTACATTATTCCCTCCTTGAGCCAATTCTTTGTTTTTGTTTTTGTTTTTTGTTTTTTTGCAGGGCAACGGGGGTTAAGTGACTTGCCCAGGGTCACACAGCTAGTAAGTGTCAAGTGTCTGAGGCTGGATTTGAACTTGGGTACTCCTGAATCCAGGACTAGTGCTCTATCCACTGCACCACCTAGCTGCCCCGCCCCCCCCCCCCCAGCCAATTCTAATGAGATTGAGGTCTTTGAGCCAATTCTGATGAGTGTTAGGCTCATTTACTGCCCAGATTAATACCCACCTGAGTGTGTGTGTGTGTGTGTGTGTGTGTGTGTGTTATTCCCTTTTTGAGCCAATTGAGACTGTTGCCTGCCACACCCCCATCTTCACCTCTACTGCAAAATCTCTTCCTCTCTCTTCCCCCTTGTCCCAATCCATTCCTTTTTCTTATCCCTTCATTTTATTTGAAATCATTCCATCATATTCAACTCAGAATTGTGCCCTTTCTCTATGTATATTCCTTCTAACTTCCCTAATAGTGATAAAGTTCTTAGGAGGTACAAGTATACAATTTAACCTTATTGAATCCCTTATGATTTCTCTTTCCTGTTTACCTTTTTACTCTTGTCTTGAATCTTGTATTTGAAAGTCAGCTTTTTCTATTCAGTTCTGGTCTTTTCATCAGGAATGCTTAAAAGTCCTCTATTTCATTAAATGTCCATTTTTTTTCTGATGAAGGATTATACTCAGTTTGGCTGGGTAGATGATTCTTTGTTGTAATCTTAGATCTTTGGCCCTCTGTAATATCACATTCCAAGCCCTCTGATACTTTAATGTAGAAGCTTCTAAATCTTGTGTTATTCTGACTATGATTCCACAATATTTGAATTGTTTCTTTCTGGCTGCTTGCAATATTTTCTCCTTGACCTAGGAGCTCTAGAATTTGGCTATAATATTTCTGGAAGTTTTCATTTTGGCATCTCTTTCAGGAGGTGATTGATGAATTCTTTCCATTTCTATTTTCTTCTCTGGTTCTAGAATATCAGGGCAGTTTTCCTTAATAATTTCTTGAAAGATGATGTTTAGGTGATATCTTTTTGATCATCACTTTCAGGTAGTCCAATAATTTTAAAATTATCTCTTCTTGATCTGTTTTCCATGTTAGTTGTTTTTCCAATGAGATATTTCATATTTTCTTCTGTTTTTTCATTCTTTTGATTTTGTTTGATTGTTTCTTGATGTCTCATGGAGTCATTAGCTTCCACTTTCCCAATTCTAATTTTTAAGGAGTTAAATCCTTCGGTGAGCTTTTGTATCTCCTTTTCCATTTGGCCAACTCTGTTTTTTAAGGTATTTCCTATAGTATTTTTTTGGCCTTCTTTACCAAACTGTTGACTCTTTTTTTCATCATTTTCTTGCCATCACTCTCACTTCTTTTCTCAATTTTTCCTCTGATTTTTCAAATTCTTTTTGAGCTCTTCCAGGATTTTTTTTTTTCCCCTGTGACCAATTCACATTTTTCTTTGAAGCTTTTCATGTAGGTATTTTGACTTTGCGGTCTTCTTCTGACTTTGTCTTGCTCTTCCCTGTCACCATAGTAATTTTCTGTGGTCAGATTCTTTTACTGTTGTTTGCTCATTTTTCCACCCTATTTCTTTTTTTTTCTTTTAATATTTGTTGTTGTTATTTATTATTTAGCATTTTCCCCCAATTATATGCAATTATTAACATCCATTTTTAAAACTTTGTGTTCCAAATTCTCTTCCTTCCTCCCTCCCCGCTCCCTTTAAGAAGGCAAGTGATTTAATATGTTATACAAGTGTTGCCATGCAAAACATTTCCATGCTAGTCACGTTGTGAAAAAAAAAAAGAGAGAAACCAAAAAACCCTCAAGAAAAATAAAGTAAAAAAATTATGCTTCAATCTGTATTCAGACATCATCAGTTCTGTCTCTGGGAATGGATAGTATTTTTCATTATAAATCCTTCAGAGTTGTCTTGGATCACTGTGTCATGCACAGCTGATCATCTTACAATATCTCCAGCCTATTTCTTGACTTTGAACTGTATGTTAAAGTTGGGCTCTGCTCTTGGGGTTGAGGGGACACTGTCCCAAGTTTCAGATTTTTCATGCTGCAGTTTCAGAGCTATTTCTGTGGGAATGTAAGTTTTTAGCTTTTCCAAGGTAGTATAATCTAAGGAGAGGTGTGGTCACTGCTCTCATGGACTGGGCTCTGGTCTCTGAGTGATCACATGTATGCTTTTTAGCCCTAAAACTGTGTCTGACATTCCTGTTCCCTGTGGTTGCATACTCATGTGCTGATGCTTCTCCTTACCCTGGGAATGCAACTTAGAGCCATGTATACAACAGAGTCCCGCATCCAGTATCAGCAAAGATTTCTTGTAATCTCCTTCTTACCAGTTTTCTGACCCCTTACCATCTAAAGGCTGAGACCTCCCAAAGGCACAAGTTGTGTCACTAAAGCAGCTTCCCCCAAGGCCCACTGCTGGGTTGTTGAGGCATAGCCTGCTTTGCACTGTGCTCCACATTTGATCACCACCCCCATGAGACAGACCTTTCCTGCCAACTTCTTAAGTTGTCTTGGGCTGGAAAATTGTTTCATCCTGATCTTTTGTTGGTTTTGTCTCTCCAGAATTTAATTTGAAACAGTATTTTATTTTATTTTTTGATGTATCAAACCTTATATATATCTATATCTATGTGTGCATATGTGTATGTGTGTATATATATTTATATGTGTGTGTATGTGTATGTGTATGTGTATATATATATGTATGTATATGTATATGTAAAATCAGTGCTGCATTGTACCCAATACTTCTACAACATCTTTCTAAAACTGGAACCCTTCTGTTGGTACATTGGAAGAGGAATTGAAACCAAATGCTTCCTGTTGTATGTGGAAATATTTTAAAGTTGTTTAGAGGGGAATTTATGATAGCTCAGGGAAGTCACTACCTTTACTCTGCCATCTTGGCTCCATCCTCTTATTCTTTGTTTGTTTGTTTGGTTGGTTTTTTTTTTTTTAATGGTGAGGCAGTTGGGGTTAAGTGACTTGCCCAGGGTCACACAGCTAGTGAATTGTCAAGTGTCTGAGGCTGGATTTGAACTCAGGTCCTCCTGACTCCAGGGCCGGTGCTCTATCCACTGCACCACCTAGCTGCCCCTTGGATTTTTTGAGGGGGGGGGTTCCTCATTTGTAAAATGAGAAGGTTGTTCAAGGTGATATTTAAAGATCCCTTTCAGATTAAAATATTATGATCCTAATAAATCCCTGAAGGGTTATCATGAGAAAGAAGGAATAGAAATGGCTATATAGTTCCAAGAGTAGAACTTTATGAGTGGACTTTAAAACTTTAATGGAGATAGATTCTGGTTCAATATAATTAAGAGCTTCCTAATTGATCTTTAACAGTGGAATGCACTACATGATCAAAGTAGTGAATTCTGTGTTTCTGGAGTCAGTCAGCTAGCATTTCTTAAGCATCCACTACAAACAGGTCCTGTGCTAGGTGCTAGGGAGGCAGAGAATAAAACAAAACAATCCCTACCCTTGGGGAGCTTACTTTCTATTAAGAGAGACAACATGCATACACACACACACACACACACACACACAGGTATATACAGAGCAATTAACAAATAAGTATAAGGTAGGGAGACCACTAACAGTTGAAGGTGTAAAGAAAAGATTTGTATAGTAGTTGGTCTTGGAGCTGAATCTTTTTTTGGGGGGGCGGGGTTTGGTGAGGCAATTGGGGTTAAGTGACTTGCCCAGGGTCACACAGCTAGTAAGTGTTAAGTGTCTGAGGCTGGATATGAACTCAGGTCCTCCAGAATCCAGGGCTGCTGCTCTATCCACTGAGCCACCTCGCTGCCCCTTGAAGCTGAATCTTAAAGGAAGTGAGAGATTCTGTGAGGTAAAAGTGAGAAGGGAAGTGTCTTCTAAGCATGAAGGACAGCCAGTGCAAAGGCATGGAAATAGGAGATAGAGTACCACATGTGAGCCAGAGAAAAGGCCAATTTGGCCTTTTCTGGTGGAGTGTGAGAGAGGCTGGTAAGATATGTTAGGTCATGCTAGGTCTTGGAGGGTTTTAAAAGTAAAACAGGACTTACATCCTAAAGACAATAGAAAACCATTGTAATTTACCAAGTAGGGAAGTGACAGTCAGGTATGTGTTTAAGGAAAATCACTTTGGCAACTATGTGAAAGTTGGATTGGAGAAAGGAGACACTTGAGACAAGGAGGCCAGTTATAGTAGACCATTGCAATAGTTCAGGTGAAAAGTGACAAGGACCTGAACTAAGGTGATAGTTGTATGAATGGAGGGAAGGGGCCAGATACACAAAATGTTGTGGTGGTAAAAATGGCAAATTTGACAATAGATTAGATACATGATGTGAGACAGAATAAGGCATCAAGGAGAAAGCTAAGCTTTTGAACCCAGGTGACTGAGAAGGTGATGGTACCCTCCACAGATATGTGAAAATTTGGAGGATGTGTGGGTTTGGAGAGAAAGATAATGAATCCTGTTTTGGACATGTCAAGTTTGAGATGTTTCTGAGTCATCTAGTATGAAATATCCAACAGGCACTTGGTGCTGGAGTATTCAGGCAGAAGTTAAAAGAATAACTATGGGGGCAGCTATCTGGCACAGTGGATAGAGCACCGGCCCTGGAGTCAGGAGTACCTGAGTTCAAATCCGGCCTCAGACACTTAACACTTACTAGCTGTGTGACCCTGGGCAAGTCACTTAACCCCAATTGCCTCACTAAAAAAAAAAAAGAAAAAGAAAAAGAATAACTATGGATGCTAGAGAGCAGAATCCTGTCCTAAAATGGAAAGATGGACTAGATTCCTTTAAGGCCCCTTTCAACTCTTAAGATTCTCTTAGTCCAGGGCACATTAGAGTAGGCAACACTCATGGAAGGAAAAGGAAGTAGAGGCTTTACTAGCTACAGTCGTAGTAAGCTCCCATAAAATTGACTTAGTAGGCCACTGTTAGGAGGACAAATTCTTCACATAGAAGAACTAAACACAAACCTTAGAATACTACAAAGTTAATGGATAACTTTGAGGAATGTGTGGTTCTTCGGTCATTGTCTGTCATGTCTAATTTGCCATGATCCCATTTGGAGTTTTTTTGGTAAAGATCCTGGAGTGGTTTCCCATTTTTTTCTCTGACTTATTTTATGGATGAGGAAGCTGAAGCAGAGTGACTGGCCCAAGGTCATACAGATAGTAAGTAGTGTCTGAGACCAGATTTGAACTCAGGAATAGGAGTCTTCCTGACTGCAGGCCCAGCACTCTATACACTGCACCACTTAGCTGCCCCTTTGAGGGATGTGATATGTGTATAAATGCAAGGTGTAGGTAGACTTTTCAGCTTTCTTTCTTTCTTTCTTTCTTTCTTTCTTTCTTTCTTTCTTTCTTTCTTTCTTTCTTTCTTTCTTTCTTTCTTTCTTTTTTTTTTGGTGGGGCAATGAGGGTTAAGTGACTTGCCCAGGGTCACACAGCCAGTAAGTGTCAAGTGTCTGAGGCTGGATTTGAACTCAGGTACTCCTGAATCCAGGGCCAATGCTTTATCCACTGTGCCACCTACACTGTGCCCCTTTTATGATCTCTTTGGGATATAGACCTAGTAGTAATATTGCTCAGTCAAAGGGTATGCAGTTTTATAGCCTTTTGGGCATAGTTCCAAATTGCTTTCTAGAATGGTTGGATCAGTTCACAACTTCACAGAGAATACATTAGTATTCCAATTTTCCCACATCTCCAACATTTATCATTTTCCTTTTTTGCCATATTATCCAGTTTGATAGGTGTGAAATGGTACCTCAGAGATATTTTAATTTGTATTTCTGTAACCAATAGTGATTTAGAACTTTTTTTCATATGACTATAGATAGCTTTAATTTCTTCATCAGAAAACTGCCTGTTGTTCATATCCTTTAACCATTTCTCAATTGTGAAATGACTTGTGTTCTTATAAATTTGATTCACTTCTCTATATATTTTAGAAATTAGGCCTTTATCAGAAACAGTGATTAGAAATTTTTTCCTCAGCTTTCTGCTTTCCTTCTAATGTTGGTTGCATTGGTTTTGTTTGTACAAACCCTTTTTAATTTAACAATCCATTTTGCATTTCATAATATTCTCTGTCTCTTGTTTGGTCATAAATTCTTAACCTCTCCATAGATGTGAGAGGTAAACTATTCCTTCCTCTCCTAATTTGCCTATGTTAACACCCTTTATGTACCCATTTTGACCTTATTTTGTCATATGGTATGAGATGTTGTTCTATGCCTAGTTTCTGCCATATTATTTTCCAGTTCTCCCAGCATTTTTTGTCAAATAGTGAGTTCTTTTCCCTTATTTATAGTTTTTTTTTTTAAAAAAAGCTTTTCATTCCATTTAAACAATGTAAATTGTTCATGGTTTTCCTGCAGTGCTTACAAATCTCAGTCATTACAAAATCTTTCACATAATTAGTTTTCAACTCAAAGAGAATACCTTATAGGAATTAGTTATAACAATTAGTAAAGCTACAAAATTCACCTTTATTTTTATTTCTTTCTGAATGCACATTTAAATCAATTCTAAGATATGTAATATTCTAGTATTACTAGAATGGATTCACAAAATAAGTTTAACATTTTTAAACCTTTTTCTCCATTACAAACTGGCCATGAGGTTCTGCAACATCTAGGGGGGTAAAAACCAAATAAATTGGGTTTCAGCTCTTCCTTTTGGATTTATGGTAGCCTTAGGCTCTGCCATATCAGTTCTCACCCATCCTGGGTAGCAGGCATTCAGAAGAATCTTATTCCTTTTCCTCTGCTAATTCAGCTACCCGGTATGGATTCTAGACAAGACCCTTGGTCAGTCTATAAGCACTTTTAGGCCAGCCTTCCTTTTCATGAATTCCCTTCTTTGTATCTTCCACAGACTTTCTTATGAGCCCCATTGGCTCTTCCCTTGTGATTTCATCACTCTGATACTTCTGTAGTCCTAGTCTGCAGCTTTTTTTTTTTTTTTTTTTTTTTTTTTTAGTGAGGCAATTGGGGTTAAGTGACTTGCCCAGGGTTGCACAGCTAGTCAGTGTCAAGTGTCTGAGGCCAGATTTGAACTCAGGTACTCCTGAATCGAGGGCTGGTGCTTTATCCACTGCGCCATCTAGCTGCCCCCTTCTGCAGCTTTTAAGAGAATGTATGCCCATCATGCTAGAAACACATTCACCACTCTATGTTGTGGTTTTATTAGAGGCAGTAATTCTGTAGATAAACCTGGTGCCAAAAATTATGGTTTGCATTATCACCTCAGCTTGAATAGGAAATGGTATGGTGTCAGTAGCTTTGAAGGAAATTGCAGCATTGTTGACCAGCACATCCACACTCCCACACTACTGTTCCTTGAGAAAATTCCACATGGTCAAATGTTCTGCAGGTCATTGATGTACAGCTGGTAGAAAAGAGGGCTTAGTCCCTAATTCTTGCAGCTTCTTCACAGCTTCCTGGCCCCAGGTCATGTGCCCAGGGGTGAGAATCACATTTCTTGCACACATTGCACATGATGGCAAAACTGATCACCTTATTACTCTAGGTCACCATGACTTGACTGAAGCAAGACATGACTTGGCTATGGGAAAGGGAAGGAGCTCCAAGACACTGACCAGGGGCTAGTCTGGGAATGTAAGCCAGAAAATACAGTTCACTGGTACAGGAGAATATATAGAACTGCCCAAGCTCCTTTTCTTTCTTTTTTATCTTTTTGATGACACTATCAAAGAGCTTTGATTCTAACAGGAGGCAGTAAGTCAGAAGCATTTATGAAGTACTTATTAGGTACCAGGTAATGTGTTAAGTACTGGGATGTAAAGAAGGACAAAAATATGGTCCTTGCTCTCAATGAGTACACATATAAGACATACACATTGTGAATGGAAGGTAATTTCAGAAGGAAAGGTGGGAGAACCAGGCAGTTCCAACACATATAGGGGAATAGGGACCAAGAGGAGTTTTAGTCTAGGTAGTCACAGAGGTTGTGGAAATATAGGGCCGTAGATTGTCATCCCAGTAATAATGGTCACCTTGATTTAATTGTTATTCTCAGAGCAATATCAAGAGCTGGAAAGCTGTTGTGGGGAGGATTCACACAGCATCAGGCAAATGGCACAGTACCCATGTCAGGGCCCAGTATCCTGATGGATGGCTAGATGCGATGCGAAGCATTGTCTGGGATTGCTTAGACATAGTGAGTTAGGTTAATGACATCCTTTACTCCAGTAATTGATTTTTTTCCTTGTCAAAACTCGCAGCCTATTTATAGCCTCTTTATGCTTATCCATTGTTCTCTCTTGTAGTGTTCCATGATATACTGCCATACAGTTAGGGTATTGGTATTAAAGAGATGGGCTGTTTTTGTTATATTTATATATATTTAAAACCCTCAGATTTATGACCCATATGAAAAAAGTTGGGAGTTTTAGTGCACTGCAAACTCCATATGAGGCCCAAGTGTAATATGCTAGTCAAAAAACGAATTCAGTCCCAGGCAGCATTAAGAGGGACAAAGTGTTCAGCCCCAGGAAGATGATAGTGCTTCTGTCCTTTGCCCTGATAAGACTACATGGGCAACTTTGTGTTCACTTTGGGTGCCACAGCATAGAGTGGACATTGATAATGCTGGTGAGTAGCCAAGGTGATGAAGGGCCTGCAGAGAACGCCATATGAGGACTGGTTGAAGACACTGGGGATGTTTCGTTAGCAAATATGCAAGTATTTTCAGAACTGTCAAGTGGAAGATGGACTTGGCTTCCTGGAGAATCAACCCCTTTTCCATAAGACCTGTACAGTCTGAATAGTTGTTTTGTGCAACAGCATATGATTCTGTCCCTTAAAACTTCTCCAAGTGCAGGATTTATCTCTCTTTTCTCTAGGAGACTTGGTTCAGGAACTCAGCACCAAGAGGTGTGTATGGATATAGACCTAATTTAGGAGATGGTCTATCTTTATAGGGTGCGTAGTTGGGTGGTGACCAAGAATCTGCCAAAAGACTCATAAACCTAACCACTTGTAACAATTTGTGTGTGCATGAATGATATGGCTTGCGGGGAGGGAAGAAGAACCCTGAAAAGATTATGTGGGGATTGTGAAATCTTGGGTGGGAAATTGTAGGTCTTGGGGCCACAGGTAGAAGTTTTGTGAATTAGAATTTCACATGAGAAAGGAAGGTATGAGAAATGAACAGGGGCCGCTAGATGGCACAGTGGATAAAGCACTGGCCTTAGATTCAGGAGGACCTGAGTTCAAATCCAGCCTCAGACACTTGACACTAGCTGTGTGACCCTGGGCAAGTCACTTAACCTTCATTGCCTTGTCCCCCCCCCAAAAAAAGACCAAAAAAAAAAAGAAACGAACAGAGGATGACAGAGAATAGGATTGGATTATCTAGACCATGGCCTAAGAGACCAGAATATATGCTGTTCATTAGAGATGAAGACTCTGTCACCAGGATTAGGAAGAATGGATTTGTTAAGAAAGCTTTAAACCAGGGCAGCTAGGTGGCACAGTGGATAAAGCACCGGCCCAGGATACAGGGCTACCTGAGTTCAAATCCGGCCTCAGACACTTGACACTTACTAGCTGTGTGATCCTAGGCAAGTCACTTAACCCTCATTGCCCTGTCCCCCCCCCCCCAAAAAAAAAAGCTTTAAACTAAAAATGGCTGTTAGAAGGTAGGGGTTGATGAATGCCCAGCTTACACATAGTTATCATGTGGAGGTATGATATAGAAGATTAAGAGTGGAAGAAAGTGCACATTAATTATTGTTCTCGGGGAAAAAATAACTGGAAAGTTGAAATCAACATTAATGGCTCTGTGTGTGTGTGTGTGTGTGTGTGTGTGTGTGTGTGTGTGTGTGAACACAAGAGGTGACCTTGACTTCATAGAAATCACTGGCATATAGCAATAGGAAAGAAACATACCTTGTTTAAAATAAACCTGTCTATGGCAAAGAATTGGAAATCAAGGGAATGCCTATCAATTGGGGAATGGATGAACAAGTTGTGATATATTAATGTAATGGAATATACTATTGTGCTGTAAGAAATGATGAGGAGGCAGATTTCAGAAAAACCTGGAAAGACTTAAGTAGACTGATGTTGAGTGAAGTGAGCAGAACCAGGAGAACATTGTACACAGTAACAACATTGTGTGATGATCAACTGTGACAGACTTAACTCTTCTCAGTAATACAATGATCCAAGATAGTTCCAAAGAACTCATGATGGAAAATATTCTCCACATCCAGAAAAAAAGAACTGTGGCTTCTGAATACAGATTGACCCATACTGTTTCTACTTTTTTCTTCTTTCTTGAGGTTTTTCCCTTTTCTGATGCTTCTTTCACAACATGACAAATGCAGAGATATGTTTGATGTGATTCTACATGTATGACCTATATCAGATTGCTTTCTGTCTTGGGGGGAGGGAGAAAAATTTGGAACTAAAAATTTTATGAAGACAAATGTTGTGAACTGTCTCTAAATGTAACTGGAAAATAATAAAATACTTTTATGATTTTAAAAAAATAAACCAACCTAGAAAGGGGAGCCAAGATGATACAATAACAGGAAACAGTTCAGTGAACAGTTCATTTTCAGCCTTCTCCTCCAAAACAAAATGAAACAAAAAACCCCACAAAAAACATCATAACTCCAGACAGACCTAGAAAATTCAGCAGGCTTAATCCAGATGGGGAAATCCAAGAAAAAGTTACAGTGAGTCATTTTTTCAGTTTAGGTTACCACATGCAGAAAGGTCTGTGGATGCTGGGGAAGAGATCTGCAGGAGTACACTGTGTTTAGAGCACTCCGCTGCCCAAAGAAAGGCTATATATATCAAGTAAGAAAAGGTCCCAAACTCATAGAGTGATATCCCATGGCCCACACCTGGCCACTGAGACAATAGGTGCCAACTGGTAGTTTTGTTGACCACTATCCAATTTGGGGTCACAGATCCAGGGCAGATGGAGAAGGGGGTATGCATCTTGGGTGGTGTTTAAAAGTAAGTAACAGCAAAATGGCTTAGACCCTGGGAACAGAGTGGGTTTTAGTTCCAGCTTTGAGCTTAATCTGAAATCTACAGAGAAATAGCCAGGGTAGGAATCATAAACAAAATAGGAGCCTGCAGTTGTGTCACATTGAACCAGTAGAGTTTCCCAGCTGGCTGATATTGGTTGAGTCCAGCAGCAGTCTGATGTCATTCAGATATAAACCCAGGTCAGGAACTTGCAGAGCTCAGACCTGGGCCTTGGTGTGGGGTGGGAGGATGTTCACATTTTTGTCCTGGATCAGACCACTCTGGGAGCTCTAAAAATTTACAAGCCCCATCCTGAGATCCTGGAATAATACAATGCTCAAAAAACAAACTCCCTGAAAATTAGAATTAGAAACCAGTGACTCCATGAAACAAGAAATATTAAAACAAAGTCAAAAGACTGAAAAAAGTAGAAGAAAATGTAAGGTATCTCATAGCAAAAACAACTGACAGAAAATAGATCAAGGAGAAAAATTTAAGAATCATTGGACTACCTGAACACTGTGACCAAAACAAGAGCCCTGACATCTAATTTCTAGAAATCTTAAAAGGAGACTGCCCAGATCTCTTAGAACTAGAGGACAAAGTAGAAATAGAAAGATTCCAACAGCCATTACCTAAAAAGAAACCTCAAAACAAAAACTGTCAGGAATTTTATAACCCAAATCCAGAAATTCCTGGTCAAAGAAAAAGTACTACAAGCAGCCACAAAGAAAGTATTCAAGGACTGAGGTGCCACAGTCAGGATCACATAAGATTTAGTAGCCACCCCTTTGAGGGAGCAGATTGGAATACAGTATTCACAAAGGAAAATGATATTATAGGCTTACAGCCAAGAATAACTTACCCTGCAAAACCGAGTATCATCTTACAGAGGAAAAATGGACCCTTAATGAAACATAGAATCTCTAAGTATTCCTGGTTTAAAAAAAAACAAAAAAGACCAGAGCTATGTAGAAACTTCAAACACAGGAGTTAAAAGAAACTTAAAAAGATAAAACAAAAACAGTCAATGATCAAATCTAATTAGAATAAAATAATCTTTTATTTAGGTGCTAGAGAAAGGAGACCAAGAGAAATCAAACTTCTCTGGAGGGGAGATAGTTTCAGAGATATGGTTCTCTGAGATACATATCTCCTTGAACAGGAAAAAGGCTATAGCTTTTATAGATGGTTGATGGGGTGATCACCTGAGCCCTTATGGGGGGTGGGTTGGGAGAAGTTGGGTGAGGGGCAGTACTAACAAGTAGAAACTGTTTACGCTATAATCTGGGGAGATGCTATATGTGCCTCCTCTGAATCCTATCATTATCACAGGTCACAGAGGGAGTATAATTATAATTAGATAAGTCCTGTGAGTAGTTCTGTTATGTCTTCATGATCTTAAAAATGAAGGGAGGAAAAAAGGAATACATGGGACATGGAGTGGGGTGGGAAAGATACAGGGAGGGAAGGGAGAGAAAGATTAGGGAAAATTATCTCACATGATCAGAGAGCACAAAGAGACATTTATACAAACAAGAAGGAGGGGATAAGGAGAGAATTGGCTGACACTTGAACCTTACTGGTCAAAGAAGGGAAGAATATATACACAGTTGTTACAAAAATACATTTCACTCAACAGCGAAATAGGAGGGAAAGGGGAGAGGTGGGAATTAAAGGACAGGTAAATTCAGGGAGGAATTGATCCTAAGCAAAACAAACTCAGGATGTACAAAAATATTTATAGCTCTTTTTGTGGTGATAAAGGATGGAAATCTGAAGGGGTGCCCATACATTGATGAATGCCTGAACAAGTTGTATTACATAAATGTGATGGAATACTCTTGCACTGTAAGAAATTATGAGACAGTTTCAGAGGAACCTGGGAAGACATGTATAAATTGATACAAAGTGAAATGAACAGAACCAGGAGAACAATTTATACAGTGATATCAATATGGTAGCAACTTTGAAAGAATTACATACTTTGATCAAAGGACCAAAGAACTAATGATAAAACATGCTGCCCACCTCCTGATAGAGAGATGAAGGTCTCAGATGCAGAATGGGACAAATATTTTTGAAATGACCAGAGTGAAAATTTTTATTTGATTATACATGCTTGTAGCATGGGTTTTGTTTTCCTTTAATTCTCAGCTGGTGGGGGGAGGCAAATTTTGCTGTTTGAAAATAAACCATCTGATAGAAGCTTCTTGTGTCAAGAAGATAATATGGAGGGGCAGCTAGATGGCACAGTGGTTAAGCACCGGCCCTGGATTCAGGAGTACCTGAGTTCAAATCCGGCCTCAGACACTTGACACTTACTAGCTGTGTGACCCTGGGCAAGTCACTTAACCCCCATTGCCTGCAAAAATTAAAAAAAAATTAAAAAAAAAAAAGAAGATAATATGGAAGGGGGCAGCAAGGTGGCGCAGTGGATAAAGCACTGGTCCTGAATTCAGGAGGACCTAAGACACTTGACACTAGCTGTGTGACCCTGGGCAAGTCCCTTAACCCTCATTGCCCTGGGGGCGGGGGGGGGGGAGAGATAATGGAAATCCACATACCTGAGTGAAGGAAGCATGATGGATAAAGGGAGAAACAGAAGTGATATTTTTGAGGGAATATATCATATACCATCTGAAGAATCAGAGCAAATGGATAATAAAGTTCTAATACAGATCGCAAAGCTTAACACAAAGATTGGTCACAAGTAAATATCTGCTGTAGTGCAAGCCTCATTATGTTTAAAGCACAGGGATAAATGCTTGACTTACCTTATAGTCATTTCCCAAAAATTAAAGAAAGTGAGTGAGAGGGAAGCTCAAGAAAGATGGAATGTATTGAAGAATAAAATTCTGATGAGGAAAAAGGACTATTAGAGCTTCACAACATACCTGTCAAGCTTAGCTCCAAAAGCAGCAGCATGTGATTGTAACTAAAAAGGCGTACAAGAATGGAATAGTACTGGAAAGAGAACTAAAGTTTGTGAAAATGCTAAGTACAACAGGGATTGAAAAGCTATGTTCAGAGAATAAAGTAGAAGGAATAGACATAATGTTTTGGCTATTATTGTTCTGCTGAAAAGAAGTAAAACTGCCCTATTATTTTGTTTTGGTTGGAACTCAGAAGGATAGAATAAATGTGGATAGAAGAAAATTGAAACTGATTATAGGTGAGGAGATGGTAAGAGAATACCTACTGACTTTATTCATTCATTCATTCATTCATTCATTCATTCATGCATTCATGTATGGGGTGAGGCAATTGGGGTTAAGTGACTTGCCCAGAGTCACACAGCTGGTAAGTGTCTAGTGTCTGAGGCCAGGTTTGAACTCAGGTCCTCCTGAATCCAGGGCCAGTGCTTTATCTACTGCATCACCTAGCTGGTCCCCTGATTATTATTTTTCCCCCCTGACTTTTTTTTTTTGGTGGGGCAATGAAGGTTAAGTGACTTGCCCAGTTACACAGCTAGTAAGTGTCAAGTGTCTGAGGCCAGATTTGAACTCAGGTCCTCCTGAATCCAGGGCCGGTGCTTTATCCACTGCACCACCTAGCTGCCCCACCCCCTGATTTATTTATTTATTTTTTTTAGTGAGGCAGTTGGGGTTAAGTGACTTGCCCAGGGTCACACAGCTAGTAAGTGTTAAGTGTCTGAGGCCGGATTTGAACTCAGGTCCTCCTGACTCCAGGGCCGGTGCTCTATCCACTGCGCCATCTAGCTGCCCCCCCCTGATTATTTTTAATGGAAAGATAGTGAATTTTTAAAAATATAGACTGGTGAGCTTGATGTTGAGCTCCCACAAAATTCTAGAACATATCCATCCTCCAAAATGTTAACAGCAATCACTGAGACGCAGCATAAGTTGATAAAACCATCCCACATGAACCTCAGTTCTTTAATTTTTGATAGAATCACTAGATCCTTATTATAGAGATTAATGCTGTAGACATAGTGTGCCTGGATTTCAACAATGGCAAAGTCTCTCACTTATGAACAAAATGGAGAAATGTATACGTGGGGTGTTAGTGCTGACATTTGGATTCAGAATTGGTTGAACAACTATATCCAAAGAGTATTAGTCAGTAAACATTTGCTAAGTGTCTACTGTGTGCTAGGCACTATACTGGAGATACAATGAAAGATACCCCCCACTCTCCCAAAAAAGTCCCTGTCCTCAAGAACTCAGCAGACTAGTGGAAGAGACGGCATGCAAATGACTACACCCAAACAATATAAATATATATATATACAAGACAAATTGGAGATAATCAGAAGGGAAAGGCATTAAGGTGGATCAGGAAAGGTTTCCAGTGGAAGGTTGGATTTTAGCTGTAATTTGAAGGAAGCCAATGAAATGGGGAGGAAGAAATGAGGATGGAGAGTATACCAGGCATAGGGAAAAAACAGAGTGGGTGATAGAATATCTCATTTTAGGAACAGCAAGCACTGCAGGGAGGGAGTGAGGTTTTGTTATTGTTCAGTCATTTTACTCATGTCTGACTCTTCATGACCCTATTTTAAGTAGAAGCTGCCCGGTCTTTTGTGAACCTGATTGTAGTTCCTTGGTACTCGAACTGCTTCTCTCTGGATGCTTGTTGTATTTTTTTCTTTGTTGTGGGGATTCTAGATTTTTATCTATAACATTCCTGGAACTATTCCTTCTGGTATGCCTATAAGAAAGGAAAATTGGTGGATTCTTTCTTTATGTCATTCTTTGATTCTAATAAATCTGGGAAGTTTTCAATTATGATTTCTTGAAATATCATGCCCAGACTTTTTAAAATCATGTTTTTCAGGGAGTCCAGTGATCATTAAATCTCTCTCCTTGACTTGTTTTTGTGATCTATTGTTTTTGCTATCAGATACTTAAATTTTCTTCTATTTTTTTTAACCTTTTGGTTTTGTTCTAATATTTCTTACTGTCTCATGGAGTCACTGATGTCTGTTTGTAATAATCTTGTGTTCAGGGATTCTCTTTCTTGGATGATGTTTACCACTTTCTCTCCTAATTATTCTCCTTGCAATTATTTTTTTCCAGAGCTTTTATTTTATTTTCTGTCTCCGTTCATTTCATCCTTTGTGGTTGTTAATGGAGTCAGATTTACAATAATTATTGATACTTGTGGGTATTTTCTTTGACTTTGCAGTTTCAGTTGCTTAATTTCAGCATTGTACTAGTACCAGCCTCTACCTTCTGCTGTACTGTTGAGTCATGACAGACCTCTGCCTCCCAGGTTTAGACCCCTCTTGATCTTTGAGGTCAAACTCTGGATCTTCAGGGTCCTCTTTGGCATCTCACAGAGTGTTAGGGACCTCAGAGACCCTGAGCCTGGGCTGTCCCAATGTGAGCATGCTGCACCACACTGGGCAGCATTGCACTGATTGATATCTGCTAAGACTCCCTGGAGATTTCTGATTATCCTGGGGCTTCTTTGGGGAGGATGACTGGGTCTATTTGTGATGTTTAAAATCTAATTGCTATGGGGCAGCTAGGTGGCGCAGTGGATAGAGCACCGGCCCTGGATTCAGGAGTACCTGAATTCAAATCCGGCCTCAGACACTTAACACTTACTAGCTGTGTGACCCTGGTCAAGTCACTTAACCCCAATTGCCCCACCCAAAAAAAAAATCTAATTGCCATGACTAAAATCTAATGTGTGGTCGCCTTAAATTAGAAGCTTAGAGGCAGCTAGGTGGCGCAGTAGATAGCGCACTGGCCCTGGATTCAGGAGTTCCTGAGTTCAAATCTGGCCTCAGACACTTGACACTTACTAGCTGTGTGACCTTGGGCAAGTTACTTAAGCCCCATTGCCCTGCCAAAAAAACAAACAAGCAAACAAAAAAAAGAAAGAAAGAAAGAAAGAAAGAAATTAGAAGCTTATAGTAGTAGTAGGCTTCCACCAGTCGCGGACGACCATGGATCAGCACCTTGAAGAGCCACAGGCCACAGTGTGGCTGTGCAGTCCGATACGGGAGCCGCAGCTCCTGCCGCAACGAGGACATCAGAAAACTGCACTCTCTGTTGCCCGTCGGTTCCTGCGTCTCGTTTGTCTTTCTTCCTCCAGAGCTTGGAGACCCATCTTAGCTGCTCTCAAGCTGCTCCTGAGTACTGAACTCCATCTGGATGGAGCTGCCGGTGTCTATTCCCAGAGCCCTCAAGTCTCGCTTGCATACATCTCTGTAGTGAAGCTGGGGGCATCTAGCAGGTCTTTGGCCTGAGGCTAACTCGCCATAGAGTAGGTCTTTAGGAATGCACCCGTCTTGCATACAGTGCACATGACCAAGCCAGTGCAGCCGTCTTTGTTTCAGTAGCATGTAGATGCTCAGAAGTTGCGTACATTGGAGCACTTCTGTGTTGGTGATCCTATCTGACCAAGATATGCCAAGAATACGGCGAAGGCAGCGCATGTGGAAGCTGTTAAGCTTCTTCTCTTGTCTAGTGTATGTAGTCCATGTTTTGCTGCCATACAGTAAGGTACTCAGGACACATGCTCTATAGACGGCAAATTTGGTTCGTCTTGTCAGTTTTCTGTTTGCCCAGACATGCTTGGCAAGCTTAGACATGTTTGAAGTAGCTTTCCCAATCCTCTGATTGATCTCAGAATCAAGTGACAAAAAAAAAAAAAAACCCAGGGCAGGTCCAGAGCCAAGATACGAGAATTGGCTTACGACATTCAACTGGTAGCTACCGATGTGTATCAATGGAGGCGACATAGCACTCTGACACATGACTTTCGTCTTTTTAAGATTAATGGTTAGGCCAAAGTCCGTGCAAGCTTGGGAGAAGCGATCCATCAAGGTCTGCAATTCACACTTTGAGTGACAGGCAAGTGCGGCATCGTCGGCAAAAAGCAGGTCTCCAAGGGTGCTACCTCTCAATCTGGTTTTGAATCTCAGACGTGAAACGTTGAACAGGCCTCCGTCCGACCGGGTATGCAGATTGATGCCATCAGTCGTTTGAGAGTCCGGTCATCATAGTCCGGACATTCCAACTGCCCAACTTTAGGACAGGTAGCTTGGACTGTGAGTTAACTTTATTGTTTGCTGGTGCCAATGCTTCAGTTCATCTGTCAGGCCGTAACCTTAATCCCCATGCACCCAGTGAGGAAGATGAACCGTGACAGGACAACACCTTACTGGCTGGGTTTTGCCCAGCTTAAGGCAGGCGGTAGCTGTCCAGTGGAACTCGATCATTCCTCCTACCTTTGAATGCAGCCCCTGGCATCAAGCTCTACGTCAGTCAGGCAAGTGACTTATAACCGGTAACTGCCGCATCCCCTGTTGTATCTACCCCATGAGGAGTAGCTGGAGTGTCCTCTCCAAGGTGCTGACCTGGGTGGATCAATATAGAAAACAAGCTGTTGCCCATGCAGCAGGTTTTCCCTCTCTGTGACATTGGTGGATCCAATTAAGCATTTATTAAAATATATTAGAAGTTATCTAAAGAGAGAGGAAGGACACGTGGAGTTCAGAAAGAAAAAGACTAGCTACCCTGGCCCTGCAGCCAACACCGCCAAGACCTCCAACTGAAAGAAAGATCCCCTATTCTCCTCGAGCAGAAGTTCCCTGCAGGAAACAAGAAGGGCAGTCTCCACATACAGCTCCAAGCTAATTGGCTGGTGCCATTGATTGACATGACTTACAGGTGGTTCTATGAATAGATGTAACTTCCAGATATTAGTCACATGCTTTCTCCTCAGGGTGGCGCTGCCCTGGTTCTCACAATGTCTTTCTCAGCAGGGGGGGTGGCACCCTGATTCTCACATATTCTTGGTGCCCTGAGACACAGAGATTTGGAGGCTCCATATATCCTGTCTCTGGTCTTACTGAAAGGTGCTGGCTTTTTTGAGAGGTGGGAGTAAGGGATAGGGTAAAGTAGGAGGGGAAGAAAGCAGGCTCTTCTTGCTTGTTCCTGGACTGATATCTGACCTTTTGTACAGTTCTTGGGAGATAGATATCATTTACCATAGTTTCTCATTTAATTTTTTTTATCATTATTTGGACTGGTGAAAACTTAAGGGATTTGCTAGGTGTGTAGGACCTAGGCAGCTTGCCTTCCCTTAAGGTAGACATCTTGGCTGGAAATCCTCCTAGTACCCTTTAAAGACATTAAAAGTCTCAAGGGGCGCTTATGTCTTCTCCCTTATTAGTCTACATCATCACACTTCATTTTCCAGTTGCTCAAATAAATTTCCCTTTCTAGCCTTCATTGTACTCTTGTATTTGTGTTTCTAAATTCCTGCTTAAGCTCTTTAAAAATAAAAAATCGGGGGCAGCTAGGTGGCACAGTGGATAAAGCACAGGCGCTGGATTCAGGAGGACCTGAGTTCAAATCCGGCCTCAGACACTTGACACTTCCTAGCTGTGTAACCCTGGGCAAGTCACTTAACCCTTATTGCCCTGGAATTGGGGGGGGGGTGATCAGAATGCTTGAATCCTCTATTCCATTAATGCTCCATTTTTTCCCTTGTAGGATTATGCTCAACTTTGTAGGATGAATTATCCTGGTTTGTTTTGTTTTGTTTTGTTTTGTTTTGTTTGTGGGGCAATGAGGGTTAAGTGATCTGCCTAGGGTCACACAGCTAATAAGTGTCAAGTGTCTGAAGCCTAATTTGAACTCAGGTCCTCCTGAATCCAGGGCTGCTGCTTTATCCACTGTGCCACCTAGCTGCCGCCATCCTTGGGTTTAAGCCCATATCTTTTGCCTTTTAGAACATTGTATACCAAGATCTCTGTTTTTTTATTAAAAGCTTCCAAACTTTTTGTGACCCTGAGTTCATTCATTAGTGCTCAAACTTATTCTTTTTGAATGATTGTTGTATTTTTCTTTGTTGGGTTTCCTCTTGTTGTGGGACTTCTAGATTTTACCCATGACAGCCTTTTGATTTGATTTGCAAAACTTTAGGTGTATACATTCTTTTTTTATAATGGGGCGGGGGGAGCTAGGTGGCACAGTGGATAGAGCACCAGCCCTGGATTCAGGAGTACCTGAGTTCATTCCGGCCTCAGACACTTGACACTTACTAGCTGTGTCACCTAGGACAAATCACTTAACCCTCATTGCCCTGTAAAAACTAAAACAAATTATTTTCAGTTCCAAATTCCCCCACTACTCCCCCACCCATTGAGAAGGCAAGAAACATGATACTCTTAATACCTATGAAGTCATGCAAAAGATATTTTCATATTATAAGCATACATATTCTTACCAACTCTTGTTAGATACACTATATCCCTAGGCAAGAGAATGTCATTCCTGTATTTTAAGCTATAGCCTAGCAATCTAAATCCTTTTTTTGGATAATCTCCTTTGGAACTAGCTCTTCATTTCCCAAATCTTCCTTTTTCTTCTGTAGCCTTTGCCATCAGTATGTAACTGTGATAAAAACATCCTCTGTGTCCACAAAGCCTTCTGGTTTTTGCTCCCATACTTTAATCATATAAAGAGTTATAAGAACAGTCCTTGCTTCTAAGGCACATTCTAGTGGTGGATACATATGCCAATAAAGATAATGTGATTTGGGGCTAAAATGAAAGTGACAAAGAAAGTGCAGAGTGTTTCAGGAATATTTGAGAAGGGAGACTATTGACTGAACAAATATAGAATGAAGGGGATCTGTCTGCATAGCTCTTTACATAGGTGAAAAATCTTCAGAGAGGCTGGATCACAGCTTCTCAAGTCTCTCTTAATGGGGATTCCTTGCACAGGGTATGGCTTGGCCTAGTTCAGGGCTTCTTAAACTTTGTCCACTCTGGACCCCTTTTTGCTCAAAAAATTTTTATGCAACCCCAGGTATATAGGTATATAAAATAGTTATACATAACTTTTTACTGTTGCCAATTTTTTTTGTGACACCCAGTTTCAGTTATATGACTTCATATGGGGTCACGACCCACAGTTTAAGAAGCTAGGGCTTAGATGGCCTTCTGCCTCTGAAATTCTGTGATTCTGTGAAAAAGATCCTGGAAACTTCAGAGTGAGAAAGCTCAGTGTGAGCCAACAATTTAAAGTGGCTACTGATCCATGAGATGGTATTAACAGAATGTCCAGCACAGAGGAGTCTGCTGCACTCTGCCCAGGTTAGACAGCAGGAGCATTGTGTCCAGTTTGGGGCATCACATTTTAGAAAGGACATTGACAAGCTGAAGTATTCAGAGGTGAGAAACCAGTATAGTGAGAGGACTTTAACTTCAGTGGGTCTAGTTGTGTTTAGCTTGGAGAAGGAAAGATTTAGGGGGAACATACTTATCTTCTGCAGATATCTGAAGGACTATTGTATGGAAGGATTAAACTGGTTCTCCTTGGCCTCAGAAAGTAGAACTAGGAGTAAGAAATGGAAATTATAAAGAGACATTTCATTTCAGTGTAAAGAAGAAATTCTTTACACTGAAGCTGTCCAAAAAGTGGAAAGTTCTATCCTCTGACAAGCCAAGAGTTCTCTGTCAGTGATGTTTCAACAGAAGTTAACAGTGACTACTCGTTGGAGATGTTATGGAGAAAATCCATGGTTCCAGTAAAAGTGTGGTTATTTACCCTCTCAAGTCCCTTATTGCTATTATGTTCTATAATAGTGTATCCTACATAGGATGACAAAAACCCAGGACAGCTATCCACAGAAAAGTTAACACAGGATGCTTTTTGTGGATAATTGCCCTGGATTTTTGTCACTCATAGGTTTGCCCCAGAGATGAGTAATCTGTTGCTTTTTGTTAGTCTTCCTTATTGAATTAATGTCCAGGGACAAGTGTCTTTGGTCTGCCTACCTACCTTCTTTGGGAGTTGTGGCCTTTAGAATCAGTACATCAGTCTTCAATATTTAAAAAAATTCATAACTGTCTCCAGCCCCTGGTCTCAATAGGCTGGCTTAGTTTGTTTCTTGAACTGCTTACCCCTGCCCTGCTCCCAGGAATCAGCAAGCAGCTGCTCCCATTGGGGCAGGTGGACAGGTAGGCAAGCAAGCCTGATGTAAATGTTTAATGGGCAGATAGTCGACAGGTAACCTGAGCCCCAGGTTTCTGGCTTGCAGATCTGCCAACAAAATGCAACTAAGAGGAGTGTTTGGAGCTAAGTCTCTATCTTTTTGCGGGCTTTTCTCTCACCTGGCCCTAAGGTCAATGGGAACCAGACCCCCGGAAGAGTGCATAGCCAGCAGAGTCAATACAAAGGTTGTGGGGAGATAAGTTAAGAGGGTCTTCATCTGGGTAGGAGAGACACTGAGTTTGCTCCACTTGGGAGAGCCACTGGCTCCCTAACAGGTCTTGATAGAAAATCATGCTGCCAGGCCAAGATTTGGCCCACAAGACAGAGAAACTGAGCCAGGCCCTGGCCCACATAGTTGCAGGCCCTCCCCACAAAGCAGGCAACCTTCCCATGGGAGCAGCAGCAGGCAGAATCCTACAGGGCTTCCATGGAAAACAGCTATGGCTAATGGCTTCCTGCAAGTCCTGCTTCAGTTTGTTTTTTGGTGGGTTTTTTTGGTGAGGCAATTGGGGTTAAGTGACTTGCCCAAGGGTCACACAGCTAGTATGTATCAAGTGTCTGAGGCTGGATTTGAATTCAGGTCCTCCTGAATCCAGGGATGGTGCTCTATCCACTGTGCCACCTAGCTGCCCCTAAGTCCTGCTTCAGTTTGAAAGAAAACCAGCATCATCCCTTCTGAGAATAATAATAGCATCTTCTTATATAACACTTTAAGGTTTGTAAAGCACTTTACAAATATTATTTCATTAGATTTCACAAGAACCCTGGGAGGTAGATACTATTATTATCCCCATTTTACAGTTGAGGAAACCAAGGCAAACAGGGGTTAAGTGACTTGCCCAAAGATCACATACGTAGTAAAGATTTGAAGGAAGATTTGAACTCATGTCTCCCTGATTTCAAGTCCAATACTCTATCCACTGTGTTACCTAGCTGTATTGTCTCCCTGGGGCCTCACCTTGCTGTGGGGCCCAAAGCCAACCTGAACTGGCCCCTCACTGGCTCCACCTAGAAGCCCATAATCAGGATGAAATAGCAGAGCTCATGGTGCTAGACCAGGTCCCAGATATCCTGCCACTACAGCTGTTGCAAGGTCAACCAGCCACCTTGTCGGGGGATCCACTGATGGGGCTGAGGACCAGTTTGAGAATGCTGTTCTCTCAAATCAATACCTCTCTGGAGAAGACTACAGCCAGATCTGAGTGAACCCATACAGTGTGAATCTTGGGGAGAAGTATGATCAGGAGAGACCCCCATGTGGTAGGAATAGGTTAATTGACTGCTCAACTGCCCGCCACCCCCAACGTGTACACATCAGGACAGTGCAGTTCCCTCATTGGCTTTTGTTTGGGAGTCAGTGTAGACTAGTTGAAAAGCAGCTAGATTGTGGGGTCAGGAGAAAGTCAGGCTTGGAATCCATGGGGTTGGCTAGGATCACCTGTCCTGAAAACAGGCTGGGCACAGTGAGCTCCAGAGGAATTTGTGTAAAAGAGACAGTACTTTTCCTTCCTGGCTCCTCAGGAGGGAGAATTCAGGATTAGAAGGACAGATAGGAGAGCTCTCCCCTCCTCCGCAGTGGTGCCAACCTGCTGGCCATCAACACGGATGGGAACATGCCTTATGACCTGTGTGAGGATGAGTTGACTTTGGACTCCATTGAGACAGCTATGGCTGAGCAAGGTGAGTGGAAATGCTTATCTAGGGTAGTCAAGGCTGGTATTAAGCAAGCTGATGGCCTGGTATAAACATAGGAATAATATGGGGTGGTGGAGCTAGTGGGGATGTTAGGTTCTGGAACAAACCCAAGCTCAATATTCCCTAGGCATCACTCAGGAGAGTATCGAGGAGGCACGGGGAGTGCCTGAGCTACACATGGTGGAAGATATCCGGAGCCTTCTCCAGGCTGGGGCTGACATCAATGCTCCCCAGGATCATGGGGCCACACTGGTAAGGGCCAAGGCAGAGACCATGGGCCCACACTGATCAGGCCCCTTGTGTAGCTGGTAAGGACCAAGAGGGTGAAGGGGGAAGGAACCACAATATGTGTATCTCTGGCCTGTTGGAGGACAACTTGGAAGTAGACCTAGGGTACTGAATCAGTCTGGGCCCCTGAGTACTCTGAGGAGGGGAGAGCTCCCTGTCTCCAGCTTCATGCTTCCCAGGCTTCCTTCACTCTTTAGGACAAGGATGTTAGGGGTGCAGGACGGGGGCGGGGGGGGGGAAGGGGAAGTTTGTCTATCCCTGGGCTGATGGGACTTCCTCAGCCCAGGCTCCCACCCCTAGTTGCACATTGCTTCAGCCAATGGCTACCTGGAGGCCGCTGAGCTGTTGCTGGAGCACAAGGCCAACTTGAGCGCCAAGGACCAAGATGGTTGGGAGCCACTGCATGCAGCAGCCTGCTGGGGCCAGGTGAGTGGGGAGGGGAGGGCCGGGCAGGAAGCTGCTGAGCCCTCTCTGCTGCATCAGGGCAGTGTTAGGGGCAGCTTGGCTTGTGCTCACAGGTGCATCTGGTGGAGCTGCTGGTGGCCCATGGAGCTGATCTGAATGGGAAGTCACTGCTGGATGAGACGCCCCTGGGTGAGTGAGTGGGCTCCCCAGGAGTCCACTAGGGCACCAAGGGCACTGCCAAGGGAAGGGTGCAAGACTCCCAGATCAGGGACCTTCCTTTTGCTGTTCCCCTAGATGTGTGTGGGGATGAAGAGGTGCGGGCCAAGCTGCTCGAGCTTAAGCACAAGCATGAAGCTATCATGCGCTCCCACGACCGCCACCGGGGCTCGGGCTCCCTGCTCCAGAGACGAACCTCCAGTGCAGGCAGCCGCGGGTGAGGCCATAGCCACGGTCCAGCCTGCTTATCCCGGGGCCTGCCACTGGGGGGACCCCACACCCTGGGGCTGCTCAGTCATTACCTCTGCCCCCAGACTTCCACCAGCATCCCCTCTGATGACCCTCCTTTGCCATCCCCCCACCTTCCTCCTGCTGCCCCCTCCGCCCGCCCCCGTCTCCCCATCTCCAGTCTCCCAACACCCAGCCAGCCTCCTTTCTCTCCTCCTCCTGCTTGTCCTAGTTTATCCATTTCCTTTCCCCTTCTTCCCACATTCTCCTGGAAGGCACCATCCTCCTCCCCTGGTATCAAGGACTCTGCCCCTTGCCTACAAGGACCCGACTGGTCCAGAATGCCTTGGAGTGGTTGACTGGCCAAGGTGCATGTCAGTTCAGACTGACAGGAGAGTTAGTCCAGGAGGCCACCATCCAGCCCTATCCCTTCTTTTCCATCCTCCTCATCCCCCTAGAGGCAACCAGGGGGCCCAGTGGATAGGGTGCTGAGCCTGCAGTCAGGAAGACCCGAGTTCAAATGTAGCTGGGTGATCCTGGGCAAGTCACCTAACCTCTGCTGTTTCCTCAGTCTCCTCAGCCTTCAAATGTGTGTCATGATTGCTCTTACCTCCCAGGGTTGTTGAGAGAATTAAATGAGGTCTCTGTCAAAACCTCAGCCCAGTGCCTGGCACATAGTACGTGCTCAGTTGTTTCCTTCCCTTTCTCCCTTCCCCAGCTTCCTTCCCTGCTTCTCCCCCTTTGCCTCCCCTTCTTTCCCCTCTTGAGTTTTCAGTCTTTGGTCTGAAGAGGCTCATCTCCCTTCCCAGCTGGGTTTGAAAGCCTGCCCCAATGGCCCAGCCTTTGCCCCTCAGAGAATGGTTTCCCATTCTAGAACCCCTTGTACTAGCTGACCCAAGAGACCTGTGATGGCGTCAGAGTTGTTCCAGGGGTCATGTACTCTTGCCCCCATTCTTGCCCCTGGGGCACCTCCCCCAGCCCAGCTTGAGGCTCTAGGGCAGAGTCCAGAGGGAGGAAGTCCTAGGGAGGTGTTCCTTGGGGTGGGGGGGTGGAGTTTCTCCTGTGCTGGGCCCTGGGCCAGTGCCTGACTGTGGCCTGGCTCAGGAGGCTAAGAAAACTGACTGGGGGATGGTGGGGTGTCAGGGATGCAAACTCTGCCTTCCAGAGACCAGGCAGGGAGCTCAAGGGGGGGTCCTTGTCTCCCCCACTTCAGGAAGGTTGTACGTAGAGTGAGCTTGACAGAGCGTACCCACCTGTACCGCAAAGAGCATGCACGTGAGGCCATTGTGTGGCAACAGCAGCCCTCCACTGCCACTGAACCCCCAGAAGAGGATGAGGATAAGCAGACAGATGCTGAGCTCCAGCCACAGGCTGTGGTGAGGGGGCCAGGCCCTGAGGCCCTACCTCTTTCCTTACCTCATTGTTTGTGTCCATCCCATCCTCTGACCTCCTGCCCCATTTACATCACCCATCCCTCAGTTACATCCCCCAGGCCCATTTTTCATGTGCTTTGCCTATCTCTAGCCATAGGCCCCATTCCCTGTTTGACCCTCCTAAATTTTGCCTGGACTCCTTTCTTGCCTGCAGGAGACAGACCTTGAGGCCCTGAGACATCGAAATGGCAGTGCAGGGGTGGCCCCAGGCCCCCCTAGCAGACACCTGTACTCCAAGAGGCTGGACAGAAGTGTCTCCTACCAGCTGGCCACACAGGAGCCACCTGTGCCTGGACCCCTCACTCGGGACAAGGCACACCATACACTGGCTGATCTCAAGCGTCAGCGGGCTGCTGCCAAGCTTCAACGTCCTGTGGCTGAGGACCTTGGGGGCTCAGGGGCTGAGGGACTACCGTGTGCTGAAGCCCAGCACGCTGGACTCCCTCCAACAGCAGTATACTACACCTCAGCAAGTGGGGACCCTCCCCTGCTGAAGCTTACTGCCCCTGCTGAGGAGGCCCCTGCTGAGAAGCGGCCCTGCTGTGGGATCATGTGAGAGGGACAGGAGTCAGAGGGTCTTAGAGGCCAGGTGGCCTGCTTCCTCTCTCTCCCTCGTCTAGCTCCCAGGGAAAAGGAAGGGAGCTGCCCCCCAGCCCACGTACACACATACACACCTCCAGTGGGAGTCTGAGGCACTCGTCTTAAGCACAGGGGAACATCGGGCCCCCAGCCTAGGCAATGGCCTGACTCAATTCAGCCCAGCCCAGCCCAGCCCACTCTTTCCTCTCACTTGACAGTGGTAGGGCTTCTGGCAATGAGTGAGACTCGCAGAGGAGGGGAGCTGGAGACCCCAACCTGCAGTTAGCCTTATGTCTCCTGGGCCTGAAGGTCCTATTGTTAAGCCACTTCACCTCCCCACCTTTGCATCCTGGACTAGGGGTGGGCTGAGGCCCAGTTTATCTCCTCATGCCTGCCCTGGGGGAGCCTCTCTCCTCAGGTTCACCTTTGCCTTATCCTTGCCAACCCTCTTCCTGGCAGCTTTAGAACAGAGCATCCGGGGGTGGGGGGGGGAGTGGCTTTAGAGCCTTGGGAGGAGAAGCCCTCGCCTAGGCTCCTGTCTCAGGTTCAGACCCCTTTGGGGGCAAATGCCCTGGGTTTGGGGCAAGGGAATGGGGGCATCCATATATTTTTATTCTGTGAAACTTGATAAAAGAATTTTCTGCCATTGGTGTTGCTGTCTTTTTGTGTGTCCATGAAGGATAATGGTCTCTGCTTGTCACACCCCTATTCTCTGTGTGTGTCCAGAAAGGTTTCATGGGCCCAGTGGAGGGCTGACTTGTGCACCTCCCACCCCCCCACCATAAATCACATGCCTGAAGAAAATAGTGAAGCGAGGCATATTTGCATAGTGTGGTGGAAAGAACACTAAAGTGTCATACAGGACACCTGGGTTCAACCCCTAGCACTTCTCCAAGCTCTGTGACTGAACAAGTCAATCTGTTCTCTGCAAAATGAGGGTGTAAGAGACTGTCTCTAAGATAGGTTCTCTCTCTAATCTATGATTCTTTGTCCATGTGCCCATGTCTGTGTGTGTGTGCATGCGCATGTGTATGTGTGTCTGTGTGAGAAAGTATACAGGTGAAAAGAATGCAAAATCAGATTCCTGATTTGCCCTTCTTCAGGGAAGGAGGACACACATGCAAAGGACATAGTAGAGGGAGCCAGTGATTGGACTTAGGTGGTGGGGAAGATGGGTCGGATGGGCAGGCTGGGGTTAAGTTTAGCGTGGGATGGCACAACTGCTGCTAAAAAGGTCATTGGGGGAGGGGAGCTATCTGGCCCTGCCTGGGATCCAAGCCCATATTAGCTTTGTACCCTGGGAGAGAAAAGGGCTGAGTAGAGAGAAGCTTGCTGCCCACTTTATTCCAAGAGGTGAGACCTCTGGGAGGAAAGATGCATTTTCATTCAACCTCCAAGCAAGGGCAGATTCAAAGCCAGTGTGGGTGCCCTGGGATATCTCTGCTTCTTTGCATGGAGTTAGATTTGGGGAAATAGGCAAAGGCAACTCTGGACAGGGCAGAGCAGTGGTCAGCCTTAGGGCTGAGAACATGCCAAGCACAGCGGGGATCAGCTCTGGAAGCAGAGCAAAACTTGGTTGGGCTACTTAAAGAGATGATCCTTAAAGAAAGGGAAAGAGGGAAACTGGACTAGATGAGGATAAGGGACTCCTAACTCCTCATGCCCCCTGGTGGGGGGCCCTCTGACCATCTTTCTTGCTGCCAGGGGTGGGGAACTCGGAGAGAGGACCTAGGAAACCTGGACACTACCCACGAGGTGAGTGTGGTGCCGGGAGAGAGGGCTGGACTGTGATCCCACCCCAGGTAGATGTGGTAGAAGTGGGTTGGAAGTTCACAGTCCTTCAGGACTGGGAACAAAATGACCCCATGTATCCTGGTTCAGTTACTTCCAAGTGGGTTCTCCTCCAGGCCTGGGGCTTAGAGGATGGTTACACTGATGTCCATCCTTGCTCATACTCCCCTCCTCCCAGAGTCTTCCCTCTAGAAAGTGATTTACTCTGCATTCCCCTCCCTATTCCCCCAAACACACTGGTGTCCAGGAAGCCTAGAGGAGTTATAGTCTGGTGGATAAGAGGATATGGGGCTCTGGGAGCCTTTCAATAACTCCTATCCAACTTCTCCCACCAATCAAAGGCCGAGAAGATTGGGGAACTAAGGATTCCCAGGGAGCAGCACTCCTAAGGTGTTCTCTTTGGGACAGATCTGAGCCCTTCTGGAAACAAGTGGCTCCTCTGTCGTTCCTGCCCCAACTCTAGCCCAGTCCTTTTCCTCCCTAATTCAGTACTTAGCTCCCCCAGCACAAGTTTCCCACCCTCCCTCTCCTCCCCCAATTCCTTTTGCCTGATCCTCTGGGACCACTGCCTTCCCTCACCAGCTTTCTGTTCCCTTCCCAAAGGTCTCATGTCTCTTTTCCTTACCACCCCTCCTCCATGTATGTCCCTTCTCTTGTCCCACCTTCATGTAGTTCTTTTCTTCATCCCTTTGTCTCCTACCCCGTCTTTCCAACATGTCCCGCTCTTCCCTCTTCCCTGACCTACTCCTCCTTACTTCACCTCAGCATGCCTCCCTCTCTAACCCCTTCTTCCCTGTCTGCTCTTCCCTCTTGGGCCCTAAACCCCATTTATCCTCCTTCCCCTCTGACTTTCTCCTAGAAAGTCCTTCTTGCCTTTCCTGCCTTCCCAGTAGCCTTATGTGGTGCCTTTATGCCCCTTTCTCCTCTTCCTCTCCCTCCATCTCTTTCCTGCCCTTGCTCCCTTCAGTCCTCTTCCTCTGTCCCCCCCACCCACCTCTCCTTCACACCCTCCCAGAAGAGCCCAGCAGCCTTACCCTGCCATGAGGGAGGCTGTATGGGATCCTATCATGGGATGGGGAACTTGAGTAAGCTTCGTACGTTTCCTCCATGTAGGACCATGGCAAAGACTAACATGAAGCAACAGCTAGTGAATGGGATTCGGGACAAGGTGCTGACTATGGACACCATGAACCAATCCGTGAAAAACATGGAGTATGCCGTGCTAGGGCCCATCTTGTTGCGGGCTATGGAGCTGGAGAGAGAGCTGAAACAGGTATTGTCCTGGGTTCTTCTCACCCCTTGTCCCCTTCCCAGACACTTGCTCAGTCAGAGCTGTAATCTCTCCCTGAGGTAAGCACTAACTCTTCCTCTCTTCCTCCCTTCCTTCCTTCCCTTCTTTCCTCCTTCACCCATTCCTTCCTTCCTTCCTTCCTTCCTTCCTTCCTTCCTTCCTTCCTTCCTTCCTTCCTTCCTTCCTTCCTTCCTTCCTTCCTTCCTTCCTTCCTTCCTTCCTTCCTTCCTTCCTTCCTTCCTTCCTTCCTGCCCCCCCCCGCCCCCCCATCGCTCCTTCAGTAGTTAATTGGAGCGCCTAACCATTGTGCTTAGCCCTACCAACTTCTTCCTCCCAATCCAGCTTGGTTCAGTTCTGGCCATACCTAATTCTTGAGGGATGTCACTTACCTGTCCCACAACCACATAACCTCCATGCCAACCTTTGCACATGCCCTGGGTCAGGGGCTCCATGTTCCCATGCTTGAGATTACCCAAAGGTGACAAAGCCCTTGAGTAATAGGTATAAAGAACATATGTAATATAGGGGTAAGGAGGGTGTAGCCAGACATTGCCACAGGTGTCGTGTCCCCTACAAGGCCAGGGCTCCCTCTCCAGGCACCTGTGGACTGTGGTCAGGAAGAGAAGGTGGACCCAAATTGTCTTACCACCTTTCCCAGTTGTGGGGTTTCAGCTGGGATGGGCCCCTGGCTCAGAGCCTTCTGCCCTCCTCCCTTAGTATGGCTGTGGGGCTGTAGGGGAGAGGCTGAATGAGTAAGGAATTCATCCTGTGCTCTCCCACCCCTTGGCAGGGGCCCTGTAGCTTGTCTAGGCAGAATGGGGCAGGCACTGGGAGGGGCCAGGCCCCCTCTCCCCTCAGGGTCATTTGGTGGTGGGAGCCCAGACAGTTGGGCAGGGAGGAGGATGAGGGGTAGAGCGAGAGTTCTCCCCTCTCCTTCTCCCTCCCTCTCTCTCTCTCCAGGGTGTGAAGAAGCCCTTTACAGAGATTATCCGGGCCAATATTGGAGACGCCCATGCTATGGGCCAGAAGCCAATCACTTTTATACGCCAGGTGAGAGGCCCTGGCCCCCCCCCCACTCCCTTCCAGCTCAGTACCTGTCCCCTCCCTCCCTGGGGAGGACCCCATGGGCCTTCACTTTGTGCCCTTCCCTTCTTCCACATAATTCTCAGGTCTTGGCCCTCTGCCAGTACCCGGATCTCCTGAGCAGCCCATCTTTCCCAGAAGATGCCAAGAAACAGGCAATGAGAATCTTACAGGCCTGTGAGGGCCAGAGTGCAGGTGAGTCCTTTCCCTGCCCATTCCCTCAAAGTGCCCTCTTGCCACCTCAGGCAGCTTGTCCCTGGATGTCTAGCAGAAGAATCTGGTTTTGAGTCTTAGCTCTGCTGTGTGACCTTGGACAGATCACTTCCCCTCTCTGGGGCTGTTTCCTCTTCTGTAAAATGAGGGGGTTGAACTGATGATTTCTGAGGCCCCTTGCAGCTTTGTATCTAAAATACAATGGTTCTGAAGGGGAGACATGGTCCCACCCTCAGGGGCCCTATGATCTAAATGGGAGTGTGGCTCTGCCCATAGTCCCCGTGCTTTTTTTCTGACCCTTGCCCATCTCAATCCTTCCCCCCCCCCAATCCCCGGCTTAGGTGCTTACAGTGCCAGTTCTGGCATCCATTTGATTCGAGAAGATGTGGCCAGGTACATTGAGCAGCGTGATGGGGGCATTGCTTCTGACCCTGAGAACATCTTTCTGTCCACAGGAGCCAGCACAGCCATCATGGTATATTTTCCTCTTTCTTTATCTCTTCCCTCCCCTCATCTGATTTCCTTAGACCCCTCCCCACCCCACCCCCTGCTCAGCCTTTCCCCAAGCAGCCTTTGACATAGAAGTCCCCATTGGACCTGAGCTTGGCACAGCCTATACATAGTTGGCAAGGAAATGAGGAGAGGGAAGGGTGCATACAGGGTACACATGGCCCCAGACATCCAGTGAAGGTTGGGGGAAGAGGTAAAGGGTATTGGCAAGAGGGAGGCCCTGTCCCCTGACTCAGCTTTTCCCTGTCTTCTCCAGGTAGTGCTGAATCTGTTGGTGTCAGGCAAAGGCAAGAGTAGGACAGGAGTCATGATTCTTATTCCCCAATACCCATTGTATTCAGCCACCCTGGCTGAATTTGATGCTGTCCAGATCAACTACTACTTGGATGAGGAGCATCAGTGGGCACTAGATGTGTCTGAGTTGCAAAGGGCACTAGATCAGGCCAAAGCTCACTGCCAGCCTCGGGTCCTGTGTGTCATCAATCCTGGCAACCCCACAGGTAGATTTCCCTGGCCCTAGCCTCAACCACTCCCCTGCTAATCTGGTCCCATTGTCCACCCCCTCCTCTGGCCCTTGGGCATCATGCTCCCCGAGTCTTGGGTTGGGGATCTGCTCATGGATTCATCCCCTGCCCCACCCCCTAGCCTTAGCACCAGAACTCCCTGCCAGTCTACTTCTGTCACCCTCTGGTCCCCTGTGACGTCCTATGACCTGCTATCCCCTTTTGTACCCCTTACCCTAAAACCCAGGGCAGGTCCAGAGCCGTGAGAACATCGAAGCTGTCATAAGATTTGCCTATGAGAAACATCTCTTCCTGCTGGCTGATGAGGTGCTTAGGCAGGGGTCCTGCCAGGGAGGTTAGGGCTGGCTGAGGGGAGGCCTCAGGGGTGGATTTCACTGGGAATGTGACCTCCTTTCTACCTGGACCCTCAGGTTTACCAGGACAACATATATGCTGAGGGATCCCAGTTTCACTCATTCAAGAAGGTGCTGATGGAGATGGGCCCACCCTATTCCCAGCAGCTTGAGCTTGCTTCCTTCCACTCCTGCTCTAAAGGCTACATGGGCGAGTAAGATGCAGGGACTGCTTCCCCTTCTTGGCCAGGGAGACACAGAGATTCTTCCTATCCTTCCAAGCCAGGGAGATGTGGGAATCCACCCTACACCCCCCCCCCAATGAATAAGAAATCATCATCCCCAGATAATAAGCCCCACCCATCCCCTGGCACTGCTCAGGTATGCCCAAGGCCCTGAGTTTCCCTGGAACCCCTTCCCCAATTCCTGGGTTCTTCTGATCCTCTGACACTCCCCTTCCCAGGTGTGGGTTCTGAGGGGGCTACACAGAAGTGGTGAATATGGACCCTTCAGTAAAGCAGCAGATGACAAAACTGATGTCAGTTCGGCTGTGCCCACCTGTACCAGGGCAAATTATCATGGACATAGTGACGAATCCCCCCAAACCTGGGGATCCCTCTTATCAGCAATTCCATCAGGTGAGTAGGAGCCAGGCCAAGGGAGATGGTGGGATGGGATGGGGCACCCTGCATGCTGGGGAACCTTCTTCCCAGTAACATTTCCAGGGGTAAGTGGTTCCAGGGATCACAGATGGGGGCCTCTCTTTCAAGCTGGAAGTGACCTAGGACATGGTCTGGTCCAATCCCTTCTTTGTGGAGGAGAGGAAACTGAAGCATGGCCAAGGATTTGCACTTGCCTAAAGTCACATACATGGAGAATGTGAGAGCTAGGACTTGATCCAGCAGAAACACACAGCCCTGGGGATACTGAGTGCCAGGGAAGGTTGGACCTGGTTTGGATGCAACATGAGCCATGTCTTTCTCATGGAGCTCACAGGCTGAAGGGGGGAAAAGGGGGACAATATTATACAAGTGCATGAGACAAGAGCAAGCAAGGTGCCTTGTGAGGCCAGAGGGAAGGCTGTAACCAACCCAGGGCACCTGCTTGGAGGTGGTGCCCTGGGAGGTGGGCTTTAGAGGATGAGGAGGAATAAACCCCATGGCATGGCTGCCAAGAACACAGGGAGACCCCTGTTCCACAGTGAAGCATGGGAGAACTTTGGAAATGTTGAGCATCCCAAGAGAGCATCCCAGGCACACAGGGGAATATGGACAAAGGCTTGTATTGCAGGGAGCACAATCCCTTCTTGGGGTGTAGGGAGTAAGCAGTGTGTGGCCATAGATATAGTGCAGGGAGAAGAGGAAGGAATGTTGGGAAAGTTAGGGTGGTGCCAGTCCATGGGGAGGCTGGAATGGCAGACAAATGGAGAAAGCAGAGGGGAGAGGAGCCATTGGGGAAGGCAGGTGGCAGTGAGGGCAGATACTGCATGATGGAAGTGGGAGTAGTGAGGAAGAAAGGGACGAGATCACCTGGATGGGAGAGGGGAGGGAGGAGGAAGAGATCCAGATAACAAGCACAGAAGCCTGGTGCCCTGGAGGGGTGGGGAGGTCAGAAAGAGGAGGCAGCTGAGTTGGGGGCAACACTGGAGGTTAGACATGCTGGATTTGAGGTGCCAGGGGGACCCCCACTAGGAGGCATCACCTCAGTTCTGGGGGATGTGATTCGATGACACCCAAAGAGGGGACACAGACCTGGGCACCTTCTGCAAAGATGGGATTCATTCACTCAGCAGCTCTTCCCTCCTGCCAACCAGTACAAAGGATGGAATAATCCCTGCTGGCACAGTTTCCCTTAGAGTGGGGGAGACAAGGCTGATGGGATTGCCAAGGGGGAAAGTACAAATAGAAGCGAGGAGGGCCAGGGGCAGACCCACACTGAGGCCAGGAGGAGACAGAGAAGGACTAGACAGAGAGGGAGAAGAACCCGGGGACAGGACAGTGTGTGCTGCCTCTGGTTGTGCAGGAGAAGGAGGAAGGGAGGCTGTCAGCCACAGGGTCTAAACCTGCAGAGGCTGAGGAAGGAGAAATGGCAGCTGGATCTGGGGGTCGGGTCATTGGAGACCTCAGAGAGTTTCAGCAGAGTGTTGTAGGGATCCAGCAGGCTGTCCATTTCAGAGACTGCCCCCTGAAGTTGTGGGGTGGGGTGGTGGACATGCTGCCTGAACCCCCACTCTTCTTTCCACCCAGGAGAAGACGGCTGTGCTAGCAGACCTGGCAGAGAAGGCCCTGCTCACAGAGAAGATTTTAAACAAGACCCCTGGCATCCACTGTAACCCAGTGCAAGGGGCCATGTACTCTTTCCCGCCGCATCCAGCTACCCCCCAAAGCAGTGCAGCATGCAAAGGTGTGAGGCAACCCTTCCTTGGGGTGGGCGGTGGGGATGGGCTGTGAGGGGCTGGGGTGGTCTGGACCTAAGGGCCTTGACCCTGATGTGTGTGTGTGCGCGTGCATGTGCATGTCTGTGTGTGTATGCATGTGTGTGTGCATTGCGTGTACACGCATGTCTCTGTGTTCATGTACTGTGTATATGCATGTACGCACATGTGTGTGCATGCGCTTGCCTGTGTGTGTCTGTATGTGTGTGTGAGCTTCTTTTCTCTTACTGCCCAGGAGCTGGGCCAACCTGCTGATATGTTCTTCTGCTTACAACTCCTGGAGGAGACTGGTATCTGCGTGGTGCCTGGCAGTGGCTTTGGCCAGAAAGATGGCACTTACCACTTCAGGTAGATGGGGAGGGAGGTTGCCTGTGAGAACTGCAGCCTGCTGGCTCAGGGGCCCCTTCCAGAGCACTGAGGGGAGATGCTAACCACTGACCTTTCCTCCCCTTCCCTTCCACCCCCAGGATGACTATTCTTCCCTCTCTGGAGAAGCTGAAGATCTTTCTAGAGAAACTAAGCCAATTTTATGCCAAGTTTATTCAGGAATATTCCTAATGGACAGAGACTGAAGGGAAAAGAGGGGAGGAAGACTACTCCTGCCCCTCCATTGTCTAGTCCATCTCTGGAAATAGGTCTTGGGCCCCTACCTGTCTGTTTCCCTCCTTCCCTGAGACTCCCTCTCCCTGCCCTGGGAGCTGTTGGGGAAAGGCTGAGAAATACAAGATGGTGGACAGTGCACAAGGGTATCTGGACAGACTTAGAGAGGGATGTGGTGCCCAGCATCTCTCTGAGGGTCCCAAAGGGGGAGAACCATAGGTATTCCTGGGAGGTACCAGGGCTGAGGGAGTGCATCCCTAGGCCCCTATTATGGGGCATCTTAATAAAGATATTGGAGATGTTCTGTTGCCCCTACTTCTTAGGAAGGATGAGAAAGGGGTATGAGGCTTTGTGGCTCCTGAGCGCCATGTATGTGCCTGGGCTTGGGGCTCCCGGATAATGGGGCAAAACCATACAGAGTACATCCAGGAGCCTGACCTCCCATCACTCAGCCTGAGCATCATCAATCCCCACCTCCCACCAGTTCCTTGGAGGCTGCTTCTCTGTTAGGTTTCCACTGTGCCCCCAACTATCCCTGGCTCCATACCCTCCTTGTGGGCTTCTGTCAGGCTGTTGATGCAGCTTCAGAGCCCCTCTCCCCACAGACTCCTTGATTTCCCACAACTGTATATCTCAAGTCCCCACAGGATAGAGACATGGGCAGCCTCCCATGGTCCTTCAGGGTGAGGAATAAGCCAGTTCCAAAATCTAATTCAGCCATCATTTATAAATAGTCTCCTATGGGAGGAGCCTGGTGATTAAGGCTCAGGAGGCAAAGATTACATGAGACGTCCCCCCCAACCCCCATCTCCCCCCACACAGAGTCCACAGTGTAGTGGAGAAATGAAATGTCTGCTGAGAAATAGTGGCATAGCAGGATAATGTCAAGGACTACCTGGACAAGAGAATGTCAGGTAGCAGTGACTTCCCAGTGACCAAGAGATAGTTGTGTGAGGTATGGGAAGGAGGGAGAGTGGCTTTGGCCACCTTGGGCTCCCATCCCGGCTCTTCCCTTTAGTGCCTGTGGGACCTCTGGCTTCCCTGGACCTTGGCTTGTTCAGCTGTAAGAAGAGGGAATTGTACTAGATCATCTAAGGTTCCTTCAGACCCCACATCCTGGAACCCTGAGTCAGCCTTCTCTGGATCTGCTCCTTCTGGGGCACCTTTGCCCTTCAGTTTCAGGGCTTTCACCTTTCACTGCTATTGGAACTTTTTATAACTGAACCCCACCCAGAGATCTCTGAGCTTCTGACATGCCTGCCTCAGCCACTCACCCCCAGCCTACTAGATGCCCTGGGTTCTGATCAGCTACAGCAACACTGCAACCCCTGTCCTGCAGGCTCCATAGCCTAGCTCCTCTTTCCCTTGAGTCACCTTAGCTTGTTCCCCACCCCAGAACAAAAGCTGAGTGTCTTCTAGAGTTTGTTTATGAGACCAAGGAAGAGCTCTTGTCTAGAATCAACCAGAATTCACTGGAGAATGATCATTAGGTTCCTGGACAAAGAGAAAACGTCCCCCTCCCAGGCTTGGGGCATTTAAAAGTAAATAGTTCCTGGTGTCTACCTGGAGTCCTCTTGACTCCTTCCCTGCTTGAGGGGTCCATTCCTTCATGGCCTTGTGGTGTTTTCTGCTGTCTGCAGCCATACAATTTCCCCTGCCAATCTGAGATTGGTCCATCTGCATTGGCTCAGCTGAGCTCATTGATCTGGGATATAGTCCCCAGCTCCACAGCCAATATGGAAACCACCCCTTTGGGTTTTGTTTCTCCACCAATGGTAGCAAGGACTCCCTGAGCCAGATTCCTCCTTCCATGCCTCTTTCCCTGTAGGACAAGCAAGAATGGGGAAATGTAACAAGTACAGAAAGATTTCCTCATTACCTCAAACACAAGAATGACCTGACCTGGAAGATTCTGGGGTCCACATCTCACCTTAAAGTTCTTCCTCCCCCCCCCCAATTTCAGTATTTAAAAAAAAATTTTTTTTTTTTGGAAGGGCAATAAGGGTTAAGTGATTTGCCCAGGGTCACACAGCTAGTAAGTGTCAAGGCTCTGAGGTCGGATTTGAACTCAGGTCCTCCTGAATCCAGGGCTGGTGCTTTATCCACCTCACTGACTAGCTGCTCCCCCACCCCCCAATTTCAGTATTTTTAATTGAAAAGTCAAACATCAGGAAGCAGCAAGTGAATTATGTCTGAATACTTAAGACATCATTGATTTGATGTCTTCTGCAGTCAGTGATGTTCTAAGAAGAAGCCAATCATAGACCCTGGCCTGGGTCAAGCTTTTCATGTTACCATTTAATTTCCCCCAAAACAAGGGAATCCATTTACTTGGAACTTTTAGTTTAAAAAAGAAGCCTGTCTTAACAATCACAATGTTTGCAGTTTACACAAAAAGATAAAACCTGGCAGTTGGTGGGGTAGGTGTTACAGAATTTCAGATTTGGAAGAAACCTCAGTGACTTTATAATTCAACTCATAGTCAAAAAACAAACAAAAAAATAAGAATCTACAACATGCCTGACAAGTGGTTGTCCAACATGTGCTTAACAGTTTCCAAAGAAGGATGGGAGAACTTAGCACCACAATGGCAATCCATTAGTCTGTCTTCCCCTGTGAGCTTCTGATGGCTAAGAAGTATAGAACCAACTAGTTTATCCCCTTACAATTCTTTTTTTTTTTTTTGGTGGGTCAGTGAGGGTTAAATGACTTGCCCAGTCACACAGCTAGTAAGTGTCAAGTGTCTGAGGTCAAATTTGAACTCAGGTCCTCCTGAATCCAGGGCCAATGCTTTATCCACTGCACCACCTAGCTGCCCCCCCCCCCTTACAGTTCTAATACATTCTTTTTTTTTTTTTTTTGCGGGGCAATGGGGGTTAAGTGACTTGCCCAGGGTCACACAGCTAGTACGTGTCAAGTGTCTGAGGTCGGATTTGAACTCAGGTCCTCCTGAATCCAGGGCCGGTGCTTTATCCACTGCGCCACCTAGCTGCCCCCGCCCCTTACAGTTCTAAAGAGAATTGGAGACTTGGTTAAGGCAGTAGAGACTATCTGGTCCAATCCATATTTAAACAAGAATCCTCCACCATGCTCCCACAATCTCTTAGAGACTTCCAACTGAAGAAACACCTCTTGGGGCATCCCATTCTACTGTGTTGTTACATCCTTTTTCAGTCGTGTCTAACTCGTTTTGACCTCAGGTTCAGTTTTCTGGACAGAGATACTGGAGTGGTTTGCCATTTCCCTGAGGTAGTGTTTCTGAGGCCAGATTTGAACCCCAGGGGATAGCTTCCTGACTCCAGGCCTGGCATTCTATCCACTTTGGACAGCACTAATTTTTAGCAAGTTTGGCTCAAAATCACCCCAAAATCCATCTCTATTTTCTACCTGTTACTCCCCAGAATTTTACCCTTTATTGACAAAGAGAACAAGTTTAATCCCTCTTTTATGGGACAGGCCTTAAAATACGTGTAGGCAGCAATCCTGTTTGCCCTGTCTTCTCTTTTCCAGACTAACTATTCCTAATTCTTGCATTTGGCCCTTATAAGGCATGTTCTCCAGTCATCATCTGATGCTCTGTGTAATGGGCCTTTATGGCCTGGCTGTTGTTTTCCTCCCCCCCTCTATTGTCCCCAGAGCTGCCTTTGCTCTGGCGTTTAGGGTAGAAATGGGTTTCCTATTGCCTCTAGTCTCCTTTGCTGCCTCCTCTATCTCTTCTTCTGTCCCTTAGCTGGTTGGCTACAGAAAGGCCTATTCTGACCTCCTTATTGCTGGTTTCAGGCGTAATAAAGCTGAGTTGTCTCCTTTGCTAGTGACAACTCATTAAATAAATATTTGGGGCTTATTGGGCAGCAGCTGGACTTGACTTTCTCATGGTGACTTTGACCTGGTCAGCACTAGCCTGTTGGCTTGGAGTATGCACACTGAGCACCTTCCTGGGCTGCCTTGTGCTGGGTCCAAGTTTGGAGGACTCCCATTGCCTGGCTTTTACAGATCCTTTTCCCTTCATCTGCCCACTGGCAAGCCTGATTATGCACTCCCTTTCCACTTCCTAATGAGATTAACAGCCTTTCCTACTTTCCTAGTTACTTACAAACATGAAGTTAAGAACTCCTGATTTAAACTGTTCTGTCCACAATCATTAATGACTGACCTTACTATCACTACTAATGACAGACCTTACTGTCTACTTACTATTTTGTTGTTTGTCCTTCATTCTTTTTTTTTTCTTGGCGGGGGGAGGGCAATGAGGGTTAAGTAACTTGCCCAGGGCTGGTGCTTTATCCATTGTGCCACCCTAGCTGCCCCTCTCCTAGTTTCTTAGCAGTGAGTCATCAGCTCTAGGGGCCCAGGGTGAGGCCAACCCCCAATCTAATCACATATTTTGGCCATCAGACTTTCAAACAGGTATTTTCTGGCTGAGAATTCTGTAATGGGGAGGGAGCTTTAGTCAGTGGCATATGGGGTTGTGGGATGAGAAAGCCAGTCCAGGAAGGTAATTTAAGGAAGGGGAACCAACCCACTAGGAGCTGAAGTATCAGAGGTGTAGGGGTATGTGTGTCTGTGTGTATATGTGTTGTGTTCCTTTGGCCTGAGCCTGCTGGCTCAGTGTATGTGTGTGCATTCACATGCAAGGAAAGAGGTGATAAAATGGGTGTAGGAAGGAGGGACAAGGGAAATAGGTACTGGGCCTAGTTCCAGGAGGGACCCAGTTAAGTTAGGATTGGATGAGAGAGAGGGTAGGAGCCGATGAGAAGGGCCACTGTTGGTTTTCCCAACGCTTACCATCCAATTTCATTGCAACATGCCCATCCTAATTTCACTTTTCACACTCTTCCCTATCCTAATCACCTCCTATTCAGGGTCCTTGGTTGGCAGTGGGCCACTCAGCACCTGGTGTCTTCCACTGTGAGCTTTGGAATTTCCCCCTTATCACTAACCAGTGTCTATGTCCTCAAGCTTTCAACCTGTTCACTGCTCCCTCTGTCTCACAGAAACCTGACTCCCTGTGGAGACACCATATAACTTGCCACTTTTGCCACCATTGTCCATTCCTTGACTATTTCTTCCTGACCCAAAGCTCCAAAAAAGAGACATTGGCACCATCCTGATTCCACACCAAAGCCTATCCTTACTGGGAATTATTGTGCCTGGGGAAAATTGTTTCTGACAGTAATAGAGAGGACAGTCCAGTGGATGGTGGCAGAAAGGAATGTCCAAACGAGTGAAGTTTCCTGAGGAGATGGTTTGGCCCATTACTCAGGGAGTCAGGAATTGGGTATGGTGAGATGGGGCATAGGGGCAACTAGGTGGTGCAGTGGATAAAGCACCGGCCCTGGATTCAGGAGGACCTGAGTTCAAATCCAGCCTCAGACACTTGACACTTAACAGCTGTGTGACCCTGGGCAAGTCACTTAACCCTCATTGCCCTGACCAAAAAAACAAACAAACAAAAAATAATCTAGGTGAGATGGGGCATGAGCTGGCACATGGGTCTTATGTGCCAGGCACTGTGCTAAATATTGGGGAGACAAAGACAAAAGGCAGTGCCTGCCCATGAGGAGCTCACTACTGTAGGAGACAACATGCAAACAACTAGGTTGGGCCAAAAGTAACGAAAGGGTATGAATTTGTAATAACTTAAAAAAAAATTTCTTTCTCTATTTTCTATCCAACTATTTCCTATATCAGCTGTACAAACAAGTTAGATACATGTATAGAAGGTATCAAGAGCAAGTGAGAAAGACTTCCTGTAGAAAGTGGGACACGATCCTGCAGGCAGTTACTTCCAGTGCCAATAAAGCCCTTTCCAGGACTTGTAGGGATAGAGTCCTCCACAGGGAGGAACAGAGCCTCTGTTGGTGCCCTAGGGCAAAGCCCCATCTGCCCTGTGCTAGCAACACCTCTACTCTACTTCTCTGTGCTGTTTCCAATTCATTCCTCTCCTACCAGCCCCCAGTGACCTTTCATCTTCCAAAGTCCATTGAGTGTGTTTGTAGCTCCCTCTGCCCATCCTTATTGCTCTTATCTGCATACCAAGACATCCCAGACATCTGTGCAAATTGTTCAGTGGTAAAAAGAAACGAGAGCTGTTATGATTTGCCAGGTGGAAACATGGAGAGGACAGGGAGAGGCAGGATTCAAAGGTGAAGCAGAATGGGTTGTTGAAGGGGTCGAGTCCTTGAATGCTTTAAGCCCCACCAGTGTGTCTGCTGCCTAAGAAGAGCCCCTCAAGTTTCCATTAAGTTGTGAAGTTGACACTTCATTTTGTTTTTCAGCACAACCATATAAGGGAGGCCAGTGCAAGAACGACTAGCCCCATTTTACAGATAGAAAATTGAGGTTCAGAGCAGTGAAATGACTTGCCCAAGGTCACAAGCCAGTAAATATCAGAGCCTGGGTCCAAACCCAGGTCACCCAACTCCAAGTCCTTCAGTTTCCCATAGATAAGGTTGAAGAAAGGGATAAAATCATGCTGACGGGGCCCACTGCAGACTTGTGCTTTCTGACCTCAACTCAGTGGCAGTTCTTGTAATCTTCACATTTCCCACGGCCTTCTCCCCTCCAAGCCTCGACCCTGCTCTCTGAAGGCTTGTCTTCCCTCCTTTACTGAGATGAATGAGTCCACTGAACGGGAGTCCCTTCATCTCCCTACTTGATAGAAGCAAGCTTTTATATAGCACTTTCAGGGTTGCAAAGTGCTTTACAAATATGAATTCATTTTTGATCCTCACCACAACCTTTCCGGGTAGATGCTATTATTATTTTCTTTTTACAAGGGAAGAAGACAGAGGTTAAGTGATTTGCCTAGGGTCATACAAGCTAGTAAGTGTCTGAGACTGGATTTGAACTCAAGTCTTCACACCTTGTAAATCCTCTACACATTCACCATTGCTCTCATCTGCTTTAGTCTCAAAAGGTAAAGTAGTCCTTCTCCTTGCCAAAGCCCAAACTCCATCTCTGCCCATGATCCCATATCCCCTCCTATCTCCCTCAAAGCCTTGCCCTGTCCCTCTCTCCATAACAACTGTTTGCTTGCCCACAGCCTACTAAGATCTATACAAAGAATAGGGCTCTCCTCTCCTTGAAATGCCTTCACTTAATCTTGCCAGTCCCTCAAACCATTGTCTCTCCTCTCCTTCACCATCAGTTATCTTCATTTATCGTTTTAACTTTGATCCCTGGGAACTTGAATTGTGACCTCAAATTATATGGAAGCTGAGGTCACCTGTGAGGTTACCAGTGACCTTTAGATAATTTTCTAAAACAACCAACTTCAAAACAACTACAAAACCAACATAAAGAGACTTCTGCAACAGGGCAGTTAGGTGGCGCAGTGGATAGAGCAAGGGCCCTGGAGTCAGGAGTACCTGAGTTCAAATCAGGCCTCAGACACTTAACACTCACTAGCTGTGTGACCCTGGGCAAGTCACTTAACCCCAATTGCCTCACTAAAAAAAAACAAAAAACAAGTCTTCTGCAGCTCACCATGATCCTATACAAGTTAGAAACAGTGTTAAGCAGGGAGAATCTAAGGAGGCAGAACTGCGTATTTGTCACAGCTGCAGATCAGCCAGACCAGAGAGGAATGTGCATCTGATGTACCAAAGCTGACTCCTCACTCTTTCTCATCCACCATCCAATCTGTTGCCAAGACTAGTCGGTTCCACCTTTGTAGTATCTCTTGAATAAGCCCCCTTCTCTCCTCTGACCCTGCCAGCCCTCTGGTGCAGGCCCTCATCACTGCACATCTGGACTATTGCAATAACCTGCTGCTGAGTCGGCCTGTCTCAAGTCTCTCCCTTCTCCAATCCATCCTCCATTCAGCTGTAGGATTGATCTTGCTAATGTCCCATGTCTGACCATGTCAGCCTCCCTGTTCTACAAAGCCCTTCATAACCTGGCCCTCTCCCACCACTCCAGGTCTCTGACACTTTACTCCCTGAAGTGTGCGCTGTAATCCTGTCCCACTGCCTTCCATGCTGTTCCTTGAACACAATGCTCCATCCCCCAATGCTGGACATTTTCACTGACTGTCCCCCATACCTGGAATTCTCTCCCTCCTCATCTCTGCTTCCTAGCTTCCCTTTCTTCCTTCACATCCCAGCTGAAACCCCACCTTCTACAAGAAGCCATGCCCACACAATGCTTGTGTCTCCCCTCTGTCATCTCCAGTTTATCCTGGATCTAGCTGGTTTGTATGGGGTTGTGTGCACATTGTCCTGCCTTTTAGGCTGAGAGCTCCTGGAGATCAGGGGTTGTCTCTTGCTTTTGTTTTTCTCCCCAGTGCTCAGCACAGTGCCTGGCACATAGTGGAAGCTCAGTAGACACTTGTTGACTGACTTACTGACTAATAAGGGCTGGTGTGTTCTGTGCTGGAGAGAGGAGCAATTGTATTGTAGTTGTTGTCTGAAGGGTCCTTGCAATATGTCCTTCTATAGCCTCTGTGGGCTGAGTGAGAAGCACTATCCAGATGGGGGTTACTCCAGCCCAAGTTTGACCTTTCCTAGGGAAGTTGTGTCAACAAGAACACAAAAAGCCTAAATATCCATATGTCTGTTCTGTTAGAATGTAAGCTCCTTGATGACAGGGACTGTTTCACTGTTGTCCTTGTATGATCAGTCCTTATCATCAGTTCCTGGCCAATAGTGTGTACTTAAGAAATCCTTGTAGATTGTTGACTGAGTGACACCATTTGGTAAACTCTGATAATAATTTATTCATTGCTTTACAGAGATTTCTTGATGTCTTCAGCATTTTCTTTTAAAAACTATTTGTATGTTTTACTTTTCCCAATTACATGTAAAAACCATTTTTCATCTTCACTTTTTTCTTTCTTTCTTTCTTTAAGTTTTCAACCTTTGTTTAGATAAGATTTCCAATTTCAAATTTTTCTCCCTCCCTCCCCTCCCTATCCCCCTCCCCTAGACAGCCGGTAATCTGATATATAACATTAAATATATTTCTGCATTAGTCATGTTATACAAGAAGAATCAGAGCAAGAAGGAAAAACCTCAAAAAAGAAAAACAACAGCACCAAAAACAAAAGAAAAAGTATGATCCAATCAGCGTCCATATTCCACAGTTTCTTTTTTCTTTTTTTTTTTTTTCTGGTTTTGGAGAGCTTTTTCCATCATGAGTCTTTTGGAATTTTTTTGTACCATTGGATTGGTGAGAAGAATCTAGTCTATCACAGTTGATCAACACACAATGTTGATGATACTGTGTATAATGTTCTTCTGGTTCTGCTCATCTCACTCATCATCAGCTCACATAAGACCCTCCAGGTTTCTCTGAACTCCTCCTGCTCATCATTTCTTACAGCACAATAGTATTCCATTACATTCATATACCACAACTTGTCCAGCCATTCCCCAATTGATGGGCATCCCCTCAACTTCCAATTCCTTGCCACCACAAAAAGAGCAGCTATAAATATTTTTGTACATGTGGGTCCTTTTCCCTTTTCCATGATCTCTTTGGGAAAAAGACCCAAAAGTGGTATTGCTGGGTCAAAGGGTATGCACAGCTTTATAGCCCTTTGGGCATAATTCCAAATTGCTCTCCAGAGTGGTTGGATCAGGTCACAGCTCCACCAACAACGCATTAGTGTTCCAATTTTTCCACAACTTCTCCAACATTTATTATTTTCCTTTTTTGTCATTTTAGCCAATCTGATAGGTGTCAGGTGGTACCTCAGAGTTGTTTTAATTTGCATCTCTCTAATCAATAGTGATTTAGAGAATTTTTTCATATGGGAATAGATAGCTTGGTTTCTTCATCAGAAAACTGCCTGTTCATATCCTTTGACCATTTCTCAATTGGGGAATGACTTGGATTCTTATAAATTTGATTTAGTTCCCTTTATAGTTTAGAAATGAGGCCTTTGGGGCAGCTAGGTGGCACAGTGGATAGAGTACCACCCCTGGAGTCAGGAGGACCTGAGTTCAAATGCGGCCTTAGACATTTGACACTTACTAGCTGTGTGACCCTGGGCAAATCACTTAACACCAACTGCCTCACCAAAAAAAAAAAAAATTGTTTAGGGGCAGCTAGAGGGTGCAGTGGATAGAGCACCAGCCCTGGATTCAGGAAGACCTGAGTTCAAATCCGGCCTCAGACATTTGACACTTACTAGCTGTGTGACCCTAGGCAAGTCACTTAACCCCAATTGCCTCACCAAAAAAAAAAAAAAAAATGTTTAGGGGCAGTTAGAGGGTGCAGTGGATAGAGCACCAGCCCTGGATTCAGGAAGACCTGAGTTCAAATCCAGCCTCAGACATTTGACACTTACTAACTGTGTGACCCTAGGCAAGTCACTTAACCCCAATTGCCTCATATGTGTGTGTGTGCGCGCGCGCACACACACACACACACACACACACACACAGAAAAGAAAAAAAAAAGAAGAAATGAGGCCTTTATAAGAAGTACTGGCCATAAAAATTGTTTCCTAGCTTTCTGCATCCCTTCTAATTTTGGATGCATTGCTTCTGTTTGTACAAAAACTTTTTAATTTAATGTAATCAAAATCATCCATTTTTGATTTCATAATATTTCCTATCTTTTGTTTGGTCATAAACTTTTCTCCTTTCCAAAGATCTGAAAGGTAGACTATTTCTTCCTGTCCTAATTTACCTATGGTATCACCTCATATCTAAATCATGTACCCATTTTGACCTTATTTTAGTATAAGTGTAAGATGTTAGTCTATGCCTAATTTCTGCCATACTATCTTCCAGTTTTCCCAGAAGTTTTTGTCAAATACTGAGTTCCTATCCCAGAAGTTGGAGTCTTTGGGTTTATCAAACACTACATTACTAAAGTCATTTACTACTGGGTCTCCTGTGCCTAGCCTATTCCATTGATCCTCCACTCTATTTCTTAGCCAGTACCAGATAGTTTTGATGACTGCCACTTTATAGTAAAGCTCCAGATTTGGTACAGCTAACCCACCTTCCTGTGCATTTTTTTTTTCATTATTTCCCTTGATATTCTTGACTTTTTGTTTTACCAAATGAATTTTGTTATTATTTTTTCTAGTTCTATAAAATAATTTTTAGGTAGTCTGATTGGTATGGCACTGAATAAGTAAATTAATTTAAGTAGAATTGTCAGTTTTACTATTTTAGCTCTGCCTATCCATGAGCAATTGATATCTTTCCAATTACTTAGATCTGATTTGATTTGTGTGAGAAGTGTTTGGTAATTGTGTTCATAGAGTTCCTGGGTTTGTTTTGGCAAGTAGACTCCCAAGTATTTTATATTATCTACCATTACTTTAAATGGAATTTCTCTTTCTATCTCTTGCTGCTGGACTTTGTTGGTCATGTATAGAAATGCTGATGGTTTTTGTGGATTTATTTTATATCCTGCTACTTTGCTAAAGTTGTTAATTGTTTCAAGTAATTTTTGAGTTGATTCTCTAGGATTCTCTAAGTATACCATCATATCATCTGCAAAGAGTGATAGTTTTGTTTCCTTCCTGCCTATTCTAATTCCTTTAATTCCTTTTTCTTCTCTGATTGCTAAAGCTAACATTTCTAGTACCATATTAAATAATAGAGGTGATAATGGACATCCCTGTTTCACCCCTGATCTTATTGGGAAGGCCTCTAACTTATCTCCATTACATATAATGCTTGCTGATGGTTTTAGGTAGATACTGTTTATTATTTTAAGGAAAGCTCCACCTATTCCTAAGCTCTCTAGTGTTTTTATTAGGAATGGGTGCTGTATTTTGTCAAAAGCTTTCTCTGCATCTATTGAGATAATCATATGATTTTGGTTAGTTTTCTTATTGATATGGTTGATTATGTTAATAGTTTTCCTAATGTTGAACCAGCCCTGCATTCCTGGTATAAATCCCACCTGGTCATAGTGTATTATCCTGGTGATCACTTGCTGTAATCTCCTTGCTAATATCTTATTTAAGATTTTAGCATCAATATTCATTAGGGAAATTGGTCTATAATTTTCTTTCTCTGTTTTTTCTCTGCCTGGTTTTGGTATCACCACTATATTTGTCATCTTCACTTTTTACAGTTTCAAATTCCAAATTCTCTCCCTTCTTCCCTCCCCCTCCCCTCCTTGAGAAGGAAAGCAGTTTGATATAAATTACCATGTGCAGTCATGTAAAACACTTTCATATTAGTGGCGTTTCAAAAGAAAACACAGACAAAACCCCCCCAAAGAAAAATCAAGAAAGTAAAAAAAGGTATGCTTCAATCTGCATTCAGACTCTAGCAGTTCTTTCTCTGGATGGAGATAGCCCTTTTCATCATAAATTCTTGAGAATTGACATCATTAAAAAAAGTGACTAGGTCTCCCCATCTCCCTCAGGTGGGAAGTGCAGGTACCACTCATGAGCCAGGTGCCATTCTGATCAGCAGAAGAGCTTTGACCGGCTCCATCTCTGACCCCTTTTAAGCAATATGGTGGACCTCCTACTCCAGGGGCTAATTGAATTGATGCCTAAATTAGTGTGGACTCCTGATTGGCTTAATCCACTGCAGCTCAAAACTCAAGAGTCCAAGAGATCATCAGCCTTGATGGGATTACAAGTGTATGCCACCATACCAAGCTTGGATCAAAGTATGACTCTAGCATGTCTAGATCTGTGGACATCTCTGAAGTGTCAGAAATCATCAGGGTCACCTCCAGCCTGTTCAGAATCCTCTCAGAATACAAGAAGCAAAGGGCTGGGGCTCATTGCCTGTACACTCTAGCAATCCATGCCTCTAATACAAAGACTTACAGGAAGAGTGAGACCAATGGTGAATTACACAGCCCTGCCTGCAACACTATGGTAGCCCAAGAAGTTTGACTTTGTTGATTTCCCAGTGTATGAGGAGAGGGAGGATTGTCTGAGGAAGGAACACTAGGTATAGGGAGTGATGTTTTGTCACTGAATGAGTGGGATGTGGAGTGCTCCTGGGGAGCAGAACCCAGAATCTACCTTAGTGATTCCCACTCTTTTTTTTTTTTTAAAGCGAGGCGATTGGGGTTAAGTGACTTGCCCAGGGTCACAGAGCTAGTAAGTGTTAAGTGTCTGAGGCCGGATTTGAACTCAGGTACTCCAAACTCCAGGGCCAGTGCTCTATCCACTGCACCACCTAGCTGCCCCTATTCCCACTCTTCTTGAGGGTAGTCATAGAAAATTGCCCTCTTTCAGATGGAAAACCTCAGGAAGCACCTGAAGGAACTATTAGTTCATGACCTTATGGAGTCCCCCAGTCAGGAGGTCTTACCCTAGTGGTAGTACAGAAGACTAAAAAAGTCTGAATATGTGGGTACCATAAGACTGATCAAGAGAACTAGGGAGGATCCAAGCACCATGCCATGAGTTCAAGATGACTTGCACTGATTGTTAGGCAGCCAGGGTTTCTTTTTGGTTTGGTTTGGTTTGGTTTTTTCAGCCAGGAGTTTTTACTGGGCCTGTTAGTTTTTAAGCTGACCCTGTAGAACAAAGGGAAAGGAGACATTCATCCTCTTTTCTACATGAGAAAAACCGGAAGAACTGGGTCTGTTAAAGAGAAAGTAAAGCCCTTCTGGAGAGGGACTGGCCTCAGCTGGCCTTCCTCTACTCACTGAGGTCACTGAGGTTAATCCTCCCCATCCTTTAAGGCCAACTGAAACTCTACTACCTCCCAAAGAGTTCCTGTGGCGTACCAGCCCCTCAAGGCCATAGTCTCATAGGACAGGCTTGAGTGGGAGGAGACAACATTGTGATCTTTCAGGAGTAGACACTAGGAAGAAGAGGAACAGAACCTTCTGTAGCTCCTGCTGAATAAAAATAACCTCCTCAGCCTCAACATCAAGACACCTCCCCAATCTGTTCCTGTCAAATGGGGACGACTTTCTATTCATCATCCGTACTCTCTGCTTTTTTTTTTTTTTTTTTTTGGTGAGGCAATTGGGGTTAAGTGACTTGCCCAGGGTCACACAGCTAGTAAGTGTTAAATGTCTGAGGCCGGATATGAACTCGGGTACTCCTGACTTCAGAGCCAGTGCTCTATCCACTGTGCCACCTAGCTGCCCCCTGCTCATCATTTCTTGCTTTTTGTTTTTGTTTTTTTGTTTTGTGGGGCAATGAGGGTTAAGTGACTTGCCCAGGGTCACACAGCTGGTAAGTGTCAAGTGTCTGAGGCTGGATTTGAACTCATGTCCTCCTGAATCCAGGGCCAGTGCTTTATCCACTGCACCACCTAGCTGCCCCCTGCTCATCATTTCTTACAGCACAATAGTATTCTATTACATTTATATACCACAACTTGTTTAGCCATTCTCCTTTGAATAGGCATTCCCTTGATTTCCAATTCTTTGTCACCACAAAGAGGGCTGCTATAAATATTTTTGCACATGTGGGTCCTTTTCCCTTTTCTACGGTCTCTTTGGAATACAGACCTAGCAGTGGTACCACTGGGTCAAAGGGTATGAACAGTCCCATAGCCCTTTGGGCATAGTTCCAAATTGCTATCCACAATGGTTGGATCAGTTCACAACTCCACCAACAATGCATTAGTGTTCCAATTTTTCCACAGCTTCTCTAACGCTTATTATTTTCCCTTTTTTGTCATATTAGTTAGTGCTATGTAAATATCAAGTATTATGCTTATCACATCTATGATCTTGTCTGTATATGCAATAGTCTAATTAATGTTATATTTATCCCTTGACAAAAGCCCTCCTCTGAGGTGTCTTTACCCCCTACTATACCATGTTTCACTGTGGGGTGGCTCAATGGCTACACCAGGGGAATGTAAGCTGGAGCAGGTTCTGCCAAGCTGGAAAGACTTTGGGCCTGGGCCAGGTGCTTCACTGTGTCTGCTGTGTAAGGCCCAGCTTCATTCCCTAAGCATGGAGGGGAGCTAAGCATCTTCCTTTGAATCTGGAGGCCTCTTAACCCTGGAACCTGCTGCCACTTGAGCCAAGAACAAGTCAGCCCTCAGTGACCCCTGAGAGCCCAGGGAGGCAGGAGGAAAGAGGTGAAAGTGGTGCTGCCCTCAGTGGAGTTGGAATCCCCTCCCCCCCCATGCTCTGTTCCTGTCTGATAAAATGCCTCTGTCTTCTGTAACCATTGTAGCTGGGGGCCCCTGGTGACACCAAGCCTTCTAGCCTAGCCCTCAATCTTCCCTTGGCTATCACTGGACCTATGAGGGTGGGGCCCTGACACCTCTTAGGGACTGTATATGGAATCCTTCTTCCCTTGAGACTGGCCCCCACTTGTGGAGTTGGAGTGTGCTTCACTCTGTGTCACACAATCATCTGAGAAGACACAAAGAAAACATGTGAGAGAACACAAAGTCTCCTGCCCAAAGGACTCTATCTAGGACTAAAATGAATGAATGAATGAATGAATGAATGAATGAATGAATGAATGGATGGATGGATGCATGGATGGATGGATGCATGGATGGATGCATGGATAAATGGATGGATGGATGAATGAATGAATGAATGAATGAATGAATGAAAAAACACTTAAGTACTTACTATGCCAAGCATTATACTAAGAAGGGGAAATTCAAAGAGAAAGAGGTGAGAGGGTCCCTGCTCTCAGGGGGCTCACACATATATTAGGGGACACCACAGCTTAAGTTCAGCTGAAGGACAGATGGCAAAGTCCAGAGGTTGCCAGGTTATTTAAGTAGTTAAGATGAAAGCTCCAGGACACAGAGGCTGGGCAGATAGCGAAGCCTGGAGGATCTTAGGAGGAAGTGACAGGCAGAAGGGAAGACCTGGTGGGCCTCCATCTATCTCATTGGAAGGACTGGAGTTGGTAACTTCCATCTCCCTCAAATGATGTGAGCAGTTGAGGATGTAAGGTATCTCTGGCTCTTGCCCAGCTGTCTTGGATAGGTTCTGGGACAGTCCAGCCTGGGAGAGGAGAGAAAGTGAGGGAGGAGGGGCAGCTAGGTGGCCCAGGGGATAAAGCACCAGCCCTGGATTCAAGAGGACCTGAGTTCAAATTCAGCCTCAGACACTTGACACTTACTAGCTGTGTGACCTTGGGCAAGTCACTTAACCCGCATTGCCCCGCAAAAAAAAAAAAAAAACCCAAAAAACAAACAAAAAAATGAAAGTGAAGGAGGCACAAGACACATTCATTCTCAGTGATGATGGCTCTTCCTGCTGCCCAGCCATCCAGGGTGGGCTCAGGGACACCAGGCCTGCAGAGCAGAGGAGGCACTGTCCACATACAAGCCTCTTCTGGGGCGTGTCCCAGATGAGGCAATAGAACAGAGGACAGAGGGAATTCAGTCATACCCCTGGGATCTTTTAATGCCCCAGTCTCCTTGCTGCCTCCAGCCCCTGTTCCCTCCTGTTTGGAGAGAGATAGCCACACCCCTCACCCTCATCACTGGACCTTCCTATAGCTGAACTGATAAGCTCCCTCTCCTCCACATCCAGTTCAACCCTCCCAGACCCCAGTCTCATTTCCTCCTTTGTCTTTTCCTCCTATTGTGCCCTCGGAGACCTCCCTTCATCCCGGACCTCTCCCTCTCACCCTCTTTCATTATGGCTCCCGGAAGATGCTGCATCCCGTAGGGTACTGAATCAGTCTGGGCCCCTGAGTACTCTGAGGAGGGGAGAGCTCCCTGTCTCCAGCTTCATGCTTCCCAGGCTTCTTTCACTCTTTAGGACAAGGATGTTAAGGGTGCAGGACGGGGGCGGGGAGGGGGGAGGGGGGAAAGGGGAAGTTTGTCCATCCCTGGGCTGATGGGACTTCCTCAGCCCAGGCTCCCACCCCTAGTTGCACATTGCTTCAGCCAATGGCTACCTGGAGGCCGCTGAGCTGTTGCTGGAGCACAAGGCCAACTTGAGCGCCAAGGACCAAGATGGTTGGGAGCCACTGCATGCAGCAGCCTGCTGGGGCCAGGTGAGTGGGGAGGGGAGGGCCGGGCAGGAAGCTGCTGAGCCCTCTCTGCTGCATCAGGGCAGTGTCAGGGGCAGCTTGGCTTGTGCTCACAGGTGCATCTGGTGGAGCTGCTGGTGGCCCATGGAGCTGATCTGAATGGGAAGTCACTGCTGGATGAGACGCCCCTGGGTGAGTGAGTGGGCTCCCCAGGAGTCCACTAGGGCACCAAGGGCACTGCCAAGGGAAGGGTGCAAGACTCCCAGATCAGGGACCTTCCTTTTGCTGTTCCCCTAGATGTGTGTGGGGATGAAGAGGTGCGGGCCAAGCTGCTCGAGCTTAAGCACAAGCATGAAGCTATCATGCGCTCCCACGACCGCCACCGGGGCTCGGGCTCCCTGCTCCAGAGACGAACCTCCAGTGCAGGCAGCCGCGGGTGAGGCCATAGCCACGGTCCAGCCTGCTTATCCCGGGGCCTGCCACTGGGGGGGACCCCACACCCTGGGGCTGCTCAGTCATTACCTCTGCCCCCAGACTTCCACCAGCATCCCCTCTGATGACCCTCCTTTGCCATCCCCCCACCTTCCTCCTGCTGCCCCCTCCGCCCGCCCCCGTCTCCCCATCTCCAGTCTCCCAACACCCAGCCAGCCTCCTTTCTCTCCTCCTCCTGCTTGTCCTAGTTTATCCATTTCCTTTCCCCTTCTTCCCACATTCTCCTGGAAGGCACCATCCTCCTCCCCTGGTATCAAGGACTCTGCCCCTTGCCTACAAGGACCCGACTGGTCCAGAATGCCTTGGAGTGGTTGACTGGCCAAGGTGCATGTCAGTTCAGACTGACAGGAGAGTTAGTCCAGGAGGCCACCATCCAGCCCTATCCCTTCTTTTCCATCCTCCTCATCTCCCTAGAGGCAACCAGGGGGCCCAGTGGATAGGGTGCTGAGCCTGCAGTCAGGAAGACCCGAGTTCAAATGTAGCTGGGTGATCCTGGGCAAGTCACCTAACCTCTGCTGTTTCCTCAGTCTCCTCAGCCTTCAAATGTGTGTCATGATTGCTCTTACCTCCCAGGGTTGTTGAGAGAATTAAATGAGGTCTCTGTCAAAACCTCAGCCCAGTGCCTGGCACATAGTACGTGCTCAGTTGTTTCCTTCCCTTTCTCCCTTCCCCAGCTTCCTTCCCTGCTTCTCCCCCTTTGCCTCCCCTTCTTTCCCCTCTTGAGTTTTCAGTCTTTGGTCTGAAGAGGCTCATCTCCCTTCCCAGCTGGGTTTGAAAGCCTGCCCCAATGGCCCAGCCTTTGCCCCTCAGAGAATGGTTTCCCATTCTAGAACCCCTTGTACTAGCTGACCCAAGAGACCTGTGATGGCGTCAGAGTTGTTCCAGGGGTCATGTACTCTTGCCCCCATTCTTGCCCCTGGGGCACCTCCCCCAGCCCAGCTTGAGGCTCTAGGGCAGAGTCCAGAGGGAGGAAGTCCTAGGGAGGTGTTCCTTGGGGTGGGGGGTGGAGTTTCTCCTGTGCTGGGCCCTGGGCCAGTGCCTGACTGTGGCCTGGCTCAGGAGGCTAGGAAAACTGACTGGGGGATGGTGGGGTGTCAGGGATGCAAACTCTGCCTTCCAGAGACCAGGCAGGGAGCTCAAGGGGGGGTCCTTGTCTCCCCCACTTCAGGAAGGTTGTACGTAGAGTGAGCTTGACAGAGCGTACCCACCTGTACCGCAAAGAGCATGCACGTGAGGCCATTGTGTGGCAACAGCAGCCCTCCACTGCCACTGAACCCCCAGAAGAGGATGAGGATAAGCAGACAGATGCTGAGCTCCAGCCACAGGCTGTGGTGAGGGGGCCAGGCCCTGAGGCCCTACCTCTTTCCTTACCTCATTGTTTGTGTCCATCCCATCCTCTGACCTCCTGCCCCATTTACATCACCCATCCCTCAGTTACATCCCCCAGGCCCATTTTTCATGTGCTTTGCCCATCTCTAGCCATAGGCCCCATTCCCTGTTTGACCCTCCTAAACTTTGCCTGGACTCCTTTCTTGCCTGCAGGAGACAGACCTTGAGGCCCTGAGACATCGAAATGGCAGTGCAGGGGTGGCCCCAGGCCCCCCTAGCAGACACCTGTACTCCAAGAGGCTGGACAGAAGTGTCTCCTACCAGCTGGCCACACAGGAGCCACCTGTGCCTGGACCCCTCACTCGGGACAAGGCACACCATACACTGGCTGACCTCAAGTGCCTAGATGCCCTGGGTTTGGGACAAGGGAATGTGAGAGTCCATATTTTTATTTCGTGAAACTTGATAAAAAGAATCTTCTGCCATTGGTGGTGGTGTTTATGTGTGTGTCTGTGTCCACGAAGTACATTGGTTTCTGCTTGTCACACCCCTATTTTTCTGTGGGTGTCCAGAAGGGTTTCATGGGCCCAGGGGAGGGCTGACTCATCCACTCCCACCCCCCACCATAGACCGAATGCCCAAAGAAAATAGTGAAGGGGGTCATATTCGCATAGTGTGGTGGACACTGAAGTGTCATCCAGGACACCTGGGTTCAACTGACACTTCTCCAAGCTCTGTGACTAAACAAGTTGGTCTCTCCTCTGCAAAATGAGGGTGTCGTAAGAAATTGTCTCTCAGATATCTTCTATCTCTAACCTATGATTCATTGTCTATGTGCAGGTATTTGGTACGTGTCTGTGTGTGTGTGGGCATACAGGTGAGGGGAATGAGAAACTTGGGGGACAGTTTCTGGACAATTAAGAATCAATTGATGGGGGGGCGGCTAGATAGCACAGGGGATAAAGCACTGGCCCTGGATTCAGGAGGACCTGAGTTCAAATCCGGCCTCAGACACTTGGTACTTACTAGCTGTGTGACCCTGGGCAAGTCACTTAACCCCCATTGCCTGCAAAAAAACAAACAAACAAAAGAATCAATTGATTCATTAAGCTATCTGATAATCAATTGGTGGTCAGTGGTTTCTCCCGGTCACCAAAACACCCTAATGGAGATGCTGAATGCCTTAATATACTTTTAGAAAAGGGGGTGCCCCTGACAGGTGAAAATCAACCCTGAGTGATGAACAATGAATGAGCAGGTGGGCTAAGAGTCTAGTTCCTCCTGCTGGGAATGTGGCTTGATCATGAGACTTGGCTCTTGTTCCCAGCTTCCAAAAATCTGGACAAAGTCATCAATCCATCTCTACCCAGAGCACTCTGGTTGGTTTTCTCTTTCAGGAGCTGGGTCACTCTAAACTCCATTGCTGGGGTGCTAAACGCTTAGGGGCTGGAATTCACCTAGATTAGATTCTCTTTCCATTCTAAACAGAAGTAAGATCTCCTTGTTGGGTGGAGTCCAGCCCAGCCCAAGATAGCTGAGCATGTACCCTGAGGATTAGGCCAATCTCATCTATCAGCTTTATCCTTCAAAGACTGGTTTCCAGGGGCTGGTGCTGAATGAGAAAATAAACAGAGAAAGCCTTAATCCTAACTTAATAATAATTGGTTATTAATACAAAAGAATCATTTCTAAAATAAAAAATAAAAAATCATTTCTCTCACATGTATGTGAGGGGGAGGGAGGTGTGCCAACCCAGCTCCTGCTTGAAAATAAGGCCCTATTGGGCCTGGTTATGACCCCTCTTGTCTTCCCTCCCATGACACCCATCCTTGGGTCTTTTAAATCTCGTCTCCTTTGAAGCAAGGGTTGGTTGGTTAAGGACATGGCAGACAGAGCTGGAGCCAACAGGAATCCAGCTAGATTGAAGGGAAAAGGAGGGGAGAAGGGATTTCTTGGCCTGGAAGCTGGATGAACCAGGAGCTTGGCTCCCTGGCCAGGGCCTCAGTGGGAAGAAGGAAACAATCCAGTGCCCTGGCCTCCTTCCCCAGGGGGTGGATCTCACCTAGACCCTGGCCTCTTGCCTAGGACAAGGGCCTCATGGGGGGAGGGAGGGGCAAGTGAGGAGCAGGCCGCCAGCTTCCTCTTGGGCTGCCATTGGAGAAGAGGGTGGCATAGCCCAGGCCCTTCCCTCCCTCCTCCCCCTTCAACAAGCTGGCTAGGGCCCAATACATATCAGGGTGAAGGCACCCTGGGGGCCAGGATAAGGACCCAGCATTACCAAGGCAGGGCCACAGCCTGATCTAGGAAAACACCCTTGACTGGCCTTTACCTCAGCCCTCTGAGTGTCAAGGACTTTACCAGTTCCTGTCTGTGTCAGCTTTTTCTCTCTTAATTTATTTCAGGCCAAGACCCTATGGGCCTGGGAGGTGTTTAGGTAGATCACATTCATGCCTTGGCTCTAAGGAGCACAGCTGGCCTGCTGTTGTCTCCTTACCCATTTTGCAATGCACTGGGCCTGGACCAGGTTCCCTACTGCCCCACTCATTTGTCTCCATACACCTGTGACCTCTGCCTGTCTACCTTTCCTCTTTCCTGATTTCCCCTTCTTCAGGGAAGGAGGGGGACACACATGCAAAGGACATAGCTCAGGGAACCCGTGATTGGGCTTGGGTGGTGGGGAGGATGGGCCAGATGGGCGGGCTGGGGTTAAATTTAGTGTGGGATGGTGCAGCAGCTGCTGAAAAGGTCATCAGGGGGAGGGGAGATATCTGGCCCCGCCCGGGGTCCAAACCCATATTAGCATTGTACCCTGGGAGAGGGAAGCCTGCCGCCCACTTTATTCCAAGAGGTGAGACCTCTGGGAGGAAAGATGCACTTTCACTCAACCTCCAAGCAAGGGCAGATTCAAAGCCAGTGCGGGTGCCCTGGGCCATCTCTGCTTCTTGGCATAGAGTAGGACTGGGGGGAAGGGCAAAGGTAACTCTGGGCAGGGCAGAGCGGTGGTCAGCCTTAGGGCTGAGAACATGCCAAGCACAGCTGGGCTCAGCTCTGTGCAGTTATCTGGAAGCAGAGCAAAATTTGGTTGCAGCTGCCTGAGGCTGGGCTGGGCGACTTACAGGTGGCCCCTGAGGGAAGGGAAAGGGAGAGGTGGGGCCAGAGGAGGATAAGGGACTCCTAACTCCTCCTCCTGCCCACTGGTGGGTCCCTCTGACCGTCTCCCTTCCTGCCAGGGGTGGGGAACACGGAGAGAGGACCTAGGAAACCTGGACACTACCCACGAGGTGAGTGTGGGGTAAGGGGAGAGGGCTGGACTGTGGTCCCACCCCAGACAGGTGTGTTAGAGGTGGGTTGGAAGTTGTCACTCAGGACTGGGAACAAAATGACCCCACACATCCTAGTTGGGTCACCTCCGAGTGGGTTCCCCTTCAGGCCTGGGGCCAGCGAATGGCCACATTGACTTCCATCTTCCCTCAGACTCCTTCCTTCCTGCAGATTCATCCCTCTAGAAAGTCTGGTTTTCCTCTTCGTTCCCCTCCCCGTTCCCCCAAGCCTTTGGGTGCCCAGGAAGCCTGGAGGAGTTATAGTCTGGCAGATAAGAGGGAGGAGGAGGTGGGGCCCGGGGAGCCTATCAGTAGCTCCTATCCAACTTCTCCCACCAATCAAGAGCCTAGAAGATTGGGGAACTAAGGATTCCCAGGGAGCAGCACACCTAAGGTGTTCTCTTTGGGACAGATCTGAGCCCTTCTGGGAACAAGTGGCTCCTCTGTCGTTCCTGCCCCAACTCTAGCCCCATCCCTATCCTCCCTAATAAAGTACTTAGTCTAAGGCTTGGGCCGACTGCAGACGCTCAGTAAATCCCTATTATTTCTCTCCCTGGCGACCCTTGTTCTTTTCCCCTGTGCCCATCCTTGCCTTTGGATTTGTTCCCATCCCGGTTTCTGCCCTCTTCTCTTTCCCACTGTCCTTGTTCTCCCGAGTGTGTGATCCTGATTCCTTCTCTGCTTCTGTCTGTCCCCCTTCCCTTGACCCTGTGTCCCCTGTCCTAGTCTCTCCTCTGTCCCTATATGTTCGCTCCCCTGCATCCCCCTTCCTCATGCCTTTAGCTGTCTCTGGACCTAAAGCTGTAATTCCCTGAGATCAAGTTCAGATGGTGCAGGAAGTTCAAAGGACAGTCCCAGTGAAGATCCAATGGTATCGGTAGAGGCCAAACACTTACCCAGAACATCAGTGGTGGTGGTTGTGGACAGAAAAGAAATCCCTTCCCTCACCCCCTGTCCTCTCCCATGCTGGCATCCAAGGGGCAAAGTCCCCATTCCACTCACGTTCTGCCTGGCTCCACTCTTGTCCTGTGTTTTTTATTCTAGTCTTTCCTGCTACATTAACTCTGGGGGACCTTCTCCTGCCCACGCCCACCTCCCAGGGGAGCAGGAACTATAGGCAGCTGAGGTAGAAAGGGATCTCCAGATGCATGGCCTGGGCCGGAGACTACTTACACGTCTGCTGGCTCCTCGGATTCCCATCCCTGCTGTGCAAATCAGTCTTTCTGTCCATCTCCCTGTCCCTGGTGTCTGAAAAGTCTCTGTGCCCAAAGTCCAGAAACCAAACATTTAGGAAAACAGAGAGAACTCCCCTTCTGGGAGCCTTCCAGGGACTTTCCCCAAGGACGAGCCGCGCAGCTCCTCCGTTCTGGCCTTGGGGCAAGGGCTCTGAATCGTCACCAGCTCCAAACCTCTTGCTCCCTGATCCAAGCCTTCCTGACAAAGCAGGCGGGCAAGAGAGGAGGAAGGGAACAGAGTCCCACCCCTCCCCCGCCAATGTATAGCAATCCCAGGTGCTCATGTCAGCAGAGGGGGTTTAGAATGAAGTTATCAGAATTCCCCACCTTCAACCAGGATTCCTGGGGCCCTGCCCAGTTGCCAGGGAAACCCAGCCCTTATCAGACGACAAGATGAAGGGGCTGAGCCTCACCCGATTCCTTATGGGGTAACAGCCTAAGTGCTGGAGGAAACACACACACACACACACACACACACACACACACACACACACACACACACACACACACACACACACACACACCCCTCCTGACACCCTCAGGGACTTCCTACTCCCTAAGCCTGGGCTGTCTGTCTTCCCCCTGAGAGTGTGGGCTCTTTTCCTTTCTCAGCTATGTCTGTCTCCTATCTTGGACCCTTACCTCCCTCATCTTTCTCTTCTCCCATTTATGTCTCTGTCTCTGTCTCTGTCTCTAGCCCGTGGTGGTCTGGGTCTCTCTCTCCTCTTCTCGTCTTAGCTATGTGACTGTCTCCCTGCTCCTGGCAGTGACAGGCGTCCTCCCCTAAGCCCCGCCTCTACCTTCGCTCCCTCCCCTCCCCTACCCTTTCCAGGGGCAGAGCTATGCCAGGGCTGCCGGGGCGGGGCAGGGGGCCCGGGGCCCCAGCTCGCTTCTCGATCCATTCTCTATGGGACAATCCAGGATCTCCAGGCTCTGAGCCGGAGAGGGGACTGGGCCCTCCCCAGCACAGGTTTAACACCCTACCATTGCTCCCCCAATTCCTTTACCTGATCCTCTGAGACCGTTCCCTCACCACCTTTCTATTCTTTTCCTAAATGCCTCTCCTCTCTTTTCCTTGCCACCCTCCCCCATCCCTCTGCCCTTTTTTCCCCTTCACTTTTTGCCCCTTCTCCTTCTAACCCCTTCGTCTCCTACCCCGTCTTTCCAACATGTCCCGCTCTTCCCTCTTCCCTGACCTACTCCTCCTTACTTCACCTCAGCATGCCTCCCTCTCTAACCCCTTCTTCCCTGTCTGTTCTTCCCTCTTGGGCCCTAAACCCCATTTATCCTCCTTCCCCTCTGACTTTCTCCTAGAAAGTCCTTCTTGCCTTTCCTGCCTCCCCAGTAGCCTTATGTGGTGCCTTTATGTCCCTTTCTCCTCTTCCTCTCCCTCCATCTCTTTCCTGCCCTTGCTCCCTTCAGTCCTCTTCCTCTGTCCCCCCCACCCACCTCTCCTTCACACCCTCCCAGAAGAGCCCAGCAGCCTTACCCTGCCATGAGGGAGGCTGTATGGGATCCTATCATGGGATGGGGAACTTGAGTAGGCTTCGTACGTTTCCTCCGTGTAGGACCATGGCAAACAGTAACATGAAGCAACAGCTAGTGAATGGGATTCGGGACAAGGTGCTGACTATGGACACCATGAACCAATCCGTGAAAAATGTGGAGTATGCCGTGAGAGGGCCCATCTTGTTGCGGGCTATGGAGCTGGAGAGAGAGCTGAAACAGGTATTGTCCTGGGTTCTTCTCACCCCTTGTCCCCTTCCCAGATACTTGCTCAGTCAGAGCTGTAATCTCTCCCTGGGGTAAGCACCAACACTTCCAATGACCTTCCTTCCTTCTTTCCTCCCTCCTTCCCTTGCTCCTTCCTTCCTTCTTCTTTCTTTCCTTCCTGCCCTCCCTCCCTCAATGGTTAAGTGAAACACCTAACCATCGTGCTTAGCCCTGCCAACCTCTTCCTCCCAATCCAGCTTGGTTCAGTTATGGCCATACCTAATTCTTGAGGGATGTCACTTACCTGTCCCACAACCACATAACCTCCATGCCAACCTTTGCACATGCCCTGGGTCAGGGGCTCCATGTTCCCATGCTTGAGATTACCCAAAGATGACAAAGCCCTTGAGTAATAGGTATGAAGAACAGATGTAATATAGGGGTAAGGAGGGTGCAGCCAGACATTGCCACAGGTGTCCTGTCCCCTACAAGGCCAGGGCACCCTCTCCAGGCATCTGTGGACTGTGGTCAGGAAGAGAAGGTGGACCCAAATTGTCTTACCACCTTTCCCAGTTGTGGGGTTTCAGCTGGGATGGGCCCCTGGCTCAGAGCCTTCTGCCCTCCTCCCTTAGTATGGCTGTGGGGCTGTAGGGGAGAGGCTGAATGAGTAAGGAATTCATCCTGTGCTCTCCCACCCCTTGGCAGGGGCCCTGTAGCTTGTCTAGGCAGAATGGGGCAGGCACTGGGAGGGGCCAGGCCCCCTCTCCCCTCAGGGTCATTTGGTGGTGGGAGCCCAGACAGTTGGGCAGGGAGGAGGATGAGGGGTAGAGCGAGAGTTCTCCCCTCTCCTTCTCCCTCCCTCTCTCTCTCTCCAGGGTGTGAAGAAGCCCTTTACAGAGATTATCCGGGCCAATATTGGAGACGCCCATGCTATGGGCCAGAAGCCAATCACTTTTATACGCCAGGTGAGAGGCCCTGGCCCCCCCCCCCACTCCCTTCCAGCTCAGTACCTGTCCCCTCCCTCCCTGGGGAGGACCCCATGGGCCTTCACTTTGTGCCCTTCCCTTCTTCCACATAATTCTCAGGTTTTGGCCCTCTGCCAGTACCCGGATCTCCTGAGCAGCCCATCTTTCCCAGAAGATGCCAAGAAACAGGCAATGAGAATCTTACAGGCCTGTGAGGGCCAGAGTGCAGGTGAGTCCTTTCCCTGCCCATTCCCTCAAAGTGCCCTCTTGCCACCTCAGGCAGCTTGTCCCTGGATGTCTAGCAGAAGAATCTGGTTTTGAGTCTTAGCTCTGCTGTGTGACCTTGGACAGATCACTTCCCCTCTCTGGGACTGTTTCCTCTTCTGTAAAATGAGGGGGTTGGACTGATGATTTCTGAGGCCCCTTGCAGCTTTGTATCTAAAATACAATGGTTCTGAAGGGGAGACATGGTCCCACCCTCAGGGGCCCTATGATCTAAATGGGAGTGTGGCTCTGCCCATAGTCCCCGTGCTTTTTTTCTGACCCTTGCCCATCTCAATCCTTCCCCCCCCCCCCAATCCCCGGCTTAGGTGCTTACAGTGCCAGTTCTGGCATCCATTTGATTCGAGAAGATGTGGCCAGGTACATTGAGCAGCGTGATGGGGGCATTGCTTCTGACCCTGAGAACATCTTTCTGTCCACAGGAGCCAGCACAGCCATCATGGTATATTTTCCTCTTTCTTTATCTCTTCCCTCCCCTCATCTGATTTCCTTAGACCCCTCCCCACCCCCCCCCTGCTCAGCCTTTCCCCTAGAAGCCATCAGCACAGAGGCCCCCATTGTAACCAAGCTTGGCACAGCCTGTGCCCAGTTGGCAGGGAAAGGGGGAGGGGGAAGGGTACATACAGATTCCTGATCAGGGCCAGTAAGGCACATGGCCTCAGACATCCAATCTTCATTGGAACCCATCTTTGGGGAAGGAAGTTAAGGGTATTGGCAAGAGGGAGGCCCTGTCCCCTGACTCAGCTTTTCCCTGTCTTCTCCAGGTAGTGCTGAATCTGTTGGTGTCAGGCAAAGGCAAGAGTAGGACAGGAGTCATGATTCCTATTCCCCAATACCCATTGTATTCAGCCACCCTGGCTGAATTTGATGCTGTCCAGATCAACTACTACTTGGATGAGGAGCATCAGTGGGCACTAGATGTGTCTGAGTTGCAAAGGGCACTAGATCAGGCCAAAGCTCACTGCCAGCCTCGGGTCCTGTGTGTCATCAATCCTGGCAACCCCACAGGTAGATTTCCCTGGCCCTAGCCTCAACCACTCCCCTGCTAATCTGGTCCCATTGTCCACCCCCTCCTCTGGCCCTTGGGCATCATGCTCCCCGAGTCTTGGGTTGGGGATCTGCTCATGGATTCATCCCCTGCCCCACCCCCTAGCCTTAGCACCAGAACTCCCTGCCAGTCTACTTCTGTCACCCTCTGGTCCCCTGTGACGTCCTATGACCTGCTATCCCCTTTTGTACCCCTTACCCTAAAACCCAGGGCAGGTCCAGAGCCGTGAGAACATCGAAGCTGTCATAAGATTTGCCTATGAGAAACATCTCTTCCTGCTGGCTGATGAGGTGCTTAGGCAGGGGTCCTGCCAGGGAGGTTAGGGCTGGCTGAGGGGAGGCCTCAGGGGTGGATTTCACTGGGAATGTGACCTCCTTTCTACCTGGACCCTCAGGTTTACCAGGACAACATATATGCTGAGGGATCCCAGTTTCACTCATTCAAGAAGGTGCTGATGGAGATGGGCCCACCCTATTCCCAGCAGCTTGAGCTTGCTTCCTTCCACTCCTGCTCTAAAGGCTACATGGGCGAGTAAGATGCAGGGACTGCTTCCCCTTCTTGGCCAGGGAGACACAGAGATTCTTCCTATCCTTCCAAGCCAGGGAGATGTGGGAATCCACCCTACACCCCCCCCCCCAATGAATAAGAAATCATCATCCCCAGATAATAAGCCCCACCCATCCCCTGGCACTGCTCAGGCATGCCCAAGGCCCTGAGTTTCCCTGGAACCCCTTCCCCAATTCCTGGGTTCTTCTGATCCTCTGACACTCCCCTTCCCAGGTGTGGGTTCCGAGGGGGCTACACAGAAGTGGTGAATATGGACCCTTCAGTAAAGCAGCAGATGACAAAACTGATGTCAGTTCGGCTGTGCCCACCTGTACCAGGGCAAATTATCATGGACATAGTGACGAATCCCCCCAAACCTGGGGATCCCTCTTATCAGCAATTCCATCAGGTGAGTAGGAGCCAGGCCAAGGGAGATGGTGGGATGGGATGGGGCACCCTGCATGCTGGGGAACCTTCTTCCCAGTAACATTTCCAGGGGTAAGTGGTTCCAGGGATCACAGATGGGGGCCTCTCTTTCAAGCTGGAAGTGACCTAGGACATGGTCTGGTCCAATCCCTTCTTTGTGGAGGAGAGGAAACTGAAGCATGGCCAAGGATTTGCACTTGCCTAAAGTCACATACATGGAGAATGTGAGAGCTAGGACTTGATCCAGCAGAAACACACAGCCCTGGGGATACTGAGTGCCAGGGAAGGTTGGACCTGGTTTGGATGCAACATGAGCCATGTCTTTCTCATGGAGCTCACAGGCTGAAGGGGGAAAAAGGGGACAATATTACACAAGTGCATGAGACAAGAGCAAGCAAGGTGCCTTGTGAGGCCAGAGGGAAGGCTGTAACCAACCCAGGGCACCTGCTTGGAGGTGGTGCCCTGGGAGGTGGGCTTTAGAGGATGAGGAGGAATAAACCCCATGGCATGGCTGCCAAGAACACAGGGAGACCCCTGTTCCACAGTGAAGCATGGGAGAACTTTGGAAATGTTGAGCATCCCAAGAGAGCATCCCAGGCACACAGGGGAATATGGACAAAGGCTTGTATTGCAGGGAGCACAATCCCTTCTCGAGGTGTAGGGAGTAAGCAGTGTGTGGCCATAGATATAGTGCAGGGAGAAGAGGAAGGAATGTTGGGAAAGTTAGGGTGGTGCCAGTCCATGGGGAGGCTGGAATGGCAGACAAATGGAGAAAGCAGAGGGGAGAGGAGCCATTGGGGAAGGCAGGTGGCAGTGAGGGCAGATACTGCATGATGGAAGTGGGAGTAGTGAGGAAGAAAGGGACGAGATCACCTGGATGGGAGAGGGGAGGGAGGAGGAAGAGATCCAGATAACAAGCACAGAAGCCTGGTGCCCTGGAGGGGTGGGGAGGTCAGAAAGAGGAGGCAGCTGGGTTGGGGGCAACACTGGAGGTTAGACATGCTGGATTTGAGGTGCCAGGGGGACCCCCACTAGGAGGCATCACCTCAGTTCTGCGGGATGTGATTCGATGACACCCAAAGAGGGGACACAGACCTGGGCACCTTCTGCAAAGATGGGATTCATTCACTCAGCAGCTCTTCCCTCCTGCCAACCAGTACAAAGGATGGAATAATCCCTGCTGGCACAGTTTCCCTTAGAGTGGGGGAGACAAGGCTGATGGGATTGCCAAGGGGGAAAGTACAAATAGAAGCAAGGAGGGCCAGGGGCAGACCCACACTGAGGCCAGGAGGAGACAGAGAAGGACTAGACAGAGAGGGAGAAGAACCCGGGGACAGGACAGTGTGTGCTGCCTCTGGTTGTGCAGGAGAAGGAGGAAGGGAGGCTGTCAGCCACAGGGTCTAAACCTGCAGAGGCTGAGGAAGGAGAAATGGCAGCTGGATCTGGGGGTCGGGTCATTGGAGACCTCAGAGAGTTTCAGCAGAGTGTTGTAGGGATCCAGCAGGCTGTCCATTTCAGAGACTGCCCCCTGAAGTTGTGGGGTGGGGTGGTGGACATGCTGCCTGAACCCCCACTCTTCTTTCCACCCAGGAGAAGACGGCTGTGCTAGCAGACCTGGCAGAGAAGGCCCTGCTCACAGAGAAGATTTTAAACAAGACCCCTGGCATCCACTGTAACCCAGTGCAAGGGGCCATGTACTCTTTCCCCCGCATCCAGCTACCCCCCAAAGCAGTGCAGCATGCAAAGGTGTGAGGCAACCCTTCCTTGGGGTGGGCGGTGGGGATGGGCTGTGAGGGGCTGGGGTGGTCTGGACCTAAGGGCCTTGACCCTGATGCCTCTGTGAGTGTGTGTGTGTTCGTTCATGTACTGTGCATATGCATATATGTGTGTGTGTGTGTGTGTGTGTATATGCATGTGAGCTTCTTTTCTCTCACTGCCCAGGAGCTGGGCCAACCTGCTGATATGTTCTTCTGCTTACAACTCCTGGAGGAGACTGGTATCTGCGTGGTGCCTGGTAGTGGCTTTGGTCAGAAGGATGGCACTTACCACTTCAGGTAGATGGGGAGGGAGGTTGCCTGTGAGAACTGCAGCCTGCTGGCTCAGGGGCCCCTTCCAGAGCACTGAGGGGAGATGTTAACCACTGACCTTTCCTCCCCTTCCCTTCCACCCCCAGGATGACTATTCTTCCCTCTCTGGAGAAGCTGAAGATCCTTCTAGAGAAACTGAGCCAATTTTATACCAAGTTTATTCAGGAATATTCCTAATGGACAGAGACTGAAGGGAAAAGAGGGGAGGAAGACTACTCCTGCTCCTCCATTGTCTAGTCCATCTCTGGAAATAGGTCTTGGGCCCCTACCTGTCTGTTTCCCTCCTTCCCTGTGACTCCCTCTCCCTGCCCTGGGAGCTGTTGGGGAAAGGCTGAGAAATACAAGATGGTGGACAGTGCACAAGGGTATCCGGACAGACTTAGAGAGGGATGTGGTGCCCAGCATCTCTCTGAGGGTCCCAAAGGGGGAGAACCATAGGTATTCCTGGGAGGTACCAGGGCTGAGGGAGTGCGTCCCTAGGCCCCTATTATGGGGCATCTTAATAAAGATATTGGAGATGTTCTGTTGCCCCTACTTCTTAGGAAGGATGAGAAAGGGGTATGAGACTTTGTGGCTCCTGAGTGCCATGTATGTGCCTGGGCTTGGGACCCCTGGATAATGGGGCAAAACCATACAGAGTACATCCAGGAGCCTGACCTCCCATCACTCAGCCTGAGCATCATCAATCCCCACCTCCCACCAGTTCCTTGGAGGCTGCCTCTCTGTTAGGTTTCCACTGTGCCCCCAACTATCCCTGGCTCCATACCCTCCTTGTGGGCTTCTGTCAGGCTGTTGATGCAGCTTCAGAGCCCCTCTCCTCCCAGACTCCTTGATTTCCCACAACTGTATATCTCAAGTCCCCACAGGATAGAGACATGGGCAGCCTCCCATGGTCCTTCAGGGTGAGGAACAAGCCAGTTCCAAAATCTAATTCAGCCATCATTTATAAATAGTCTCCCATGGAAGGAGCCTGGTGATTAAGGCTCAGGAGGCAAAGATTACATGAGGCAGGGGGCAGCTAGGTGGTGCAGTGGATAAAGCACCGGCCCTGGATTCAGGAGTACCTGAGTTCAAATCCGGCCTCAGACACTTGAAACTTACTAGCTGTGTGACCCTGGGCAAGTCACTTAACCCCCATTGCCCCGCCCCCCCCAAAGATTACATGAGACGTCCCCCCCAACCCCCATCTCCCCCCACACAGAGTCCACAGTGTAGTGGAGAAATGAAATGTCTGCTGAGAAATAGTGGCATAGCAGGACAATGTCAAGGACTACCTGGACAAGAGAATGTCAGGTAGAAGTGACTTCCCAATGACCAACAAGAGATAGTTGTGTGAGGTATGGGAAGGAGGGAGAGTGGCTTTGGCCACCTTGGGCTCCCATCCCGGCTCTTCCCTTTAGTGCCTGTGGGACCTCTGGCTTCCCTGGACCTCGGCTTGTTCAGCTGTAAGAAGAGGGAATTGTACTAGATCATCTAAGGTTCCTTCAGACCCCCCCCATCCTGGAACCCTGAGTCAGCCTTCTCTGGATCTGCTCCTTCTGGGGCACCTTTGCCCTTCAGTTTCAGGGCTTTCACCTTTCACTGCTATTGGAACTTTTTATAACTGAACCCCACCCAGAGATCTCTGAGCTTCTGACATGCCTGCCTCAGCCACTCACCCCCAGCCTACTCGATGCCCTGGGTTCTGATCAGCTACAGCAACACTGCAACCCTTGTCCTGCAGGCTCCATAGCCTAGCTCCTCTTTCCCTTGAGTCACCTTAGCTTGTTCCCCACCCCAGAACAAAAGCTGAGTGTCTTCTAGAGTTTGTTTATGAGACCAAGGAAGAGCTCTTGTCTAGAATCAACCAGAATTCACTGGAGAATGATCATTAGGTTCCTGGACAAAGAGAAAACGTCCCCCTCCCAGGCTTGGGGCATTTAAAAGTAAATAGTTCCTGGTGTCTACCTGGAGTCCTCTTGACTCCTTCCCTGCTTGAGGGGTCCATTCCTTCATGGCCTTGTGGTGTTTTCTGCTGTCTGCAGCCATACAATTTCCCCTGCCAATCTGAGATTGGTCCATCTGCATTGGCTCAGCTGAGCTCATTGATCTGGGATATAGTCCCCAGCTCCACAGCCAATATGGAAACCACCCCTTTGGGTTTTGTTTCTCCACCAATGGTAGCAAGGACTCCCTGAGCCAGATTCCTCCTTCCATGCCTCTTTCCCTGTAGGACAAGCAAGAATGGGGAAATGTAACAAGTACAGAAAGATTTCCTCATTACCTCAAACACAAGAATGACCTGACCTGGAAGATTCTGGGGTCCACATCTCACCTTAGAGTTCTTTTTTTTCTCCCCCAATTTTAGTATTTTTACTTGAAAAGTCAAACATCAGGAAGCAGCAAGTGAATTATGTCTGAATACTTAACAGGGATCACTGATTTGATGTCTTCTGCAGTTAGTGATGTCCTAAGAAGAAGCCAATCATAGACCTGGGACTGGGTCAACTTATTCGTGTTACCATTTAATTTCCCCCAAAGCAGGGGAATCCATTTACTTGGAACTTTTGGTTTTGTTTTATTTTTTTCTTAAAGCTTATCCTAACAATCACAATGTTTGTGATTTATGCAAAAAGATAAAGCAGTTGGTGGGGTAGGTGTTACAGAATTTCAAATTTGGAAGAAACTTCAGTGACTTTATAATTCAACCCATAGTCAAAAAACAAACAAGGATCTGTTACAACATGCCCAACAAATGGTTATCCAACTTGTGCTTAACAGTTTCCAAAGAGGGAGGGGAGAACTTAGCACTACAACAGCATTCCATTAGTCTCTGTCTTCCCCTGTGAACTACTGATGGCTAAGAAGTACAGAACCAACTAGTGTATCCTCTTAGGATTCTTTTTTTTTTTTTTTAGTGAGGCAATTGGGGCCAAGTGACTTGCCCAGGGTCACACAGCTAGTGTTAAGTGTCTGAGGCCGGATCCGAACCCAGGTACTCCCGACTCCAGGGCCGGTGCTTTATCCACTGTGCCACCTAGCTGCCCCTCCTCTTAGGATTCTAAAGAAAATTAGAGACTTGGTTGAGGCAGTAGTGACAATCTGGTCCAAACCCTGTTTAAACAAGAATCTTCCACCATGCTCCTACAATCTCTTAGTGACTTCCAGTTGAAGATACTTGGGCACCCCATTCAACTTTGTTAAGTCGTTTTTCAGTCATGTCTTACTGTGACTCCATTTTTGTTTTTCTTGGCAGAGATTTAGCTCATTTTACAAATGAGGAAACTGAGGCAAACAGGGTTAAGTGACTTGTCCAGGGTCACACAGCTAGTGTGTCTGAGGCCAGATTTGAACCCCAGGGGATATCTTCCTGACTCCAGGCCTGGCACTCTATCCACTTTGGACAACACTAATTATTAGCAAGTTTGGCTTAAAATCACCCTAAAATCCATCTCTATTTTCTACCTGTTACTCCCCAGAATTTTACCCTTTATTGACAAAGAGAACAAGTTTAATTCCTCTTTTATGGGACAGGCCTTAAAATACTTGTAGGCAGTGATCCTGTTTGCCCTAAGTCTTCTCTTCTCCAGGCTAACCATCCCTAATTCCTGCATTTGGTCCTTATAGGGCATGTTCTCCAGTCATCATTTGATGTTCTGTTCTGCCTCCTCTATCTCCTCTTCTATCCCTTAGCTGGTTGGCTACAGAAAGGCCTATTCTGACCTCCTTATTGCTGGTTTCAGGCATAATAAAGCTGAGTTGTCTCTTTTGCTAGTGACAAATCATTAAATAAATATTTGGGGCTTATTGGGCAGCAGCTGGACTTGACTTTCTCATGGTGACTTTGACCTGGTCAGCACTAGCCTGTTGGCTTGGAGTATGCACAACTGAGCACCTTCCTGGGCTGCCTTGTGCTGGGTCCAAGCTTGGATGACTCCCATTGCCTGGCTTCTACAGCTCCCTTTCCCTTCATCTTGCCCACTGGCAAGCCTGATTATGCCTTCCCTTTCCACTTCCCACTGAGATTAACACCTAGTTTCTTAGCTGTGAGTCATCAGCCCCAGGTGCCCTGGGTGAGGCCAACCCCCAATCTAATCACATATTTTGGCCATCAGACCTTCAAACACAGATATTTTCTGGCTTGGAGTTCTGTAACGGGAAGGGAGCTAGTCAATGGCACATAGGGATCTGGAAGAGCAAAGCAGTCCAGGAAGGTAATTTAAGGAAGGGGAGCCAACCCACTTGGAGAAGATGTGTCAGAGGGTGTGTGTGTGTGTGTGTGTGTGTACACGCATGTTTGCACACACAAGGAAAGAGGTGATAAAATGGGTGTAAGAAGCAGGGAAGAGGGAAATAGGTAATGGGCCTAGTCCTAGAAGGGACCTTGTTAAGTGACGATTGGATGAGAGAGTGGGTAGGAGTCAATGAGAAGAGAGAGCCACTGTTGGTTTTCCCAACCCTTACCATCCAATCTCTTTTTCTTTTTCCTTTTTTTTTTAGTGAGGCAATTGAGGTTAAGTGACTTGCCCAGGGTCACACAGCTAGTAAGTGTTAAGTGTCTGAGGCTGGATTTGAACCCAGGTCCTCCTGACTCCAGGGCCGGTGCTCTATCCACTGTGCCACCTAGCTGCCCCCATCCAATCTCATTGTAATATGCCCATCCTAATTTCACTTTTCAGACTCTTTCCTATTCTAATCACCCCCTTCTCTTCAGGGTCCTTTCTTTGGCAGTGGGCCACTTAGCACCTAGTCCCTTCTGTTGTGAGCTTTGGAACCTACCTTTTATCACTAATGAGTGGATATGTCCTCAAGCTTTTCTTTCTTTTTTCTTTTTCTCTTTTTTAAAAAAAACTTTAATAGCATTTTATTTTCCCCAATTACATATAAAATCGTTTTCAACATTCATTTTTGTAAGATTTTTGAGTTCCACATTTTTCTTCCTCCTTTCCCTCCCCCTTCTCCAACATGGCCAGAGATCTGATATAGGTTATACATGTACAATCATGTCAAACATATTTCCACATTAGTCATGTTGTGAAAGAAGAATCAGAACAAAAGGGCAAAACCACAAGGAAGCAAAAATAGAAAACAACAAAATGGTGAAAATAGTATGCTTCAATCTGCATTCAGATTCCATAGTACTTCCTCTGGATGTGGATACCATTTTCCATCATGAGTCCTCAAGTTTTTCAACCTGTACATGCTCCCTCTGTTTCACAGAAACCTACCTCCCTGTAGACATACCATAAACCTTACAACTTTTGCCACCAATATCCATCCCTTCTCCAATTCCTCCTGACCCAAAGCTTGAAAAGGAGGCAGTAACACCATTACTTGGAATTACTGCTCCTGGGGCAAATCAAATTGTCTGGCTTTGGGATAATTATAGAGATAACAGTCTAATGGATAGTGGGATAAAGAGCTGTCCAAACAAGAAGGAAGTTACCTGGGGAGAGGACTTGGTCATCCCTCAGGGCAACGGGCATTGGTAGGGGGTGGGACTTGGGACCTAGGATTGGCACTCTACAGTGAGTCAGTAAATATTTTTTAAGCATCTACCATGTGCCAGACACTGTGATAAACACCGGAGAGACAAAAAAAGGCAAAAGGCAGTGCTTGCCCTCAAGAAATTCACCATCTCACAGAGGAGACAACATGCCAACAACTATGTACAAACAAGTTAGATACCTGAATAAAAGGTACTAGAACCAAGAGCAAGTGAGAAAGACTTCCTGTAGAAAGTGGGACACAATCCTGCAGGCAGTTACTTCCAGTGCCAATGAAGCCCTTTCCAGGACTTGTAGGGATAGAGTCCTCCACAGGGAGGAATAGAGCCTCTGTTGGTGCCCTAGGGCAAAGCCCCATCTGCCCTGTGCTAGCAACACCTCTACTCTACTTCTCTGTGCTGTTTCCAATTCATTCCTCTCCTACCAGCCCCCAGTGACCTTTCATCTTCCAAAGTCCATTGAGTGTGTTTGTAGCTCCCTCTGCCCATCCTTATTGCTCTTATCTGCACACCAAGACATCCCAGACATCTGTGCAAATTGTTCAGTGGTAAAAAGAAACGAGAGCTGTTATGATTTGCCAGGTGGAAACATGGAGAGGACAGGGAGAGGCAGGATTCAAAGGTGAAGCAGAATGGGTTGTTGAAGGGGTCGAGTCCTTGAATGCTTTAAGCCCCATCAGTGTGTCTGCTGCCTAAGAAGAGCCCCTCAGGTTTCCATTAAGTTGTGAAGTTGACACTTCATTTTGTTTTTCAGCACAACCATATAAGGGAGGCCAGTGCAAGAACGACTAGCCCCATTTTACAGATAGAAAATTGAGGTTCAGAGCAGTGAAATGACTTGCCCAAGGTCACAAGCCAGTAAATATCAGAGCCTGGGTCCAAACCCAGGTCACCCAACTCCAAGTCCTTCAGTTTCCCATAGATAAGGTTGAAGAAAGGGATAAAATCATGCTGACGGGGCCCACTGCAGACTTGTGCTTTCTGACCTCAACTCAGTGGCAGTTCTTGTAATCTTCACATTTCCCACGGCCTTCTCCCCTCCAAGCCTCGACCCTGCTCTCTGAAGGCTTGTCTTCCCTCCTTTACTGAGATGAATGAGTCCACTGAACGGGAGTCCCTTCATCTCCCTACTTGATAGAAGCAAGCTTTTATATAGCACTTTCAGGGTTGCAAAGTGCTTTACAAATATGAATTCATTTTTGATCCTCACCACAACCTTTCCGGGTAGATGCTATTATTATTTTCTTTTTACAAGGGAAGAAGACAGAGGTTAAGTGATTTGCCTAGGGTCATACAAGCTAGTAAGTGTCTGAGACTGGATTTGAACTCAAGTCTTCACACCTTGTAAATCCTCTACACATTCACCATTGCTCTCATCTGCTTTAGTCTCAAAAGGTAAAGTAGTCCTTCTCCTTGCCAAAGCCCAAACTCCATCTCTGCCCATGATCCCATATCCCCTCCTATCTCCCTCAAAGCCTTGCCCTGTCCCTCTCTCCATAACAACTGTTTGCTTGCCCACAGCCTACTAAGATCTATACAAAGAATAGGGATCTCCTCTCCTTGAAATGCCTTCACTTGATCTTGCCGGTCCCTCAAACCATTGTCTCTCCTCTCCTTCACCAGCAGTCATCTGCATTTGTTGTTTCAACTTTGATCCCTGAGGGCAGCTAGTTGGTTGTAGTGGATAAAGCACTGGCCCTGGATTCAGGAGGACCTGAGTTCAAATCTAGCCTCAGACACTTGACACTTACTAGCTGTGTGACCTTGGGCAAGTCACTTAACCCTCATTGCCCCACCAAAACAAAAACAAAAACAAAAAACCTGAATCCAACTTTGATCCCTAGGAACTTGACTTGTGACCTCAAATTATATGGAAGCTGAGGTCACCTGTGAGGTCACCAGTGACCTTTAGATAATTTTCTAAAACAACCAACTTCAAAACAACTACAAAACCAACATAAAGAGACTTCTGCAACAGGGCAGCTAGGTGGCGCAGTGGATAGAGCAAGGGCCCTGGAGTCAGGAGTACCTGAGTTCAAATCAGGCCTCAGACACTTAACACTTACTAGCTGTGTGACCCTGGGCAAGTCACTTAACCACAATTGCCTCACTAAAAAAAAACAAAAAACAAGTCTTCTGCAGCTCACCATGATCCTATACAAGTTAGAAACAGTGTTAAGCAGGGAGAATCTAAGGAGGCAGAACTGCGTATTTGTCACAGCTACAGATCAGCCAGACCAGAGAGGAATGTGCATCTGATGTACCAAAGCTGACTCCTCACTCTTTCTCATCCACCATCCAATCTGTTGCCAAGACTAGTCGGTTCCACCTTTGTAGTATCTCTTGAATAAGCCCCCTTCTCTCCTCTGACCCTGCCAGCCCTCTGGTGCAGGCCCTCATCACTGCACATCTGGACTATTGCAATAACCTGCTGCTGAGTCGGCCTGTCTCAAGTCTCTCCCTTCTCCAATCCATCCTCCATTCAGCTGTAGGATTGATCTTGCTAATGTCCCATGTCTGACCATGTCAGCCTCCCTGTTCTACAAAGCCCTTCGTAACCTGGCCCTCTCCCACCACTCCAGGTCTCTGACACTTTACTTCTCACTCCTCTGTAACTCTATCCCACTGCCTTCCATGCTGTTCCTTGAACACAATGCTCCTTCCATAGTAGGAGCTCAGTAGACACTTGTTGACTGACTTACTGACTAATAAGGGCTGGTGTGTTCTGTGCTGGAGAGAGGAGCAATTGTATTGTAGTTGTTGTTTGAAGGGTCCTTGCCATATGTCCTTCTATAGCCTCTGTGGGCTGAGTGAGAAGCACTATCCAGATGGGGGTTACTCCAGCCCAAGTTTGACCTTCCCTAGGGAAGTTGTGTCAACAAGAACACAAAAAGCCTAAATATCCATATGTCTGTTCTGTTAGAATGTAAGCTCCTTGATGACAGGGACTGTTTCACTGTTGTCTTTGTATGATCAGTCCTTATCATCAGTTCCTGGCCAATAGTGTGTACTTAAGAAATCCTTGTAGATTGTTGACTGAGTGACACCATTTGGTAAACTCTGATAATAATTTATTCATTGCTTTACAGAGATTGCTTGATGTCTTCAGCATTTTCTTTTAAAAACTATTTGTATGTTTTACTTTTCCCAATTACATGTAAAAACCATTTTTCATCTTCACTTTTTACAGTTTCAAATTCCAAATTTCTCCCTTCTTCCCTCCCCCTCCCCTCGAGAAGGAAAGCAGTTTGATATAAATTACCATGTGCAGTCATGTAAAACACTTTCATATTAGTGGTGTTTCAGAAGAAAACACAGACAAAACCTCCCCAAGAAAAATCAAGAAAGTAAAAAAAGGTATGCTTCAATCTGCATTCAGACTAGCAGTTCTTTCTCTGGATGGAGATAGTCTTTTTCATAATAAATTCTTCAGAATTGACATAATTTTGTTTTTTTGTGGGGCAATGGGGTTTAAGTGACTTGCCCAGGGTCACACAGCTAGTAAGTGTCAAGTGTCTGAGGCCGGATTTGAACTCAGGTACTCCTGACTCCAGGGCCAGTGCTCTATCCACTGCGCCACCTAGCTGCCCCCCCCCATCATTTTTTAAAAAGTGACTAGGTCTCTCCATCTCCCTCAGGTGGGAAGTGCAGGTACCACTCATGAGCCAGGTGCCATTCTGATCAGCAGAAGAGCTTTGACCGGCTCCATCTCTGACCCCTTTTAAGCAATATGGTGGACCCCTACTCCAGGGGTTAATTGAATTGATGCCTAAATTAGTGTGGACTCCTGATTGGCTTAATCCACTGCAGCTCAAAACTCAAGAGTCCAAGAGATCATCAGCCTTGATGGGATTACAAGTGTATGCCACCATACCAAGCTTGGATCAAAGTATGACTCTAGCATGTCTAGATCTGTGGACATCTCTGAAGTGTCAGAAATCATCAGGGTCACCTCCAGCCTGTTCAGAATCCTCTCAGAATACAAGAAGCAAAGGGCTGGGGCTCATTGCCTGTACACTCTAGCAATCCATGCCTCTAGTACAAAGACTTACAGGAAGAGTGAGACCAATGGTGAATTACACAGCCCTGCCTGCAACACTATGGTAGCCCAAGAAGTTTGACTTTGTTGATTTCCCAGTGTATGAGGAGAGGGAGGGTTGTCTGAGGAAGGAACACTAGGTATAGGGAGTGATGTTTTGTCACTGAATGAGTGGGATGTGGAGTGCTCCTGGGGAGCAGAACCCAGAATCTACCTTAGTGATTCCCACTCTTCTTGAGGGTAGTCATAGGAAATTGCCCTCTTTGGGATGGAAAACCTCAGGAAGCACCTGAAGGAGTGTTAGTTCATGACCTTGTCAGGGAGTCCCCCAGTCTAAATATATGGGTACTAGGGCAGCTAGGTTGCGAAGTGGATAAAGCACTAGCCCTGGATTCAGGAGGACCTGAGTTCAAATCCAGCCTCAGACACTTGATACTTACTAGCTGTGTGACCCTGGGCAAGTCACTTAATTCTCAATGCCCAGCCAAAAATAAACAAACAAATAAATAAATGAATCAATCAATCAATAAGTAGATGAGCAAACAAGCAAGCAAGAAAATGAATGAACGAATGAATAGATAAATAAATAAATATGTGGGTACCATCTGACTGATCAAAAGAACTAAGGAGGATCCAAGCACCACGCAATGAGTTTAAGGTGCCCTGAATTGTTTGTTAGGTAGCCAGGGTTGGGGTTTTTTTGTTTTTTGTTTTTTTGTTTTTACTGGGCCTGTGTGTTCTGTACTATGTGCTGATGAAGAGGAAAAGAACTCAGATTTTATCATTTTACAGATGAAAAAACTGAAGCCCCAGGAGGTTAATGATGTGTCCTAGGTCATCACCCAGGTAGTAAGCCTCAGAGGTTGTATTTGGTATTTGTAGGTAGATCAGAAGCAAGTTAAGGGAGAGATAGAAGATACATGTGAGAGATAGGGAATAACTGTGGGGGGGAAATGTCATGTCTGATACTTGGTTTCAAATAAACAACTTTGTGTTATCAGCCCAGAGCACCCCAGAAGTTCTATGGGGCACATCAAAGAACATTCTCCTTGAAAAACTAAACCAGAGGACAGACATACCTAAACAGATAAGTGGAACCAGATCGGACTGAGCTAGCTCTGGGACCCCCCCCACCCCGTTCACTGCAGTCTCCTCCACCCCTGGGGAGATAAGATCAGGTGTGGCTGCTTCCTTTGTGTCCTGAGGAGAGAGATGGCTTGAGAGATCTGCAGCCACCTCTCACCCAACTCCTCCAGCCACCACCAGTGGGGAATGGTCCTCCCTCAGTAAAGGAACTTTCCACAGTCAGATGGTCACCCCCATCAGTCCTCTATAAATGTACCTGCCTGTCTCCTGCTCGAGGAGATTGGTATTTTAGAGCCACACTTTGTGCCATGCCTTTCTCCCCATGAGAAGAAGTCCAGTGATTTCTCTCTTGGTTTCCCTTCCCTTCCCCTTCCTCTAAATAAACTATCTTATTCTAACTGCTTTTGTGTGCAAGAGGGTGTAATTCTTTAAAGAGGAATTCCTAAGGACCCCAAACCCCTACCCCTATCCCGAACCCCTAACCCCTAACCCCTATCCCTAATCCCCTACCCCATTTTCCCCATGACATTTAGAAGTATGGTCAGATAGCAGTTTTTCTGAAAAAAAAAAAAAAAAGATGTGGGAGTTCTAACATCCTGTAGCTCAATATGAGTCAACAGTGTGATATGACAGCCAAAGATTTAGGCTGCTTTGAGAGAATCTAAGCCTCATTCCCCTGTACTCTATCCTGGGCAGATGCCAATGGGAGCATCATTTTTAGTTCTGGGAACTATATTTTAAGAAGGATGTTGATAAGAGGAAAAATGTCCAAAGGATGGCAACCAAGATGGTGCAAAGGACTTGGATTCCATACCATGGGAGAATCAACTGAAGAAATGAGAGATATTCAGCCTGGGGAAAAGAGAACACTGGGAGAACACTGAAAGTTTATCATCTGCAAGGATCTCAAGGGTTGCCACATGGGAAGAATTAGACTCATTTTGCCCAGAGGGCTGAAGTGATGGGTGGAACTTTCAGGAAGGCAGACTTAGAAAAACTTCTCAACAGGGCCTTCCAAAAGTGTATTGGGTTGGGGCAGCTAGGTGGTGCAGTGGATAAAGCACTGGCCCTGAATTCAGGAGGACCTGAGCTCAAATCCAGCCTCAGACACTTGACACTTACTAGCTGTGTGACCCTGGGCAAGTCACTTAACCCTCATTGCCCCTCAAAAAAAGAAAAGAAAGAAAGAAAGAAAAAAGTGTATTGGGTTGCCTCAGAACACAGGGATTTCACATGTTTTCAAGCAAAATCTCAGCAATTACTTTTCTGGTATATTGTAGAGTAGATTCCTGTTTAAGTATTGGTTGGACTCAGTGGCTGCTGACTTCTAACAAGAGATCCTGTTTAACTGTGTGTGTGTGTGTGTGTGTGTGTGTGTGTGTGTGTGTGTGTGTGTGTGCATGTGTGTGACTCTAGAGCAAGTCCTAGAGAATGGGAGGGAGTGGGATCAAGGGTTCCAGCAAAGGGATTAGTTTATGTCAGCAGTAGGGAACACAAGGCCTATGGCCAGAGGGAAGTGATGTAGAAAAGGGTGGAGGATTGGACTAAGGTAGGGCTGAGGAGGCTCTCCTTGGATAACCTCAATTTTCTCAGTGAGTCATTTGCTCTTAGTGCTGAGGGAGGGGGAGTAGGAGGGGGAGGGGAAGAATGGGTGTGTGGTTGGCAGTGAGAGGACACAAGAAAAGGTCTAGAATGGTTCTTGAGGTCTAGGAAGATTGTAGAGGAACCAGATGAAGTTACGTACCATGAATTTGTCATCAGAGAAATTAGCTTGATTTTTAAACTTTCTTCAGTGATATTCAAGTAGCCTCAGAGCAGGAGCAGGGAAACATGAATAGTGGAGTTTTTACTCAGAGATAAAGATTCATTTATAGGTTGGGATTGGAGAATTGCCAGGGGAGGGGAGATGGGAGTAAAATTCTGATATTTCAGATATTCTGGAGGTAGGGCTAGTGAATAGTTACAACAAAAACAAACAACTGTATCCTTCCAGACCCTCTAAGTTTTGTACCCATTTTTGCCAATCATATTTGCCCCTTAATTACCAAGGAAAAGTTGATTTTAAGCTGAGTCTGTGGAACAAAGGGAAAGGAGATATTTGTCCCCTTTTCTAAATGGGAAAAACTGGAGGCACTAGGTCTGTTAAAGAGAAAGTTGTTGTTTCTGCTTGTCCTTTGTTCTAGAAGAGGACCAAAGACATCAGGAAGGCGATGTCTTGACTTGTGAGTGAATTGAGGTGAAACAGGTTGTGCAAAGTCACCCGCCTCACTCTCTCCTCCTGAACCATCTGGGTCCAGTAGCAAAACATACATCAGGATGACTGGAGATGGGCCTGTACACAGTGGGAGGCCTTTGCCTTTTTAAGCTAAAGTCTTCCCAGGTCTGGGTTTGCTGAGGCAACACCCATTCAGTGATTAAGGCTAGGTAAGAAATGACAATCTAACTATGAATAATTGAATAATAGGTGCCCCCAGCACATCAAAAATGGTGACAAACTCTGCTTTTCAGCAGAGACTAGGAAGAAGAGGAACAGAACCTTCTGTAGCTCCTGCTGAATAAAAATAACCTCCTTAGCCTCAGCATCAAGGCACCTCCCCAATCTGATCCTGTCAAATGGGGACCACTTTCTATTCATCATCCATACCCTCTGCTTTCTGCTCAAGCTTTCTCCTGTATTTGGAATCCATCCTCTTCCCTCCTAAACTCTTGTTCAGCATTCAACAAACATTTAATCCTACTCATCCTGCCCATTGTATTTCATGGTCCAGTTCAAGCTCTACCTCCTCCAGGAAGCCTTCCCTGATTTCCCCAGCTGGATGGGATCATGGCCATTTCTTCTACTAGTTCTTTCTACTTATCTTATGCTTTTGGGGCTTCAGTTGACTCATCTGTAAAGTGAGGGGGGTGGACTCAGATAGGTCCTGAGAGATGGCAGCTGGGTAGTGCAGTGGATAGAGTGCTGAACCTGGAGTCAAAGTAGACTGGTTTCAAATCCTGCCTCAAACACTTATTAGTTGTGTGATCCTGGGCAAATCCCTTAACCTCTGGGAGCCTTAGTTTTCTTATATGCAAAATGGGGGTGATAATAATATCACCTGCCTCCCAGGGTTGTTGTGAAGATAAAGTGAAATAATATTTGTAAAGCATTTTGCAAACCTTGAAGTGCTATGTAAATATCAAATATTATGCTTATCACATCTATGATCTTGTCTGTATATGCAATAGTCTAATTAATGTTATATTTATCCCTTGACAAAAGCCCTCCTCTGAGGTGTCTTTACCCCTTACTATACCATGTTTCACTGTGGGGTGGCTCAATGGCTACACCAGGGGAATGTAAGCTGGAGCAGGTTCTGCCAAGCTGGAAAGACTTTGGGCCTGGGCCAGGTGCTTCACTGTGTCTGCTGTGTAAGGCCCAGCTTCATTCCCTAAGCATGGAGGGGAGCTAAGCATCTTCCTTTGAATCTGGAGGCCTCTTAACCCTGGAACCTGCTGCCACTTGAGCCAAGAACAAGTCAGCCCTCAGTGACCCCTGAGAGCCCAGGGAGGCAGGAGGAAAGAGGTGAAAGTGGTGCTGCCCTCAGTGGAGTTGGAATCCCCTCCCCCCCATGCTCTGTTCCTGTCTGATAAAATGCCTCTGTCTTCTGTAACCATTGTAGCTGGGGGCCCCTGGTGACACCAAGCCTTCTAGCCTAGCCCTCAATCTTCCCTTGGCTATCACTGGACCTATGAGGGTGGGGCCCTGACACCTCTTAGGGACTGTATATGGAATCCTTCTTCCCTTGAGACTGGCCCCCACTTGTGGAGTTGGAGTGTGCTTCACTCTGTGTCACACAATCATCTGAGAAGACACAAAGAAAACATGTGAGAGAACACAAAGTCTCCTGCCCAAAGGACTCTATCTAGGACTAAAATGAATGAATGAATGAATGAATGAATGGATGCATGGATGGATGGATGGATGGATGCATGCATGGATAAATGGATGGATGGATGAATGAATGAATGAATGAATGAATGAATGAATGGATGGATGCATGGATGGATGCATGGATGGATGAATGAATGAATGGATGGATGCATGGATGGATGCATGGATGGATGGATGCATGGATGGATGCATGGATAAATGGATGGATGGATGAATGAATGAATGAATGAATGAAAGAAAAATACTTAAGTACTTACTGTGCCAAGCATTATACTAAGAAGGGGAAATTCAAAGAGAAAGAGGTGAGAGGGTCCCTGCTCTCAGGGGGCTCACACATATATTAGGGGACACCACAGCTTAAGTTCAGCTGAAGGACAGATGGCAAAGTCCAGAGGTTGCCAGGTTATTTAAGTAGTTAAGATGAAAGCTCCAGGACACAGAGGCTGGGCAGATAGCGAAGCCTGGAGGATCTTAGGAGGAAGTGACAGGCAGAAGGGAAGACCTGGTGGGCCTCCATCTATCTCATTGGAAGGACTGGAGTTGGTAACTTCCATCTCCCTCAAATGATGTGAGCAGTTGAGGATGTAAGGTATCTCTGGCTCTTGCCCAGCTGTCTTGGATAGGTTCTGGGACAGTCCAGCCTGGGAGAGGAGAGAAAGTGAGGGAGGAGGGGCAGCTAGGTGGCCCAGGGGATAAAGCACCAGCCCTGGATTCAAGAGGACCTGAGTTCAAATTCAGCCTCAGACACTTGACACTTACTAGCTGTGTGACCTTGGGCAAGTCACTTAACCCGCATTGCCCCGCAAAAAAAAAAAAAAAAACCCAAAAAACAAACAAAAAAATGAAAGTGAAGGAGGCACAAGACACATTCATTCTCAGTGATGATGGCTCTTCCTGCTGCCCAGCCATCCAGGGTGGGCTCAGGGACACCAGGCCTGCAGAGCAGAGGAGGCACTGTCCACATACAAGCCTCTTCTGGGGCGTGTCCCAGATGAGGCAATAGAACAGAGGACAGAGGGAATTCAGTCATACCCCTGGGATCTTTTAATGCCCCAGTCTCCTTGCTGCCTCCAGCCCCTGTTCCCTCCTGTTTGGAGAGAGATAGCCACACCCCTCACCCTCATCACTGGACCTTCCTATAGCTGAACTGATAAGCTCCCTCTCCTCCACATCCAGTTCAACCCTCCCAGACCCCAGTCTCATTTCCTCCTTTGTCTTTTCCTCCTATTGTGCCCTCGGAGACCTCCCTTCATCCCGGACCTCTCCCTCTCACCCTCTTTCATTATGGCTCCCGGAAGATGCTGCATCCCCTGCTGCCCTCTCCCGTAGCGGGTAGTTCTCTCTTGTCTCCTGACCTACTGGACTAAAGGGCATGATAGGCATTTTCCTGGTAGCCCATTACTTCTTCTAGACTGTCCCTGGTCACCATCCTTTAGCAACCTTTCTTTTCCTCCTCTGAGCTTCATTCCATCCTTCGATATCACCAAATCCCAGACCTTATTATCATGACACATCTATCTCCTTTTTCTGGGCTATCTCCAGATGTCATGGGTTCCAGTGGTGGGGATCCCTTTCAGGGATGGCTTGGCTACTGAAGTCCCCTCCACCTCTGAAAGTATCTGGTGTTTGTTTGTTTTTGTTTTTGCGGGGCAATGGGGGTTAAGTGACTTGCCCAGAGTCACACAGCTAGTAAGTGTCAAGTGTCTGAGGCCAGATTTGAACTCAGGTCCTCCTGAATCCAGGGTTGATGCTTTAACCACTGCGCCACCTAGCTGCCCCTTTGTTTGTTTTTTGTTTTTGTTTAATTAAAAAATTTTTTTAAAGTGTCTGATTCTCAAATTTTAGTACCTGGCTCATGCTCTTCCTCTTCACCCCGACCCCTGCCCTCCTACTTAAGGAATTAAGGACAAATTGTTTAGGACTCATACTTTCTGGCCTCCCAGTCCCTCAGCTCCTATCATGTGTATCTTCATTCTACCTCAGACACCCTCAGGGATGGTATCGTCTTCTTTAGGATTAGAGATCTAGATCTGCAGGGGAGCTCAGAGGCCACCTAGTCCAAAGGTTTCATTCTATAGATGAGGCCCAAGGAAGTTAAATGCCTGAGGCCAAAGGTCACACAGGTAGTGAGCATCAGAGGAAAGATTTGAACCCAGGTCCCCTGTCTCCGCAGCACATCTCGTCATTACCCTCTTGCCATCCTGATCCTGAACTCTGAAACTCCCCTTTTTTTTTGGAGGGGGAGGCAATGAAGGTTAAGCGACTTGCCCAGGGTCACACAGCTAGTAAGTGTCAAGTGTCTGAGGTCGGACTTGAACTCAGGTACTCCTGAATCCAGGGCCGGTGCTTTTATCCACTGTACCACCTAACTGCCCCTGAAACTCCCCTTTCTGATCACAACCTCCAGTTATCCCATCTCTCCCTTGCTTCATCCCTTCTAAGTCTATTCTTTGTCCTCACCAAGAACTCTAGCATCCTTAGCTCTCATCATTCTCCTAGTCTATCATCCCTGCTCTGGCCTCATCCTCTTCCCTTCACTGTCTTGACCCTGTGGTTGACCAGTTCACCTCTACCAATGTCCACCACTCTCAGGGCTGTGTTGGTAAATGTTTAACAATTAGCTCTGCAGGAAACACTTCTAAGTTTATATCATTATCATTTTCTCCAATGCTTTTTCAAGGCTAGATGATCAACAAAAGAATAAATCAAGGGGCAGCTAGGTGGTACAGTGGATAAAGCACCAGCCCTGGATTCAGGAGGACCTCAGTTCAAATCTAGACTCAGACAGTTGACACTTACTAGCTGTGTGACCCTGGGCAAGTCACTTAACCCTCATTGCCCTGCAAAAAAAAAAAAAAAGAATAAATCAAGCCCTGACTTGTCATGTTTTCCAAATATTGAGGTTTAAATTTAGCCCATGTTGAAAATTTAACAATTTTCTCTCATGAGTAGTGGTAGATGGCTCCAGCGTATCTCTGTGGCTTGAATCTCTTCCCACCTTTCCTCATTTGTACCAGGTGCTCCCCATAGCTCCGTCCCTTCTGGGAAGTTTGGATTGAGGGTAATAGATCAGTGAAACAATGAGGAGGGATAGGAAAATACATGCCATCATCCACTTCCCCAAACCTCCACTTTTCTTCTTCCTTTGTCCTTGGAGATTTTTGCCAGGTGACTTCAGAGTGAAGAAAGCAGGAGAAAGAAAGGAAGTAGAGACCTATCAGCCATGGAGGTGAACTGGGGAAAGGAGGGTCACCGTTCTCACCCTGACTCTGTTGTTCTGTCTCTCTAAGATTTGCTCATCTCTATTTTTTCAGAGAATGGGGATCAGGCCTTTGAGAGCTGGGACCCACAAGTAGGCACGCTGTCTACCAGGATGGTGAGCATCCACACTGTCAGGTTGGAATCAGGGTGGCAACAAAGATATATTCTGAGGCACCTGCAACTAACAGTTTTTGAGAACTGAATAAGCTGGGGAGATGGAGGATAAATTCCCCTCCCATATTTCCTTACTTTTTGATATAGGTACCTGACCCCTGAAATTGGGTCCCAGATCCTCCTTTCCCTAATCTTTTCACCAACTGGAATTCGCATTTCAGGAAGTCCTCACAGACAGATTTCCTATTCTTTGTCCAGCACAGTAAAATGTCAGCAGACAATCAACAAGTTTATTTTTTTGAAAAAAAATTTTTTCATTTTGGGGGGACTTACTCATTTACTTATCTTTTGCATAGAGAAAACTGGGAAGAAACAGGAATGAGGTGAACTCAGCTTTACAGAATTTCCCCTCTTCAGGTCTGGTTGGGGCAAGTTGGTTTTAGGACATATAGGAGACAGGGTGAAATCCCATAAACTGAAACATAAATCACCAGACAGTGACCTAGCCATTTCAGCTGGACTCATGGCATTTTACTGAGGTGCCATTTTCCCTAAGTAATATCCCCAAGCTAAGCAATTTTTTTTGTTTTGTTTTTTGTTTTTTGCAGGGCAATGAGGGTTAAGTGACTTGCCCAGGGTCACACAGCTAGTAAGTGTCAAGTGTCTGAGGATGGATTTGAACTCAGGTCCTCCTGAATCCAGGGCTAGTGCTTTATCCACTGTGCCATCTAGCTGCCTCCCAAGCTAAGCAATTTTAAAGTGACATGATAATGTGCCAGCTATTGGGCTGTGCTTTTGTCCCTGGCCTCAAAGAGGACATCTGTCCAAACAGAGTACCTTATATACAGAGTAAATGGAAGGTAATCTGAGATTCAGGCATGAAGAGGAAACAAGAAAGATTTCTTGAAGAAGGCATCTTAGCTAAGACCTGAAGGAAGCCAGGGAAATCAGGAGGCAAAGAGGAGGAAGGAAAGAATTCCAGGCACAGGGGACAGCCAGTGAAAATGCTCAGAGGTGGGAGATGGACAGTCTTGTGCAAGGAACAACACAGAAATGTGTGTGTGAATAATGATAACAATAATGATAATAGTAATAAAATTAGAGAGTTATGAATGGGAAGGGGAAATACTCCCAATTGGAGATGGAGGTAGGAGCTCAAGAGAAAAGATTTAAAAGATTTTTTTTGAAAAATATTTTAAAGTTTTTAAAGTATATTCTAAACCATGCCCTAGGATTCAGAATCCAATCTGGTGTAGGCTTTCTTCTTTCCTAGATCTTTCAAGCCCAAAGTTTAGTAAGTTTGGACTACCTTTAAATGAGCATAGACGTTGTTGGTAGAGTTGTGAACTGATCCAACCATTCTGGAGAGCAGTTTGGAACTATGCCCAAAGGGCTATGGGATTGTGCATACCCTCTGGCCCAGCAATACTACTACTACGTCTGTATCCCAAAGAGATCATTAAAAAGGGGGCAGCTAGGTGGTGCCGTGGATAGAGCACTGGCCTTGGAGTCAGGAGTACCTGAGTTCAAATCCAGCCTCAGACACTTGACACTTACTAGCTGTGTGACCCTGGGCAGGTCACTTAACCCCAATTGCCTCAACAAAATAAAAAAAAAGGGAAAAAGACCCACATGTACAAAAATATTTATAGTAGCTCTCTTTGTAGTGGCAAATAATTGGAAATTGAGGGGATACTCATCAATTGGGGAATGACTGAACAAGTTGTGACATATAAATATAATGGAATACTATTGTGCTTTAAGAAATGATGAGCAGGGGGCAGCTAGATGGTGCAGTGGATACAGCACTGGCCCTGAATTCAGGAGGACCTGAGTTCAAATCTAACCACAGACACTTGACAATTACTAGCTGTGTGACCCTGGGCAAGTCACTTGACCTCAATTGCCTCACCAAAAAGAAAGAAAGAAATGATGAATAGGTAGATTTCAGAAAAACCTGGGAAGACTTAAATGAACTGATGCTGAGTGAAGTGAGCAGAACCAGGAGAACATTGTATACAGTAACAGCAACATTGTGTGATGATCAACTGTGATAGACTTGGTTCTTCTCAGCAATACAATGATCCAAGACATTTCCAAAGGACTCATGATGGAAAATGCACTCCACATCCAGAAAGAGAACTGTGGAATCTGAATGCAGATTGAACCATACTATTTTTTTTGTGTGTATAAGGTATTTTATTTTTTCCGTTACATGTAAAGATAGTTCTCAACTTTTGTTTGTACAAGCTTTACAATTTCAGATTTTTCTCCCTCCCTCCCCTCCCTCCCCTCCCTCCTCCCTCCCCTAGACAGCAGGTAATCTGATATAGGTTATATCTATATATCTCTATACATATAGATATAGATATATACACACACATATATATATATACACATAATAACATTAATCCTATTTCTGCATTAATCCTGTTACAAGAGAAAAAATCAGAGCAGTGATGCAAAACCTCAAAATAAAAAAAAAAAAACAGCACCCAAAACAAAAGAAATAATATGGTTCAATCAGCATCTATACTCCACAGTTCTTTCTTTCTTTTTTTTTCTTGGATTTGGAGATCCTCTTCTATCATGAGTTCCCTGTAACTCTTCTGTACCATTGCACTGGTGAGAAGAATATAGTCCATCACAGTAGGTCAACACTCAATGTTGATGATACTGTGTACAATGTTCTTCTGGTTCTGCTCATCTCACTCATCATCAGCTCACGTAAGAGAACCATACTATTTTTATTTCTTGTGTTGTTTTTTTTTCTTTCTTGAGGTTTTCCCCTTTTGTTCTGATTCTTCTTTTACAACATGACTAATGTGGAAATAGGTTTAATGTGATTGTACATACATAATCTTTTTCAGATTGTTTGCCTTCTTGGGGAGGGGGGATGGGAGGCAGAGAGAAGAATTTGGAACTCAAAATCTTATAAAAAACAAATGTTGAGGGGGCAGCTAGATGACACAGTGGTTAAAGCACTGGCCCTGGATTCAGGAGGACCTGAGTTCAAATACGGCCTCAGACACTTGACACTTACTAGCTGTGTGACCCTGGGCAAGTCACTTAACCCCCATTGCCTGCAAAAAAAAAAAAGTTGAAAACTGTCTTTACATGTGATTAGAATAAAATAAAATAATATTAAAATTTAAAGTAAATGAATAAAATGGAAAAAAATGAGCATAGAGACCATTCTTACCATGAAATTAATTAGTATGACACTAATTATTTGAATCTTCCTCCATTTTGGGAAGAGATCCAATATCAGCTATGCCTAATTCTCTGGACTATACCTCAGCTGTTTCCTAACTCGACTCCTGTGGTCCCCTTCTTCCATTGGTGAATTCTTCCAGGAACCTTCATTTTGGGGAAGGGCCCAGCTCAGCTATCCCTCATTCTCTGGACTCAGCCATCATGTCCTATGAGAGCATAGGATATAAAGTCCTTGATGGCAGGGAGTATCCTTCTTTTTTGCTTATATTTGAATCCCCAGTATTTATAGCGCTGCGCCCGGCACATTGTAGGCACAAGATCAATGCCTATTGACTAGTTGACTGGCATACTCTGTTTCTTCTTGGCTTGCAAAAATACGGGTTCAGCCTGCTGAGGGCTTCTGTGGCTTCCTTCTGTAGCCCTGAAAGTGTCACCTGTGTCATTTATATAACCACCAAATGCCCACCTGTCTGTCTATGCCACGGCAATGCTGGGTAACTCTGCTGTTCCCTTGCACTTCTGGGTCCTGCTGGGGGAGGGAGGTCACACTGCTTTAGAGACCAACAGAGTCCATTGCAAATTTACATTCTCTCAGCTCTACTAAACTCTGCTGCTGCCTGCCAGTCCTTTTAACTCTTTCCCCCTCAAGTAGCTTAAGTCTTTTGCTGGCTTGCAACCAAGCTTGTTAACAATGTAAATAAAACGAAAATGTGCAAAGGGTAACTACCCACTGTAGTTCTGTCGTTTGTTTTTTTTAATTAGATTTAGGTCAAAGATATTACATCAATAGGCATCTACAAATATGAATCATTTTTAAAGGTTTCTCTATGCTCTCCTGGTTAAGAACAATTGCCTTTAGATGCAATCTCAGGAAGGCATAGCCATACATGTGAACTAAATCCAGCACTTTCCAGATTAACCCTCTCTAGGGCTATTCTGAACTTCTTCTCTTTGCCCCTCTGCCTCCCACTCAGCAGAAGGTCTCATCTCCTACTGTATTAATTAAGAAAGGTGCCATTTGCCTTCTCCCTAATTCCACACCTCAACCCTTCTTGGGATTGTCTCCAATTGTCTTCCCTTTTGCTCCAATCTCTAAGGAAGAAGTGGCCTATGTCCTTTACCAGGCCAAACCTTGTTCCTATGGCCGGTAATTTGCCCCTTCAATCATTCCCTTCTTTTCCTCACCTCTCATCTCTCTGTGTCTACTAGCTCTTTCAGTGTTGTCACCCCCAATTAAAGAGTAAGCTCCTTGAAGGCAGGACTGCCTTCCTTTTGCCTTTTTTTTTTTTTTTTTTGGTGAGGCAATTGGGGTTAAGTGACTTGCCCAGGGTCACACAGCTAGTAAGTGTTAAGTGTCTGAGGCTGGATTTGAACTCAGGTACTCCTGACTCCAGGGCCGGTGCTTTATCCACTGCACCACCTAACTGCCCCTGAAACTCCCCTTTCTGATCACAACCTCCAGTTATCCCATCTCTCCCTTGCTTCATCCCTTCTAAGTCTATTCTTTGTCCTCACCAAGAACTCTAGCATCCTTAGCTCTCATCATTCTCCTAGTCTATCATCCCTGCTCTGGCCTCATCCTCTTCCCTTCACTGTCTTGACCCTGTGGTTGACCAGTTCACCTCTACCAATGTCCACCACTCTCAGGGCTGTGTTGGTAAATGTTTAACAATTAGCTCTGCAGGAAACACTTCTAAGTTTATATCATTATCATTTTCTCCAATGCTTTTTCAAGGCTAGATGATCAACAAAAGAATAAATCAAGGGGCAGCTAGGTGGTGCAGTGGATAAAGCACCAGCCCTGGATTCAGGAGGACCTCAGTTCAAATCTAGACTCAGACAGTTGACACTTACTAGCTGTGTGACCCTGGGCAAGTCACTTAACCCTCATTGCCCTGCAAAAAAAAAAAAAGAATAAATCAAGCCCTGACTTGTCATGTTTTCCAAATATTGAGGTTTAAATTTAGCCCATGTTGAAAATTTAACAATTTTCTCTCATGAGTAGTGGTAGATGGCTCCAGCGTATCTCTGTGGCTTGAATCTCTTCCCACCTTTCCTCATTTGTACCAGGTGCTCCCCATAGCTCCGTCCCTTCTGGGAAGTTTGGATTGAGGGTAATAGATCAGTGAAACAATGAGGAGGGATAGGAAAATACATGCCATCATCCACTTCCCCAAACCTCCACTTTTCTTCTTCCTTTGTCCTTGGAGATTTTTGCCAGGTGACTTCAGAGTGAAGAAAGCAGGAGAAAGAAAGGAAGTAGAGACCTATCAGCCATGGAGGTGAACTGGGGAAAGGAGGGTCACCGTTCTCACCCTGACTCTGTTGTTCTGTCTCTCTAAGATTTGCTCATCTCTATTTTTTCAGAGAATGGGGATCAGGCCTTTGAGAGCTGGGACCCACAAGTAGGCACGCTGTCTACCAGGATGGTGAGCATCCACACTGTCAGGTTGGAATCAGGGTGGCAACAAAGATATATTCTGAGGCACCTGCAACTAACAGTTTTTGAGAACTGAATAAGCTGGGGAGATGGAGGATAAATTCCCCTCCCATATTTCCTTACTTTTTGATATAGGTACCTGACCCCTGAAATTGGGTCCCAGATCCTCCTTTCCCTAATCTTTTCACCAACTGGAATTCGCATTTCAGGAAGTCCTCACAGACAGATTTCCTATTCTTTGTCCAGCACAGTAAAATGTCAGCAGACAATCAACAAGTTTATTTTTTTGAAAAAAAAAATTTTCATTTTGGGGGGACTTACTCATTTACTTATCTTTTGCATAGAGAAAACTGGGAAGAAACAGGAATGAGGTGAACTCAGCTTTACAGAATTTCCCCTCTTCAGGTCTGGTTGGGGCAAGTTGGTTTTAGGACATATAGGAGACAGGGTGAAATCCCATAAACTGAAACATAAATCACCAGACAGTGACCTAGCCATTTCAGCTGGACTCATGGCATTTTACTGAGGTGCCATTTTCCCTAAGTAATATCCCCAAGCTAAGCAATTTTTTTGTTTTGTTTTTTTGTTTTTTGCAGGGCAATGAGGGTTAAGTGACTTGCCCAGGGTCACACAGCTAGTAAGTGTCAAGTGTCTGAGGATGGATTTGAACTCAGGTCCTCCTGAATCCAGGGCTAGTGCTTTATCCACTGTGCCATCTAGCTGCCTCCCAAGCTAAGCAATTTTAAAGTGACATGATAATGTGCCAGCTATTGGGCTGTGCTTTTGTCCCTGGCCTCAAAGAGGACATCTGTCCAAACAGAGTACCTTATATACAGAGTAAATGGAAGGTAATCTGAGATTCAGGCATGAAGAGGAAACAAGAAAGATTTCTTGAAGAAGGCATCTTAGCTAAGACCTGAAGGAAGCCAGGGAAATCAGGAGGCAAAGAGGAGGAAGGAAAGAATTCCAGGCACAGGGGACAGCCAGTGAAAATGCTCAGAGGTGGGAGATGGACAGTCTTGTGCAAGGAACAACACAGAAATGTGTGTGTGAATAATGATAACAATAATGATAATAGTAATAAAATTAGAGAGTTATGAATGGGAAGGGGAAATACTCCCAATTGGAGATGGAGGTAGGAGCTCAAGAGAAAAGATTTAAAAGATTTTTTTTGAAAAATATTTTAAAGTTTTTAAAGTATATTCTAAATCATGCCCTAGGATTCAGAATCCAATCTGGTGTAGGCTTTCTTCTTTCCTAGATCTTTCAAGCCCAAAGTTTAGTAAGTTTGGACTACCTTTAAATGAGCATAGACGTTGTTGGTAGAGTTGTGAACTGATCCAACCATTCTGGAGAGCAGTTTGGAACTATGCCCAAAGGGCTATGGGATTGTGCATACCCTCTGGCCCAGCAATACTACTACTACGTCTGTATCCCAAAGAGATCATTAAAAAGGGGGCAGCTAGGTGGTGCCGTGGATAGAGCACTGGCCTTGGAGTCAGGAGTACCTGAGTTCAAATCCAGCCTCAGACACTTGACACTTACTAGCTGTGTGACCCTGGGCAGGTCACTTACCCCAATTGCCTCAACAAAATAAAAAAAAAGGGAAAAAGACCCACATGTACAAAAATATTTATAGTAGCTCTCTTTGTAGTGGCAAATAATTGGAAATTGAGGGGATACTCATCAATTGGGGAATGACTGAACAAGTTGTGACATATAAATATAATGGAATACTATTGTGCTTTAAGAAATGATGAGCAGGGGGCAGCTAGATGGTGCAGTGGATACAGCACTGGCCCTGAATTCAGGAGGACCTGAGTTCAAATCCAACCACAGACACTTGACAATTACTAGCTGTGTGACCCTGGGCAAGTCACTTGACCTCAATTGCCTCACCAAAAAGAAAGAAAGAAATGATGAATAGGTAGATTTCAGAAAAACCTGGGAAGACTTAAATGAACTGATGCTGAGTGAAGTGAGCAGAACCAGGAGAACATTGTATACAGTAACAGCAACATTGTGTGATGATCAACTGTGATAGACTTGGTTCTTCTCAGCAATACAATGATCCAAGACATTTCCAAAGGACTCATGATGGAAAATGCACTCCACATCCAGAAAGAGAACTGTGGAATCTGAATGCAGATTGAACCATACTATTTTTTTTGTGTGTATAAGGTATTTTATTTTTTCCGTTACATGTAAAGATAGTTCTCAACTTTTGTTTGTACAAGCTTTACAATTTCAGATTTTTCTCCCTCCCTCCCCTCCCTCCCTCCCTCCTCCCTCCCCTAGACAGCAGGTAATCTGATATAGGTTATATCTATATATCTCTATACATATAGATATAGATATATACACACACATATATATATATACACATAATAACATTAATCCTATTTCTGCATTAATCCTGTTACAAGAGAAAAAATCAGAGCAGTGATGCAAAACCTCAAAATAAAAAAAAAAAAACAGCACCCAAAACAAAAGAAATAATATGGTTCAATCAGCATCTATACTCCACAGTTCTTTCTTTCTTTTTTTTTCTTGGATTTGGAGATCCTCTTCTATCATGAGTTCCCTGTAACTCTTCTGTACCATTGCACTGGTGAGAAGAATATAGTCCATCACAGTAGGTCAACACTCAATGTTGATGATACTGTGTACAATGTTCTTCTGGTTCTGCTCATCTCACTCATCATCAGCTCACGTAAGAGAACCATACTATTTTTATTTCTTGTGTTGTTTTTTTTTCTTTCTTGAGGTTTTCCCCTTTTGTTCTGATTCTTCTTTTACAACATGACTAATGTGGAAATAGGTTTAATGTGATTGTACATACATAATCTTTTTCAGATTGTTTGCCTTCTTGGGGAGGGGGGATGGGAGGCAGAGAGAAGAATTTGGAACTCAAAATCTTATAAAAAACAAATGTTGAGGGGGCAGCTAGATGGCACAGTGGTTAAAGCACTGGCCCTGGATTCAGGAGGACCTGAGTTCAAATACGGCCTCAGACACTTGACACTTACTAGCTGTGTGACCCTGGGCAAGTCACTTAACCCCCATTGCCTGCAAAAAAAAAAAGTTGAAAACTGTCTTTACATGTGATTAGAATAAAATAAAATAATATTAAAATTTAAAGTAAATGAATAAAATGGAAAAAAATGAGCATAGAGACCATTCTTACCATGAAATTAATTAGTATGACACTAATTATTTGAATCTTCCTCCATTTTGGGAAGAGATCCAATATCAGCTATGCCTAATTCTCTGGACTATACCTCAGCTGTTTCCTAACTCGACTCCTGTGGTCCCCTTCTTCCATTGGTGAATTCTTCCAGGAACCTTCATTTTGGGGAAGGGCCCAGCTCAGCTATCCCTCATTCTCTGGACTCAGCCATCATGTCCTATGAGAGCATAGGATATAAAGTCCTTGATGGCAGGGAGTATCCTTCTTTTTTGCTTATATTTGAATCCCCAGTATTTATAGCGCTGCGCCCGGCACATTGTAGGCACAAGATCAATGCCTATTGACTAGTTGACTGGCATACTCTGTTTCTTCTTGGCTTGCAAAAATACGGGTTCAGCCTGCTGAGGGCTTCTGTGGCTTCCTTCTGTAGCCCTGAAAGTGTCACCTGTGTCATTTATATAACCACCAAATGCCCACCTGTCTGTCTATGCCACGGCAATGCTGGGTAACTCTGCTGTTCCCTTGCACTTCTGGGTCCTGCTGGGGAGGGAGGTCACACTGCTTTAGAGACCAACAGAGTCCATTGCAAATTTACATTCTCTCAGCTCTACTAAACTCTGCTGCTGCCTGCCAGTCCTTTTAACTCTTTCCCCCTCAAGTAGCTTAAGTCTTTTGCTGGCTTGCAACCAAGCTTGTTAACAATGTAAATAAAACGAAAATGTGCAAAGGGTAACTACCCACTGTAGTTCTGTCGTTTGTTTTTTTTAATTAGATTTAGGTCAAAGATATTACATCAATAGGCATCTACAAATATGAATCATTTTTAAAGGTTTCTCTATGCTCTCCTGGTTAAGAACAATTGCCTTTAGATGCAATCTCAGGAAGGCATAGCCATACATGTGAACTAAATCCAGCACTTTCCAGATTAACCCTCTCTAGGGCTATTCTGAACTTCTTCTCTTTGCCCCTCTGCCTCCCACTCAGCAGAAGGTCTCATCTCCTACTGTATTAATTAAGAAAGGTGCCATTTGCCTTCTCCCTAATTCCACACCTCAACCCTTCTTGGGATTGTCTCCAATTGTCTTCCCTTTTGCTCCAATCTCTAAGGAAGAAGTGGCCTATGTCCTTTACCAGGCCAAACCTTGTTCCTATGGCCGGTAATTTGCCCCTTCAATCATTCCCTTCTTTTCCTCACCTCTCATCTCTCTGTGTCTACTAGCTCTTTCAGTGTTGTCACCCCCAATTAAAGAGTAAGCTCCTTGAAGGCAGGACTGCCTTCCTTTTGCTTTTTTTTTTTTTTTTGGTGAGGCAATTGGGGTTAAGTGACTTGCCCAGGGTCACACAGCTAGTAAGTGTTAAGTGTCTGAGGCTGGATTTGAACTCAGGTACTCCTGACTCCAGGGCCGGTGCTTTATCCACTGCACCACCTAGCTGCCCCCCTCCTTTTGCTATTATTTGTATGCTTTCCACAGTGACTGGCACTTAGTAATCACTTAATAAATGTTTTATCTATCTACAGTGAAAATCATCATCGTAATAGCTGACATTTCAAGAATACTTTAAGGTTTGCAAAACACTTTACATAATACATCATGGAGCCTCTTAACAGTATTAAGCCCTGGTGAAGTGGATTGGAGCATTAGACCTGAGACCAGGAAGGCCTTGGTGTAGATCCACCTTTGGACACTTACTAGTTATGTGACCTTGGGCAAGTACAATCTCTGTAGCCTCAGTTTTGTCATCTACAAAATGAGAATAATAATAGCACTTCATGGAATTGTTGCAAGGATCCAATATGATTATGTATATAAAGTCTTTAGCAAACCTTAATGTGTTCTTTCTGTCTTTTTCTGTTTCCCTCTCTGTCTCTGTCTCTCTCTCTCTTTTTTTTTTTTTTGCAGGGCTATGAGGGTTAAGTGACTTGCCCAGGGTCACACAGCTAGTAAGTGTCAAGTGTCTGAGGCCAGATTTGAACTCAGGACCTCCTGAATCCAGGGCCGGTGCTTTATCCACTGCGCCACCTAGCTGCCCCCCTCTCTGTCTCTTTTTTCTCCTCTTTCTTTCTGTCTCTATATTCATAAATTATAGATATGCATATACACATTATAAATAAATATACACACATTTTATATACATATGTGTACATATATATGTGTGTGTATGTATGTATTATTATTATTAATCCTGTTTTAGAGATGAGGAGAGAGACTATGACTTACAAAGGATCATTAACAGCTAGTACATAATAGAGACAGGATTTGAACCCCCTGTCTACCTAACTACAGCCAAGCACTCTATTCACTATGTCACTCACATTTCCAACCTGTCAGCATTTCCCAAGGGCAGCAAAATTTGACAGCAAAGAAATTGAAGACAAGCTACGGCCATCCCTCCCAGCTGTAGATTTTTGCTATAGCTAGATTCCAATGCACTGTTAGTCAAATTTAGTACCCTGGAAACTCCCAGCTTTCAGAAAACAGGTTTTCCCATCCCATCTTGAACTCCAAGTGGTAGAAGCCATGGTCCCTTAAGCACCCTTTCCCCCTTCCCCCACATACACAAACAAAACACAGCTCCTACACAATAGTCCTCAGAATTCTTTTAGCCATTGGACTCCTTTTCCAGAGTGCACACAGCCCACCCTGAAATGTCTTTGGGGAATTCAACTGTATTCAAAGGAAATGCCTGGGATTAAGAGGACAGAATGTTATACCAACCAAGTGGGAAATGTAAACTTTTTTATTCTCTTCCCCTGCTAGTCATCAGAATTCAAGTCTGAACTGAGGTATGTTAAAAAACAACAATAATAACAAAACAAAAAAATCAACTTAAAAACAGGTGTGATTTTTGCCCAGGATTTTTTTTCTTTTAAAATATAATGGTTGAAAAGCAGAGGTTTCAAAATATCTCCGTGTCGTTCTCTGCCAACATCCCAGAGCAACTCCTTAAACAAAGGACTTTCTTGAATGGGGCTGGAATGATGTCATAGAAAGTTCTTTCTCTCCTTCCCCCATCCATGTACAAGGCACAGGATGCAATAAGTCACTTTGTTCCCTCCTCATTAACTCTGCTGTGACTAGATGCCCACTAAATTGCAGGGATTTCTTTGGGTAAATTGAGGAAATGTGAGCCCTTCCTTTAGGCGGAAGCAAGTGTGTAGGACAAAAAAAAAGTTGAGGGGGCAGAGATGGTGAAGGGGTGGTGGGGTGGGGACTCCTAATGTGGCTAGGTCCATGTCACAGAGAACTCATTTCAAATAAGGTACATTTGTTTTTCCTTTATTGTTGTTTGTCCTTCATTTTCCAAGAGGACCAATGACATCACAGAGTAATGTTTTGACTCAGGAGTGAACTGGTTTTGAATGAAGCAGAACTGAACAAAGTCGTCAGTCTTACTCTCTCTTCCAGAGTCATCAAAGTCCAATGGCAGGACAAAAGTCAGGATGACGGGCAATAGTCTGGGATGCAATGGATGACCTTGGTGAGTTCCTGTTAATGATACTGCAAAGACTGTATACAGTTGCCAATGGTCCCCAGGGGAGGAGGGGGAGGGGAGGGGTGGTAAGAGTAGGAAGGCTTTGAATCAGCTCCAACCCACCTTCAGCCCCTTGACCCATCATCTCTCATGAAGCCATGGGCCTGATGCCCTCAAATCAGCACTTGTAGGCTATCTCAGCTTCCTTCAGACTAAAGGAGGACTGTAATACAGAGTCTATAGCTTAACCCAAAATAGACTGATTGCCTTACATTGGAGTAGCCAATAATGGGGGAGTTTGTCCCATACTTGTAAAGGAGATTTACCACTTTCTACCTTCATCATTTGGTCTGGACTCATGAGTTCACTGGGGTAGGAAATTCCTAGTTAGGAAACTCCCTCTTACCAACATGGATCAGTCAGTAACTGCTCTGCCATACACAGCCTTAGCTTTATAAATGGAGAGATTAAGTGATTTGTCTGGGTTCTCAAGCCAGTATGCATCAGAAGTGGGATCTGAGCTTTGGGATTCTAAATCTGATTCTCAATACATTTTGTAGCATTGCCTATCTTCACACTATATAAGTAAAAAATAATAAATGCCTGTGCAGGAAATCTTTTTTTTTTTTTTTTGGTGAGGCAATTGGGGTTAAGTGACTTGCCCAGGGTCACACAGCTAGTAAGTGTCAAGTGTCTGAGGCCGGATTTGAACTCAGGTCCTCCTGAATCCAGGACCAGTGTTTTATCCACAGCACCACCTAGCTGCCCCCTCCATATGTCTTCTAAAACAAAGTAGATACCAATCTTAATTACTGTTTACCATCATGCCCAATACCAAAGGAATCTTACATAAAAATTTGAATTAAATTGGATTTTCCTCTTTTTTTTTTTTTGGCGGGTCAATGAGGATTAAGTGACTTGCCCAGGGTCACACAGCTAGTAAGTGTCAAGTGTCTGAGGCCGGATTTGAATTCAGGTACTTCTGAATCCAGGGCCAATGCTTTATCCACTGCGCCACCTAGCTGCCCCCTAATTGGATTTTCCAAAAAGGTCAACCAGAACATTTCACCGTTAAAATTAATTTTATTCCTTCTTTCTTTCCTTCCTCCACTTCCTTTCTTCTCTTTCTTTCTTTCTTCCTTTCTTTTTCTTTCCTTCCTTCCTTCCTTCCCTACTACAACCACAGATACTGAAGACACAGAAAATTAAGTTCTTTCCATTAAAGTCCTTGACACTGTTAAATAGTTTGCCCTCAGGAATGGGTATAAATTTATCAGTGGAAGTGACAATAAAGAATCTTTTAATATCTGCTTTGTTGCTGCACCCTAAGGAATATGTGACTTTTCCACCTGATTTGTAACTAAAACTTTCCATGTGTTAACTCCCCCTTTAGATTGTGAACTTCTTGAGAGCAGGGATTGTGTCTGTTTTTCTATTTGTATCTAGCAAGTGCTTAATAAAGACTTTTCTTTTCTTTTTGTTCGTTCCTTCCTTCCTTTCTTCCTTTCTTTTTTCCTTCCTTCCTTTTCTTTCTCTTTTTTCCTTCCTTCTCCTCTGTCTCTGTCTCTCCAACCTTGAGAAAGACAAACAAAACCCCTATTATAAACATAACAAAAGGCAATTTGAAGTATAATTTATAGTCATTCTGAACAAAGAAAAGGTTACAATGCCATAAAATACAGTTTGAGATTAACATAGTCACTTAATATTTTTCTAAAACTACTTGATTCCATCTTTGTCTACTCTCTTCATGGCTGCTCCTGTAAATTGCAGAACCAGGAGAACATTGTATAAAGTAACAGCAATATTGTATGATGATCAACCATGAATGGCTTAGCTATTCTCAGCAATACAGTGATCCAAGGAAATTAATTCTAAAGGACTCAAGATGAAAAATGCCATTAACCTCCAGAGAAAGAACTTATGGAATCTGAATGCAGATCAAAGCATGCTTTTTTATTTTTCTTGGTTTTTTTTTGTTTTATGTTTTCTTTCACAACATGACTAATATGGAAATATGTTTTGCATGACTACACATGTATAAACTATATCAAATTACTTACCTTTGTAATGAGGGGTCAGTATGGGGAAGCTAGGTATCCTAGTAGATGGAGCATTGGATCTGGAGTCAGAAAGACCTGGGTTCAAATCCAGCCTCAGACACTCACTAACTGTGTGATCCTGGGAAAGTCACTTAACTGCTGTCTATCTCAGTTTCCTGATTTGTAAAATGGAGATAATAATAGCACCTACCTCCCAAGACTGTTGTGATGATCAAATGAAACAGTATTTAGAATGCACTTTTCTTCTTTGTTTTTTTGTGGGGCAATGGGGGTTAAGTGACTTGCCCAGGGTCACACAGCTAGTAAGTGCCAAGTGTCTGAGGCCAGATTTGAACTCAGGTACTCCTGAATCCAGGGCCAGTGCTTTATTCACTGCACCACCTAGCTTCCCCCCAAGAAAGCACTTTTCAAATCTTAAGGTGGTAGCTATTATTTTATTACTCATGGATTATGGGTTGCTTTGTTGTTGTTGTTTTTGTGGGGCAATGAGTGTTAAGTGAATCCAGGGCCAGTGCTTTATCCATTGTGCCACCTAGCTGCCCCCATGGATTGTGTTTTATATCTGATTTAAAGTGACATATAACTACCATAACTTTTTCTTGATTCACTAAAGTTTCTAGATTAGATTTTGATAGATGCCTCAAATTTCTATTAATGAAACATTTCAGTATTTTCTCTCTTTTGTGACAATTCTTTTTCCTAGTGCCAGAGCATGCAATCTTGCATCAGTGCTTATGCCCTTTGTGATCTTGGGCAAGTCACTTAACTTCTCTGGGCCTCAGTTTCTTCATGTGTAAAAAGAAGGGATTGGACTAGATCTCCTCTGAAGTGTCTTCCAATTCTAGGTCTCTGATTCAATGATCCTATAAGGTAGCTAGGATGGCAAAGTGAATAGAGTACTGGACTTGGGAGTCAGGAAGACTAGCCAGTAAGAGCCAAGTTCAAATTCAGTCTCAGACACTTAGTAGCTGTATGACCCTGGGCAAGCCTCTTTTTTTTTTTTTTTTTTGGTGAGGCAATTGGCGTTAAGTGACTTGCCCAGGGTCAAATACCCAGTAAGTGTTAAGTGTCTGAGACCGGATTTGAACTCAGGTCCTCCTGAATCCAGGGCTGGTGCTCTATCTACTGCGCCACCTAGCTGCCCCTCTGGGTAAGGCTCTTAACCCAAATTGCCTTAAACATCTGGGGTCATCTCTAGTTATTCTGATATATATCTTGCCATTGGACCCAGATGGCTCTGGAGGAGAGAGTGAGGTTCATGACTTTGCACAACCCTCCCTCACTGAAATCTGTGACTGCAAGCCATGATATCATCCCAGTGTCATGGAACAAAGAACAAAAAACAACATAACAACAGCCAGATGAGCAAACAATTGAAAATCTGTCAACAACATTCCCTATATCTTCATGTTCAGCAATGGTAGGCATTTCCATATTTCTTACTAGTAATGATAATGGAGCAGCTAGATAGAGCGCCAGGCCTGGAGTCAGACTTATCCCTCCTCAGATACTTCCTAGCTATGTGACTCTGGGCAAATCACTGGTGAAAGAAATGGCACATTAGTATCTTTGTCAAGAAAACCCCAAAATGGGGTCAAGAAGAATCAGGCAGGATTAAGCACCTACTATATGCCTAGCACTGTGCTAAGCATACTTTACAAATTATTTCATTTGATCCTCACAATAACCACCCTGGGAAGTAAGTGCTATTCTTATTTCTATTTTACAGATGAGGAAAGTGAGGGAAAAAATGTTAAGTGATGTGCTCAAGGTCACACAGCCAATAAATATCTGAGACTCAATTTGAACTCAGATCTTGACTTTAGGTTTAGCACTCCATCTACTGTACCAACTAGCTGCCTAGGTTCTTTTTTAAATTTATTTTGTTTTGTTTTGTTTTTTTTAGTGAGGCAATTGGGGTTAAGTGACTTGCCCAGGGTCACACAGCTAGTAAGTGTTAAGTGTCTGAGGCCGGATTTGAACTCAGGTACTCCTGACTCCAGGGCCGGTGCTCTATCCACTGTGCCATCTAGCTGCCCCTTAAATTTATTTTTAAAAAAATTTTTAAATTTTTAAATTTTTTCTGTTTAGAATTTTATTTTCCAAATTACATATAAAAACAAATTTTGACATCAATTTTTTAAAACTTTGTGTTCCAACTTCTCTTCCTCCCTCCCTTCCTACGTCTCACCCCCAAGAACTCAAGAAATTCAATATAAGTTATACATGAGTAGCCATGGAAAACATCTCCACATAAGCCAGGTTGTGAGAGAAAACAGACAAAAACCAAAACTTCAGATTAAGGAACTATCAACAAAATTATGCTTCAATCTGTTTTCAGATACCATCAGTTCTTTCTCTGTAGATGGACTGCAATTTTCATAAGTCCTTCAGAGTTATATTAGATCATTGCATTGCTGAAAATAACCATATCCTTCCCAGCAGATCATCTTACACTATTGCTGTTCTTTTGTATACAGTACATTTCACTCTGCTTCAGTTCATGTAGGTCTTTCCAGGTTTTTCTGATAACATCCTGTTCATCATAACCTTTATATAGTACCTTACTATCATCAGAATTGGCTCAAAGAGGGAATAACATACATACTCAAGTGGGTATAGTAATATATTCTGCCCTGAGGGGAAGTGGGAGGGGAAGGAGATGGGGCAGGGGAGAAGGGAAGAAAGGAAGGGCAGATTGGGGGAGGGGGCAGTAAAAAGCAAAACACTTTAGAGGAAGGTGAAGATGTTCTGCATTACTGCACATGTATGACTTACATTGAATTGCTTGATTTCATAGGGAGGGAGGAAGAAAATTTAGAACACAGAATTAGCTCAAACACCTTAATCTCATCAGAATTGGCTCAAGGAGGGACTAACATCCACTCCCAATTGGGAGGGAAGGGTGAAAAAGGCCGAAAAAAGGGAGAAGCAAAACACTTCTGAGGAGGAATAGGGGAAAAGAAAATAGAAAATAGAGTAAATATTATGGGAAGGGAATAGGATGGAGGGAAATAGCTATGATGATTGATTATAATGGAAAAATGTATGGTACCTACTTTGCTGGGCTATTGGGAAGAAAATTCTTTGTCAAGTTTAAGGTGCCTGGGTTCTTGACAGGGCAGCTACCACCCTGGCTTCTGTTCAGATGTTAGGTCAACAGGGGATGACTATCTTAGATTCAAGGTACTTTGGGGTTCACAGATGTAAAACAATAAGCTCCTGCTGATATATTTACTTACATCCAAGAGCCAGAGAACATAGCTAACTCAAAGCAAAATAATTTATTGGAGTAGCATAGTAACAAAACATTTTCCCCATGAAACCCGGGGGACACTCTCCCACAAAAACATACCCAGCACCAATGGGAAAAATGGACTCAGAATTTACAAGTGGAGAAGCACATGTGAGGAAGAAAAGGCACGCGGGGCCTGGTTTTTGCCTTTGTATCCTGATATAAAGGATATATTGTGTGGCAGGAACTTTAGTACAGTGCCTGGCACATAGTAGGTGCTTTACAAAAGCTTGTTGCCTGACAATCCCTACTCCCTTAGTCTTTCCTCAGTGATGAATATCTTTGCTTATATGTTTCTCCAAAGATAATTCAAAAAAGAATTTAGTGCTTGAAAAACTCTGCCACCTCTATAAAGGTAGAGGGCAGATCTGCCCCAGCCTACTTTGGTGGATGAGGTTTGGTTTTCTTGAGCTTTTAAAGTCAAAGGGCCTCTTTAGAATACAAATGTGACCTAAAATTTGCAGATAATCCCAGATCAGCTTGTAGATCATGGAGGCAGTATGGTGTAGTGGGTAGAAAGTGGATTCACTTTCTTCCTCTGACCTGGGCAAGTTACTTAAGCTTTCACATCAGTTTCTTTATCTGTAAAATGATAAGTTTGGACTCAATGACCTCTAGAATCCTTTCCAGCTCTAAATCTACTATCCTATCATTATGGTGCATCCAGGAAGAGAAGGTGTGTACTGATTTGTGGGCTACAGATTGGCCTGCCCTGGACCTGGAACTGGCTTGGCATGCACTCTAGTGCATGTCTTTTGCTAGGAGAAAACCTTGATAATCTTTTTTGTTTTTGTTTTTTGTTTGTTTTTTGTTTTTCTTTTTACTCTTTATTTATTTTATTGTCCAGTTACATGTAAGGGTACTTTTCAACATTCATTTTCATAAGATTTAGATCTCCCTCCCTTTCCTCCCCCCTCCACAAGATCGCAATCAGGTTATATATGTACAATCCACAGGGGTGCATAGTAAGTTCCTCATTAGTTCTTTGGGATTGTCTTGGATCATTGCACTGCTGAGAATAGTTAAGTCATTCACATTTGCTCATTGAACAATACTGCTGTCACTATGCACTTCACTATACATCAATGTTCATTAGTCTTTCAGGGATCATCCTATTTGTCATTTTCTGTAGCACAAGACCATTCCATTGCAATCATATAGCACAGCTTTTTCCATCATTCCTCAATTGATGGACATTCCCTTGATTCTCAATTCTTAGCCTCCACCAAGAGTTGCTATAAATATTTCTTGTACAATTTCCCCCCTTTTCTCTTTTTCATGATTACTATTGTAAACTGTTTCCCTTCCACCCTATTCCCTTCCCCATGATCTTTATTCTATTATCCATCTTCTTTCATTCTATCACTTTTTTTTTTTTAGTGAGGCAATTGGGTTTAAGTGACTTGCCCAGGGTCACACAGCTAGTAAGTGTTAAGTGTTAAGTGTCTGAGCCCAGATTTGAACTCAGGTACTCCTGATTCCAGGGCCAGTGCTCTATCCACTGGGCCACCTAGCTGCCCCTCATTCTATCACTCTTCAAAAGGGATTTGCTTCTGTCTGTCCCCTCCCCCACTCTGCCCTTCCTTCTTTTGCCCCACTCTCTTTATCCCCTTCCCCTCCTATTTTCCTGAAGGGTTAGAGAGATTACTCCACCCAATTGGGTGTGCCTGTTAGTCCCTCCTTGAGGCAGCTCTGATGAGTTTAAGGTCTTTGAGCCTTTTCTGATTAGTGTAAAATTCATTTACTGCCCTGATCCTCTCCCATCTCTTCCCCCACCCCATAAGCCTTTTCCTGTAGGATTTTACCCCTGCCCTTCCCCCTCCCCCAGTGAATTACCTTCACCCCTCAATTTAACCCTAAAGATGTCACCACCTAGCTAAGTGACACAGTGGACAAAGCATCACCCCTGGACCCAGGGGCATCCCAGCCAAAACCCGGCCTCAGACACAAGACTGCTGTACGACCCCAGGTATGTCTCCCAGCTCCAACTTTTTATGGTTCTCTAGGGTCTTGTATTTGAAAGTCAAATTTGCCATTCAGTTCAGGTCTTTTCATCACAAATATCTGAAAGTCTTCTTTTTCATTAAAGTCCCATTTTTTCCGCTGAAAGATTATGCTGAGTTCTGCTGGGTAGGTGATTCTTGGTTGTAATTCCATTTCCTTTGCCCTTTGGAATATCATATTCTATGCCCTCTGGTCCTTTAATGTAGAAGCTGCTAGATCTTGTGCTATCCTGACTGAGGCTCCACAGTACTTGAATTCTTTCTTTTTGGCAACTTGCAATATTTTCTCCTTGACCTGAGAGCTCTGGAATTTGGCTATAATATTCCTAGGAGTTTTCCTTTTGGGATCTCTTTCTGGAAGTGATCGGTGGATTCTTTCAATTTCTATTTTAGCTTCTTCTTCTAGAATTTCAGGGCAATTTTCCTTGAGGATATCTTGGAAGATGGTGTCTAAGCTCTTTCCTTGATCATGGTAGACCAATAATTTTCAGATTATCTCTCCTGGACCTATTTTCCAGATCAGCAGTTTTTCCCAGAAGATATTTCACATTGTCCTCTATTTTTTTATTCATTTGGATTTGCTTTATTGTGTCTTGGTTTCTCATAAAGTCACTGGTTTCCATTTGTTCAATCCTAATTCTTAGGTAATTATTTTCATCAGAGAGCTTTTGTACCTCCTTTTCCATTTGGCCAATTTGACTTTTCAAGTTTTTGACTTTTCTCTCATGTCTTTCCTGCATCCCCCTAATTTCTCTTTCCATTTTTTCCTCTACCTCTATAACTTTATCTTCAAAGTCCTTTTTGAGCACCTCTATGGCCTGAGACCAATTAGTATTTTTCTTGGAAGCCCTGATATTGACATCTTCTTCTGAGGGTGCCCCTTGGTCTTCCTTGTTACTGAAGAAACTTTCTATGGTCCTAACCTTTCTCTGTCTGCTCATTTTGCCTTTCTTTTACTTGACTTTTAGCTCCTTAAAGTGGGGCACTGTTTCCAGGCTGCAGTATCCCAAGCTTAAGAAGTCCCAGGTGGTATGATTTAAGGAGAATCAGGTTCTTCACTCACCTGGCCTGTTTTCTGGTTCTAGATGACCCCAGACAAACTTGCTGATCAACCAGCTTTGTGTGTTGTGGTTGTCAGCTCTGATGAGCCTATGCCCCTCCCCCACCTGGGCCACTGCTACTCAAGCCTACCTTCTGGTTCTCAGCAGGGGTGTAAAATCCAAGTTCTGCCTTAGTACTAGCATAGACCCCTGTAGTCTCCCCCCTGCCCAGGGTTCAGCCCACTCACCAGACTGAGCTTAGTTCCAGATGACACTGATGCTTCAGCTAATTCAGAGGCTCTGGGGGTCTGCTTCTCTGGTGAGGCCTTCCTGGGACTGGATCTGTGTTAGGGTGATTGTGGGGTTGGCTCGGCTCCTGTATCAGCACAGCAGCTCCCTCCTTCTGACCTTCCAAGCCGTTCTTGGTTAGAAGATGATTTCAGCATATTCTTCTGTGAGTTTTGCTGCTCCGGGCATTTTCCTATGGCGTTATTTGGATGGTTTTTTTGGAGCAATTGTGTCATGAGTTCGGGAGCTCACTGCCTTTCCTTCACCATCTTGGCTCCGCCCCGGAAGTCCTCCTTGATGATCTTTTAACTGCTAAATCCCATGGCTTTTTCTCAGTCCTTGTCTTGACCTCTTTGCTGCTTTTGACATGGTTGATCACCCCTTCTTCCCTTAGCTTTCATGACATTCCTCTCTCTTGGTTCTCCTCTTACATGTCTGACTGCTCATTCTTAATTTCCTTTGCTGGACCACCATCTATTTCTCCAACTAACTCTGGATGGCCTTCAAAGCTAGAGCCTGGGCTTTCTGTCTCTCTTCCCCTCTACTTATTCCTTCCTTCCTTCCTTTCCTCCCTCTTTCTCCCTTCCCCATCCCCTCCTTCCCTCTCTTTCATTTCTCTCTTCCCATCTTCCTTCCTTCCCCTCCCTCTGTCTCTCCATCTCTTTTCCCTACTCCTTCTTCCTTCCTTCCTTTCTCCCTCTCTTTCTCAGTCTCTCTCTCTCTCTCTCTCTCTCTCACACACACACACACACACACACACACACACGCCCGTTATTTGCTAATACTACCACCACCCTCGGTCATTTTTTGTTTTTTGGCCGGGCAATGAGGGTTAAGTGACTTGCCCAGGGTCACACAGCTAGTAAGTGTCAAGTGTCTGAGGCTGGCTTTGAACTCAGGTCCTCCTGAATCCAGGGCCGGTGTTTTATCCACTGTGCCACCTAGCTGCCCCAATAGAATACTTTCTTAAAAGAGAGTATAGTTAAACAAAAACAAACCAATATATTGACTTTATCTGACTACGTATGCCTCATTCTGTCCCTGTAGGGGACTACTTCTCTAATGAGGTTCTCCATCTTTAATATCAGTGCTCTCACCTACAAGGAAACCTGTTTTGATCCTTCTAATTATTTGTGCTCTTCCTGTCCCCAAAACTTTGTATTTAATTATCTGAGTATGAAAGCATATTTAAAAACTTTTTTTTTGTCTCTCTGTAAATATTGGGTTTTTTGTTTTTGTTTTTGTTTTTTAGTGAGGCAATTGGGGTTAAGCGACTTGCCCAGGGCCACACAGCCAGCAAGTGTCAAGTGTCTGAGGCTGGACCTGAACCCAGGTACTCCTGACTCCAGGGCCGGTGCTCTATCCACTGGGCCACCTAGCTGCCCCTTTCTGTAAATATTAAGAAATAATATTCTTCTCTAAAGGCAGTTAGGTAGTATAGTAGATAGAGTGTTGGGTTAGAAGTCAGGAAGATCTGAATTAAAAATCTGGCCTCAGACACTGTGACCCTGGGCAAGTCACTTAATTTCCATCTGCCTCAGTTTCCTCAACTGTAAAATGGGGATAATAATAGCACCTACCTCCTTATGGTTGTCATAAAGGTCAGTGAAATAATATTCGTAAAAAGCTTAACTTAGTAAAATGCCTGACATATAATAGGCACTTAATAAATGCTTGTTCCCTTCCCTCCATTTCCAGATTTTTGGGAAAAGCCCCTTGAAAAGGTGGGTGATAGGACAAAGACCAAAAAGTCTTTCTTTGGAAAACAGATTAAGGATGGCGTCCCATATTTTGACCTAGAATAGCCATTGACTTATTTCTATCATTGTCTTCCCCACTCCCAAAGCTACTGGGTTACTGATCAGTCCACGGGCAATCTCTTATTTACCATTAGACCAGCTCTTCCCCATTGAGAAAGGATTAAGATATGGATAGGAGGGAAAGTGGTCCCTTTGTTTAACTCCAGTAGTGCAGAAAGTAGGTTACTCAACAATTCTAGAATGTTAATCCAAACTGTATTTTAACATATTCCTTCAAGATTCCTGTAACTGTTACTTGAGATCTTCTTGGGGCAGAATCATGTCAGAAGGCAACTGTGTCTGTGCCAGTTGGGATATCTCTCTTGCCAAGCCAGAAGTGGTTTGGATCTAGATAAAAGTGAAGTTAAGGGGCAGCTAGGTGGCGCAGTGGATAGAGCACCGGCCCCGGAGTCAGGAGTACCTGAGTTCAAATCCGGCCTTAGACACTTAACACTTACTAGCTGTGTGACCCTGGGCAAGTCACTTAACCCCAATTGCCTCACTAAAAAAAAAAAAAAAGTGAAGTGAAATTAAATTGTTTCTGACATAATTGAGGTTGAAGACACATAGTACCTACCATATTAGTATGAATGTTTTTCTATGATATAAGTATATGTAGTATCTTAGGATTTGTGGAAACCATCTTTTCAGTCATTTCTTTCAGTGCAATAATATTCCATTACATTCATATACCATAATTTATTCAGTCATTTCCCAACAGAGGGGCACATAGTAGGTACTTAATTTATGGGCCCTTTTCCTCTTTCTTTGTACACTTTGGGTTATAGTCCTGGTAGTAAGAATACTAGGTCAGAGGATATGGAGAGTTTAGATTTTGGATCAAATTGCTTTTCAGAATGGCTGGACCAATTCACAATGCCACCATTCTCCTGAGGTGACTTTCTTCTCACAGCCCTTCTAACAAGTGTACTTTTCCTTTTTTGTCATCTTTACCAATATGATGGCTGTGAGGTAGAACCTCAGAGTTCTCTAGTTATTAGTGATTTGGAGCATTTTTTCATGTTTGTTGATAGCTTACATTTCTTCCTTATATCTTTTGACCATTTATCTATTGAGGAATGAATGGCTGTCATTCTTCTATGTGTGACTTGCCTAAGGTCACACAGCTAGTAAGTCTTAAGTGTCTGAGGCCACATTTGAACTCAGGTCCTCCTGACTCCAGGGCCAGTGCTCCATCGACTGCGCCACCTAGCTGCCCCTTGAATATCAGACTTTTATCAGAGAAACTTGCTATAAGAATATTTTCCCCCAGTTAACTGTTTAGTTGCATTGATTTGGTTTATGCAAAAAACTTTCATTGTTAAGTAATCAAAATTGTCCATTTATCTTCTATGATCCTCTCACTGGCTGTCCTCCATGCCTGGCATGCTTTCCCTCCTCCTCTTCTCTGCCCCCTAATATCCTTCAAGTCCCAACTAAAATCTCACCTTCCATAAGAAGGCTTTCCTGAGCCCCTTCAATGCTAGCGCCTCCCCTCTGTTGATGATCTCCAACCTATCCTGCATATGTCTTGTTTGTCTTCATGTTGTCTCCTCCATTAGACTGTGAGCCCCTTGAGGGTAGCATAGCGACTGGAACATTGTAGGTAGTCAATACATGCTTACTGACTGACTCTGCCTATCATTTCATCATTAGGTAAGTGTCTAAAGTCTCTTCTAGCTTTAATTCCCTTGACTGTATGACCCAACTTAGTGAGACTAGCTGTCATCTCAACAAGTATTTTTAATTTTTTTTTTAGTGAGGCAATTGGGGTTAAGTGACTTGCCCAGGGTCACACAGCTAGTAAGTGTTAAGTGTCTGAGGCTGGATTTGAACTCAGGTACTCCTGACTCCAGGGCCGGTGCTCTGTCCACTGCACCACCTAGCTGCCCCCTCAACAAGTATGTTTTAAGTAAGCACCTATTATATGCAAGACTAGGACTCTGCTAGGCCCTGGAAATACAAAGACAAAATCCAACCATCCCTGTCTTTAAAAAGTGTACATTCTACTAGGGGAGACAACACATACACAAATAATCCCAGTTACATACAGAATATACATAGGATTGCCAGTCTGGAGCTAGAAAGAACCTCAGAGGCTGTCTAGTCCAATACCCTCAGTTTACAGATGAGGAAACTGAGGTCCAGAAAAGTTAAGTGACTAGCCCCAGGTCACTCAGAAGGTGACAGAGGTGATCTTTGAACTCAGATCCTCTGAATACAAAGCTAGTGTATTCCCCACCACACCATGTTACCTAGCAACATAAATTTATACAAGATATATACGAAATAAATACAAGGTAATTTTCTTTGGGGATGGGGTAGGGACACTAGCAGCTGCAGGGTGGGTGGGATCAGGAAACACTTCACATAGAAAGTGTCTGTTGAGCAATTTTGAAAGAAATAAAAGATCCCAGGAAATGGAGGTAAAATGAGATGAGGCAAGAGTATATTCTAGGGATGGGGGACATGGAGGAGCAGGGAAGAGCCAGGGCAGGGCAAAGGTATGCAAGACAATACATTGTCACTTGTTGAAGAACTGCAAGAAGGTTAGTTTGACAGGGCTATAGAGTGGGAGAAGGGTCCATACACATACATATACACCTATATGTGCTATATACATATATGTGTATACACAGATATACAGATATACACTCATACATGTATGAGTGTGTTTGTGTGTGTGTGTGTGTTTTAGTGGTAGCTAGGCAGCACAACAGATATAGCAGTGCTGGGCCTGGAGTCAGGAATACTCTTCTTGAGATCAAATCTGGCCTCAGACACTTATCTCTGTTTGCTTCATTACCTCATCTGTAAAATGAGCTGGAGAAGGAAATGGCAAACCACTCCTATATCTCTGCTAAGAAAACTCCAAATGGGATTACAAAGAGTCGGACATGACTGAAAATAACTGAACAACAATTTAAATTGCAGAGCTTATATTTGATCTGGGAGACAATAGGAAAACCATAGAGTTTATTGAGTAAGGGAATGACCTCTTCATCTAAACTTTTGGACAATCACTTTGCCAGCTTTACTTGAATCAAGGAGAACAATCAATTGATTAATCAACACACATTTATCAAATGCTTACTATGTGTCAGACACTGCGCTAATCTAAGTGCTAGCAACACAAAAGTGAGAGGAAAGCAGTCTCTGCCCTCAAGAAGCTTAAATTCCAATAGGGGTGACAAGATGTACGTATATAATGCTTATGATACTTACATAATATATACAAATTGAATAATACCTGGTAGTTTGGGAAAGGATTGCACCAGCATGTGGTGGGATGGAGAAGGGGTGCTACTGAGAAAATCTTCATGCAGAAGTTGGCATTTGGCCTCAGTCTTGAAGGAAATCAAGAATTCTTAGAGACAAAAATGAGAAGGGAGTGCATTTTAGGCATGGGGGATAGTAACAGGCACAGAGATTAGAGATGAAATGTCATGAGAAGGAAGGAAATAAACATTTATTAAGCACCTACTATGTGCCAGGCACTGTGCCAAGAGCTTTACAAATATAATCTTATTTGCTCTTCAAAACAGCCCTGGGAAGTAGGTGCTATTCCTATCCCCATTTTATAGTTGAGGAAACTGAGGCAGATGGCACTTAAGTGGCTTGTCCAGGGTTACACAGCTAGTAAGAATTTGAATCCAGATTTGAATTCAGATCTTCCTGATACAAATCCAACACTGACTCCTTCACTTCTCAGGCTCTATCCACTTTGCCACCTAGCTACCTTTAATAGGAGTAAGGATGGTGAATATGCCAGTTAGGAGGCTACTGCAATAGTCTAGTCAACTGGTCATATGCCCCTGAACTAGGGTGGTGGTCATGTGAGTAGGAATGGGGATGGATATGAAAGATATTGTGAGAAAAGAAATAAATTTAAATTTATATTTGGCAATTGATTGGATACGTGTGATTGGGGAAAATGATGAGTCAGGGATAATGCCAAGTTTGAGAATGTGGGTGATTAGAAAGATAGTGGAGGCCTTGATAGAGATGGATGCAAGTGGGACATCCAGTTTGAAATGTCTAATAGGCAGTGGGTCATGTGGATCTGGAGCTCAAGAGAGAGACTAGGTTTGGGTATATTGATTTAGGAGTTATCTTTATGGAGATGATAATAGAATATGGAATAAATGAGTTCACCAAGGGAGAAAGAGAATAGAAAAGGGCCCAGGACAGGGTCTTGGAGCACCCCACATTTAGGGGGCATGATATAGAGATGAACAAGAAAAGGAGTGAGAAAAATCAGTCAGAAAGATGGATGAATCAAGATATTTTGTATATCTTGTCAGAAAAACCTAGAGAGGGGAAATTATCCAGGAAATGAGGGGAGTCAACAGTATCAGATGCAGGAGAGAGGTCAAGAAAGATGAGGATTAAGAAAAGGCTACCAGGTCTGGCAATTAAGATATCACTGGTAACTTGGGAGAGAGCTGTTTACATTCAATTATGAGGTAGGAAAGGGAGGCCAGGGATTTGAGAGAAGACTCTAAACTATGGGGTAGAGGTAGGGAAGGAAGGAAACAAAGGTTAGGGCAGGGGAAAGTACTGAGGTATGGAAAGGCATGGAATTTGAAGAATAGGTTTAGGAGGGGCTAGGCATAAGGAGAGAGAAAATGATCCATGTTAACATGCTGATAAAGGTATTTCTGAGCTTTGGATCATTGATGAGTGATGAAGAGATCAAAGTGATAACCATCTTTGGGTATGGTTAAGTTTGAGTGGAGAAGCGGGCTGCCAGAGTTGAGAAGATTGAAGAAATGGGAGATTAGGATGTTTGAGGGGGCATTAATATAAATACTAAAGTTTCCTAGCATAAGGGCAACATTTGGAGTGGAGAGGAAGGCTGTCAGTCACTGAATTTCTTGAGAAGAGAGGAAGAAAACACTGGGGAGCAATAGATAATAGATACTAGAATCTTCTTTTCTGCATTTTTTTTTTGTTTTGTTTCTTGAGGGGCAATGAGGATTAAGTGACTTGCCCAGGGTCACACAGCTAGTAAGTGTCAAGTGTCTGAGGCTGGATTTGAACTCAGGTACTCCTGACTCCAGGGCCAGTGCTTTATCCACTGCACCACCTAGTTGCAGATACTAGAATCTTGATTAGGTAGTAGAAAACCCTTTTAAGTCTGATTCTGTAATTGCTTTTTTTTGGTTTGTTTGTTTGTTTGGTTTTTGGTTGGGCAATGAGGGTTAAGTGACTTGCCCAAGGTCACACAGCTAGTGTCAAGTGTCTGAGGCTGGATTTGAACTAAGGTCCTCCTGACTCCAGGGCGGGTGCTCTATCCACTGCGCCACCCAGCTGCCCCCTTTAATTCTTTTTTGAAGGAGATCAGAGAAAAGGAGACATACTTTTTACTTCCAAGGTCCTACTCTAGTCTGAGTCCTCATCACCTCTTGCCTGGATTACTCTTTGCCTTAAGACTTTCTCATTTCAAAAATATTTCACAGAGCTGCCCCCCCAAATTCTCTTACTACACAAGATTGGCTCTTGTTCAAGAACCTTCCATAGTGCCTCATTGCCTAGGCAATAAAGTCTGAGTTCCTTGAGAGGCAGCACCATGTAGTAGATGAGAACAGACCTTCCAGTCAGGAAGATCTAGGTTCAGTTTCCACATACTGACATATACTGGCTATATGACCTTGGACAAATCACTTAAAACTCTTGATGCCCCAAGCTATTGTCTAAGATTATAAATTACTGAGAAGGTGCCAGTCTTCATTGGTAGAGGTAATGTCTTTATCAAGAAATTCCCCACATCAATGAAATCACAGGCCCTTCAGGGTTACTTGTCCATGTCCCTCTAAAGTTAGGTTTCCCATAGGACTACTCCAGGTTTAAGGTATTCTATGGGTTTAACATTCCTTAACTAAGCCCCTACTGATGCCCCTTACTTTTAGTAGCCAGTAGACACAACTCAAAACAAAGGCATTTGCTGAGAAGGTATTGTAAGAATAATAGTTGGGGCAGCTAGGTGGCACAGTGGATAGAACACCAGCCCTGGATTCAGGAAGACCTGAGTTCAAATATGACCTCAGACACTTAATACTTATTAGCTGTGTGACCCTGGGCAAGTCACTTAACCCCAATTGCCTCACTTAAAAAAAAAAAGAATAATAGTAATTACAAATTTCTCCCATAAAACTAGGGTGTGCTCTCCCACAATTACCCACATAATTGGTGGGAAGAGTAGGCACACACACAGAGTACACTAGTAGAGAAGTCCACACAGTGTAATACTGTGTAAATTCTGGAATCAGAGAATCTGCACCTGGAATCAGCAAGACCTGAGTTCAAATTTGACCTCAGATACTTACTAGCTATGTGACACTCATCAAGTCATTTGATTTCTCTATACTTCAGCTTCTTCAACTATAAAATGAGGATAATAAGAGCACATTACCCCCTAGGTTTGTTTTGAGGATAAAATGAAAATTGTTTTCTAGAATGGTTGGACTAGTTTCTAGCTATACCAACAATATAATAGTATACCTATTTTCTCAGATTCCCTCCAGCTTTTGTCTTCGTAGTCAATCTGATGGGTTTGAGGTGGTATCTTAGAGTTGTTTTAATTTGCATTTCTCTAATTATTAGTGATTTGAAGCATTTTTTTTATATGGCTATTGATAGCTTTGTGACTTTCTCTGAAAACTGTCTATTCATACTCTTTGATCATTTATCAGTTGGGGAATGGCTCTTATTCTTGTAGATTTATTTGACTCAATTTCTGGCATATCTTAGAATTGAGGCCTTTATCAGAGAAACTTGCTGCAAAGATTTCCCCCCAATTCCCTGCTTTTTTTCCTTCTTTTAATTTTAGCAACATTGTGTTGTTGTTTTTTTCCCACCTTCTACTCCTTGCCTTTGCATAGACTAATCCCCCTACCTAGAATGCTTTGCTTCTTCACTTCTACCTCTTGGAACCCTTAGCCTCATTCAAAGCTCAGCTCACCTCCTATCAGAGTCATTTCCTGAGTGGCTAGTGCTTTCTCCCTCAATTTACCTTTTGTTAACTTATATGTATACAAGAGAAATGAATGGAATGATCATTTATATAGTGCCTACTACATGCTGGGCACTGTGCTGAATGCTTTTTACAGATATTATCTCATTTGATTCCCCACAACAACTATTATTATCCCCATTTTAAAGTTGTAGAAACAGAGGTAGAGATTAAGTAACTTGGCCAGGGTAACATAGGTAGTAAGTGTCTGAGATCACATTGGAACTCCGGTGTTCCTGACTTCCAACCCAGTGCTCTATCCACTATGCCACCAGTTGTCTCTATATACAACATTTGTTTTGTTTTGTTTTTTTAAGTGAGGCACTTGGGGTTAAGTAACACAGCTAGTAAGTGTTAAGTGTCTGAGGCCAGATTTGAACTCAGGTCCTCCTGACACCAGGGCCAGTGCTCTATCCACAGCACCACCTAGCTGCCCCACAATATTTGCTTTTAATGGCTTCCTCATCATCTTCAAGCTTCTAGCTACTGAGCTGAAGTCTTCACCTCCAACCCAGAACTCAAGCTACCACTGTGGGACTGGTGAGCATTCCTTATCTTGCCTGCACCCAGACCCACTGTGTCACTTCCGGGCCATCTTCCAACCAAGATGTCTTCATACATACATTCTTCCCTTTCCTCCACCTTTTTCCAACTCTAGCTCTGAACGATCAAATCAACATTACCATTCTTGGAAAGGATTCGTGAATTAATTGCCCATGACTCCAATTTCGAATCACTTTCCCTCTTTACTTCCTATCCAAAGTCTTCCTTGATGCCAACTTTCCTATGTGGTCTTTTATTGGAACGCCAAGCCCCTAGAGGGAGGCTTTTTATCCCCAGAACAATGCCTGGCACATACTTAATGTTTTTCTTTTCTTATTTCATTTGTTCTTCACAAACACCCTGTGAACAGGTACTATTATCTCTGTTTTAGCGATGAGGAAACTGAGGTTAACACAGCTAAGATCTGTGACAGAAATTACAACCACGTCTCCCTGGGCCTTAGTCCAGTAACCCACAACACTTCGATGTTTGGAGCGACCTCATTTTTGTCATTGCATTTCTAGCGCTTAGCATCGAACCTGGCCGTACTACGCGCTTCAAAAATGCTTCTGAGTTCGACATTGCACGGAGTGGGTAACAAAGTCCAGAGAGACCAAGCAAATTATAAGAGTAGTCACTTGTCATTTACAGATATGGAAATTGAAGTCCAGAGAGGGCCACTGACTCCTCCGGTTTCTCACAGCTAAGGGGCAAGGTTGGGGTTCACACTTGACTTCAAGCCCTTGGTCCCTCACCATCCCCTTTCATGCTCCAAAGACAGCGGGTGCAACCGTGGGAAAAGAGCGAACCGTAGCGCTCATGCGCGCCAAGAGGCACGGCTTACTAATGGGCAACTAGCCTAAACCTGGGCCCCTGGGCCTCTCTAGGTACCAGGCTCATTTCTCTATGATATGATATCGACGGAAGTACTCTAGAGCCAGGAAGATTGCACCTAGAGAGGCGACAGCTATGTCCTGGAAATTCATTCAGAGGCACTAGTTAGCTGGCCGGAAGTCAGGGGACCTTCTAGCCCGCTGGCGTACTCTATGGCGTTGGAGGACCTCACTCGTATAGGCTGAAAATGGCATGGAGCTTTTGACACGGTGAAGAGCTGGGGAGGGGGTTAGCGGTGAAAGGCAAAAGTAGCCCCTTCCACCGGTCCCGGTTCCTGGAGAGCCCCTGTCTACCCTATCGAGGTCGCCACTGTAGCCCCCGGGGGGCAAAGGCATGGCGGGAGTCCTAACACCAGCCTTTCTTCCTAGAAGTTCCTTCCACCACCCACAAGCCTCACCTGGGGGAGACACCGAACCTGGCCGTGACCCCTGACCTGCGGGATGGGCTACAAGCTGGCGCTGCTGGGCGCATTGTACCTGGTGCAGGGCCTGCCCCACGGGCTGCAGGCGGGGCTGTTGCCCCTGCTGCTCCGGTCCCACGGCCTCTCGCTGACCCGCGTGGGGCTGACCCGCGCCTTGCACGCGCCCTGGCTGCTCAAGGTCGCCTGGGCCCCGCTGGTAGACCGGCGCGGCTCCCCGCGGGCCTGGCTGGCACTGAGCACCGGGGCGCTGGGGATCCTGTGCTCGCTTTTGGCGGCGCTGCCCCCCGAATCCGGGCCCGCCTCCTCGGGGATGCCCACCGGGGCTGCCGTGCTGTTGCTGCTGCTGAACGCCGGGGCCGCAGTGCAGGACGTGGCGCTGGACGGGCTGGCCGTGCGGCTGCTGGCCCCTGACGAACTGGGCCCCGGCAACACTGTCCAGGTGGTGGCCTACAAGCTAGGGGCCGCCCTGGCCGGTGGGGGGCTGCTGGCAGTGACTCCCGACCTCACCTGGGGGCCCCTCTTTCTTGGTCTTGCAGCGGCCTATGGGCTGGCCGCTGCCTTAGCCTGGGGGTCCACTGCCCTGCAGCTCCCACCTCTGCAGGCCCAGGAGAGCCACTGCCACACTTCACGTGGGTTCCGTGCCCTCCTGGCGGTGCCAGGGACCCCATGGACTGCTGGCTTCGTCCTGCTGTACAAGTTGGGTGAGTGTCAAGGTTTCAGGCCTGGGCCAGACAACTCATTTTGGCCTCAGTTTCCCCATCCATAAAATGAACAAAGTTTGGTTGGGGAAAAGCCCTACAATGGCAGTCAGGTGACTAGACTCGTTCAACCCCTAATTTGCTGTGATGAGGCAATTCCCCTGTCACTGAACTTTGGTTTTCCTCTCTGAAATGGGGAGTGTGACTAACAAAGCTTTTCCAGCCCTGATCCCTCTTATCTAGAGGGAAGAGCCTTGGATTTAAAATCAGGATGGGAATTGGAATGCTGGTCCTGCCACTAAGTTGCTGTGTGCCTGGTCATTTACCAGGGCCTCCTTTGTAAAAAGAGGGGATTGACTTCTGCTCTCTGCCCAGTCTCTTGCAATCCTAAATCCTATGAGATTCTTTATCAACACTGACACAAAGATTGCTGGAGGAGGGTGGACTTGAGGACAGTGAAAGCCAGGCAAGTGCCAAGGACCCCGTTTGGGGAGGAGGCCTGAGATTCCTCGCTCTGCTAGCCCATCATGTCCTATGTCTGTCCCATGCCCAGGTGAACAGGGTGCCATCAGCCTGTTCCCTCTCTTTCTGCTGGACCAGGGGGTGTCAGCGGCTGAAGTGGGGCTGTGGAATGGGATGGTGGCTGTGGGCTTCTCCATTGCTGGTTCTTCCCTGGGTGGTGTTCTTCTTGCCAGGCACAGGTGAGAGAAGCAGCATAAATGGGAGGGGTGAGAGGGAGGTTGGATCAAGGTTCACCCTCACTGAGCCCTCCCCTCAACCTCTGCCTAGGCAGCCCCTGCGTCTCCTGAAGCCCCTTCTGCAGCTGCGCATTGGGGCCCTGGCCTTCCAGATGGCTCTGCTCTCCTGCCTCCCTAGTTCCAGTCTGGGGGGCCTCTTAAAAGGTGAGGAAGAAGATTGATATTTAACAGACAAAGATGCTGCAGAAAGAGACTGGAATATGGATGGGGGGGGGGTCCCTCCAGGCAGACTTTGGGGAAGCACTGAAGTATGAAAGGGGTCTCTGTTAGCCGGCACTGACCCTTCATCCATCCTTCAGGGGCTGCTTTGGTGAGCCTCGGCCCCCAGCACTTTCTGAGTGGAACTGTGACCACCCTCACCTTTGCTCTTATGATGCACTGCAGCCAGCAAGCACATGGCACAATCCAGGTACTGGGGGTGGGGGGGCTGGGGGGTGGGGGAGGGTGACATTCTCTGAGCCCCTGGGCTGACCTGGCCTTTTAATGGAGATGAGGCTGCTCCTTCCTTAAGATGACAAAGGCCTGGCATGAATCTCCACACAATTTTTTTTTTCTGGTGAGGCAGTTGGGGTTAAGTGACTTGCCCAGGGTCACACAGCTAGTAAGTGTCGAGTGTCTGAGGCCGGATTTGAACTCAGGTTCTCCTGAATCCAGGGCCAGTGCTTTATCCACTGCACCACCTCACTGTTCTCTAGCATGAATCTCATATCAGGAAGCCTTTCTATTCTGAGACCCTTGCAGTCCCCAAGGGAGCCCCATTGTAGGAAGGGGGAGGTGCTTGTTAGGAATGGTAGTTTCTAAGGGAAATCTGCATTGTGGGCCCTTAGGGTCCCTTTAGGCTGTGCCCTCTCCTCTCCCCAGTCCACTCACTACAGCTTTCTGGCCACACTGGAGCTGCTGGGAAAGTTGCTGCTGACCACAGGGGCTGGAGCCCTGGCAGACGGGCTGGGCCTGGGGCTGTGCTTCACACTCTTCCTTGTCCTCTCTCTGGTAGCCCTGCTCTATCTAGACTTGGCTCCCAGTAACCTGGGTTGAACAAGAAGAGGAAATGAAGGGAACCGTCTCTCATCATTCAGGGGATGGGCCCTGAAACCTATTTTCAGTATCAATAAAAAGAAATTTATGAGCTTTTTATTTCCTGCTTTGAGGACTGTCCTTTCTCTTCTTAGACAGTAAATGGTAGTTGGGGTGTTTCCAGTCCAATGCCACATGCCTCTTTCCTGGCAGAAAGCAGGAAATGGGCACCTGGTTAGGCAACACTTTTCCTCCCAGAGGATGGCAGCAATTGGCTGATGGGAATGATGGCACGAGGCCCTTTCAGGCTCACTTCCAGGCAAGAATCTCTCTTGTGGCTAGGTGGAGGAGGCTGGGGAAGCTCACGTGCAGGTATTTCCGCCAGAATCGACGGTCTTTCCCATACACCTCTGCTGGATAACGGGGGCTTCCTGTGGGCATGAGGTGGGGGTACAGTGATATGAGACCCTGGACCTTATTACCATGCTACCACATTGGGAACAGAAATGGTCCTATGCACGGTGATGTCAGCTTGGGACCCAGAGAAATGGGAAGGAGTCGGTACTAAGAATGGTCCCAGGAACACTGGGCTGGGTCCTAGTGATGGGGAGGAACAAGAGGGCCCAAAGCATTATGAGGGCAGGAGGCCCAACTCTCACCAATGCCATGGAAGATCCTGGCAACAGCTCTGCCGGAGAACTTCTCCTCCTGCCGGATGGACAGCAAATGGCGGATATCAGAGCAGATCGAACTCTCCCAGTCCTGGAGCTATGTGTACATGAGGATAGTGAATAGAGAACAGGAGTTGGGTCAGGCTGACCAGGCTTCACATCTCTCCTCCACCAGCCAGCCAGAAGACTCAGGGCTCTAGGCAATTGGGCCAGACCAAATAATGGACAGAATCTTAATGTAAGACCCCCTTGTCATTCAGTCATTCGGTTGTGTCTGAGGCAAAGACATAGGAGTGGTCTGCCATTTCCTTCTCCAGCTCATTTTACAGATGAGGAACTGAGGCAAATGGAGTTAAGTGACTTGCTCAGGGTCACACAGCTAGCGAGGCCAAATTTGAACTCAGGAAAATGAGACTTCCTGATTTCAGGCCTGCACTCTGTCCACTGTGCCACCTCACTACCCCTATAAGGTCCCTTCCCCTTCCCCAATTTACCCAAACTCATTCTCAGTAGGCCTTCTCTGGTCAGGCCGATTTCATGGTCACTTCCCACTCACAAGTCTACACCTTCTAAGATTCAGAAAGTTTCATGCTTCTTCCGCAAAGACCCTCTGACCGCCCTTCTTAGAGTGGTCCGCACTTTTCAAACTTCTTAAGTGGATGAATCATGTTTTTCCCACTAGCCTGCAGCCTGCCTGAGAAGGTCTATCCTTGCCTATCTCCCACAGTGCAGACAAGTCTGGGTTTTCTTCTAAGGGAAGGGCTATGACTGGAGATCAGTGATACTTACTCTGGCCTGACCAAAGTCATGGTCCTGCTCACTGTCTTCCTTGAACTGACCCTCAAAAAGTGCTGCTGTCCCCTCCGCAAAGTAACGGGTAAGCAGGGTCTTCAGTTGGCTACTCCTTTCTTCATCTACACACTCCATGCAGGGCCCACAGCTGGGGAACGCCACCCTAAGAAGCAGGGCAGGACACAGGGCTTCTAAGTGATGTGCACAGATGCACATCAAGTGCACTGTAAGAGGTAGGACTCTGACACTCCTTCGGGTATCCGGTGTCAAGCAACCTCCCTTTAGCCTCCAGGAAGAAGAGGCTTCCAGAAGAAGTGGGGGCCAACACTGCTTTCAGTCCCTGGTCCCTAATTTTCCATACCTTTGGAAGGCCTGGAAGGTGGCCCGTAACTGGGCTAGAGCTTCCCTTTCTCGGGCTTGGATACGCTGGTGCAGAAAGTCACAGATTTCATCCCGCTCAAAGGCTGTCAGGTCTCCTGGGGATTGCATGTGGAATGACAGGTTGCTAAATTCCACTAGTATCCCTGTACGACTAGGTGCTCCTGCATCAAGAAAGGGAACAGCGGCATGCAGGTAACCTGGGAATGGTTATACTTTTAATCCCAACCAACCAAAGGCCCTGACCCAGACATAGTCCCTTTTTCCTGTTCCCATTCCCCCCAAGAAGGCCCTATCAGGAATTCTGTTTCCCTATGGAAGACTCAATGTAAGACTTTCATCCACATCTTAGGTCTCAAAGGTTAAATGGAAAAGGAGCCAAGCTGTAGGAAAGGAGGTATGTATAGGGCAAGAACCCACATTTACTCCCTTACCCTTTCCAGGAGCCATCTCCCACTGCAGCTGGTTCAGTGTGCGCCGCACAAGGACCGCTTCCCAGCCCATGGAATCGGCCAGCTCTACCACGTTGAAGTCCAGAGAGCTACCGCCTTTGGCCTTGGCTGCCTGCTGTCGAGCGAGACCCACAGCCACAGGGCGACACCTGCCATGGGGCATCAGGGAGAAAGAGGCCTGCTTTGGCTCTTTGGTTCCTAAAATAACCGTCCCAGAACTTCCCACCTCCACCTGTGAAAAGGCACCTGCCCTGGTCCTCTAGGTGAGGCCAAACACACCAAACAGGTCTTAGTTCTATCTTTTTTCAGTGGCATCCCTCCCACCCAAAGCCACTAGTATGAGGCTAAATCTCAAGCCAGAGGCAGTTATGATTCAGAACCACCCAACTTTTGTGGAATATTGGCCACATGATCTCCTCACCTCTTGGCCAAGGCCTGCAGCTGTGGGGGCCCACCGTAGCACTTCAAATGGCAAGTGGCGAAGGTCGGGGCCAACAGCTTCAGCCAATTTCTAGGGTGTAGCTCCAGATAGCAGAGCAGCGTTTCAATGGCTGACAAAGTACAAAAGGGGAGCAGCTGTGGGAGGCGCGGGACATCCTAACCCCAGGTCCTGCCACTTTCCCAGAGGCTCGGGTTAGAGATAAGGCCTGCTTCAGGTTCTGTCTGGCAGCTAGTTTCATGGGGAGGAAGGAAGAGGCCAAAGCAATGTAAAAGAAAAGTTGACCAATGTGCTTGTGTCACTGGGGGCAAATCCCCTAACACTCTGGGCCAATTTCTTCATTTAATTTATTCTCATGTGCAAAATGAGGGATTAGATTTCCAGTCTCCCTCCACTGGATCTCCATTCAGGTCATGCCCACTAAACTGTGGGTGGCCTCAAGGCTCTTCTCCCTTTATGTTTATTTTCTTTGGTGACCTCATCAGCTCCTATGGATAATTGAATCTCTATGCCAATGACTCTCAGATCAGCCTATCTGGCCTTAACCTCCAGTCTCCTATCTTCAATTGCCCACTGGACATCTCAAAACTGGATACCTCATACATATCATAAACTCATGTCCAAACCAACCCATTCATCTTTTCTTCCAAACTCTTCCCCTCTTCCCACTGTTCCTATCCACCCACCCTGTCTTGCAACCTAGGTTTCATCCTCAACTCACTCTCACTTCCCATATTCAATCTGTCACCAAATCCTGTCAATTCCACCTTCATAACATCTCTCGTACCTCCTCTGACACTGCCACCATCCTAATGCAGGTCCTCTCACCTCCCATGTGGACTCCTGCTGGTGGGTCTCCCTGCCTCAAGTCTTTCCCTTCTTCAGACCAAACTCCTCCATCCTGACCTCGGGTTGTCATAGGTCTGACCATGTCACCTTCCCTATTCCATAAAATCCAATGGCTCCTTTTTACCTCTGGGATCCAATAAGAAATCTAACCTCAGAACCTGGCTCCCTCCTACTTTTCCAGTCTTATACCTTGCTGCCCACCTACTCTGGGACCCACACAGGACACCCCAGGTTCTCCATGTCCATTTTCACTGGCTGCCCCCATGCCAGGAATTGTCTTTTTCCCTCCCTGGCTTTATTCAAGTCCCAGAGTAAATCCCACTTCCTATGACAAGTCTTTTCTGATTTCCCTGAACATTTGTGCCTTCTTTTATCCGGTCAATATCTTGTTTGCATATGGCCTCCTCCATTAGCCTGCTGAGCTTCCTAATGGCAGAGATATTTTCCCTTGGCCTTTCTTTGTATCTCTAGTGCCTGGCACATAGTAGGTGCTGAATCAATGCTTGTTGACTTGACTGGATGGCCTTTAAAGTCTTTTCCAGTTCTAAAATCTATGCTCCTTTGAAATAATGAGTGGCACAGGGAAAAGACCAGTCCTCAGAGGACAGGATGCTGGGGTGTTGGAGTCCTATTTCTGACAGTAACCATGGACAAGTGACTTAAGTTTCCTGAGCTTCCATATTCTCATCTATAACACATGTATTGCTTTTCATAGAGTTGAAAGAACCACAGAAATAGAAGAGATTATTATTATTAATAATAGCTAACGGAAACCAAGACTAGGGCTTGTCTGTCCAAGAAATTTCAGGGTCTCACCCTCTTCACGCATGTCCAGAGCCTCTACCATCTGCTGAACAGAGAGGGCGCGCTCGTGGCCTGGGCAGGCTCTCTGTACACTGGCAGGAACATGCCTTTCTTCTTGGGGATCATCATTCTGCACGCCTTCTCCTCCTCCTAAATTGGGCACTTCCTGCATCTCTTGCCTAAAGTGAGGAGGGCTCTCCTCCAGGATCTCCTCATTGCTCACGTCAGCATCCTGCAAGAAGACACCTCCCCACCCCAACAAAGTCAACAAGACTCCCCAGGTGATCATCCTTCCCCATAGGACACATGGGACCAGGGACAGAAGAACCACCAACGTTGACCCCCTAGTCTCTATCCCACAGTGATCCCTCTTGCTCTCAAAGGCTCAGCTTGGAAAGAGATGGGACATGGACCCCTGTATTGATGGTCTTCCATCCTCAAACCCACCAGCACTTGTGGTTGTTGGAGCTCTGAACAGGTGCATGGGGGAAACACCCTATGCACCAGTTTCTTGAGCGTCAGGTAGTCTACAGTATCAGCATAGATGTGTCTGCGCAGTTCTCGAAGGTCTTCTCCCTGTATTGAGGAGAAAAGTGGAATAAGGCATCCTCTTTCCCAAGTGTTCTCATACTTGAAGAGCCAAGGACTGCCCAAGAACATGAATCATAAGGCAGTGCAAGTGGGTCATGGGACAGTGCCCAGGTAAAGGGACTTGAAAGGGGAGCCTGCTACCACCATGCCTCCCAGGGGCTACATGGAAATGAGGGGAAGTATGGAAGGACACTAAGAAAGCCTGGAGGGACTAGGTACCGGGGACTGACCTGGGGCTGCAGGAAGAGGTGGCAGTGGGCAGGCAGCCCATCCCGCCCAGCCCGCCCAATCTCCTGCACGTAGCTCTCAATGCTTCCAGGGAGCCCGTGATGCAGCACAGCCCGTACATCTGGCCGGTCCAGGCCCATCCCAAATGCCACTGTGGCTACCACCACCCGTAGCCGGCCCTGCATGAAGGCTCGCTGTATCCGCCGACGCTCCGAGGCCGATAGGCCAGCATGATATGCCTCTGCCACAGCCTCTGGCAGCCGCCCTGCGAAAAAGAACAGGAACGTTGGGAGTCAGGTTTATTAATAACTAATCACATGCACAAGTGACTGTGATATGAGTAACCCTAGTATTTACATAGCATTTTAGTGCAAATAGTATTTTTCCAGTTGACATCGGATGACACATACTTGGAGAGAATCATAGCATCTCGGGATTTGGAGACTCCTCACTGATCAAAGGGAGAAGCTGATGCCAGAGGGGGAGGGGGCCCAACTACAGTCACATAGCTGGGATTCAAACTCTGGTCTTCTGGGTCCAAGGTCAGGCTGAAACTCAGACTCAGGTGCTTTGGCGCACCTCTTTGCACCACTTTACAGGGACTAGAGGCCAGAACAGGGAAGAAGGACTCCTAGAGGATCTGAGGCAGACTCAGAATCTCTGCTTTGTGGGAAAATCTGCCCTGGGAAGGGAGGCTCCCCGGCTTCCCCCACAAAAAGGAATGTGTTTGGGCTTTGGCCTAAAGCTCTGGCTCTGACCTAGGAAAAAATGCTTTGGTGGGCCAGTGGTCAGACCAGCACATGTGGAGCTTGGCCTTGGGAATCTCTTCTCAGTTTGGCTGAGTCCATATATTTGGTTTCTTCTCTTCAGGGAAGGGCTAGGACTAGAAGGACCAACCAATGCTGGTGGGAATAGAGTATTTTCCCTATTCTTGACCTTATTAGGCAAATTATTTCACTTCTCTGGGCTTTGGTTAATTGGTCTGTCAAGTGAGGAGGTTAGACTAGGCAGCTGGTGGTGTAGTGGAAAGATCTCAGGGCCTGGAGCTGGGAAGACTTGAGTTTGAATCCTGTGCCTCAGATACACACTGACTGTGACATTGGGCAAATCACTTAACTTGTGCCTCGGTTTCTTGACTATACAGTCAACAGCGTTGTTTTAAGGACCAAAATGAGATTTATTAATAGTGCTTTGCAAAGATGGCAGAGAGAAGCCAGGAAGTTGCCTGAGCTCTCCTGTGTTTCCCTCAAAAACAACATTAAATCAAGCCTCTAAATGGATTCTGGAACTATAGAACCTACCAAAAGACAGAGGGACACACTTTTCTTAGTTAAGATAATTTAGAAGACTTCAGGAAAGGTCTGTCTCACTTGGGCGAAAGGGGAGGGCAGCTCAGCACAGCTGAGAGTGGTAAGAAGCTCGCAACAGTGACCCCTGTGCTCCAGAAGCACACTTCAACTTTATGAGTTTAAAAATAGGCTACAATATGAGTAAGAAACAAAAAAGGACCCTTACCATTGAAAGCTTCTATGGTGAAAGGGAAGACCAAAACACAAACTCAGATGAGTTTGTCAAAATGCCTACAAGTGAAGACTCAAGTGAGAAGATTATTTTGCTTCAAGCCCAAAAGGCCTTCTTTGAAGAGCTCAAAAAGGCTTTTAAAAATCAAATGAGGGGGCGGCTAGGTGGCGCAGTGGATAAAGCACTGGCCTTGGATTCAGGAGTACCTGAGTTCAAATCCAGCCTCAGACACTTGACACTTACTAGCTGTGTGACCCTGGGCAAGTCACTTAACACCCATTGCCCTGCAAAAAAAAAACCAAAACAAAAAACAAAAAATCAAATGAGAGGGGGCAGCTAGGTGGCACAGTGGAAAAGGCACAAGCCCTGGATTCAGGAGGACCTGGCTGTTGTGACCCTGTGAAAGTCACTTAATCCTCATTACCCTGCCCCCAAACCAAAAAACAAACAAAAATCAGATGAGAGGAGGAAGAAAAAATGGGGAAAAAAGAAGAGAAATGAGAGTTAAGAAACACAAAAATTGATCGTAGAAAACAATTCTTTAAAAAATACAGTTGGCCGGGGGGGGGGGGGGGGCAGCTAGGTGGCGCAGTGGATAAGGCACTAGCCTTGGATTCAGGAGGACCTGAGTTCAAACCCAGCCTGGAAAAAAAAAGAAAAGAAAAGAAAAAATACAGTTGGCCAAATGGGAGAGAAAACTGGCCAAGTGGAAAAGGAGATGCAAAAGCTAACCTAGGAAAATAATGCCTTAAAAATTAAAATTAGGCATATGGAAGCTAATGGCTCCATGAGACACCAAGAATCTGTCAAGCAGAATCAAAAGACTGAAAAAAATAGAAGAAAATGTGAAATACCTTATTGGAAAAATAACTGACCTGGAAAATAGATCCAGGAGAGATAATCTAAGAATTATCAGACTACCTGAAAGCCATGATCAAGAAAAGAGTATAAATACCATATTCCAGGAAATTATCAAGTAGAACTGCCCTGATATACTAGAATCAGAAGATAAAATCATCATTGAAAGAATCCATTAATCACCTCCTAAAAGAGACCCCAAAAGGAAAACTCCAAGGAACATTGTAGCCAAATTCTAGAATTATCAGTGAAGGAGAAAATAGCTGACACAGCCAGAAAGAAGCAATTTAAATATGATGGAGCCACAGGATGACACAGGACCTGGCAGTTTCAACATTAAAGGATTGCAAGGCTTGGAATATGATATTCCAGAAGACAAAGGAGCTTGGATTACAACTAAGAATCAACTACCCAGCAAAATTGGATATTATCTTTCAGGGGAAAAGATGGACATTCAGTGACATAGGGGACTTCCAAGGTTTCCTGAAGAAAAGTCCAGAACTGAACAGAAAATTTGATCTACAAATATAAGACTCAAGAGAAGTATAAAGAGGTAAACAGGGAGGAAAACAAGTTGTTCAATGAGGCTAAACTGTTTACATACCTATGAGGGAGGATAATACTCATGGGATCTATATCTCTATTAAGGTATTGTTATTAAATTGGCTTTGATGTGATGATATAAAGAAACTTAAGGGGCAGAATAAAAGGAGAATGGGGGAAGGGAGGGAGGAGGAGGTGGAATAGGGTTAATTACATCATATGAAAAGGCACAAAAAAAGCCTATTACAATAGAAGGGAGGGATGAGCATTGTTTTAAGCTTACTCTCATCAGATTTGGTTCAGGGAGGGAATAACATCTATTTGTTTAAAGAAACTTAACCTACTCTTTTGTTTGTGTGTGTGTGTGTATAAGAATGAGGATTAAGTGACTTGCCTAGGGTCACACAGCTAGTAAGTGTCAAGTATCTGAAGCTGGATTTGAACTCAGGTCCTCCTGAACCCAGGGCTGGTGCTTTATCTACTGTGCCACCTCGCTGTCCCTAGCTTACTCTTTAAGAAAGTAAAAGGGTAAGGGGGAAAGGGCATTGATAGAAAGGAGGGCAGAAGCAGGGGAAAAAAGGGGAAAGAAAAGGAAGGACAGTTGATAAAAAAGAGGGCAGACTGAGGGAGGCAGTCATCAGAAGCAAAACACTGGTGAGGAGGAATAGGGTGAAAAAAAGTACAAAGGAGAAATGAGGATTGAGGGAAATTTATATTAAGAATATATTGGAGGGGCAGCTAGATGGCGCAGTGGATAGAGCTCCGGCCCTGGATTCAGGAGTACCTGAGTTCAAATCCGACCTCAGACACTTAACACTTACTAGCTGTGTGACCCTGGGCAAGTCACTTAACCCCAATTGCCTCACCAAAAAAAAAAAAATCTCTCTCTCTCTATATATAAATTCATAAATATATATACACACACACATATATATGTATGTATATATATTGGAGGGGGCAGCTAGGTGGCAGTTAATAATCTTAACTGTGATTGTGAATAGGATGAACTCTCCCATAAAATGGAAGCAAATAGCAGAGTGGATTAAAAATCAGAATCCTACAATATGTTATTTACAAGAAACACATTTGAAGCAGAAAGATACACACAGAGTAAAGGGAAGGAGGCAGAATATGCTTCAGTTGAAGTAAAAAAAGCAGGGGTAATAATTCTTATCTCAGACAAAGCAAAAGCAAAAATAGATCTAATTAAAAGAGATAAGGAAGGAAACTACATCTTGCTAAAAGGTATGATAGATAATGAAGTAATATCAATAATAAACATGTATGTGCCAAGTGGTATAGTATCCACTTTCTTAGAGAAGTTATATGAGTTACAAGAGGAAATAGACAGCAAAACTAAACTAGTGGGGGATCTGAACCTTTCCCTCTCAGAATTAAATAAATCTAACCACAAAAATAAATAAGAAGTTGGGGCAGCTAGATGGCACAGTGGTTAAAGCACCGGCCCTGGATTCAGGAGTACCTGAGTTCAAATCTGGCCTCAGACACTTAACACTTATTAGCTGTGTGACCCTGGGCAAGTCAATTAACCCCCATTGCCCCACCAAAATAAATAAATAAATAAATAAATAAGGAGGTGAATAGAATGTTAGAAAAGTTAGATACGATAGATATCTGGAGAAAACTGGAGATAGAAAGGAATATACCTTTTTCTCAGTGACACATGGCACATACTCAAAAACTGACCATGTATCAGGCCACAAAAACCTCATAGTCAAATGTAGAAAGGCAGAAATAGTAAATGCATCATTCTCAGATCACAATGCAATAAAAATTACATGTAATAAAGAGCCATGGAAAGGTAGACTGAAAATTAATTGGAAACTAAATAATCTAATCCTAAAGAATGAGTGGGTCAAACAACAAATCATAGAAACAATCAATAACTTCATCCAAGAGAATGACAATAATGAAACATACCAAAACTTATGGGATGCAGCCAAAATAGTGCTTAGGGGAAATTTTATATCTCTAAATGCTTACATGAATAAAAAAGAGAAAGAGGAGATCAATGAATTGGGCACGCAACTAAAAAAGCTAGAAAAAGAACAAATTAAAAATCCCCTTTTAATTACTAAATTAGAAATCCTGAAAATCAAAGGAGAAATTAATAAAATTGAAAGTAAGAAAACTATGGAATTAGTTAATAAAACTAAGAGCTGGTTTTCTGGAAAAAAAATAAATAAAATAGACAAACCTTTGGCTAATTTGATTTAAAAATAAGAAAGAAGAAAAACAAATTACCAGTATCAAAAATGAAAAGGGTGAATTCACCACCAATGAAGTAGAAATTAAAGCAATAATTAGGAACTATTTTGCTCAACTGTATGCCAATAAATCTGACAATCTAAATGAAATGGATAAATATTTACAAAAATACAAACTGCCCAGGTTAACTGAAGAGGAAATAAAATCCTTAAATAAGCCCATATCAGAAAAAGAAATTGAACATGCCATTAATGAACTCCCTAAGAAAAAATCTCCAGGGTCAGATGGGTTTTCAAGTGAATTCTAACAAACATTTAAAGAATTTAAAGAACTACTTCTAATACTATACAAATTATTTAGAAAAATAGGTGAAGAAGTTCTACCAAATTCCTTTTATGACATAAATATGTTGATACCTAAACCAGGCAGAGGCAAAACAGAGAAAGAAAATTAGAGACCAATTTCCATAATGAATATTTTATTTATTTATTTTTTGGGGGCAGGGCAATGGGGGTTAAGTGACTTGCCCAGGTCACACAGCTAGTAAGTGTCAAGTGTTTGAGGTCGGATTTGAACTCAGGTCCTCCTGAATCCAGGGCTGGTGCTTTATCCACTGTGCCACCTAGCTGTCCCCTGATCCAACTATTCTGGAGAGCAATTTGGAACTATGCCCAAGGGGCTATGGGACTGTTCATAGCCTTGGACCCACTATTAGGTCTGTATCCCTAAGAAACCACAGAAGAGGGAAAAGGACCCACATGTACAAGAATATTTATAGCAGCTCTCTTTGTGGTGGCAAAGAATTGGAAATCGAGGGAATGCCCATCCATAGGGGAATAGCTAAACAAGTTGTGGTATATGAATGTAACGGAATACTATTGTGCTATAAGAAATGATGAGCAGGAGGATTTCAGAGAAACTGATGCTGAGTGAGAAGAGCAGAACCAAGAGAACACTGTATACAGTATCAGCAACTCTATCATCACTGTTCCAATTTAGCTCTAAATCCTATGATCTCAGGCCCTGCTTCCCTCAAGGCCTCACCTCTGGGTCCTGGGGATTCTGCAGAAGGTTCTAGGTACTGAGATTCCTGAAGACATGTCCGGATCAGTGCAGCCACACGCACGGTCTCATCTCTCCGGTTGCAGTACACAATGATGGAGCCTAGAGCTCGAAACCGTTCTCCCTGTAGCAGGGTCACAAGGGCCTGTGTAAAGAAAGGACCCTTCTCTTAGAGCTGAAGGGAATTATAACTGGGTGTATAAAAACTTTCTTTTTTGTTTCTCTAGAAATATTGTGAAATAATGCTTCCCCAGCCTAAAACCCTTTCCAGACTTTTTTTCTTTTCTTTTTTTGGGAAATGGATTAAGGATGATAGTTAAACTTGACTCTGATTAAGATCATTGCTCTCCCCACCCCTGAAGGGACAAGAGTTTGGACCTAACCAGGGAATTGACTTCTGCCACTGAAAGGCAGGCAGCCGGTCTCTAACTCCTATTCAATTTAGATTCTTGGTATACATCTCTGAGAAGAGCCCTGCTGATTTTTTTTTTTTGTGGGGCAATGGGGGGTTAAATGACTTGCCCAGGATCACACGGCTAGTAAGTGTCAAGTGTCTGAGGCCAGATTTGAACTCAGGTCCTCCTGAATCCAGGGCCGGTGCTTTATCCACTGTGCCACCTAGCTGCCCCCCTGCTGATTTTTTGAGGTTAGTGGTTCAAGGGGAATGGGATAGGAACTTGATTCTCACCTCTTCTTGAATTCTTACCCAGATTCTATTTTAACATCTATTTTTTTTTCTTTGTTCAAGATTCTTGTAAATATTACCTAAAATCATTTTGGGGCAGTCACATTGGCAGGCATGGGGGATTATACCATTTTGTATATTTCTCTCTCCAAACTAAAAATTACTTTGATGTGGAATTAATGATGAATTCAGTATATTTGTTTCTGACAGACTTGAGCCTTGAAATGCAAAGTACACTATAAGTAGTAATATTTTTCTTTGACAGATTATCTAGCTCACCTGAGCTCTAGTTCCACAGAACCAAATATCTGCTTGACATCTCTACTTGAATGTCCTAGTGGCATCTCCAACTCAACAGCTCCAAAACGGAATTTACCAACTTCCCTCAAAACCCAAGCTGCAGCTCTTGTTGGTACCACCATCCTCCAAGTCACCCAGGCCTGAAACCCTGGGATTAGATTCTAAGAGGCAGAGGTGAGGAGGGAGTGCATTCTAGATGTGGGGGTAGTCTGTGCAAAAGTGAGGCTTGACAAGACAATTAGGGAGTGAGCTGCTGAAAGGAGTGAGGGGAAGGCAGGAATTCCAGGAAGAAGGAACATTGTAAACAAAGGCAGGAAATGTTCAGGGGACAGAGAGCAGAGTGGCTTGTCAGAAGTTTAGATTATGTAGAGAGGAATGGTGGGAGATAGGGGAGTGTCAGGCTGCAAAGGACCTTGAGTACTAAACAAAAAGGCATTAGGGAGACAGTGAAGGGTTTTGAACAAAAAATCCATGATAAGTGGAGAGAGTGTTAGATCTTTTCTTAGGGGCTTGCTGGCTGTGATTGTAGGCAAGCCACAGCCTTTCAGAGTGCCAGTCTCTTCTGTGATATGAGAACGATACCTGTGCTACATACCTCACAGGGCTGTTGTGAGGAAAGCACCATCGAAATCTGAGTCATGATTATGCAGAAGGAATATTTGTCTGGCAGAGTATGAAGGCTGGATAGGAAGGGGAGGCTATAGCCAGAATCCAGGTGAGTGAGTGGTCATAAGGTCAATAGTCTTAGCTTGGGGCACTGGTGCTAAGCAGTAGGAAGTCAGTTTACCAAGTCTTTTGGAGGATACAGATATCAGCCAGACATGACGAAACTGGCCTCGGGAAACCAAACAGGGCAGGGAGAACAGCATAGACATTTGTTTTAGTAGTAGCAGAAGACAGAGCCAGCTGGCCAATGCTTCACCTGTTCCAAGAGGAGCTGTCTTTTCTACGCCATAAGCTCAGAAGACTGCAGTTACTGTAGTACCGCTGGAAGAGGCCAAGGGAATACCCTAAAACAATTAGGACCCCACAACTGGCAGGGTCCTGGCCAAAAGATGTGAGGGAAATACACCATCTGTAGGAGAGGGGGTGGCAATGTTTGAAGGGTGGCTGCTGGGTCCAGCATCAGGTGTCCTGTGTTTCTCTCTTAATCAGAATAGCTCATATTCACAGAATGCTCTAGAATCTGCCAAGCACTTGCCTCACCACCTCCTAGTCAGGTAGCCAGTGGAAGTACTAAAAAAAAAATATTTTTTTGGGGCGGGGCAATGGGGGTTAAGTGACTTGCCCAGGGTCACACAGCTGGTAAGTGCCAAGTGTCTGAGGCCTGATTTGAACTCAGGTACTCCTGAATCCAGGGCCAGTGCTTTATCCACTGCGCCACCCAGCTGCCCCCTGGAAGTACTCAAATTTATAGACAAGAAAGCCAGAGTTTGGAAAAATGAAGTCATAGTCACAGAACAGACTGGAACCTAGGCTTCCTAATTTCAATAAAAAAATGTTATAAAGACTCTGCAGAGAATGATACCAGGGATTTCTTAAACTCAGAAGGATTCTCCCTTAAGTCTTTCTTAGAAAGACTGGGATAAACTGTAAGTAAAGCTGGGCTGTGAGGTTCTAATTATAAACTGAAGGAAATTCGATCCCATAAGGCAAAGAGAGGATGCCAAATGAGGTCATAAGGCTTGCTACTATTTGTGGAGACTGGAAAAGTGGAGGAGCCAACAGATTGGGATAGGTGACTCACATGGATAGTGAGCCACACTGGGTGGTGAGGAAATAAGGGGTCACTCAAAGGCTGGAAAGTGCTCGTGGCTGATGGAAGAACACATGAACCTAAGATTCTAGAAAAGGAGAGTAGAGGTGACCTTTCTCTACACGTCCCATTGACCCCATCTCATTTCTTCTTCAATAAGCTGCTGCTCCCTCGATCAATCCTACCTCTTTAATGTTCAATTTCTATTTACCAGTTCCTTACCTGCTGCCTTCAGACATGCCTGACTCCCCACCATTAAAATATTTTTTTTATTAGATCCTATCGTCCTCTGAAGATAGTTTCCTGCATCTGACCTCCCTTCCTCTGCCAAGCTCTTAGAGAAAGCTATCTCTACTCATTACCTCCACTTGCTCTCACTCACTCCTTAACCCTTTGCAATCTGATTTCCACCCCTACCACTCAAGTGAAACTGTTCTCTCCAAAGTGACCAAGGACCTCTTTTTTTTTTTTTTTAAGTGAGGCAGTTGGGGTTAAGTGACTTGCCCAGGGTCACACAGCTAGTAAGTATTAAGTGTCTGAGGCCAGATTTGAACTCAGGTATTCCTGACTCCAGGGCCGGTGCTCTATCCACTGCGCCATCTAGCTGCCCCGGCCAGGGACCTCTTAATGGCCAAATTTGAGGATTCGTTTCCAGTCCTCATACTTCTCTGTCTCTCTGTCTGATATTGTTAACAGCCTCCTCCTTCTCCTGGATATTCTCTGGGTGTCACTGTTTTCTTCTGCTTCTCATCTAACCTGTCTGACCACTCTATATGTCCTTCTCCTTTGCTGGCTTGTGATCCATATCACACCGCAGCACTGTCCTGGATTCTCTCATCTCGGCCAGATCTCTCATGGATTTAACTTCCCCCCTACACAGATGACTCCCAGAACTCTCCTTCCAGGGTCCCAGGCCTGTATCACAAACTGTTAGACATTTCACACAGGCATCTTAGACTCAACATGTTCAAAACAAACTCATTGTCTTTTCCCCTAAAGCCAACCTTCTTGCAAACTTCTGTTAAGGCACCAGCGTGCTTCTGTTATCCCAGTATTGTAACCCTGTTATCATGCTCTAATCCTCTCTTCCACTTATCCTGCAAACCAAGCGGTTCTTAGCTCTTGCTCTTTCTGTCTCCACATCATCCCTTGCGTCCAACCATTTCTTTTATTTGAATAGCCACCACCTGAGTTCAGGCCTCATCACTTTGCGACTGGACTACTGCAATGGCCTCCCAAGTGATCTCCTTGCCTCAAGTCTCTTCCCAGTCCAAACCATCCTTCACAAAGCTGCCAAAGACCTTGTTCTTTGAACAAGGATGTTTAACCCTTAATTCAACACACTCTATTGCCTCTAGCATAAAACAAATTCCTCTGCTTGTCATTTAAAGTCCTTCACAACTAGGCCCCAGCCCATGTTTTGAGCTTCCTTTTGCATTCTGAGATGCGGTCAAACTGGTTCTCTCTCTTCTTCACACATGTTTTTGCCCTAGCCATCCCAGACTCCTGGAATACCATCCCTGCTCATCTCCTCTTCAGAGAATGTCTCACTTCCTTTGGAGTTGGCTCAAGAACCATCTTCAACATGAAGCCTTTCCTGACTCTCTCCCCTTAATGCCCCCACTTCCTAACTGCCTGGTATTTATTCCACCTAGAATTACGAATGCATATGTTGCCTCTTCAGAATAGAAACTCTCTGGGAGAAGGGATTGCTTAATCTTTTACCCTTTTATACCAGCATCCAGCACATTTTTGTCACTGTTATCTAGTGCTTATCATGGTGTTTGGTGGGTGCATCATAAATGCTTGTTAGTGGACTGATTGGTAAACTGTACCCAACCAGGAAGAGTATCCACCAAGGAACATTATACAGGATCTGCCTGGCTGGGGAGAGGGCTCCCTCACTGAGGTAGAACACTCCATACCTCTCTAATGCACTTAAGTCATAATCCACCATAGCATATATATATAGCCTCCCCAAATTTTTGAAGAATTTTTGAAGAAGGGGTGGGGCAGCTAGGTGGCGCAGTGGATAGAGCACCAGCCCTGGATTCGAATCCAGCCTCAGACACTTAACACTTACTAGCTATGTGACCCTGGGCAAGTCACTTAACCCCAATTGCCCTGCAAAAAAAGAAAAGAAAATGGAAGGGGGCTAAAAAGGATGGCCTTCCAAGTTGTTTCTCTTGTCCAAAAACAAGCAGGGGAACCCAGGAATGTGTCTTGAACAATGCTTCCTTGTGAACTGCAAAAATGCTTGTGCACGAGTGGACTGTTACGGCCAATCTGTTCTTTGGACAGATGTAAGAATGCAGTAGCCAGGAATACTTGGATGTCCAATCCCTGTGATTGCTACTTTGGGAGCCGGATCTGAAAAATTCCTGACAGTGGGAAAGGCTGAGAAATGCCATTTGCTAGAAAAATGTCCTGCCTTAAAGTTTCATTTGCCAGTATGGGAAGCAACAAGGTAAACAAAACTCATCATGCCTAATCACTAGCCAAAGTGATGATGCTCTTTCTCATTAAAGGTAGGTTTGTTAAAGACAAAAAACTGTCATGGAGAACAAGTGTGGTGTGTAGTCAAAAAAATTGGGGTCCTGGTGTTGGAAGATCTGGGCTGAAGTTCTGGTTTTGAGACTTAGTAGGTGGCCACTGGGGAACAAAAGGCTAGACAAACAAAAGACATGAATATTGCTGTGTCCTAAGAAGTGAATATGAAAGAATTTGGGGAAGCAAGGAGCGCTAAGGTGAACTGATGTAAAATGAAATAAGAAGAAAGAAGGCAATATACACAATGACTACAACAATGCAAATAGAGAGAAAAAGAAACTGAACACTGTATAATTATAATGTCCAGGCTAGGCCCTGGAAGAGAGCTGAGAAAAATGCATCTCCCTGCTGTAAATTGCACAGGTTGGGGACTATGGGTCTGGAATATTGCATACAGGGTTGATGTACTGGCTAGTGTTGCTGAACTGTTTTTTGTCTTTCTTTGAAAATCTCTGATAGAAAGGATGACTTGCTAGGTACAGGATGGGAACAAATATATTTTGAAACAAATGTGATATTAAAAAAAAAAGACATCAATAAAAATAAGACAAAATTAAAAGAACAAAATCCTTTTTAAAAAAAGATAGAATAAGGTGATGATAACAACACTCCTTACCAGGCAGGGTTGCTGCAAGGAAAGAGCTCTTTAAACTGTAAAGCATCACAGGAATGATAGTTATTCTGTGGGGATGAACAACTCCCTTGGTTTTTAGAGGAGAAATAAGTGAAGAGATAACCTTTCCTTCACAACTGTCAGGAATTTTATGTTGGTACAGGCTCGGGGATTGTTAGAGCTGGACAGGACTTCCCAGAACCAGCTTTTGGAATGTTGCTGTGATGAGTTAGAACTAAAAGCAAACTCTAGTCAGGTCCTGGGATCTCTGTTCTTGCTCCTTCCTCACTGGAGCAGCACGCTTCTTCACAGTCTGCAGTCTGGTTGGTGATGGCTCAGTATAGGTAGTAGCTGCTTGGAGAGGGAACCAATTCTAGCCAGGTGAACCCTGTCTTTTGCCTCCAGGAGAAGCAACCTACCTGGTCCTTGTCTCTATCCAGGGAGACTGAGAGGTGCAGATTGGGGGGGATGGTGGCCAAGTGTGCCTCAAAGATGGCTTCCTCTGGGATTCCCAGGTGCTGGCCCACATCCCTGGCAGTGGCAAGGGTGGCGGTGGCTGTGAGGCCCAGGAAACAGCGCACACCCAAACGCTCTCGTAACACCTGGCAAAGGAGAGTTGGCCAAGACTCAGAGGGAAGCTGAATAATTCTAACCCTCTTCCCAAAGAGCCCATCCCTGAGTTCTAGAGCTACTTCTTTGCATTAGCTTCTTAGGGGGACTTCAATCTTTCCTTGTAATTCCACACCCCCTCCCTTCTAATTGCCTCTTTGACCCTCCCCTTCCCCAACTTCCCAGGGCCCCACCTTACAAAGCCGAAGATAGCAGGGCCGGAAGTTGTGGGACCACTGGGAGAGACAGTGAGCCTCATCGATGCAGGCAAATGCCACAGGGGGCAGCCGGGCTGCAGATGGAAGGTAGCTGAAGCCTCCGGCCCCAGCCCCAACCACTGCCTCTGGGGATAAAAGCAGCACCTGTGCCTTGCCCATCATCACCTGCAAGAGGCCCCATTCTAGTCAGACAAACACATACCACATGCTTTTCCCCCCAGAGGGCTCCCCCAAAAGAACCAGCTTTCCTAGGTAGGATTTTAGCAGCCCAAGTGAGTCAGAGGGTCCAGGGCCTCATTCTCTGGCCAGGTTAGCAGTCTGGGGCAGCCTGGGAAGGTAGACGCCAGCCTGAAAAGAAGCTCAGGTGAGGTCTCCTGGGGGTGGAAGGCCAAAGCACCTTCTCTTTCAGCTCCCAGATGACTGACCTTCTCCAAGGCTGCCTCTCTTTGCTTCCTGGTCATGTTGGAATGAATACAGACAGCTTTCAGTCCCCGGGGCAATCCTGATACCTGTTGGATGCACAGGCTGTCAGTGGCATAGAGTACAATGAGGGGCCAGCTTCATTCCTACCCTGGGGAACCCCAGAAAAGCAGGGGCAAAGCCAGAAGTTCCTGGTCTTGTAACAGCTCACTGTTCTGCTCAGAACCACTGGCTGAGTCTTTGGCCAGGACACTAACATAAGATGCCCAGTTCCCAGCCTTGTTCTAGGCCATGAGTGGGGAGGGAAGGAAATAAAGGCACATCCCTGCTCCAAGGAGCTTCCTATTCAGGTGAGGTAGATGAGATGAGCGTATATGCACAGACAGGTGACAGAGAAATGTGTAGACATGAGCAATGAAAAGATGACAAGGAAAAAAATTAAATTAAAATAAAACAAAATGAGGGGACAAAAAGAACAGATGACAAGTGGAGGCCCTCGGCACTAGGGGTACATGGACAAAGAAGCAGGAGTCAGGAGAGGCTTCTTGTTAAGGATGGGCCTCGAGATGGCTTTTAAAGGAGGTGAGGGGCATGGTTTGGCCAGATTTGGGGAACCATGGGAGAAGTACTCCCCACAGGGAGGGCCTAGGACCGAATCCTTTATGACATCCATAGTTAATCGATTTCATGCAAGAGAAGAGCTGGGTAAGACATTGTGAGGGATATGATTTCGAGAAGCAGGTGGTTTGGTGGCCAAGTGGAAAGACCAAAACTGGTCTGTCCTTCCCTTTGGAGACCACTTTTGTTGAGCGGCGGCTCTGCAAAGTGCCTCAGGTCAGAGCTTCCAGGACTAAGAGCTTTGGAGGCCATGAGAATCAGGACAGGGCAGAGAGCAGAGAGAAATACAGGGAGTTAAAGGACACAAAAGCTTCTAGGGTCCCAAAGCCCTCTGGGAGACCCCTCAAGGACACAAAATAGAAGGGCGGATATCATGCAGTCTGGGGTGGGGGAGCAGGCTCAGGGGTTCTCCCACCCCAGGGATGAACATTTGGTGCTTGTGGCTGCTCACCTGATCATCCATGAGTGACACAAGGGGCGACACGACCAATGTAATGCAGCAGCTGCGTTGGGCATAGAGGACAGCTGGGAGCTGATAGCACAAGGACTTCCCCATGCCCGTGGGTAGCACTACCAGGGTGGAAAGGCCTGGAATAGACCACAATAACCTGTCTCCTGAGAAAGAGGGAAGCAACAGCCCCCAGGCACCTCTACCACAGAGGCAGCCGAGCCCAATTATCTCCATCCAATGGCCCATCAGAAATAAGTCACGCTTGGTACCATGTCCTGTTTTCAGGATCCCTCAGTGCCAGCTTAGAGCATGGCCCCTTTCAGACCCGTAAATTGGACAAGCCAGCTAGGTCTAGGGAGCATCGTTGAAGGCCCAAAGCTGTCTCCTCCCACTTTATCTCTCAGGCCTCGGTTTTTGGGGAGAAAGCAGAAGAATGAGGGATCAGGGAAGGGTCCTAGCACCAATGCCCTGCTCAGTCAGTAAAACTGAAGGGGATGTTCTGGAGGGGTAGGAGGCCTGTGTGCTCTGGAGCTCTCTGGCTCCAAGGAAGGGGCTTCTTGGTGCCAGGGAGATGATCCTGTTGAGAAGTGCTCACCAGAGAGAATCCTCATAATGGCAGCCTCTTGCCCAGGGCGGAATGTGTGGTGACCAAACTGGGTCAGAGTCTCAAACACCTCTGATGGGGTCTCTGCAAGAAACGTGACATCAGCAGGGCATAGAGAATTTTTTTGTTGTTGGTTCATTGTTGTTGTTGTTGTTTTTTTTGCAGGGCAATGAGGGCTCTTTATTTTCTTTTTCTTTTCTTTTTTTTTTTTGGTGGGGCAACAAGGGTTAAGTGACTTGCCCAGGGTCACACAGCTAGTAAGTTTCAAGTGTCTGTTCAGGTCCTCCTGAATCCAGGGCTGGTGCTTTATCCACTGTGCTGCCTAGCTGCACCAGGGCTTAGAAAATCAAACCTGACAAAGCACCCTTGCCCTCTAGGCAGCCTACTATGACGCAGGGGAGAAGAGGAAGAGCAGGAAGAAGCACTTACATAATACCTACTATGTACCAGGCACTGTGCTAAGTGCTTTACAGACATCATCTCGTTTGATCCTCACAACAGTTGAGGGAACTAAGGCAAATGAGGTTGAGTGACTCAGCCAGGATAACATAGTTAGAAGGTGTCTGAGGCTAGATTTGAACTCAAGGTCTTCCTGATTCTAGACCCAGCCCTCTATCCACTATGCCACCTAGCCACCTCTGTACACAGGAAGGCAAAACCGGATAAAGTTCATGCCTGGGCTTCAGGGTAGTTCAGTCCACAAGCATTTACTAAGCCCTTACTCTACAGCAGGCATTGTACTAGGGGCTGAGGATAGAGACAGATGCAAAAGGGCTCTTGCCCTCCAGAAGTTTACATTCTAGAGGGGCTGTACCCATAGGTACACCAAAGGAGCACTGGGCAGGCACCTCGGAGGGGAAGGCACCAGCAGCTGGGGACCGGGGAAGGCTCCCAGCAGAAGGAGCCACTGGAGCCAAGCCTCTCATAGGAAACGGGTTCAAAGATGCAGAAGGGAGGAGGAAGAGCCTTCCAGGCATGGCGGCAGTACAAAGGCATGGAGAAATGAGATGGAATACTGTGTGCGAGGGAGAGCAAGCCTGGCATGGCTGGACAAGAGGGTGCGCAGAGGCTGGAAAGCAGAGGTCAGGTTGTGATGAGTTTGAAAATCCAGAGAATTTTCTGTTTGATCCTAGGGGCAATAGGGAGTCAGTGGAGTTTCCTGAGGGGGTGGGCAGGGCAGCCGTATGGAGTAGACCAAGAATCCAGAGGTAACTAGGGCCCAAACAAGGTAACAGATATGAGAGTGGAAAGAAAAGGGCCCATGTGAGAGAGATAAAGCAAGATCTGACCACTGATAGAATACCTGGGATGAGGAAGAGAGGGGAAATGAGGATGATACCACTAGGGGGAAGACAAGCAGTTCTGTTTTGAACATGTTAGGTTTGAGATGTTTGTGGGACTATTTTGAAATGCCCAGTAAGCAGGTGGTAATGAGGCACTGAAGGTCAGGAGACCAAGGCTGCCTACAACGACCCAGGAATCAGCTGAACAGAGATGGAACCCCTGGGAGCTGCAGAGGTCCCCAAAGGAGGCAGAGTACAGGAAGGTGGCATGACGTGAGTAATGATCCAGAAAAGCAGCCTGGAGATGGTAGCAAATGGGATGACAGGATCCAGTGAGGGATTTTTCAGGACAGGGGAAGATAGGTCTACTTCCACCAAAGTGATTTATTGCAAAGAGCAGCGGATCTGGAGTCTTGGGTTCGAATCTAAGTTCCTTCAATTACCAACCACGTGGCTCTAGGCAAGTCACCTCACCTTTATAAGTCTCAGGCTTCTCATGATTAAAATGGGGACAAGGCTCCTTGCCCTGCCCAAATGGGGAAGTTGGTAGTAATAATAATAATAATAATAGCTAAACTTTATACAGTGATTTAAGGTTTGCAAAGCACTTTACAAACATTATCTCATCTTATCCTCACAGCAGTTCTGGGAGGTGCATGCTGTTCTTATTGCCATTTTACAGATGAAAAAGCCAAGGCCAACAGGGGTTAAGTAACTAGCCTGGAATCACAGAGCTGCAAAGTAGTTGAGAATGGATTTGAATTTAGAGCACAATCCACGGCGCCACCTAGTGGCCCCTGTGGTTGTGACAATCAAGTGAAATAGGTTCCTCAAAGTCCTTGGAAGTGTGAGGTGCTAGGTGGACAGATGCTGCCTGCCATTCCCGATTGTGGCCCCACGGCCTCTGCAGATGCAGAGAAAACACCACATCTGCTCTAGTTTGTGTCCAACAAGCTCTATACATCTCACCTGCCACCTGTCCGGAGGGCCCCAAGCCATATAGTGGTTCCACAGCTGGGGGAAGCGTGGGGGGTTCATACACCGGGACCCTTGGAGGCACCAGCTGCTCTGGCTGATATTGTCCGCTCCAGTCACCACTCTCTGGGACAAGAGAGACAGCTTTAACACAAAACAAGTCACCTTCGGGCTGTAAGCCCACACTAAAAGCCAGGGTTACCCCTTTAAAGAAAAGGCAGACACAGCAGACCCTGCCCACAATCTCCAGAGGCGAGGATGTCCCATTCCCATGGAGGGAGGGGGCACTGAGAGAGGACACCCCACCACACCCCTCAGACTGAGAGTCCTCATAGCCTGGAATGTTTCCGCAGAGAAAGGCCAGGGCAGGGAATGAACACAGTAGTTCCCACCTCTGGCCAATGGACCCCCACGGCCCTGGATCCCTGATGGGGTAGGGACAAAGGAGGCACAGACCTCTCTGCTCACTGAGTGAATGTTGGCTTTGAGGAAGTCAAGGGGCCAACTAAGCCTCTTCTGTTCTGTCTCTATCCCCAGCCCTGCCCACCCAGCTCCAGGTACCACAAACAGCTCACCAGGGACCTTGCTGGAGGTAGTACTGACTCTTTGCGCCACCTCCTCCAGTGTGGGAAGGGGAGGCTCCTCCTCATTATCCTCCTGTTCTCCGGGGGCCTTACTGTCTCCCTCCTCAGGAGGCTGGTGATAGGTGAGAACTGCAGGAGAGGGAGCTCTCAGCATCATTTCCCTCAGGCTTTCCTCTCCCCCCCCACCCATCCCCTAACACTTATGGTCTCCATTTTTTTTTTTTTTGGGTGGAGCAATGAGGGTTAAATGACTTGCCCAGGGTCACACAGCTAAGTGTCAACTGTCCAAGGCTGGGTTTGAACTCAGGAACTCCTGAATCCAGGGCAGGTGCTTTATCCACTGCGCCACCTAGCTGTCCCCTCCAATCTTTTTTGATTGTGCACCACTACCAATAAAAAAAATTCTGAACAGAAACCCTCCGTATATTTATATTTAGAAATTAGACACTTGTACACTGTGCAATTTACTCTGTTCTACCCAAAGCAGAAATAGGGGCAGAGTGGCATGGGGCTTTTACTCACTGATCACTGTCCCCAAGGGCAAACCTGAACTGAAGCTACAGTGCTGCCCATGCCCAGCCTCATACGGGCTGGAACATGGGCTTCCTTCACAAAGAGTCTCTGTCCTTGGACAGAAGAAAGGACAGGATCCAGTGGGTAGTGTAGCTACTCCATAGCAGAATATAAGCAGGCCTGGCAGAGGTACCCAAGGGCAGTCCTACCATGGTACTCCCTGTGAGCACCTGAAGCCTTACCTCTTCCAGGGCACTGGGAAGCCCAGTGACCAGCACCCCCACACTTGAAGCAGGAATCTTTCCCCCGATCTCTGGGCCAGCCACCCCCAAACTGCTCGCCTTTCATCTGCCACTTCTTCTTCCATATCTGACAGTGAGGAGACACAAGAAGTAAATCTGAGGATTGGGCCTCTGGAACGTAATTATTCTTGGGGCACACTAGGGTCTCAATCTCCCACGAAGTGGCCTGGTACCCTTATATTTCCTGTCTCCGTGGGAAATATACTTCTTTTGTTTTGTTTTGTTTTGGTGAGGCAATTAGGGTTAGGTGACTTGCCCAGGGTCACACGGCTAGTAAGTGTCAAGTGTCTGAGACCAGATTTGAACTCAGGTTCTCCTGAATCCAGGGCTGGTGCTTTATCCACTGCTGCCAACTAGCTGCCCCTTTTTTCTTTCTTTCTTTTTTTTTTTTGAAATATACTTCTTTATGAGCGCCTGAGCTGAGGTCAGTGCCTTACCCAGGGTGAGAAAGAGAGGTCAGGGGCCACTTACCTGCTTACGGAGTTGGTTACCCCGCTGACCAAAGCCCCTAACATAACATTTCTTCTTTAAGTTGAGGCGTACAAAATTACCATTGGCCTTGGGGAATGTCCTGAAAGAAACCCAAAGTGGAGGAACTCAGAAGCCCCACCACCAGTGTGACAGCCTCCAAACCAATATTAGTGTTGAACCCCAAGCCCTGAGACAGTGACTGCCAGTTTGAAATCTATCTTCCCAACCCAACCAGTGGGCAGTACCTGGGGGCTCTGGCCCCAGTGACAGTCTTGGCCATCTTCTGCACCACCATTTCCCCCAGAAGGTCTTCCTCAGGGATCTCCAGAGCTGCCCCTCTCCCACACTTCTTGTTGTGCTCCCCATCAGATTCGGGTACAGGCTCGCTCCTGAGCCTCGTCTTCCTGGTGCCAATTTTCTGATGCTTTGGAGTTCTATCTTGGCTCCCATCCCTCTGTCTCTTCTGAGTGGGATTTCTTTGCAATGTCCTGACCTTACTCACTGAAGGGGCCTCTTCTTTGCCAGGGAGCCTTGTTTCCAGGGTCTCGAGCAGTGGAGAGTCACCGAAACCATCACTCTCAGGGACTGATCTCAGGTCTACCCCAGCAGGGTGCTGGGGTTCCACGCTCTTCACCTGTTCTGGACAAGGGTCTTGGGCCTCAGTTGGTGAGTTCAGGGGAACGGAAGGCAAGTTGGAGTGTTCTATTTTTCCTAGCTTCTCTCTCACCTCCACCTGGCACCTTTGCAACCAGCCAGAATCCAGGGAGCTCAGCCTCTGGCCCAGGGTGTGTTGTAACTGCTTCAGCTTTTCAGGCTGGGGAATGGGCCTTGGTCCAAAGCCCCAGGGAGATAGGGGGGGCTTGAGCATGGCAGTGTCTTCTTCACAGGAGTTGGATATGTCTTCTGTTGGGGTAGGGGGAACTGATAAATGAGACTTTGGTGAGGGGCACCTCTTTGGCTGCTGTCTGCGTGGAAGTCGAGGTATCCGGCCTGAGGATGGTCCTGCCTGTGAAGGGTGGGGGGGAGCTGCCTCAGTTTCCTTTCCATACCCAAAAAGGAACAGCCCTTTGATTTCATAATCAGCTACACCAACCCCTTTCAGCTCTCTAGGCCTAAGCCATGACTACCCCATCCATCCAGAGAAGGTTCAAAGAAATCCACCTGGGAACAGAGAGATACATCAACAAAGATACCAGGCCAGATACATCAGTGTATTAATTGTGTAGATGAGAACAACCCTGTCTCAACTTGGTGAGTGAAAAGTTTGGAGTATGCTGCAAAGACACAGTTCCTAAGAAATAGCATAGCTTCTTTCTCTCTGGTCCGGTATTTTGGCCAATCATTCCCCCTCACTCCCACCTTCTACAAACTCCTAGGGAGGCTGTTCTAAGACTCTTTCTTCCCTGGGGCCCCCAAAACACACCTGCAGGACAGCTTTCAGGTTAGACTTGAGCTTCCTCCCATAACACTGCAAAGGCTCCTGGAGGGTGGCTGTCTGGGTGGGTCGTGGTGGCTTGGTCACATTCCTGTTCAGATGTGCACCCCAGCAGCCCAGCTCCGGCACCTGCCGAGAGGAGACAGACGAAAGCAGGACTGAAACCAAAGCAAGGTGGACGGAGAAAGAGTGGATAAGGTGGGACTACAGAGGAGGCTCTCACCCTGAGGGAGGCTAAGTGTGGTGTGGAATGGCAGCTGGGCGTAGTAGAGTGTACATTACCCTCAGAGTCAGAAAAGACCTGGGTTCAGATGCCAGCACTGCCTCTCATTAGCTGTGTCCCTGGGGAAATAATGAGCCTTCTCTCTGGGCCTCAGTTTCCCCATCTATAAGACAAGGGGGCTGTATGCAATCAATACTCTTTCCCAGCTCTAACATGCTGTGAGTCTCTTGCTGAAAAGAAGGATTTTTATGTTTGGCAAGCAAGGTTAAGCCTTATATGAAGACAAGGAGTGCCTTGGAACCTCACCAAGGGCCACCACCTTTCTTCCCCCACCCCGGAGCAGTCACAAAACCCTTCCCCAGGATCAGAGTTACAGAGGACAAGAGGCATCTAAACAGCAGGCTGGGGCACTGGTCTTAGCCCTTCCCACCACCATACTTAGGGACGAAATGGCCTCGGAGGTTGCTTCCAATGCTGAGATTCTGCAATGTTATTATTCCTTAAATGGGCTTTAGACAAAGCAAAGGAAAAAAAAGAGGAAAGAAAGATCATGTTTGAAGGTCACCTTTCACCTTTCTGGGCTTCAGGTTCCTGGTCGGTAAAATTCAATTCAATCAACACTCATTTAAAACAGACAAACTATTTTAAGGTCCCTCAAGGGCAAGTTGCATGCAATGATGCTTGGATGGAAGCTGGCGGCAGCCCATCACCAAGGGTAACCAGAATGGTAGAAAGTGCATAAAAGGACAGGGGAGAGCATGAACAGAGATGTGCTGGAAACAGATGATGGCCTGACTTGTCCATCTTGTATCTGCAAAGCACTGAAAGACCTAGAGAGAGGCCTCCCGCATATCAGGTACATTCTTTTTGGACAATTTATAGAGGACAGACAAAAACACATTTGATGAAAAGGCACAGATGGATTGCAATCTGTGCCAGTGGAAAGAAAGTGTGGCCATAATAATGAGACCGTGGCTCACTCTACTACAGTATCAGCAATAACCCTCCCAATTTTTATCTCAAAGTGGTGGGGGAAGGAGCAAAAGAGATCCTGAATGGAAAAGTGCTTAGAAGAGCCTCCAGCAATGTCAAGAAGATTGAGGTTAATTGGGGGTGGGGGTGGGGACAGCAGTGGAGGAAAATGGAACCCAAGGTTAGCTAGGCTTGCATTGGAGTAGGTGGAAGAGGAGGATGCTGGAAGGCTGTTCACCCAGGGCATCAGCTGGGCCCCTTCAAAAGCATCAAGACTGCACCCAAGGCCACGGCTGGCTGTCCATCTTTGGGGACTGAGGCACAGACAAGGCAGAAAATGAATAAGTTCATTACTCACCTTGCCCCAAGCAGCTCAGCACATACACCTTTTCTAAAGCGGAAGGCTTATTTACCTGTGTGTATGCCAGGTGTCTAAATAGATGGTGAGTATACTGCTTAAGGTCACTACTGGGTCTTCTAACTCAATCAAACATAGCCCTCACTCCTAACCCAGCATAGAGCTCAGGGAAGGAAAGAAATAAGCATTTATTAAGTAGCTATGATATAGTATCAGGCATTATGCTAAATGTTTTACTAATATTATCTCATCTGATCCTCATAACAACTCTGGTAGGTAGGTGATATTATGATGCTCATTTTGCAGTTAAGGAAACCAAGGCAGAGAGAGGTTAAGTGACTTGCCTAGGGTCACACAACTGGTAAGTATCTGAGTTCATAGTTGAACCGGGGTCTTCCTCCCTCTAAGCCCAATGTTCTATCTACTTGTGCCATTGAGATGACCAGACAAGGAATTCAAGAGAAGGAACAGATATTTGGAGAAAACTTAGTGGAAAAGGAAGAGTGTGTGTGTGTGTGTGTGTGTGTGTATTTTTTTTTAATTTTTAATTTTTTTTCTGCCAAGTACACACAAATCTTTCACAAACAAATGATTACATACTCAGTGAATCATACAAGCCCCAGATTTTTGGACTGCAGGACAAAAAGAAAAAAAATAACTTCTTAATGTAAATAGCTAGGGCAGGGAGTAAGTTCAGCAAACAATAGACTATTAGACAAAGAAAATAAAAAAACACTACATCAAACCTAATGAGAAGCAGCAACCTTCGGGGAGTCTCAAAGGTCAATTTATACAAAACAAAGGAATAAAAATAAAAAGACGTAAGAACTTAGAAGGAAGCAAACAACTGACCTGATGAGTAATGTTGATGAAGCACTAACAACATTATAAAGAAAAAAGACAAATTACCAAAATGAGAAAGGAAACAATGACAAGAGAAATGTTTATTTTTATCATTTTTACTTTATGCTAATTCATTAGGGAGCTAAGTGAAATGGATGGTGATTTGCAAAATTATAGAATGCCCAAACTGACAACTTCAATAAATCAATTGCAGAGAAAAATATAAGGAAAATCAACAAAAAATAGTTCTCATATAATGTTAGAAGGACTTTATGAAGATTATAACTAATTAGAATGATATTTTTCACTGAACTTGGAGTCAAAACAGGAAAGATCTGGGTTTCTATGAAACAATCTGATTTTAAAACCACAGACAAAACTGAAAACTGTAGACCCCCTTGATAAATGCTGATGAAAAAAAGCCTAAAAGAAATTTTAGGAACAGAATGAAGGAAAGTATCACAAAAGTTATTTGCTCTGACCAAATAGGGTTTGTCCTAGAATTGCTGGGATGGTTCATTATTTAAAAAAAAAATTAACCTATTTCCTTGGATCAGTAGATGCAGAAAAAGGCTTTAATAAAAATCAGCATTCATTCATTCATAATCAAAATGAAAAAAAAAAAAGTAATTTCCCCCATATCTAATCAAAATTTTCAGCTTAAAACCAAGAGCCAACATTGTTCTCAATGGAGAAACATTATCGGCCAACCTATAAAAAAAAAGCTGGGGTCAAACAAAGCTGTCACCACTTCTACTCTACTTAAAAATGCCAACAATTGGAGTATCATGAAAAAGATAAGAGTGAGAATTTTATTGCAAAGAGATGAAAATACTGCTATTTGTAAACAACATGACTGCAGATAGTTAAAAAATTAATATTTTGTATCAAGGAGATAAATTGCTAGAGATTTTATGGGAAAAGAAATGGGCAAGAGCACAAAAGAGGGTTCTTGGAGAAAAATACTAACAGCTAGCATTTACACAGTGCTTTGAAGTTTGCAGCATGCTGTCCATGTTATCTTATTTGATCCTCACAATAACCCTATGAGGTAGGTGCTATTATGCCCCCCATTTTACAGATTAGAAAACTGCAGCATAGAAAGGTTAAGTGACTTGCTCATTACTACTTATTAGGCATCAGAAATGGAATTTGAACTCAGGTCTTCCTGACTCCACTTGCAGCACTACTATACCACCTAATTGCCTAAAAGGAGGGAGACTAGTCCTTCCAGACTCAAAAGATGCTATATAACTTAAATGTGATTTTATATTTGTATTTATCTAATATAACATTTATTTTATAATTTTTTTTTTTGGTGAGGCAATTGGGGTTAAGTGACTTGCCCAGGGTCACACAGCTAATAAGTGTTAAGTGTCTGAGGCCAGATTTGAATTCAGGTCCTCCTGACTCCAGGGCTGGTGCTCTATCCACTGCGCCACCTAGCTGCCCCTATTTTATAATTTAAATACAATTATATGTCAACATTATTTATATGATTATATAAAACACACCCTGGCAACAGACTTAGTTGGCTTCCTGAGGACCAACCTAAGTCAGTTGGAGTTAGGCTGGTCCTCAGGAAGCAGACTCAGTCTGACTAAATCACCTGAAGAATCTTTTAGCCACAAAGAACCTATGAAATGAAGAAAAATAGAAAAGGAACCATAATCCTGTGCAGTGCCCCTTTAGATTCTCTCATTATTCGATAGGTCACTTGACAGATTTTTTCTACCATGTCTCAGAAACCTCTTCAGCATTCTGGAAGTTCACCATACCCCTAGAAATCACACATTTGAATGTGTGCCCCTGGGGCCTCTCCTAATTGAATGGTTCCTTCCATAATCTCCATTTAATGATAATGATAATAATAATTAGCACTTATATAGGGTACTCTGTGCCAGGTACTGTGCTAAGTGCTTTACAAATATTATTTCATTGGATCCTCACAACAACCGTGAGAAGTAGGTGCTATTTCGATCCCGGTTTTATAGTTGAGGAAACTGAGGCAGATAGGTGTTAAGTGACTCGATCAAGGTCATGACTAAGGCTAGATGTGAAAGGTCTTCCTGACTCCAGGATCAGCACTCTACTGACTGCACCATAGAGCTGCCTATTAGGAAGTCATCTCTTGGGCCAGCCACAGTTTCATTCCACTTTCCATATCCTGGTACTTTAAAGGAGACCCCTTTCCCCCACTTTCTGTTTGTTTGTTTGTTTGTTTTTTGTGCAGGGCAATGGGGGTTAAGTGACTTGTCCAGGGTCACACAGCTAGTTAAATGTCAAGTGTCTGAAACCAGATTTGAACTCAGGTCCTCCTGAATCCAGGACCGGTGCTTTATCCACCATGCCACCTAGCCACCCCTTTACCCCACTTTCTAGCTTATATGTTTAATGTGTTACATTGGACTGTAAACCCCTCCAGGGCAAGGACAGTCTTTCTCCTTGTATTTACTTGTATTCCCAGCCCCTAGCACATAGTAAGTGCATAATAAATGCTTGTTGCCTGACAGTGACAGTGGCTGGAGGCAGCATGCTAAGAATCACAATTTTCAGATAAGTTTTGACACTGTCACTCTAAATGTAAATAAAATCTGTGTCCCAGCACCAATGAGTGGATTAGCTGGCAAAACTGAGTCATTAACCTCAATATTCTTTTTTTTTGTCGGGGCAATGAGTGTTAAGTGACTTGCCCAGGGTCACGCAGCTAGTAAGTGTCAAGTGTCTGAAGCCAGAATTGAACTCAGGTCCTCCTGAATCCAGGGCTGGTGCTTTATCCACTTCGCCACCTAGCTGCCCCAACCTCAATATTCTTATTAGGATTGTTGTTGTTTGTCCTTTTTCCTAGAGGACCACGACATTGGGGTGATGTCATGACTTGCACTGAATTAGATTTAAGTGAAGCAGGGCTGTATAAGCTTCACTCTCTCCTCCAGAGCCATCTGGGTCCAGAGGCAAGATATGTATCAGGACGACTAGAGATGGCCCTGGCAGCTAAATGGAAGGAAAGCTAACAAGTACTGAACACTCGGAAAGGAGCTGGTGGAGAAACATTTACCCCATGTCCAAAGGCAACAAGAGCTCATAGCATAATTGGTCATCATATTAGGGAGTAATAATGAAGAGTATTTGCAAAAAGACAGCTTACTACAACTTATGGGCCAACCTGGTTGTTGAGGAAAGGTGGTGGGTCTACCTGCCTCAAATCTCTGTCTATTCCCATCCATCTTCCACTCCACTGCAGGTCCGATCATGTCACTCCCCTATCCCAATAAACTTTAGAGGCACTCAGCCATCTTCAGGACATAACAGAAAACCTGTTTGTTTTCAAAGACCTTCATAACGTGGCCCCTTCTTGTCTTTCCATCCTTATGCCTTAACTTCCCTCCATGTAGTCTATCATCCAGAGACACTGGCCTCCTTGGCCTGCCTCCCAAGTGCTTTCACTGGCTGCCCCCTATGTCTAGAATCCATCCTCTCCCTCCTGGCTTCCCTGGCTTTGCTTTAAGTCTCAGCTAAAAGGGGCAGCTAAGTGGCAAAGTGGATAGAGCACCGGCCCTGGATTCAGGAGGACCTGAGTTCAAATCTGGCCTCAGACACTTAACACTTACTAGCTGTGTGACCCTAGGCAAGTCACTTAACCCCAATTGCCTTACCAAAAAAAAAAAAAGAAAAAAAGAAAAAAAAAGTCTCAGCTAAAGCCATTCTTTCTCCAAGTAACCTTTTTCAGTCTTCTCTTAATCTCAGTGTCCCCAATTTATACTATACATATCTTGTTTATAGATAGTTTGAATGATGTTTTCCCTATTAGGCTCTGAGCTCCCAGAGAGCACGGTCTCTATGTTTTTCTTTGTATCCCCAGGCTTAGCTCAGTGCCTAGCATACAGCAAGAACTTAATAAATGCTAGTCGACTAAGAGGAAGAAGGAATGAGAGACCAAAGACTTGTAGTTTGCATGGAAGTGTTATACTCTTATAGAATGTACACTTTCTTTGAGAAAAGACTTGGTATACATTGGACATGGCTAGCACTATGAAGGATAAAATAGATTATATTTAAACAGACAGGTATAGACTTGTTATTCATGTGGGAGTTATTCTTGAGTCAACCATGTATGTACACTCAGATCACTAACCTGTCAGAACGAAGATTGGGATTAGTAATAAACAAACAAATAAATATCCAAGACAAATAATAATGAGCAAAGAGATATAGTATACAACCCAAACAAATCAATCCTGAGTAATACAAGTATGTAATTAATAATAAAAAATGAGAAATAGACAACAAAAATGATATAACACCAATCATAATGATTTCATCTAGAAGTTTAAACAATGTAAATTAATTGCCACAACAAGATCAAGAGCCTATAAAGTACCTTTGTCAGCACATATCTGACCTAACTTGCCAAATGGAGAGAGATGGCTATCAAAGGTAGGTTAGAAAATAGACTTTGCTAAAAAAAATCTTACAAAGAAGAATGATGAGCAACTGTGATGAATATCCTTTCATAAAGCAGAAAGGATGCCTGGAGTTTAGACAAAACCAATTTAAAGAAAGCATGGCAAAATACCCAACTAAGCAAAGACACCTCAAGAGGATTCAAGCATGAAAATGGAAGGAATATGAAGAGAAAAAAATTGAAAAATGTAAAAATCATTATAATATATTCTTTTCTTCATCAAGGAGAGTGGAAACACCACACTTGGACCTACTATTATAGTCCCAGATATGCTTATTAGAAACTTGTAGAAATAAAACTAAAAAAATCAAAACAAAACCCAACCCCAACAAAGATAGGAAAAGCAGCCCTTTGGGTCCAAAAAGATAGGAGAGATCAGTGTCAGAGACAACAAAATTCTGAGGACATCAAGTGACTGACATATACAAGGCACTGGATGGGAAAGATATCAAAAGTGTAGGAAAAACTTTGGCCCTCATTAATAGTGAAAAAAAGCTGACAAGATAACCTAATTACTGACTTTTTTTTTGGTGAGGCAATTGGGGTTAAATGACTTGCCCACGGTCATACAGCTAGTAAGTGCCAAGTGTCTGAGGCCGGATATGAACTCAGGTCCTCCTGAATCCAAGGCCAGTGCTTTATCCACTGTGCCACCTAGCTGCCCCCCTCTACATTTTTAAGTTAATTGTAAAATGTTAAGAATATATGTGATTGGGGGCAGCTAGGTGGTGCAGTGGATAAAGCACTGGCCCTGGATTCAGGAGGACCTGAGTTCAAATCCGGCCTCAGACTCTTGACATTTACTAGCTGTGTGATTCTGGGCAAGTTACCTAACCCTCATTGCCCAGCCCCCCCCCAAAAAAACTTAGGGAATAAGTTTCCATCATGACTATGGAAAAATATTTCATTCAGTAGACCAAATGCCACCTTACAGGCTCTCTTTCAACAGAGTGTCTTTCATTCTGCCATCAAAATTATTCTTGAAGGATAAACATCAGGTGAGGCATAAAATAGGGATAATACTAAAGGCATTCACCATTGTGATGGAGAAAATTTTGTCCAGAATACAAGTTGAAGAGGGATTCCTTATTTATGGTGAGGTCCTTGAGATGTTCCTGTTACCTAACTGCATCAAAGCCCTGAAACATTGTAGAACCTCCTGAAAAGAGATCTGACCACTCACACAGGAAAGACCAAGTGGATGAAGGATGTCTACTGTTTAATTACAATATACATTGGAGGTCCATCCATATCTATATCTGTGGGAGAGAGTAGAAATGGACAAGAAGTTGAGCCCAGAGTTGAACAAGAGGAGAATGGTGAGTGTTGGATTGCATATAATACATTACAAAGCTGCTTTGATGATCCCCAAGCTTCCCATAAAAGCAAAGGTCCACCTTTTTAATATCACCATTCTAGTTGTATTTCTATATGGCAGCAACATATGGAATACAACTGACCTTGCAGAATTAAAAGTGAAAGATAACACAGACAAAAAAAGAAAATTAAAAAGCAATATGCTTCTATTTGCATTCAGACTCCATCAGTTCTTTCTCTGGAGGTGGATAGCATTTTTCATCATAGGTCTTTCAGAATTGTCTTGGATCTTTGTATTGCTGGGAATAGCTAAGTCATTCGCAGCTGATCATTGTACAATATTGCTATTAATATGTACAGTGTTCTTCTGGTTCTGTTCTGTTGCATCAGTTGATGTAAGTCTTTCCAGGTTTTTCTGAAAGCATACTGGTAGGACGATAATATTTCATATACCATGACTTCTTTAGACATTCCCCACTTTATGGGCAACCCCCAATTTCAAATTCTTTGCCATCAAAAAAAGAGCAGCTATAAATATTTTTGTACTTGTAGGTCCTCTCCCTTTAAAAAAAAAACTCTTTGGGATACAGACCTAGTGGTGGTATTTATAGGTAAATGGGTATGTGTGTTTTGTTTTGTTTTGCAGGGCAATGAGGGTTAAGTGACTTGCCCAAGGTCACACAGCTAGTAAGTGTCAAGTGTCTGAGGCCGGATTTGAACTCAGGTCCTCCTGAATCCAAGGCCAGTGCTTTAGCCACTGCACCACCTAGCTGACCCCATATGTATGGTTTTATATTCCTTTGGACATAGTTCCAAATTGTTCTCCAGAATGGTTGGATCAGTTCCTAACTCCACCAACAGTGCATTAGTGTCCCAGTTTTTCCACATTCCTTTCAACATTTGTCATTTTCCTTTTCTGTCATATTAGTTAATCTGATAGGCATGAGGTGGGACCTCAGAGTTGTTTTGTTTTGTTTTTGTTTTGTAGGGCAATGGGGGTTAAGTGACTTGCCCAGGGTCACACGGCTAGTGTCAAGTGTCTGAGGCTGGATTTGAACTCAGGTCCTCCGGAATCCAAAGCCGGTGCTTTATCCACTGCGCCACCTAGCTGCCCCCGCAGAGTTGTTTTAATCTTCATTTCTCTAATCGATAGTGTTTTAGAGCATTTTTTATATGAGTATGGATAGCTTTGATGTCTTCTTCTGAAAACTGTCTGTTCATATCCTTTGACCATTTATCAATAGGGAAATTACTTTTATTCTTATAAATTTGACTCAGTTCTTTATTTGAGAGGTGAGGGCTTTATCAGAGATACTTGCTGCAAAATTTTTTTTCCCGGGGCAGCTAGGTGGTACAGTAGATAAAGCACCAGCCCTGGATTCAGGAGGACCAGAGTTCAAATCCGGCCTCAGACACTTGACGCTTATTTGCTGTGTGACCCTGGGCAAGTCACTTAACCCCAACTGCCCTTCCCCCTCTCAATCGCCCCAGTCTTTTTGCTTTCCTTCCAATCTTGGCTGCATTGATTTTGTTTGTGCAAAAGCTTTTTAATTTAATGTAATCAAAATGATCTATTTTACATTGTGTAATGCTCTCTATCTCCTGTTTGGAAATCAGTTTCTCCATTATCCATAGATCTGGCAGGTAAACTATTCCACAATCCTTTAATTTGCTTATGGCATCCCCCTTTATATCTAAATCTACATGTAGCCATTTTGACCTTATCTTGGTGTATGGTATGAGGTGTTGGCCGATACCTAATTTCTAATAAACTCCTTCCCAGTTTTCCTAGCAGGTTTTGTCAAATAGTGAGTTCTTATCCCAAAAGTCTGGCTCTTTGTGTTCACCAAACAAGATTATAATGGTCAGTTAGTACCATGTATTGTGTACCTAATCTATTCCACTGATCTCTGTTTTTTTAGCCAGTACCAGATTCTTTTGATGATTACTACTTTGTAATACTTTGAGAGTTGGTACTGCTAAACCACCTCCCTTCACAACATTAGTAATATGGAAATATGTTTTGCATAACCACACTTGGATAACCTTTGTCAAATTGCTTGCCTTCTCTATGATGTGGGAGGGAAAGGGGGGATGAGAGAAAATCTGGAATTCAAAATTGTAAAAATAAAGGTTAAAAACTGTTTTTACATGTAATTGGGAAAAAATTTTTAAAAAAATTTTTAAAAGTGAGTTATCACAGAGAGGATAATGGAAGTGCATAACATACCTCTCTGATACTGATCACCCTTTTCTCCTCGATATTCTTTTCTCTCTAGATTTTCATTTCTCTCTAGATTTTCATGACACCTCTATCTCCTACCTATCTGACTGCTCTTCTCAGTCTCATAAATTTTCCTGAATTCAATTATCATCTCTATGAAGATACTTCTGAGATCTACTTGTAATTTCTCTCCTGACCTCCAGACTTATCTGCCCCGTTAGACTTCTCAAACTAGATGTCCCATGAACATCTTAAACTCAATGCATTTAAAAGAGAACTCATGATCTTTTTTCCTAAGGCCTTCCCTCTTCCTAACTTCCCTATTAATGTTGAAGATACCACCAGACTCCCAGTTACCCAGGTATACAACCTAAGTGTCATTCTGGACTCCTCACTCTCCCAGTTCCCCTCCTCCAATCTAATCTACTGCTAAGTCTTATTGATTCTACCTTAATAACATCTCTTGTATCCTGCTCCTTCTCTTCTCTAACACTGCCATCCTCATTACCTCATGCCTGGATTACTGCAATAACCCAATAATGGGTCTCCCTGATTCTAGTCTCTCCTCAATCCAGGCCACCCTTCACTCAGCTGTCAAAGTGGTAATGTGTCAAGAGCGAGGGACTTCAAGTAGACCAGCAAAATATTCCACTGAGATCCCTTGTGAGTAAAACCTCCAGCAAACTGGGTGGACACCCATGACAAACTTATGGGACATCATGAAGAAGAGTTGCACAGGATAGGCAAGGATGGACAGGTTGGAATCTTCACTTTTGGAGCAATCTTCCAAACTGAAATCATAGGTGCATTTGAGTATATAAAATATATATTTTGTGTGCACACACTCATGGACTTTTTTGATATCATTACAATTCAAAAATTGATTATATAATTTAATGCTTATCTATACAAATAAGAATCACTAACATAAAACACAACATCCATTAAAGTCTTTCTCTGATGAAGAGATACTCAGTACTCAAAGGCTGTGATAGCAGAGCATGCGCACTGACAGATCCTACTGAGCTGGAAGGGCTTCCAATATGACATAGGAATGGACTGTATACCTATCGTTAAAGAAGCTGCCCATTTATGCACATCACCAGGTTGTTTGCAATGACAAATATTTTGGCAAGGCCCCTCACAAAGATCAGCACCCAGGTTACAGAGGGGTTTTAATCTGTGTGTGAAATACTCACATTCACAAAGTTATGGAACCCTGAAGTATTCAAGTATAAATCACAGATGACTCAAGTATTTGGGAACAGCTAGGTAGCATAGTAAATAGAGTGCTAGGCCTGGAGTCAGGAAGACTTGAGTTTAAACCTGCCCTTAAAAACTTTCTAGATGTTTAAAACTTGGTAGGTCACTCAACCCAGGTTTGTTTCAGTTTCCTCATCTGTAACACAAGGACAATAAAAGTCCCTTCCTCCCAGGCTTGTTGTGAGGATCAAATGAAATAATAATTGTGAAGCACTTAGCACAGTGGCACATAGTAAAGTGCTAAGTATTAGCTATTATTATTATTATTATTGTTGTTGCTAGATTACTTCATAATGAACCAAACTATAATTTAATTTCATTAATTTTTTAAAAAAGGAATAAGTTTGAAGAAAATTTTCATGTTGAGTATGTTGGATAAAAGCCCAAGACCCAGTGTTTATGGGGAATAATTCCAATTTACGAGAGAAATACAGTTTCCAGAGGCCAAAGGACATGAACAGTTTTTACAAAGGAGGGCACAATTACAATAAATAACCACTTGACACAACCTTCAGTTTCCCTAATAATTAAAGAAAGGCTAATAAAAATTCTGGAGCACCATATCACATCCAGCCATTTGGCAAAAATGGGCTCTAGAAAAACAGGTGTGCTCAAAAAATGCTGATAGTCTTGTAACCTAGTGCAGTCTCTTTGGAAAGCAAACTGGTAGTGTACCCTAAGAGGCTGTGAACATATTTCCTTTGTTATAGTAATCTCATTGTTGAGAACAGACCCTAAGGAAGTCAAAAGAGAAAGAAAGAACTATTTGAACAAAGTGTGGATTCTTTTAGCTGTGCCCTGTGGTAAAATATGTAAGTTTTTAACAGTCGGTTAGGATAACTGAAAGATGCCAGTTTTTCAAGGACCACCCTTTTGGGGAGGAGATGAACAGTCCGCCTGCTGCGCATGTCAGACTGCCTGCCGGGCTCTTGACTTCCGGGGTGGAGAGAACGGGAGTAGGCCTTTTTGCCTGCTTGGCGGGACTCCTGACAGGCGGCACAGACGGTCTCCCTCTCTCCAAAGGTGGCCTTTTCGGTTTGGTGAGTTTTTATAAGGAATATAGACTAAGCCTAGACTTAAGACGATTTGTATTGTATTTCTATTTTCCTATCCTTCTAATCAACATCACCTTGTGACTATCATACAATAAAGGCTTTATCTAGAAAACCAGAAGCTTCTTCCATTTACTAGTCTGGGAGATAAATTAGGGAAAAGTTAAGTAGGGGAGATTTATGATCTAATATCCAATTTTAAATCTCATAGTTTGGCAACCACGAAGGGACCTTAAGGACCCTCCCACCCTCCCTAGTTTGGCCATAAGCCGGCTAATTCGGTGGATTTTCCAAATACACCCCCCCCCCCCACGGACTTTGCCTCATTTGCCTAATCTCCCTTGCTTTAAGCCTCTAAAAGTCTTGCTTTAAACGGAAAAGCCAGCCCAGTTTAAGGGCAAGATGCTCGAATATTCTACTATCCCTTTGATTTTTCTCATCGGAATGTATTGGGACAGCATAACATCCCGACTTAGAGGAATAGTTTACTCAATGGTCCTTCATAACATTATTGGTTTTTTCCTCATTCAGGCAACAAAAAGTTTTTTGTATAATAGTATAAGTGAGAATCTTTGGGAAAATACGTTTAATATAAGTAGAAATTTTATGCCTGCAATTGAAATACCTTTTAATACCACATCCATAGTTCATACGACTAAGGATTTTATTTTTTTTGTTATTATCATTGTTATAATATGGGGGAAATTCTCACATATGGAGAGAGTCCTCAAAATGAAATTCTCACATATGGAGAGAGACCTCAAAATGAAATTCTCACATATGGAGAGAGACCTCAAAATGGCTGTTTCTACTAGAGATGATCCAAGTTTAGAATCAGATCAGCAGAAACTACTCCCTCTGCAGGAAGCTATAGAACATAGTAAAAAGGGAGTGCCAATTCAAGTCAGAAAATATAGCCCCTTTAGACCAAGTGACTTGAGCGCATGGAAATCAATCATCCCTAGTTTTGAGAAAAATCCAAACACTGTAATTTCACAGTTAAGGACTATATTTAATGCATATCAACCCAGTTGGGCTGATGTTACTTGCCTTTTGGAAACTTTACTGTCCCCAACTGAGATTACAGATATTATCTCAGCAGGAAATGCCCTTGTTGCGAAAGGCAAGGCCGATGTGGAATGGCCTCTAAAGGATCCAGAGTGGAATTATAATAATGATAGGGATTTCCAAAGATTAAAAGATGCTAGAGAAACACTTCTGAAGGGAATGGAATATTGCTCTAGAAAACCGGAAAACTGGCAGAAATTTTTAAGCCTACCTCAGGAGGCTAATGAAAGACCAAACAGATTTTATGATAGACTTTGTGAGGCCGCTAGACAGTACACCAGATTGGATCCAGTAGATTTAAGAGATTCCTATATCGTTCTCAACACATTTGTTTATAATTCACTGCCAGAAATACGCAGATACTTTCTGAAACAATGTCCAGACTGGAGAAATCTCACAGTAGATAGAATTAAGGAACTTGCAAATTATGTCTTTGACTCACGTGAGGAAGATCCAGATCACCCTAAACAGAGCATTCTGGCACCAGCGATTCCTAGTCAGCCATGTGAACACCGGAGCAAGGACACTAAGGTGTGTTGTTACTGTCGTAAGGAGGGGCATGAATTGAGAGAATGTAGGACTTGGAGAAGAAATTCTAATTCTAATTACAGGCGAAATCAAAATAGAAATAGATCTTTTCGGAGGAATACAGAAAGGCAGTACCAGAATAATGGTAACCAAGGTCCCCCTCAGAAGAGGACACAGGAATGACGGTGTCTTGGGGAGGAATGGAACATAGATAATGAAAGCCATATATTCCCAGATCCGGATTTTTTGAATGCACTTGTGCCAGTCCATTCACCTCCCCAGAGTAATGAACCACATGTCACAGCCCTATGTGACAAAAAAACCCTGTTAGCATGAAAGTAGAACTAGGAATAAAAATAATAAAAATATTTTAGAAATACAAGTAGAACATTACATACAGCAACAGTGACTACTATTACATGCATGGTAGAAATAAACATGTGTGTGTATGTATGTATGTGTATATATACACACATACATACATACTGCATATATGATATGTATATTTACACATAAATGTTCATTGCTTTAAGATTTGTAAAATGGGGAGAAGCTAGGTGGCGCAGTGGATAGAGTCCTGGCTCTGTAGTCAGGAGGACCTGAGTTCAAATTCAGCTTCAGACACTTGACACTAGCTATGTGACCCTGGGCAAGTCACTTAACCTCGATTGTTTCACCAAAACAAACAAAGAAAGATTTGTAAAATGGTTTACATACACTATCTTATTTGAATGATAAAGAAAAAAATCACTAACATTCAAAGAATAAACAGCAATCAAATTATTACAAAAACTGGCTCTGAGTATACACAGAAGTACACTGTACAGTTATAAGGACTGTACAATGGGATTTTGAAAGGGTTACTGATCAGATAAAATTGGTATTTGTCCATAAAGCATATTTCTAATTATAAATAGCTTCAGATTTGCTATTCATTAGGTTCATTCTTTCTGTAAAGTTGTATTAGCTTATAACATTCTTACTTCAAGGATCTATAGTTTTATCAGAGCGGATTCTCCCTTCCTATAAATGGTCTTTCACAGTTGCTGTGGCCCTATGGCCAACCTAATTATGAGCCCCTCTTGAATTTAACTACAACTGGTCATTCAAAGATCATATAGTCAACATTGGCTCTACACCTTAAGTCTCTTCAACTTGGTCAGACCTGTTATTAAAACCTACACTTTTTTGAGAGCCTTTAAAATCCCAGCCTCACCTCCATGTCATGAGGAGGCATCAAAATAGCATTTTGTTAAAGGAAATTCATAATTTAAAAAGAAACAGAATATTGTATTAGAACTAGAAGGATTATCAATCTAGAGCTGGAAAGGACTTCAGACCCATCTAATCTAACTCCCTTATTTTACAGATATGGAAACAGAGCCCCAGGGAAGTTCACTTGAGGGCCTTAAAGATCATCTAACCCAATGACAGAAGATACTTATTCATAGTCACTGAAGGAGCCTGGACTAGGTAGAACCTTTGTCTCTTGACTTTCCTTCAAAGCTCTTCCAATGTCTTTTAATGAGGAGGTTCCCCTAAAAATACCCCCTTCCCCCTTGCATCAGGAACCCTGATAATAGCAAGTTTGAACAAGTTTCTGTGAGAAAATTAAAGACTTATTTGCTGCACCTCTAGGTCCCTTCTGTTTACCTGTTCTATAGCTGCTGCATCGTCCTGGACCAAGTTGCTGGGCTGTGGAAGGCCTGCTGATTCCTGGCCTCTCTTTAGGGCTCGGTATTCTCGGTAGAGTTCTGATTGGGAGAGAAGGGGTAGTCAGGGTCTTGGCACAAGAGGACGGAGAGAAGGTGAAACACAATATAGAGAAATCTACTCAATAGGCTAAAGGACCTTCTAGCTATCAAATATTACAACTGGGTACCTGGTTGTCCCAGATTTTGTTTACTCCATCAGTGTGGTAGCTCATTATGTCCAATCACACAGTTTGTGGCACTGCCATATACTGTTGATCCTATCTAGCTCTGTCCCAACCACTAAAACAGGTTGTTCTTGGCTGCTGCCACTTCCCAAGAAACCAAGGGTTTCTGATCCAAAGATAGGTGTCATGGACAGCATGAGCTTTTACTTCCTCCTCTCCCTTCCTCTCTATGAAAACATCTTGGGTCAGCCACCCAAATTGCACAAGCAATTTTACTAGAGTAAGAGAACCCTGGGGTCCATGTCACATGAACAGATGGGGCAGTCTTGCTTTACTCAATTAGTGCAGAAGAGTTCCACACAACCAGACTCCTGAATTGCCAGTTCAATGCCCTAATTTACCCTTAATGTACGTAATACAAGAATATTGCTCTTTCCCTCATCTCCTTGTCATTGAGCTCCAGCTCCATTCCTCAATCTTAGGTTGAAACTGTTCTCTTAAAAGTCACCTGAATGCCAACTCAGCAGTACCTTTTGATTCAGCTCACTAAATTTTAAAAAGGTAGACTCCTCCTTTGTTGGGTTAAGTTGAACCCCTGTTCTTCTAAAGCTTTCTCATGTTTTTTGAACTTGGTCTTTCTAAAAGCACAAAGTTCCTTCATGACTCCAACCTACCAACATCACCACTTCATCCCAATGGTAAGTACAGAGGCTCATATCCACTCTTCAAAGATCCATCTTCCCAAACTAGTGTAAGATAATTGCTTACCAACATTTCAATGGCTCTGGCTCCCAATCAGGCTGTGATTATATTCACTCCACACACAATTCTTTTTTTTGCAGGGCAATGAGGGTTAAGTGACTTGCCCAGGGTCACACAGCTAGTGTCAAGTGTCTGAGGCTGGATCTGAACTCAGGTCCTTCTGAATCCAGAGCTGGTGTTTTGTCCACTGTGCAACCTAGCTGCCCCCCCCACACAATTCTTGAAGGATTTTTTTTTTTGACTGGGGTCTAGGAACAGCTAGGTGGTGCAATGGATAGTACCTTCCCTGAAGTCAGTAGGACCTGAATTCAAATCCAGTCTCAGACATTCAAGTAGCTATGTGACCCTGGGTGAGTCACTTAACCCTGATTGCCACTCTGGTTCCCCTTCTCCCACCCCCGCCCCCCCAAAAAGAAGGCTGTTTTTTCTCTATCTTGCCTAGGCTGAAAGTGCAGTGTCTATTCATGGGGCCAGTCCATGCTCATGATCAGCAGAGAAGTTTTGACCCACTCCATTTCTAACCTTGGCTGATTTACCTTGGAGGATGTTTTTTGCCATATACTCACCTTTCATTTCCTTAGGTGCCAACTCCACATCATTCTGTAAGAGACAATTCTTGATTAGTTTACCACCAAGTAATACAATATAACCAATTATTTATTAAGTCTGTAGGAAGAGACAAATGTGGTCTGTGTCTTCAGGAACATAGTATTGGTAGGGGTATAAGATGTCAATAGAAATAATCATAATTGACAACTATACTTAGTTATTAATAACTGTGTATAATGTACTGTTCTGGGCCCTTGTGAAAAAGGGTTCTGGGGACATGTTTTCCTTATAGGCCAATGCCCCTAGTAAACAATTACTGATGTTCACTTTTTTTTTTTATGTTCACTTTTACATACACAGTCTAGACTTTTTATTTAACAGGGCATTTGTTTACTCATTTATTAAGTTGAACTTCTTTTTTTTTTGCAGGGCATTGGGGGTTAAGTGACTTGCCCAGGGTCATACAGCTAGTAAGTGTCAAGTGTCTGAGGCTGGATTTGAACTCAGGTACTCCTGAATCCAAGGCTGGTGCTTTATCCACTGCACCACCTAGCTGCTCCTTTAAGTTGAACTTCTAATAACTGTAGTTAGAATGTATTCTATGAACCCTGGGTGGAAGGGCTGTTAAGTTGGAGTCAGGGAGAGTTTCACAGAGAAGGTGGCATGACACAGATTTTAAAGGTTAGATAAGAATTCAACAGGTGAAGAGAGGAAGGACACTGTGTCTGTGTGCCTGGATTTCCAAGCCACTGTTCACAGTGATGGAGGTGGACATGACTTGGGACAATCAGACAGAAAGATGGAACATGCTCTCATCTCATAGGATTGAGAGATGAAAGATACCTTAGAGACTCTCAGTCCATTTTACAGATATGGAAACAGAGGCTCAGTGTGAAGAAAGCACTAGTTACAGAATCGGAGATCGTCTTTCTGATTCTAAATCCTAGCTCTTGCCACTTACAGTGGCATCTTAGATATAAAGCATGAGTGAGATGAAGAGTCAAAAATAATCTGAAGATGAAAAATAAGGTGGGTGGTCCCACAGGGAAGTCAAAAGGACAGGATTTACAGAGGGAAGATAATAAGCTTGGTTTTGGGATCCCTATTTCGGGAGAGAGGTCAGGATTCGAGATGGTGCTGTTTCTCTTACAGCAGAAATAGTGGTTGAAGCTCTGAGAATGTCTGAGGTTCCCAAATAAGAGAATATAATGAAAAGAGGGCCAAAAACTGCTTCTTGGGACACATATACATTAATGGATAAAGAGCATGAAGGACACAGAATATGATGTCCTTAAAGTCAAAGGAAGAAAAAAAATGTCTATAAAGAAGGAGTGGTAATATCAAAAGCTACAGGGATGTTAAGAAGGATTAGGCCTTCATGAAAAAAGACCCTTAGATTTTGGAATTAAATGGCCATCAGTGACCTCAAAGAGAAGTTTCAGAAGAGTGACAAGAGCAGAAGCCAAGTGTAACTACAAAATGAAGACATAAGTATTAATGGCTTTTTAAAAAAAAAACACAAAAAAACCAACAACAGGCAAGAGATTGATTAGCCAGTACCTAGAAGAACTAGCAAGGTCAAAGGGAGTTCTAAGCAACTCTGGAGGTAAATGGGATGAAACATCTTTTCTTTTTGAATGACATTTTCTTTAGCACTCCATCTGTGCTTGGGCAGAGTGTTGGTAGTAGTTTAAGGTTCCTATTCTCTAGACTCCCTAAGAAACTCACCAGGAGAGGGGATGGGGGAAAGGTTCAAACTCATGCTCTTCATTTAATTTCATAATTAGCTGATGCTGACAGTTCCCACTATGTATTGTGTGCTTCTTCTAGGCTCCTTGAGGAAAAGGGTTCTGGGGAACACAAAACCTGCTCATAGGCTAATGCCCCTAATAAAAATGTATTGATGGGGGGCAGCTAGGTGGCGCAGTGGATAGAACACTGGCCCTGGATTCAGGAGGACCTGATTTCAAATCCAGCCTCAGACACTTGACACTTACTAGCTGGATGACCCAAGGCAAGTCACTTAACCCCTATAGCTCTGCAAAAAAAAAAAAAAATGTATTGATGGTCTCTTTCATACCCATAATTCAGTCTTTCTATTTAACAGGACATTTGTTGAGTTGATTTGTATCAGTCGTATTGGCATCTTCTCAAAGGTTTATATGCATTAGGGGAGGTCTTTTTTTAATTAAAAATTTTATTATTAATTTAATCACCAACAAACAAACATTTCAGTATATAAATAACAAAAAGGGACTATATATAAAACCACAAACTTCAGTTATGTTTTTTTTTTAAAAGTATACATTGAGGGGCAGCTAAGTGGCACAGTGGATCAAGCACTGGCCCTGGATTCAGGAGGATCTGAGTTCAAATCCAACCTCAGACACTTGATACTTCCTAGCTGTGTGACCCTGGGCAAGTCACTTAACCCCAATTGCCTAACCAAAAAAAAAAAAAGTATACATTGGGAGCAGCTAGGTGGCGCAGGAGGACCTGAGTTCAAATTCGACCTCAGACACTTGATACTTACTAGCTGTGTGACCCTGGGCAAGTCACTTAACTCCAATTGCCTTACCTACCCCCCCCCCCAAAGTATACATTACATTTGACCCAGGGGTAACACAACTGCCTAGTATATCCCTTTCTGAACTTTTGTCTTCTACCTTTTATTTTTGTTTTTTTGGTTTTTTTAGTGAGGCAATTGGGGTTAAGTGACTTGCCCAGGGTCACACAGCTAGTAAGTGTTAAGTGTCTGAGGCCGGATTTGAACTCAGGTACTCCTGACTCCAGGGCTGGTGCTCTATCCACTGTGCCACCCACCTAGCTGCCCCTTTTAAATGTTTTATTGATGTTTATTTCATTTTTCATTTCTATCACTATAAGGAAGTCTCTTACCCTATAACCCTTGGGAAGGCTGAAATTTAGCTAAATTGAGCTTCAGAGTAACTGGCACAATACCATCTGTAATTCAACTGAATATTTATTAAACCACTATTAAGTACCTACAAGGAATTCTGCTTGGTGCTGAGGATAAAAAAATTTTAAATGACAGTTCCTGACCTCAAAGAGTTTATTAATCTAAAGGGGCATATGGGAAGCTACAGAAATTAAGTAAACTATAAATTAAGCATGACAAGGAACAAGGAGAGGAAATAATAAACATTTTCAGTTGGTCCTGAGTATATGTGTGTGTGCCAGAGAACACAAACAGGGGCATTCAAACTGCTGAAGGTGGAATCTGGTCTAAAGCCACCCTTCTAACCCTACTGCTATAGACAAAACTCCTATACCTTGTTGGGTTTCCTTTTGTGTTCTTGAAGGAATGCTATCTCCCAGGCCTTCAGAAGGGCCTTCACCTCTTGGCACCGATCCATGGCTAGTCTAGAAGCTGAGGAAACAGAAAAAACAAACACCCAAAGATCAGGCTGGGCCCATCAGACCTTACTAAAAATAAAAACAAACACTGATATATATACCACTTTAAGGTTTAGAAATCATTATATTCACATACACACACACACAACTGTGGGGAAAGGAATGTAAGTAAATTCCTATTGTACAGATGGGGGAACTGAGGCTCAGACAGATGAAGCCACTTGCTTGGGTCACTGGAGCTAACTCAAAACTAGGTTGTCTTCCAGATTAGCAAGGCCAGCCCTCATTTCAAGACAGGAGGTGGTTAGGTGGCTTAGTAAATTCGAGCAGATGGGTCTGAATTTAGGAAGGCCTCAGTTTAAATCCAGCTTCAGATACTTCCTAGCTATATGACTCTGGGCAAGCCTGCCTCAGTTTCCCCAAATGTAAAATGAAGGTCATAATAATAGCACTTACCTCCCAGGGTTGTCGTGAGGATCAAATAAAATAATATTCGTAAAAGCACTTAGCACAATGCCTGGCACATAGATGCCTGCTCCCTTCCTTCCTTTACCTTCTCTTGGCTCCTTGGGCAGGGCCTGCTTAGATTGCCAGACTCCAAGTGGATTTCTCAGGGGAGGTCCTTTCTGAGCTCCCAGGGTGCATGGCTAGGGCTGGGGATGCTTGCAGCCAGAGGCCACATGCGGCTCCATCTCTGGAAAGCACCACAGTGGGTCAAGGGAGTGGGAGTTGGAGCCAAGTCTTCAGAGGCTGCCAAGGGCAGAGCCCCTCAGGCCAAGGCGGGGGGTGGGCTCCTGGTGCAAGTGATCCCAGAAACTGTTTGACCTCGAGCCCCCGATCTCCAAGCACTTTTTAATGCAGAGACCCTTAGGATCCTTCCCCCCATCCCTCCTATCCCAAGAGTTTGAGGTTGGACTGTCTGACCCTATTCGGATAAGGCAGAAGGGAGAAGGGGAGACAGAAGTGCAAAAACTGTCCCTCCTCCCCCTCGCCCCCAACCTTTCGCCCCGGGCCGTCTCAAGCTGTCCCGAGTCCTCTGGCGCTCCAGACACTCACTGAAAGACCGCACACTGCCCGCTCCCGAACCCAGCACCCGCGGCAGCAACGCGGGAACTCTAAACTCTACCCCCACAGGACTAGTAAATCTCCCGCTTTAGGCGTAGAGTCTCTGCGATTTTAGCCAATCCGTGAACGCACCACGGAGACAGGGGCGGGGCGATGTGTGCGTAATTGGTAGAGGAGCCGAACTAACCAATCCCAGAGAATCTGAAGGGTTTCGGCCAATGGAAGCCTCCTGCGTCGATAGCCCCGCCTCTCTGTCTGTACCGAGCCGGATCTTTTTAGTGGCGGAGGGAGGTAGTCGGTCTCTCAGAGACAGCAAGTACATCTGTGGGCTATCACGACGGCGACGACGGCGGCCGCGGTGAGGGCGGCGGCCGCGCCCGTGCCCGGGGGTGAGGGGCGGCTCGGCCCCGGGCCTCCGGGGTGACCAGGTCGGATCCACTGGACTGCGAACCGAGGGTGAGGATTGGAGAGCTTGGGGATATTGGGCAGTGGCGACCTAGGCCTAGGCCCAGGAGGGACGTATTGGCCTGTTAGGATGGGGCGAGCCCTGGAGAATGGGAAGAGCTGATGGGAGAGGGGGACACCCCCACCCTCCACCCCCACACCCCCTCGGTGCGGAGGGAGGTGGGGGGAGGGCGGCGGTCTAGACTGGGAGGAGCGTAAATGGGCGGGGGGGGGAGGGGAGCAGGAGTGCAGATTGAATTTGGATGCGTAGGTGAAAACTGGATTACAGACTGGGAGGGGGGAAGCGGGAGTAGGAAGACGATATTTGGAAGGGGGGGCTCAAGGACGGGAGGAATATGTTTAGAACAGATGGTGGGGGCAAGTAAAGATTAAGGATGGCGGGAAGGTGGTGGGGGGCAAGAATGGAGGCTGTATGGGGAGAGAGGGCGATGCTGGAATGAAAACTGTATTTGGAGGAGGAGGAGGCCTCAAGCCTGAGAAATTGACTGGGAATAGATGCTGCGGCAGAGGGAAATCAAAACTATCAAGATGGGTCCAGCAGGAATGGAGACTCTACGTCCCTTAATGGAGATTGCATTCAAATTGTGACGGAGGTCTCACTCAGGCTAGTAGGAATAGACTTGGAGAGCAGATAATTTGAGGTAGAAGTGAAGATTGCATGGAGTGGAGGGAACAGAATGTAGAGGCTACATTGGAAAGGGGGGGGGACTTCAGAATGGGGGAAATAGACAATGGGCAGGTTAAAGGGGAGAAGGGGATTAGAACCTTTCTGGATGGGAGTGGCAGATATGGATACAACAGCACATGATTATGTTTGCCATAGGAGGAGAATGTATAAATAGGGTAGGGACTGCATAGCAAGCAGTTTGAGGTTTGGTGGCTGCTGGGTAAAGCATGAAGGGACTCATCGTCTCAGGTGATGGTGGAGCAGAAGCTACTTGGGGGAATTGGGATCTGAGGCAGGAATGTATGGAAGGGATGGATAGTGTTCCCAAGTGGTACAGAAGAGATTTTCTAGAGCAGTGGTTTCAGGACCCTTTTATGGTCTTAAAAATTATTGACAATTTTCCCAAAGAGCTTTTAAGTGAATTATATCTATTCATATTTGCCATGCTAGAAATTAAAACATACAAGCTTCATTATGAAAATGTCTCAGGGACCATAATTTGAGAACCCTGTTCTAGGGAAAGAGTGGAGATGAAACATTGTTTAAAAGAGGGGTGGGAATTGAGGCTTCTTGAATTTCCTGGGGACCCTGCAAGGAGAGTAGGTCTTGGGGAGCAGTCATAGTTATATGAGCTTATTTGTCAAAAATAACAGCTGAAGTAAGGATGTGGCTTCTCCTTTTCTTCCTCCCCTCCCTTCCCCAAAGCTCTTGTTCCTGAGCCCAAATGGCCCCTTGAGCAGTTTTTCTAACCTCTTAGTTGATGGTGGTGGTAGCACCATTGCTCCTCTGTTTTCTGAACCTTTGGGGTGCTGGGGCTTCCCAGCAACCTCCTGATCACCTAGGAAAATGCTTATTTTATGTTGAGCTGGGAGCTAATCCCTACTCTACCACTAATGCCATATGACCTTGGGCAAAACACCTTATTCCTCGACTAATTTCCCTAATATAAAATGAGAGAATTAGAACAGAGTAGGGCTTCTTAACCTGGAACATGGTCTGTGGATCAATTTTAGGGAATTCATGAATTTTGGGGGAAATGTAATCTTTATTTTCACTAACCTCTGACTGAAAAGTAGTATTTCCTTCACTTAAAAACATTATTTTAATAAGAAGTCCATAGGTTTCACCAAATTGCTAAAGGGGTCCATAACACAAAAAAGTTAAAAACTCCCGAACTAGAGGATTTCTAAAGTATTTCCCAGCCCTGACTACAAAATTTGGGGGTGGGGGGGAGTTGGAACAGTTGTCAGAGATGATTTGAGGCTGGGTGACTGGAAAGAAAGATAGTACATAATGAATGAAATACAGAATATGGTGTAAGTAAATGTGAGTATAACCACAAAGGCTGAAAGGACTGAGAAACAGTTCTGCTGTAACATGACATTTATTGATCTGTCATTTCAATTGGGTCTGACTCTTCATGACCCCACTTTCTTGGCAGAGACTGGAGTGATTTGCCATCTCTTGCTCCTTTTCATTTTGTTTTGTTTTGTTTTTGTTTTTGTTTTTTGCGGGGCAATGGGGGTTAAGTGACTTGCCCAGGGTCACACAGCTAGTAAGTGTCAAGCGTCTGAGGCCGGATTTGAACTCAGGTACTCCTGAATCCAGGGCCGGTGCTTTATCCACTGTGCCACCTAGCTGCCCCCGCTCCTGTTCATTTTACAGATGTACAACTGAGGCAAATAGGGTTAAGTGACTTGCCCAGCATCACACAACTACATTGTGTCTGAGGCCAGATTTGAACTTAGAAGGAGGAGTCTTCCTGACTTCAGTCCTGGCATTCTACCCACTTCACCACTTAGTTGCCGTAACATGTAATGTGTTCCTAAAAATCATTGCTATGCAAAATCAAGCAGTTTAAATCACAGGTCTAATGGGGAAAATGGGGTTGGGGCACAACATTCAAAAACTTAAATCTGTGACACATAAAAAAAGAGAAAACAAAAACTGTAACATAGTTGTATTAATGTTAAATGACTAAGAAATACAGGTATGCTACAATGAATAGTGGTGGTATCCATGGCCTCTGGCTTCTGTGGCTGACAAAGTTGATGGCTACAAGCCAGAAGGCAGCTTTAGTGGACTTGAAATTTTCTTGTGGAAGGGGGTATTGGAAGGATTGCAGGTTGTGATTTTTGTAAAGTGATGCTGTTTTCTGCATTCTCAATGTTGGTGACAAAATCAAACGTGAACAAACACCAAATTAAATTATTATCAAATTATTCTGTAATACATCAGTCGTCTCAGAACAAATTTGTATTTTCAAAACAAATGTAACAGAATTTACTGTATTCTTGTTGACATGGTGCCTCCAAGGGCAAGAATGCTGCTGGGATTGTTGTCTTGGAGTGTACAGCTCATTTCTTATGCAGATCAGACAACAGACATTCCTGATGGACTTTGTCAGGTTCATCATTGACACTAATTTTCTAACTTTGATCCCATATATTCTCCAAGTATCTCTCTGATCTTCATTTTCTTGTTCTGAGGGGACTTTCCTACTGGAAGGTTACTGTTCAATTAAATCTAACTAGCATTTATTAAGTGCTTACTTTATGTTAGGCCACTTATGCATCTCATGTTTTTTGTTTGTTTGTTTGGTTGGTTGGGTTTTTTTGGTGAGGCAGTTGGGGTTAAGTGACTTGCCCAGGGTCACACAGCTGGTAACTGTTAAGTGTCTGAGGTAGGATTTGAACTTAGGTCCTCCTGACTCCAGGGCTGGTGCTCTATCCACTGTGCTACCTAGCTGCCCCCATCTCTTGTTAAAAAGTATGGTTTTCTACACAGTCAGACCAGTGTAAACCCATTACCCTAGGTCCTGTCCTCAGAATGCTTGGACCATTGAGCCTCTCTATGTGTTTAACCAAGACCAAAACCTAGAACTGTTTTTGGCTTTTTAAAATGTCTTTCTCCATATTCATCCCTCTTGGTGATTTGATCTACTCTCTGGGTTTTATCTACCACATCTGGATGCTTGGCTTCCATGTCCCAAGCTCTGACCTCTTCTGAGCCGTTGGCAACCTGTAGAGGCTGTCCTCCCTTAATTTCTTTCCTCCTAAACATCCCTATTTCTTTCAAAAACCCCTTATATGGATGGTTGCAGATTTCTCTCACCGTCCTAGTTCTCCCCTCCTGAATGCACCTTGAGGTTAGTTGCCAGTGACTTTCCTAAAATGACGTATTTAGACCTAAACACCATTCCAGATGTGAACCACCCAGGGCCACCACTGACCATATCCTGGATACTAGTATTTATGTTTCCAAAGACTACATTGGCTTTATTGGTTTCCACATGATGCTGACTTACTGAGCTTTTAGTCCACTAATATCTCTAGGTGGGACATCCCCCCATGACAGGTTCCCCTTGCTGTCCACACCTCCCTACTCTTGCTTTTCAGCTTTCCTTTGTGTGTTATCGTGTGTGTGTGTGTGTGTGTGTGTGTGTGTGTGTGTGTGGTCTTCTGCCATTAGATTGTAAATTCCTTTAAGGCAGGGGCTGTCTTTCTTACGCGTATCCCCAGCACTTCGTACAGTACCTGGCACATATTAGGTGCTTAGTAAATGTTTATTGAATTGGATTATTCACATGAACCACTTTCTAGCCAAGTTTTCATTCTTCCTATACTTACACAGTTGAATTCTTGCTCTCAAGTGTGGGACTTTGCATTTGTCCCTGTCAAATTTTGCCTTAACCATTCCGGAGAGCAATTTGGAACTATGCCCAAAGGGCTATGGTACTGTGAATACCATTTGACCCAGCAATGCCACTACTAGGTCTGTATCCCAAAGAGATCATAAAAAAAGAAAAAGGACCCACATGTACGAAATATTTAGGGCAGCTCTCTGTTGTGGCAAAGAATTGGAAATTGAGGGCATGCTCATCAATTGGGGAAAGGCTGAACAAATTGTGGTATGTGAAAGTAATGAAATGCTATTATGCTGTAAGAAATCATGAGCAGGCAGATTTCAAAAAAATCTGGAAAGACAAGTGAACTGATGCTGAGTAAAGTGAGCAGAACCAGGTGAACATTGTACACAATAACAGCAACATAATGTGATGATTAATGCGATAGACTTAGCTCTTCTCAGCAATACAATGATCTAAGACAATTCCAAAGGACTCATGGTGGAAAATGCTCTCCACATCCAGAAAAAAACCCGTGCAATCTGAATGCAAATTGAACCATATTCTTTTTACTTTTTGTGTTGTGTTTTTTTCTTTGTTGAGGTTTTCCCCTTTTGTTCTGATTCTTCTTTCACAACATGACTAATGCAGAAATATGTTTAATGTGATTGTACATTTACAACCTACATCAGATTGCTTGCCTTCTTGGGGAGGGGGGAAGGAAGGAAGAGAGGGGAAAAAATTTAGAACTCAGAATCTTATAAAAATGAATGTTGAAGAGCAGCTAGGTGGCGCAGTGGATAAAGCACCAGCCCTGGATTCAGGAAGACCTAAGTTCAAATGTGGCCTCAGACACTTGACACTTACTAGCTGTGTGACCCTGGGCAAGTCACTTAACCCTCATTGCCTCACAAAGAAAAAAAAAGGAAGAAAAATGAATGTTGAAAACTATTTTTACATGTAACTAGAAAAAAATAAAATACTATTAAGATAAAAAATATTTTTTGCCCTACTCATTTCAATCTCATCCTCCCTCCTTCCTCCCCTTCACAAGTTTAATGAAATCTTTTAAGTTACTGAGTCTGTTCAATGAATTTACTATCCCTCTTCATATCCCCCCATCTCGCTCGACATGTCTCCCCATCCTTCCCTCCCTTCACATCTTCCTCTCTCCCCCTTCCCACTCCTCCCACTTCTCTGCCTTCACCTGGAAACCTCATTTGACTTTGTTCAAGTCTTAACTAAAGCCCTACCTTCTACAAGAAGTCTTCCTCACTTCTTAATCTTAGTTCCTTCCTCAGAGATTATCTCTAATTTAGCCTGTATATAGCATGTTTGTACATAGCTGTTTGCATATTGTTTCTTCCATTAAACTGTGAGCTCGCCAAGTGGGAACTTTTTTTTGCCCTTCTTTCTAGAACTTTGCCCAGTGCTTGGAACATATTAAATGCTTCTTGACTTTTCCTCACATCTTCTTGTTACCCCTAATTATAATAAACATGCCATCCATCCATCTGTGCCTTCCAAATCTGTTTTATACCTGCTGAGAGTTTGCCAGTAGTGCCAAAAGCAGAAAGGACTTTTGAAAGTACCTCATGTACCTCCTCCCAAAGCATTGGTTCCTTGAGTGGTTGGAGGATAGATAAAAGAGATTGGCAGTATGGAGACCCAGAACGAGGAAGTTGGGACAATTCAGTTGTAGATTAATTGTGAAAGAAGGCTAAGAAGGCTTTGGTAGTAGTAAGGTAAGGAAGGGATGGGACCCTAAAGTAATGTTAGGTTGTACACATTGAAGGTGCCCAATAAATGCTGAATTGAATTTTTTGGTTGTTTGACTGTAGAATGTCAGCTTTATGTGGCCCAGTTGGGTGGATATTATGGTAACTTAGAACTTGTAGGCCTATAAGACTGATTTTAAGGGTTGAATGTCTTTTCTCTTGGCAGGTGCTTCCCCCTTAATATCTCCTGGACATCTGGTGTACATCGCTTGCAGCCATGCATTCCCTAGTGTTCCTGTGTGCCCGTCAGGTCATCCAGGACCAGGTCTTTGCATGCCAGGCCCTGGCGTTCCTGCCCCAGGAGCTATATGCAGTCCTATTCAAGGCAGCCTTTCTAGACAGAAAAACATTGGTGCTGCAGAAGCTGGTACAGATGTGGCCTTTCCCTCTCCTTAGCTTCCAGCAGCTACTTCGAGAGAATTCAGATTCCCGATGGATTCCACTACAGGAAAGGCCAACAAAGGAGAGCGTACAGGCTGTGATCCTGGGGCTCTCTGCACGACTAAGGGAGCCACCCCCCCGCAGGTAACTTGGGCCTGGGAAAGTTGATGTATAGGGGACCCAGCAAAAACAATCATGTAAAACATCTTGCTGGGGTTGAAGGATGAATGACAGAAACCACTTAGAATTTTTTTTTCTTTTTAAAATGAGGAACTTATTTAAGAATTTAACTTTAATAAAATAACCAACCTTTAAATTACAATTAAGCAATTTAGCAAGGGGCAGCTAGGTGGCTCAATGTGTATAGAGACTTGAGTTCAAATGTGGCCTCAGACACTTGATGCTTACTAGCTGTGTGAGCCTGGGCAAATCACTTAACCCCAATTGCCTCACAAAAAAACAAAAATAAAAATCACCAGTTTAACACTTATTTTTCCTGTCTCTTTCCTTTGTCTTTGTCCGTTTTACCCTCTGTTTTTGCATATGTATTTTTTTGCTATTGTTTGAATTTTTTATATCTTTTAAATTTTCTTTATAGTCCTTATTATATTATCCAGTACTTTGATTTACCAGAGTTTGTTCATCTCTTACCTAAGTATTGGATGGTACTGTGATTTCCAGCTTTTCACAGCTACAGAAAAATGCTTCCAGAAATATTTTTGACAAAGAAAACTTTGATAGTTCTTTTTTTAATCAATTTTTTCAGATAGTCCTTTTTAAAAATGTATTTAATTCATCAGGCATTTATTAAGCACCAACTATGTGCTAGGCACAGAGGATACAAAAACAGTCCCTTGATCAAACAGTACATTCTGTGGGGGGAAGGGAGTGAGGGAGAAGCTTAAAAATGCAAGGAGGCTTTTAATACTGTAAGGTCTTGGGGGCAGCTAGGTGGTGCAGTGGATAAAGCACTGGCCCTGGATTCAGGAGGACCTGAGTTCAAATCCAGCCTCAGACACTTGACACTAGCTGTGTGACCTTGGGCAAGTCGCTTAATCCTCATTGCCCTGCAAAAAAAAAAAGACTGTAATGTCTCCTACTTTATAGTGATGGAAATGTCAAAAAAGGACCAGATGTGCTAAGGATCACACGGCTTTTAGACAACCTGCAAAAACATTATTGGTGCCCCCTATCCATGATCTTTGTCTTAAGACTAATGAGTTGAATAAATGCAGGGACTGAACCATATCCATATTGACAATTTTTTTTTTTTGTAAAGGAAATCAAGATATAAAAACATTGAGCTAAATGGAAGAAAGGCTCATAGACTTTCCTCAAAAAATCAAATTAAATGGCAGAATTACTTTCCTGGTGCAGCCATAGGCAATATAAAACATAATTTTATAGAACACTTGGTCATATTGCCTGGCAGTGTTCATAAAGAGTATATGCAAACAAACTACTATTATAACCTGTGAACCGCATCTGATCAACACAGTAGCTCAACCCACCATAGTCATCAAAGCAGAGACAGAGTACCAAACTTGAGTAGTGAGTTTGAGATTTTGTTGGTCATCCTCACAGCAATCCTAGCCATGACCAATGTCAAAATTCCTCTCCTGCTCTTTCTGGCTAGCCCATAAAAACAGAGGTAGAAACTACATCCAAAGTAGAAGTTAAGATAGTTTGCAGTTCCTGTCTAAGCTCTCTTTTTCTGTTATGACACACAGCTCTCATGTTATCTGGCTTTCCTATTGTCCAAAGCCCCTTGTCCACAGACCACACCCCTCTCCACTTTCCACAGACTTGCATTATAGTCTTATAGTTCTTAGGAATTAAATCAAACTCCTTAGCATGGCCTTTAAGGTCTTATCTAATATAACACTAATCTGTATTTTCAGCTCTATTTTACACTGTTTATTTTAATGCACTCCAGGTTCAAGCCACACTGTCCTAATAGCTACTTGGCAAGTTTCACATGCTATTTCTTGTCTCCCTGCATTTGCATAGGTTGTTCCCAATGCCTAGAATGAATACTCTCCATATTCAGAATCCATAACTACTTTCAAGGTTCAGTTAGGTGCTGCCTCCTCTGGATCACTACCCTTCCCTGATTTATCCAGCTGAAAGTGTTCTCTCCCGCAGATTTTCCTAAAGTACCTTGGATTTTTCTTTGCTCTTATTGTGGCCTAAATTGTATAAGACTTTTATATGTGTGTATCATCTACACACAGCCCCCTTTCACTCACCCTCTCTCCCATATGGTGTAAGCTCATTGATGGCAGATTTTTTTATTGTTTTTATGTTTGTATCCCTAGTACCTATTTTTTTTTTTTAAGGCAATGGGGGTTAAGTGACTTGCCCACGGTCACACAGCTAGTAAGTGTCAAGTGTCTGAGGCCAGATTTGAACTCAGGTACTCCTGAATCCAGGGCCGGTGCTTTAACCACTGCGCCATCTAGCTGCCCCATCCCTAGTACCTATTAATGGTGCATTTAATAAATGAAATTTACTGTAATGCATTTGAGATCTGCTTCCTTAATTCTGGTGGCCAGCTTTCCTTTTTTCCTTATCAGCTATGTTCAGTGGTTAGAATTCTGGACTCGGAATTAGGAACACCTGGGTTCAAATGTTGCCTCAGATACTTTTTTTTTTTTTTTGGTGGGGCAATGGGGGTTAAGCGACTTGCCCAGGGTCACACAGCTAGTGTCAAGTGTCTGAGGTGGATTTGAACTCAGGTATTCCTGAATCCAGAGCCAGTGCTTTATCCACTGCACCACCTAGCTGCCCCCTCAGATACTTCTTAGTTGTGTGAACTCGGGCAAGTTACTTAACCTCTCTCTGCCTCAGTTTCTTCACCTGAAAAATGGAGTGATAATACCTGTTTTCCAGGGTTGTGATAAAATGGATAATATTTGTAAAACACTTTTGCAAACCTTAAAGCAATATATAAATGCTATCTTCATCCTCATCATGCTGTTGCTGTTGTCATACAATGAGAACTTTTCTTTTGATTATGGTTTTTTTTTTAATACCACACATATTTTATTTAGGTTTTTTTTCAACTTTTTTTTTTTTTGAGGAGGTGAGGTGGAATCCCCGAAACAAGGTAAATTAAGTAGGAAAAAAGTGCTTTAGTCTGTAGTCAGAGCTCATCAATTCTCTCTCTCTCTCTCCCTAGAAGTGCATAGGATTTTTCTTTCTTTTTTTATGATTTCACTAGTATATTTCTTTTTTTTTTAAATCATAAAAGTATTTTGTTATTTTCTAGTTACATGTAGAGATAGGTTTTTTTGTTTGTTTGCTTTTTGGTTTTTGGTTTTTTTGCAGGGCAATGGGGGTTAAGTGACTTGCCCAGTATCACACAGCCAGTAAGTGTCAAGTATCTGAGGCCGGATTTGAACTCAGGTCCTCCTGAATCCAGGGCTGGCGCTTTATCCACTGTGCCACCTAGCTTCCCCCGAGATAGTTTTTAACATTTGTTTTTATAAGATTTCTAGTTTTGAATTTTTCTTCCTCCCCAAGACAGGAAGCAATCTGGTATAGGTTATATATGTACAATCACATTAAACATATTTCTACATTAGTCATGCTATGAAAGAAGAATTAGAAGTGCATAGGATTTTTCAACATGAGTCCTTTGGAATTCTTATGGATCATTGTATTGATCAGAGTAACTTTCACATTTGATGATTATTAAAATATTGCTGCTATTTATTCGTGATGTTCTCCTGGTTCTGCTTACTTCACTTTGCATTAATTCATATAAATCTTTCCAGGTTTTTCTGAAACCAATCCCTTTTGTCATTTCCTACAGCCATACTCCAATTGATGGGCATCCCCATAATTTCTAATTTTTTGCCACCACAAAAAGAACTGCTATATTTTTGTACATGTATGTCCTTTTCCTTTTTCTTTGATCTCTTTGGAATACAAACCTAGTAGTGGGTCAAAGGTTATGTACAGTTTGTCTTTGGTCATAGTTCCAAATTATGCTCCAGAATGTTCATTCTAGCAGCAATGCATTAGTGTTCCCATTTTTTCAATGTCACTGCCAGAATTTGTCTTTTTTAGGCAATATGATAGGTGTGAGAAAGTACCTTAGAGTTGTCTTAATTTGCATTTTTCTAATTATTAGTGATTTAGAGCATCCTTTCATTTAGCTATTGATAACTTTTGATTTCTTCTGAAAACTGCCCATTCATTTCCTTTGGCCATTTATCAATTAAGGAGTAGCTCTTAGTTTTAGACATTTGACTCCATTCCCTATATATTTGTTCTTTTATTTTTGTTTTTGTGGGGCAATGAGGGTTAAGTGACTTGCCCAGGGTCACACAGCTAGTAAGTGTTAAGTATCCAAGGCCGGATTTGAACTCAGGTCCTTCTGAATCCAGGGCCGGTGCTTTTATCCACTGCACCACCTCGCTGCCCCCATTCCCTATATATTTGGGAAATGAAGCCTTTGTTAGAGAAACTTTGATCATGTTTTTCCAAGGCCTTTTCATCAGAGAGGGAGGAAATGGGAGAACTGTCCTAACAGCTTCTCTCAGGCCATCAAGATGTTAGTCTCTAAATCTTTGAACCCAGACTTATTGCCTAGGCCTATGCCTTATTCCCCAGCACTCTAAACATTAGTCATTATAACAAATGCCATGAAAATAATTGCAGCTTGTGTGCTACCACCAGTTTTTGAGAATGAAAAGTAGACAAATTCCATGAAGGAAAAAAAAATTCCCAACGATTAGAGCTGTCCAAAAGTATAATGGGGGGAAATTAAGCTTCAATGGTAGCATTCAAGCAGAAAATACTTGTTGGGATTTTGTAGCAGAGATTCCCGTTTAGATAAGACTTAGACTAGATGCCCTCTTGAGTTCTCTTCTGGAATTTGTGAGAGAGAGAGAGTTGGAAATAGAATTAGGGTTAGTACTATTAAAAAAAACAAAACAGAGAGGGACAGCTAGGTGGCGCAGTGGATAGAGCATTGGCCCTGGATTCCGGAGGACCTGAGTTCAAATCCGGCATGAGACACTTGACGCATACTAGCTGTGTGACCCTGGGCAAGTCACTTAACCCTCATTACCCCACAAAAACAAAACAAAACAAAAAACAACAGAGAAAGGCCTCTAGTGGAAAACTTGTAGAAGGACATGGATAAGAATAATTCAAAGGAAGAATTTGTGGGAAGGTTGTGATCAGGCCAGTGATTAATCATGCTACTTACCTTCTGACATAGAAGGTAATAATGTGGAATAAGACATAACATTTTTTGACATGGGCAGTATGGGAATTTGTTTTGCTTGAGTATGTATATTTGCTATAGGGGTTTTCTTTTTTCTTTTTTTTTCCCCATTGTGGAAGGAGAAGGAGAGAAAATAAATGATTGTTAGTTTGATTTTTTAAAAATTTGGGATCTGTACTGACAGAGGCAATACCTATACTTGTTAGAAGGTGTTTAGTGGTGAGAGGAAGAATATTCCAGGCACTTACAGAGTCTGGTGATGTGGTGCCATGTGTAAGACTGGAAAGGTAGAAGGGACTAGGCTGTGAAGAACTTTAAATTCCAAAAAGAATTTTACATTTGATCTTGGAAGTATTAGGGAGCCACTGGAATTTATTAAGTAGGACACTGACATAGTCAGATAATACACTTGAAGAAAATGACTGGTCACTGAATGGAGGATGGATGGGTAAAAATGATGCAGGGATTTGGAACTATGCCCAAAGGACTATAAAACTGTGCATACCCTTTGATCCAGCAATATCACTTCTAGGATTATATCCCAAAGACATCCCAAAAAAGAGAAAAAGACCTATTTGTACAAAAAATATTTCTAGCAGCTCTTTTTGTGGTGGTTAAGAATTGGAAATCAAAGGAATGCCCATCAACTGGGGAATGGCTAAATAAGCTGTGGTATGTGATGGTGATGGAATATTACTGTGCTATAAGAAATGACAAGCAGGATGATTTCAGAAAGGCCTGGAAAGACTTGTATGAACTTATGTATAGTGAAGTGAGTAGAACCAAGAGAACATTGTGCACAGAGACAGCAATATTGTTTGATGAACAACTGTGAATGATTTAACTGTTCTCAACGATACAATGATCCAAGTCAATCCCAAGCCCAAAGGACTAATGATGAAACAAACTAATCACCTCCAAAGAACTGATATTGATTAAACACAGACTGAATCAGCATGCTATTATTTTTTACTTTCATTTTTTCTTTTGACCTTTCTTATACAAAATGATTAATATGGTAATGTTTTACATAATTGCACATGTGTAACCTATATCTGATTACTTACCTTCTCAGGGAGGGGAGGGATTGAAGGAGGGATAAAATTTGGAATTCAAAACTTTAAATATAAACGTTTATTATTTAAAAAAAGAAATGATGCAGGGACACAAATTAGAAGGTTATTATATAGAATACACATGACATATTAATATAATCATTATATATGGTGTTAGTATATGTTAATTCTATATTCTTTATTGTATAGGTGAGAGGTGATTAAGGCCTATATTCAATTGTGGCCATGTGAGTAGAAAGAAGAGGTCAAGACATGCCAGACTAATTGTACTGTCAGGGTTACTTAAGTAACCTAATAGATTAGGTAAATGTTGTAGATGTAGTTTACATAGCTTTTAGCAAAGTATTTTATAATATATTGCTCATACTATTCTTGTAAAGAAGCTAGAATGCAGACTAGATAGACCAGCAGGCTACTCAAAGAGTAGTCATTGGTGATTTAAGGCCAAGGTGGCTAGTGATCTCCAATAGAGTACCCCAGGGATCTGTGCTTAGCTTAATGCTGTTGAACATTTTTATTAATGTTGAATTGAATAAACTTGAATATAGCATTCTCACAAAATTTGCAAATGGTACCAAACTTAGAGGGATAGCTAACATTGGATGGCAAAGTTAGACCTTGACAGGCTAAAGCATAGGACTGAATCTAATAGGATATAATTCAGTAGGGATAAATGTATAAAGCCTTACATTTGTCAGAGTGATGGTCAGATCCCATTTTGTCTGAAAAGGATCTAGGTGTTTTAGTGGATTGTAAGCCCAACGTGAGTCAAGAGTATGTCAACCAAAAAAGTTAATGTCATTGAGAGCATCATTGCTAGGAATTAGATGATATTCTCTTTTCACTCTTCATATCTAGAGTATGGGCTCAGTTCTGAGCACCAAAGTTTAGGAAAGACATTGATAAGACGGGGGACAACTAGGATGATAAAGGGATCTTGAGGCCTTGTCATATGAGGATCAGTTGAAGGAACTGGTCATCTTGAGTTTGGCTAAGAAAAGACTTAATGGGGACATGATAACTGTCTTTTAATATTTGAAGGGCTCTCATCCAGAAGATGGAATATACTTATTTATCATTATATGACAGAATGGGTAAAAGTTGCAAAGACACAAATTTAGACTTCATGTTGGGAAACGTAACAATTAGAGTTGTCTAAAAGTGGAATGGACCACCTTGAGATATGTTCGATTCTCCTTCATCCAACATTGCAGGTCTTTTAGCACAATCTGGGTGATCACTTGTTACGTATAGTATAATGGGGGTTCTTTTTGTGTAGAACTTGAACTAGATTGATGCACAATCCCTTTGAACTCTTAAGTTGTCTGAAATCACAGTTCTACCAGAATATGAAATACTAAAAATGCTAATAGTCCTAAAAGGAAAAAATAATTTAAAGAACTTAACATTGGAAAATAAGGTCAAAATATAATTTGTAAATGACATGGTTTCTGGCAGCTAGGTTACGCAGTGGATAGAATACCAGATTTGGAGTTAGGAAGACCTGAGTTCAAATACAGCCTTAGACATTTACCAGCTATGTGACCCTGGACAAGTCATTTAATCTCTGCTTGCCTCAGTTTCTTCATGTGTAAAATAGGGATGACGATAATAATAGCACCTACCTCCCAGAGTTGTTGTAGGACTCAAATGAAATAATAATTGTAAAGTGCTTAGCGCAGTGCCTGGCACATAGTAAGCACTATATAAATGTTAACTGTGTTGTTATATAGAAATTCCAAATTTACTTGACTATAGGAATTATTCCTGTTCTTTGGGGGGGGGGCAATTGGGGTTAAGTGACTTGCCCACGGTCACACAGCTAGTAAGTGTCAAGTGTCTGAGGCCGGATTTGAACTCAGGTACTCCTGAATCCAGGGCCGGTGCTTTATCTACTGTGCCACCTAGCTGCCCCAATTATTCCTGTTCTTAAGCTATTAGCAGAAAAGATGAAGGATACATAAAAAAGACATTCTGTTTCCAACAAGTAATGAGATATTTAGATATTGACCTAGACATTCATTTGATCTTTTATAAAGATAGTCATAAAACTCTATTGACAAAAATAAAAGCCTTAGAAAATTAGAGGGACAGTCATTATTTACATTTGATCAACATAGTAAAAAAATTACTATAATTCTTTCCTTTTTTCAGTTATGTAAAACATTGCCATATTAGTCATGTTGTACAATAAAACTTGAATAAAAGAAAAAAATTAAAGTGAAAAATAGTATGCTTCAGTCTGTGTTCAGTCAATATCAGTTCTTTCTTTAGAGGTGGCTCATGTGTTTCATCATTAATCCTTTGGGGTTGTCTTGGATCATTGTATCGTTGAGAACAGTTAAATCATTCACAGTTGTTCATCAAACAATATTGCTGTCTCTGTGCACAATGTTCTCTTGGTTCTACTCACTTCACTATACATAAGTTCATACAAGTCTTTCCAGGCCTTTCTGAAATCATCCTGCTTGTCATTTCTTATAGCACAGTAATATTCCATCACCATCACATACCACAGCTTATTTAGCCATTCTCCAGTTGATGGGCATTCCTTTGATTTCCAATTCTTAACCACCACAAAAAGAGCTGCTAGAAATATTTTTTGTACAAATAGGTCTTTTTCTCTTTTTTGGGATGTCTTTGGGATATAATCCTAGAAGTGATATTGCTGGATCAAAGGGTATGCCTTTGGGCATAGTTCCAAATTGTTCTTCAGAATGGTTGGATCTTTTCACAACTCCACCATCAGTGAATTAGTGGGAAAATGACTATATTTTTGAAGTTAATTTATAAATTTAATTCAGTGGTAATCAAAATGTCAGTAACAGTTTATATGAAAAAATGAAAGGGCAAGAATATTTAGCTTGTAATCCACTAATGACTAACAATGACTAATATGGTAATATTTTACATAATTGCACATGTATAAGCTATATCTGATTGCTTACTGCCTTAGGGAGGGGGTAAGGGGGGACAGAGGGATAGAATTTGGAACTCAAAACTTTAAATAAAAATGTTTAATAAACAAAAAAAGGATATTTAGCATAGGTATGGCAAGTGATAGAAATGGACCTTTTATAAACCAATCATCATCAAAACCACTGAATATTTAACTTCAGTGCTTTAAGGATTCTTGATTTCATCATTGTATATCCTTTTCCTTATCTCTCCCAATTTGTGATAAGGATCACAGCCCCTTATAGTCTTTTTTTTTTTTTTTTTTGGTGAGGCAGTTGGGGTTAAGTGACTTGCCCAGGGTCACACAGCTAGTAAAGTGTGTAAAGTGTCTGAGGACAGATTTGAACTCAGGTACTCCTGAATCTAGGGCTGGTGCTCTATCCACTGCGCCACCTAGCTGCCCCCCTTATAGTCTTAATAAGCAGTTTCATCAATTTTAGGGGGGAAAAAATCTAGCAGTCACTTTTCAATTTTTATTTTTTAAATCCAGTTTTATTTTATATTTAGTTCTGAATTCCTCATCCACTTCTCTACCCATTGAGAAAGCAAGCAAACCAATTCATTAAAAATATTCCCATATTTTAGCCATGTCCCAAAATAATCTATTTTTCACTCTGAGTCTGTCACTTCTCTCTCCCTCTCTCAATAGGTAGCATGTTTCATCATGAGTCCTTTGGAACTGTGGTTGATTCCACTCTGTTGATCAGAGTTCCTAAATCTTGTTTGCCTTTACCATACTGCTATATTAAATTAGTTGTTTTCATTCTGCTAACTTCATTTTGCATCTGTTCATACAAGTCTTTCCAGATTTTTCTAAAACTATGTCATTCATAATTTCTTACAGAACAATAACCTGCCATCACATACACATACCATCATTTGTTAAGCCATCCTCCAATTAATGGGCACCCCTCAGTTTCCACTTCTTTGCTACCACACAAAAAATCTGTAGCCATTTCCACAATTAGCCAGGCTGGTCCTTGGACAACAACATAAAATCTGTTTCTTAGACTGTACTTACGTTCTTTTTACTCAGCAGTTAGGGCTGACACTACATCATAATGATGCTTCAAAGTAGACCTTAAGTGGCATGAAAATTAATACCTGGCCAAAGAGGGCTCCTAGAAAGAAAACTAAATATATACATAAGATTATTATTTGATAAATCTATGTAAAATAAAAACTAGGGAACATAGTCACTAGATAATCAAATAAAGGAAAACCAGATTATATTTTCAGTCTTTTCCAGGCCACTAAAACACCCTGGCTTAACAAGTAGAGCCAGAAGATTGTACAGCCTTAAAATAGCAGTGAGAGCCCATTTCGATTATGCCATTCAGTATGTGAATATTGATCTAGGAACTTGTCTTTACCGTAAGGACTTTTAGACTGACCTGGGACCCAGGAATTTGATCGGAAAGCCTTTATATTTCACTAATTCCATGGATGGCAAGATCCTTCCTAAAATATTCTTTTTTTACCTCTAGAGGTTAAGGAAATTAGTAAGTCTGCAACCTAACAGTGATGATTTTAAGCACAATCAAAACCAATTTTTTTCCCCATAGGTATCTAATGAGATTCTGTTGGAATATCTATGTACTATTCCCTTCATAACAATTCTATTGATTTTTTCTCCACAGTAAATAGTGCATGAATTGTACCTTTTGGGGTAGAGTAAATTATGTAATAATGGTTTCTAGGATAGGATCTCAAACGGTTCTCTCCTTTCTTTAGGAAGCTGCAGTTGCAATTGTTGGACATGACAGGAATTCTGGATTCTGGCTATGAGGAAGACCTTACAACCATGACCATGTGGTCCCGCACAGTGTCTGTGATCCAGACCTGCATCATGGGTCAGCTAAACAAATCCTTAAGACAGAGACGTCGGCGAGCCAAGCGCAGGAAGGCAGTGCCACCCCTCTATACTCCTACCCCTATAGAGGTTCGAGTAGATCTCCGGGTGACCCACAGCTCCTATGGGTTTCTAAAGGATACGTTACAGACAAGTGCTTTTAGCCCTCTGCGCCTTTGTTGTAGAGATTTCCGGGCCGAAGAACTCCCTCTGAACAGCACTGTAGATATGTTGGAGTTACTGGATCCCATGCACTTGCGCCGAATAGACCTGTGCTTCAATAGCCTGGAGTTATCTGGCCTTTGTGAACTTATGGTTCCTATCGTGAAGTTCACCAACTTGCTGAGTCTAAAACTACAGTACAGCTATGTGGACCTATGGCAGCTCTCATCTGAAGCAGAAGACAGCTTCCTTATATTTCTCTCTGAACTTAAGAAGTTGAACCGCCTCAGAGAGCTCAATATGGGTTCCTCTTGCCTTTCTGGTCGGCTGGGTCAGCTGCTCAGGTAAGTGGGCCTGGGAGTCCCCCTCATACTGCTTCTATTCTGCTCATAAACTTTTATTCATAGCAATTCTTGTCAATGGCACCTACTTCCATAGCATAGGTTACGCTGATTTCACCAACTCAGTTCTTGCTTGCTTCCATGAGAAAATGTTCCAAGATTCATTCATTGTAACCACTCAGGTTGCTAGAAATCTGTTTTGATATCAGTGTAACCTTACCTAAAAATCTTCCTACTCTTACCTTCTTAAAACCATGCCTTGGGGCAGCTAGATGGCACAGTGGATAAAGCACCAGCCCTGGATTCAGGAGTACCTGAGTTCAGATCCAGCCTCAGACACTTAACACTTGCTGGCTGTGTGACCCTGGACAAGTCACTTAACGCCAATTGCCTCCCCCCCCCCCCCCAAAAAAAAACCAAAAAACCCATGCCTGTTCTTTTTTCCTGTAAAAGGTTCATAATGTTGATGATCATTAAAGAGAGAACTTTAACAGAAAAGGATGACCTGTTTTTTTCCTGTGTTCTTCCCCATTTCTTCAGTGCCCCTTTGGTCAGAACCTGCATCTCCCACCAGTGTGGCAAAGCTGTTTAGCTGAACCAGCATCCAACTTATCTCTTGGGTGAATGGTATGGGCGAATCTCTGGCTTTTGATGGCCAATCATGCCATGTCTTTGTCTCTTTGCAGCAGCCTACAGAGTCCCCTGGAGAGCATGGAACTGGCATTCTGCTATCTCCTCCCTGCAGACTTGAGGTACTTGGCCCAAAGCCCACATGTCACCAACCTTAAGAAGTTGGACCTCAGCGGCAACAACCTTTCAGGGGCCCTCCTTGGTCCCTTTCAGAGTGTGCTAAAGGCAGTCTCCACGTCTTTGAAGCTCCTGAACGTGACCGAATGTGAACTTATGGACACCCATCTTATTTCCAGCTTACCAAGCCTGTGCCGCTGTGTCCAACTCCGCTACCTGGGTCTCTATGGCAATCCCCTCTCTACCTCTGCACTCAAAACCCTGTTGCTTCGGTCAGAGGTACTGCCTGAGCTCCAGCTCGTGGTGTATCCATTTCCTGTGGACTGCTATGAGATTTTGCCATGGCCACCTCCTGCTGCCATCCTCCTGGATGAGGAGAAGTTTGCTCATGTTCAGGCTGAATTACACCAGATGTTAGTGTCAGCTGACCGAGCTAATGTGCTGTGGACCACAGATGTCTATGGTCCTAACATGCCTGACTACTTTAGCTTATAACTGGTGGGCTGCCTGCCAGGCATGGAGAAGACCTCCTAGGCATCCATTCTTCCTGGAGTAGAGAGGAGACCGCAAGTAGCTCCTGTGCTGACTCTTAATGGGACACACAAGGAGTCATGAGGCCTTCTCTCTTGCTGCTTGTTATCTTTAAATAGTAGGAATTCTAGCTTGTCTAGCAGAGGCATGGAGCTAACTTTATAGTTGGGGGTGGGAGGGATTGGGGAGGGTATGTCTGTTAGAATAATATTTATAAAAACCCACCAAGTTTATGAGAACCTAGGAGAGCTAGGTTACCTTCTAGGATATCATATATCAAAAGTGGGTCAGAGGGGCTTTTGGTTCCTGTCAAGGACACCAGATAAACCAGGCCAGATATTCAGAAAAGGTTGTCCTTACATGTGTCTGGTTTACTCTCTATAGCAATCCCAAGGGGGTGGAGAAAGCCTTCATATTAATCTATTTTATAAGGTTTATTCCTATGTCCTCAGGACATACTGGGCTGATTTATCCCAGATGAGCACTTAAAATCTTATTATAGTGCTCAGTTGATGGTTAAGTATACCAAGGAGACTCATGAGTTTTCCCTGGCCAGTATAGAATGCTGGTGTTAGGGTTTGGTTTCAGAGTCTCTAAGGATCTTACTGTAGCCATCCAGTGGGCTCAATATGCTTACTTATTTCTGAACCATAGTGATGTTTTTTGTAGATAAATGACTATAAGCAAGTAGCATGACCTTGCTTAGCATTGCCCTTTAAATTCTGTGGTTGAACATTTGGGTGTTTGGGGATATTTGAATTGACTATTCAAACCGTGAATATTGACCCAGAATAGAAGGTTTTCTTTGTCTTTGATAGAGAGTATTGTCTTTAGATTGAGTAAGGTACCCCTTGTTTTTAATGTCTTCTTTTTGGTATGTATTTCCTGTTGTATCTTCCAGGTGATTGTATAGGGGCTGGAAAGTTCTCCAAATGAGCTCCCTGTTCTCTTTTCCCAGGTTATTGTCTGAGTTCTTGTTCGTTTTAGGGGAGTGTCTAAGTAGTGGCCCATATTTAAGGTTGGTGTCCCCAGAGAGGGATACCACATAGCATAGGAATTATAGATGAGTCCCGCTTTTTGGCTAAAGTTACCCTTAACTGTGCCCCTCTTCATTTAAGGGGAGTTCTATACTACCAAGGTGGAATAGGGGGCTACAATAGTGAAAGTCAGGTTCTCTGGTTTCTCTGTTTTCTTCATAGACCATCCTTTGACATGTTGCATACAACAACATTACACCTTTCCAAATTACAAAGCTTAATGCCAACAAAATACAAATGAATTTCTTACTGTTTGGACTTGATTTTGCAGAGCCAGTAGCTTGGCCACCATTTGGTACAGATCCAGAAGCCTTTGTTTCAATGGAAGTACTCCTTTGATTGGTATGAGGAATGTTCCATTTCTTAAAGGAACATTCATGCTTGACAAGTAAAGTTAGATAAGAACTGCATCTCCTGCTGTTCTTCTAAGGGGTGTACTTATATTGCTTATGCTCTCTACACTTGTATACATGTTGTATTCTCCATGCCAATTACAGCATGTTCCCTGGGTTAAAGTAAGTGATGATGATAGTAATAAAAATAAGTCAGCTTGGATTTTATATCCAGGAAGTAGTTCAGTGATTGACAATAAAAATCTATTTATACATACATATACACCTTTTCTTACTTTAGCATGGTTCACATTTCATATAGTTCCTTTTTTTAATCTCAAAAGCAGAGCTTTTTAACTCTAGACAAGGGAGAAGTCTTGAATTATTTTAGAGCCAAATTAATCTCCAAGTTATTCCATTCCTAAGATCACAGTGCACAGTCCATATCCACTCACAGCTTTGTCGTTCGGCAGAATATTTTCTTGTACTTTAAATTTTCACCTTGCATATAAAACTATATTTTCATACTTTTGGATACATGTACACACTTAAAATTTACTTGAATAATACATTACTTTTCAAGGCATTCAGACTACTAATTTGCCTGAAAGGGGGAGTCACAAATATGTCTATATTTGGTTCCTATGCACAGTTATTTTTAATTCTTCCAAATACTTAAAGTTCTCTCAGTACCTGTGAAATGAGCTCAAACATTATCAGGAAGTGAATACTTCTTCCTCTGTCAGTTAAAAAACTGATTTTCCTAATTGTTACTCTTTAATATAGGCAGGTATAATGGTTGGATTTCTAGCATGTCCTTGTTCATCAGTTTGTTTCTTTTGTGCCAGGGGTTCATTTCTGAACTAAAGGTTATAGGCACTAACATTCATTCTTAAGATTGTATTATCCTCATAATCTATGGCTAGTACAATTCATTTAGCCCTGCTGTTCTTTTTTTTTTTTTTTTTTTGAGGCTATTGGGGTTAAGTGACTTGCCCAGGGTCACACAGCTAGTAAGTGTCAAGTGTCTGAGGTTGGATTTGAACTGAGGTTCTCCTGAATCCAGGGCCAGTGCTCTGTCTACTGTGCCACCTAGCTGCTCTGATGCTGCTGTTCATTTTTAATATTTTTAGACGGCATTATTTTTCTGGTTCTAAATGTCTTAATCCCTTTGAAACCTGATTTCAGGGGGACTGACATGAAATATTCTCCTAGAAATAAGAGCCTCTGTTATCCAAGAAGAGTAGAGGTAGGGCAGGGAGAGGTCCTTAACATTTTGTGTCATGGACGCTCTTGGTACTGATGAAGCCAGCGGATCCCTTCTCAGAATGATGTTTTTAAGTGCAGCGTAAAATATGTAGAATTACAAAGGAGATCAGTTATATTGAAATACAGTTTTTCTTTTTTTTTTAACAAGTTCATAGATCCCAGGTTAAAGATCTAGGTTAAAGGGGACATTGGGCAACCAGTTTGTACCATGGTTTAGTTATGGAGGATAGGGGTAACAAAGAGTTTGCCATTGTAAGCCAGGAAATCACCTACCCAAATTCATTGTAGTTTTTCTAACCCAAGGGTTAGAAAGGTTTTTTGTTTGGTTGGTTGGTTGGTTTGGTTTGGTTTTTTTAGCGAGGCAGCTGGGGTTAAGTGACTTGCCCAGAGTCACACAGCTAGTAAATGTCAAGTTTCTGAGGCTGGATTTGAACTCAGGTCCTCCTGAATCCAGGGCCAGTGTTCTATCTACTGCACCACCTAGCTGCCCCAGAAAGGGTTTTTGATAGACTTCACTGAGTTAGACATATGTGTCATGACTCAGTTATTATGGGAGCTTTGAAGGAATTTTTTATGCTAACAATAGCATGAATTTTAACACAGGGGATATCTATAATTTTTAAGGTGTCTTGCTTCAGAAAACTATAGCCCAGTCTTGTGAAAGGGCAAATTAATAGGAAAGAGGTTGGTCTTTCATGCCTCTCTTAAAATATGCTAACCTACAAATAGACTAGTAACAGAGTCTCAACTATCTTTGGACTAGGGGGTCAAATGTAAGCTATAGAGTGGGAACCTTAGAAATTGTCTAGCCTACCTCCTGATGTTAGAAATTAGGAAACTAATTTGTTGCAGAGAAGTTGCAGAGCTGGAGTTCATACCTTTATTTTCTGATCCCCAATTCATACATCTCCTAAGATACTATGCAGTCTCCTTTTCCTATTAAGACATAATGGTGATTTTATCTCTTGGGTAGCTTTTGGTGTAGCTCTGGAGCCTTGGCATTAATGAGTATATGATTATTGTGGAGCATTATTATTACAGTTGCTGGGGGTTTAGAGGAGGTTTTGGTGGGGGAGGAGGTAATCATGCTCACTGGGTAAGAGGATTTAGGGTCCTGAGTCCTAGTGGTAGTGAAAGGGCTCTTGTTTTTTTGCGTGTGTGTGTGTGTGTGTGCGTGTGTGTGTGTGTGTGTGTGTGTGTGTGTGTGTAAAAATTAAGGGACTCTCATGGAGTAAATGGAAATAAAGAGCTGCCATTTTCACATCATAGGGGAAATGAAAGGGACTAGATGTTAATTTTCTGTTCTTTTGAAGATTTCAGAGAAAGTGGCAAGACAAAAAGTAGTGTTGGTTGTCTAGCCTAGACCAAATCCACAATGTGAAATGAAAATGTTGGAAACAAATGCAACCAGAATATTTAAAAGCAACCTGGATATAAAAAAGAAAATGGTAGTGGTTGATCAGGGTACAGTTTTTAAAATTCTTTTAAAAAACTTTAATTTAAAAATTAAAGTTGATAAAAGGCAGGTCCAGTACTTGGAACAAAAGTATTTCCAAGATTAACATAGGGCTTAAATGGACCTTGAACTTCTGGTTCTAGGGTTTCTAGGTTTTAACTAGGCCTGGCTTAGGATCATCTATGCTACAAATGTAGGAACAGGGTGAGTATAGAAAATTAACCTTGAAATGGTTTTCAAAAAATTGAGAAAAATTTTCCGTATTTGTAAACAAAACCAGCTTTAGAAATTAAAAGAATTCATTAGTTCCTGTTGAGGAAGAACTCTCACCAAAAGACTCCATGCACATAGAGGTGAAAGTCCCAAACTAGATAAAGGGAGACTTCTCCAAGCAACAACAAAAAAGAGTATATACAGCATGTTTCAAAAGTCTTAAGCTTAAAGCTGTTATAACAAGAAGCTTTAGTGCTTTAGCACTGCCTTTAAAACTTTTGACACACCCCATATAAAAGGTTCCATTAGGTTACAACCTCTAATTTTGTACACATATGAAATGAAAAAAAGGCCCCCAAACTTCATAAAACCAAAACATGGAGTAAGATCTGAAGGTAAATTGAGTGCCAAAGAACTAAACATCCCTTCTGAAGTCAGAAGAACATTAAGTAGTTAATAAATCACATAGAAATTGTCATGAGAAACTTATATTCATATACACAGATCTCTGAAATGTGTTGGGGCAACTTTGACACATTTGAACTATCAAGGCCAGAGAAGCTCTTTATTATGTTTGTTCAGTTATTAGATTAGAAAATAGATACACAAGTCCACATAAGATGATAAAAATCAAATGAGCAATATGTTGGATATTAAAGTTTTATTTTTAAAGAGGAGATATCAGTGAATTGTTTTGTGAATTTAAGACAGTAACACAAAAAGGGTGTGGAGAGGGAATGAGTGAACAAACTCCAAAGAACTGCTCTAGTCTCCACTAGAAGGGGAGAAGATAGATCTAAGGTCATATAAATGTACCCAGCTAGTTAATAGTACAATAAATAATACAGTTTGATTTAGACAAGTATAAGAAATAGTTGTAAAAGAGATGAACTCCTGATTATAAAAGCCCTTTCTCCAAAAAATTCATTTGTAGTTTTCAACAAAAGTAGATTTTTAAAAGGATAGAAACTATGTCAAGTGTAATAGTTGTAAGTATAAACAGACCAAAATTCTGTAAAAGTTCTATTTCAATAGCGTGTCTTCCTGAAACACTTAAAAAATGAAACAGATAATAGTAATAACAAATTTCTGTAGTGTTTTAAGACTTAAAGGGCTCTCCGTTCTCAACAACCCCATTTTACAGATGAATACATTGACGCCCAGAGAGTTTAAATAACTGAGTGCCCAGTCACATAGATTGTAAGTGTTGAAGAAAGTTGAAGGGATCAGTTCTTGAGAAAATACCTGGGAATTACAAAAGAACTCTTTGCCCACTGTCTTGCAAAGAAGAACCTTGTAAGTTTTTCTTTCTTTTTGTTTTTTTGTTTTTAGTGAGGCAATTGGGGTTAAGTGACTTGCCCAGGGTCACACAGCTAGTAAGTGTTAAGTGTCTGAGGCCGGATTTGAACTCAGGTACTCCTGACTCCAGGGCCAGTGTTTTATCCACTGCACCACCTAGCTGCCCCCTTGTAAGTTTTTAAAATCAATAAAGAACATGTATCAATCACAATTTTTTTCCCCTAACCATGTTAGTATCCACTGCCTGATTTTTCTCTTTTTTTGAGGCAGATATAATGATTGGTTTGTTTTGTTTTTGGTGAGGCAATTGGGGTTAAGTGACTTGCCCAGGGTTACACAGCTAGTAAGTGTCAAGTGTCTGAGGCCAGATTTGAACTCAGGTCCTTCTGAATACAGGGCTGGTGCTCTATCTACTGTGCCACCCAACTGCCCCTATAATGATCTTTTAATAGGCTGCATGAAATAGTGGATGACCTGCCTCAAAGCTAAGAAGTGCCAGGTTCAAGTCCTGCTTTTGACATTATGAGGTGTTTGGCCTCAGGAAGGTCACTCAATTCCTTAGTGTTTTAGCCAACTCTCTTAAGACTGTGAGTTGCTGTGAAAGTGTTGACTTCTATCAGGAGTTTCTTCACCAGGGAATTCCCTATACCAGTGAAATCAGAGGTCCAGTTCTTATCCTTATGTCCTTGTCTCAAAATAAGACAAAGGCCATTTTAAAAAAATCACTCAACGTGAAATTATTCCCCATGGTGAAATAAGGTTTATCCAAAGTTTGAGAGATGTTCTTAATTTTAAGGGTAAGAAATAAGACAATATCACCTTTATGTTTGTAATTTTCCTGATATTGAACCAGCCCTGCATCCCTGGTATCAATCCCACCTGGTCATAGTGTATGATCTTTGTGATATATTGCTGTGGTCTCTCTGCTAGTATTTTATTTAAAATTTTTGTATCAATATCCAATTAATACTCAATAGAAAAGTCATTCCCAATAAAAACTGGAAGCAAATGCCTGTGATATCTAATTACTGTGTGACGAAGTCCTAGAAAAACTAGCAATTGAAATAAAATATGAAAGAGAAATTGGAGAGGCAAACATTGGAAAGGAAGAGACATCACTGAGTAATATCATAAACCTAGAAAGGTTAAGGGATTTTATTAATGGCCAATTAGTAGAGCAAATTAACAGGTTATAGAATAAAATGTACAAAAATTGTTCATATTATATGGCAACAATAACAAGAACCAATTATACCATTTCAAATGCTGACAAATATTTGGATATTCACGATGATGAACCAATCAAAATTTCATATAGGAAACTATAAAGCAATGACAAAGGAAGACTTGGAAAATAGCAGGAAACTTCCTTGACAGGGTTGGGGGGGTGGTGAATGATGTTACAAACCCAGCTGATTTGAAGACACAATGTGGTGTTGATAATGATACTGCTAATTTATATAGAACTGGTTAGTGTGCTTTACTTGGAGAACAACAGGGCAAGTAAATACACCCAACAGAGGTTGTACTTGAGGCAAGTTGGGGAGGGATTCACTAAAAGAGTCCCTATAGGCATTAAAAAAAGTCCAAAATTATTAAAACGTGTAGTATACCAATAAGAAAATGGTACAGAATATACATAAAGGGTTAATATAGGGTAAACATTGATTTTAATAGGGTAAAGAATCAACAGTTGCTTTTGGGGAAAGTTTAAAATATGGAAGAAAATAACATCAGATCCTTATCTCACATGATACACAGTGATAAGCTCCTCCCAGATTAATGAAGTACAACAAGTAAACAAGTTAAAGGTACATATTATCATTGTTCAAACATTTGAAGGGCAATGGGTTAGCAGGATTGTTCTTTGTGGTCCCAGAGGGACCAGGAAAAGTGGGTTGAAGTCGTATAGGGGTAGATTTAAACTTGATATAAGGAAGAACTCAATAAATAGGATTGTCCTGTAGTAGAAGGGATCATCCTGAGACACAGTAAATTTCCTAACACTGGAGGTCTTCAGGGTTGGTGGTCACAATTGGGCATGCTCTGTTTAGGTATGTAGTTAGACTAGATACTCTCCAGTGTTCCTTTGACTCTATAGTACTATATGATTTCCACCTGTTTTGGGAAAACTATTAAAAATTATGAAAACAGTGTGGGGGGGTGGATGGTGAGGAAAATGTGTTGCTGGCCTTACAAATGGATTATTCTTTCCAAAATGCAAATTGGCAGTGCCTGGCAAGAATTGTAAACTTGGTTACAATCTGTGACCCAGTGGTACTAATATTGGGTAAATCCCCCCAAGGAGATAACTTTAAAAGAAAAGAACTTTGTCTAAAGCTGTATTATTTGTAATAGTGGAAAAACTGGAAATAGCCTAAATGTTCAACTGTTGAGGAATGGATGGATTGGGGTTAGGGTTAGCGAACATGGAACACCAAAAATTGTAATATTAAGAATACGTGGAAGTAAGAAAAGTGGAAAATGGAGTAATGCCATATGAAAAAATCAAAACTGAAGGCCATATTTTTAAAAAATGTGTTTTTGAGTCAGATATCACATCCATGGAAGGAATATAGTATATGTGCAAGTATGTGTAGATATGTTAATGTAGAGAATCCTAAGGATCAGAAGGAGAGAGAAATTTGATAAGTTGCCATTGCTGTGTGCATGTTTAAATATACTTTTTGTTGTAAAATTGAATAGACACCAAATAAAATTTTTGGGGAAAAAAATTCTTCTCTAATTCTTGAGCCCTTAAGGAAAGCACTTTTAACCACTTTATTGGGTTTGTCAATTCTAGGATTGTGTATAAGCCATATCAGTGCTGAATCTTGAACATAAAACATTCCAAAATTCCCCCTTTGGTAAAAGGAACTAATCCCATTAGTGCTTAAGGTGCTGGAAATACAGAGGGTCTATAGATAAGGAGACACACTTTTACCCTTTGTCGTCTTCTATGTTGATCTTTGGATGCTGACTAGAATAGATGATAGGGAGTTCCCTAATGAATTTGATGCAGAACCTTTGTCCATACATTTCATAGAGGTTTTGGATATGCACATATACATCTTGTTAGGAGCACAATGAATTGGTTGACCCTAAGGATGAGCTCTTTAGAAAGGAAATTGCTCAACTTACTCCTCTTTGCTATGCTATCTCCAAAAGAAAAAATGGAGAAAAAAAAGATGACACAAATAACATCATCCTATGAGAGCCAGTAGTTGTGTCCTGTCGCATAGAATCAAAGAAGAGGTCATGTTGTATTGGAAGCAGTACTTATACAGCTGTAGTACTTAAACTGAAAAAACATCTTCCAAACAATATATTAATATTTATATAGCACTTTAAGGTTTTCGAAGCTCTTTACCAATATTCTCAGTTGATGCATTTTCTCCATTTTACAGATGGCAGTGTAGTCACTGAGGGAGTCACTTCATATACATATTGCCCTGAAATTTTGTCAGCATAAATATGAATCCTCCATGTTTGTTATGTTCTTTGATCACATTGTTTTGAATCTCTGTATCCTAGTCATTCATCTTTTTGAAGATTAAACATACTGGAAAACTGGAGACTTGCAAGATCCTATTAGAAGGTATTGTTTCCTAAGAGAGTAAAGTAAAGGGAAATATTGGGAAACGGAGGTGATGTAAAAAAAAGGCAGCCATTTAAAAAAAAATTTTTTTTTTTTAAAAGATGGTGTCTAAGAATGGGATTCTGGTTTTTCAACCACAGTTTAAAATATAGAAATGACAGAGTGCTGACCAGGGATGGAGTGCTCCCAGTTCGGTCTGGTGAGAATGTACTTTTTTGCAAAATCTAACCAAAAAGACTTTAAATTGAAAAATAAAGGGGGTGAGAGGAGAGTAGAGAAGTTATTTATGTAGGTACTTCTGACTTCTGTGGGAGAAGAAAGGTGTTGAAGCGAGTAAAAAGAAAGAAGTCATATAGGTGGTTTGGATAGAGTTTAGGTTAGTAAAAGGTTGAATTTGGGGAGGTGAAATTGGGCAAATTTGGGAGAAAACAGAAAAATTGAAAAACGATAATCTCTAGGGACAGAAACTGATCCAGATTTTACTTTGGGTTCATAAGAGAAGCAAGATCAAGAACAATTAAGGAAGATATAAAAAGTTTGAATAAAGATTAAGGAGGAAGACTGAAGAGATGTACTCAAAGAAGATTATGGAAAAGGTAGTTGGCAAGGTAAGTAAGGTAAATAGAACAAGTAAAGGATTATTAAATTGATAGAATAGATTGTTAGGTAGGGCAAATTAATAGTTTCTCCCCTTTTTTTTTTTTGGCAGGACAATGAGCATTAAGTGACTTGCCCAGGGTCACACGGCTAGTAAGTATCAAGTGTCCTTCTGAATCCAGGGCCAGTGTTTTATCCACTGCACCATCTAACTGCCCCCTAGGGCAAAATGATTTCAACTTTAAAAATTAATGGGCATGGGGCAGCTAGGTGGCACAGTGGATAGAACACTGGCCCTGGAGTCAGGAGTATCTGGGTTCAAATCCGGCCTCAGACACTTAACACTTACTAGCTGTGTGACCCTGGGCAAGTCACTTAACCCCAATTGCCTCACTAAAAAAAAAAAAAATAATGGGCCATAAAAAGTTTTAACCTAGGTATTTCATATCGAGGTATAAATAATCACAAGTAATTTCAAGAAAGGATAAAAATTTCAACCATTGTGGATATTAGGGCAAATTGTGTAGTGACTTGCATGGAGTATGTAATGTTTGTGTTTCTGCTACAGTTAAATGTGTTTCCAATCATACCTCCTTCCTAGATACCTTCCTAGAGATGGGCGAAGGAACTGGAAGAATACCTCTTCTTACTCCTTGTTTCAGAGGATGAAGGACTCCCAAAAGAAAAAGGAGCAAGGGAGCAAAGGGAGGATAAAAAGGGTTTTTAGTGGAGACTTGACCCTTGTCAGAAGGATAAAGACTAGAATAGTGTTACATAGAGGTTGAAAAGGAAGGAAAAGAGGACCTTTATGTACAATTAGAGATTAAAAACACATTTAACTTGGGGTTCTTCCTAAAGACAGAGCCAGATTATCTGAGGAGGAAGCAGCTAATTGCTCTTCTTCTAATAGTGATATAGATGGAAGATCATCCAGCAAAGGGGAAAAATATGAGAAATATTATTTGGCAATTCTCTTCTCAGTGCTATTGAGACAGCCATTTGCTGATTCGATAACAATAATAGAGATGCCCATTGTCTTTCTGGGGTACCTGTCCAAGGCATAACAGAGAACTTCCCAAGACCTATCAAAATGGGTAACAACTATACATTTATGATGATGATTCATGTAGCTACAAATCTCAATTCCAGAAGGAACCCAAAAAGTATTGCCAGTGATTCTGAAATCTGATTCAAGAACATGAATATCATAAGGGTGTTAACTGAATACCATAAAGGATTGCATTTTCCTCATTTTTGCCTCTTCAAGGCAAAGGACACATCCACGCACACAAATTGATTTGGGAAGTGAACAGCTAGATAAAAAGGTGGTGTCTGAGAATGGATCACACCTTCAGGTTGACATGTTCCTGGCCAGAGATGATTTACACCTATAGAAAGCTGCTAAGAATATATTGACTAAATAAGGTCATAAATTAACCACATTTCTCTGTATTACCAATAAAACATCAGGAAGAGAAATTCCATTTAACTATAGAAGGTATAAAATACTTGAAATCTACCTACCCAGATACAACTACAAAACATTAAATACAGACCTAAATATTTGGAGAAATAGTAATTTCTTACAGGTAAGGCAAATAAATATAATAATGACTACTACCTAATTATTTACTTATTCAATGCTAAACCAATCTAACTACCAAAGAATTACTTTATAGAACTTCAAAAAAATAATGAAAATCATTTGGAGGAGCAAAAAGTCAAGAATGTCAAGGGGAATTATGAATAAAAAATTGGAAGGGAAGGAGGCTTAGCAGTAATCAAAATTATTTGCTACTGGTTAAAAATTTGGTTGAACAGTAGAACAGTTTAAGTATATAACCTATTGAAACAAATAAACCTAGTAGTCTACTGTTTGATGAACTCAAGGATCCCAGCTACCAGAGTAAAGGTTTACCATTTGAGAAAGACTGCTAAGAAAACAGAACAGCAGTCTAACAGAAATTTGATTTAGAGTAACACTTCACACTGGACACCAAGATAAACACCAAATGAAAGCATAATTTTAAAAGTTACATCATAAACTAATTAAAACAAGGAAGAAATTATCTTTCAGATCTATGGTTAGAGGAAAAGCTCATAATTGATAAAGAAGAATGAAGGAGATAAAATAGATCATTTTGATTTCTAAAATTTTTAAGTTTTTCCACACAAAAAAATCCAATACACTTAAGATTTGAAGGGAAACAATTAACTGGGGGTAGGGTGCAGAAATCCTTACAAATTTCTCCACTAAAGGTCTCATTTCTAAGATCTATAAGGAATTGATTCAGATTTATAAGATATTCCCCAACTAATAAATGTTCATAGGGTACAAATAGGTAGTTCTCAACGGAAGAAATCCAAGCTATCTGGAATAAAAGAAGTGCTCCAGAAACCAATAATAAATTAAACCAATTCTGAGATTTCATTTTATATCTGTCAGAGTGGTGCAGTTTGCAAAAAATGACCATGCCGATGTGGTATGGGCTGCAGGAAAACAAGCACATTGATGTCCTGTGGATTGGTTTAACCATTCTGGAAAGTAATTTGGAACCATGCTTCAAAAGTTATTAATGTGCAAGCCCTCTAACCCAGTGATACCGCCACTAGTCTTATACTCCAGAGAGATAAAAGGAAAAGGAAAAAGTCCTATGAGTGCAAAAATATTTAGAGTAACTCTTTTTATAGTGGCAAAGAACTGAAAGCCAAGGGGATGCTCATCAATTGGAAAATGGCTGAACAAATTATAGTATATGAATGTAATAGATTACTATTATATGCTATAGGAAAGGAAGAAAGAGATGGTTTCAGAGACAACCAGGAAGATTTGTATGTACTAATACAGAGTGGAGTGGGCAGAAACTGGAGAATAATTTGTACTATAACATGAATAGTATAAAAAACAAATAATTCTGAAAAACCTAAGAACTCTGATCCGTGCAGTGATCAACCATGATTCCAGAGGTGAGTCCAGTGATGAAGAATGCTACTTATTTCATGGCAGAGAGGTAATGGACTTGAGACACACACTGGACATGGCCAATATGGGAACTTGTTTTGCTTGATTGCTTATCTGTTACAAATGTTTGGTTTGTTTGGTTTTTTTTCCAGTGTAGGGGTGGGGGGAGGGAAGAAAAAATATTTGATGACCAAAAAAAAGTACAGAGAGCAGAATGAAGTTCAGAAGAAGACCCCAAAAGCAAGGCAGTGTGGGTACTGCCATGGTAAATTTCATGTATATATGTATGTATACATGCATATATATATGTATATACACACATGTATATATATGTACCTATATATACTCATACATATATACATATGCATATGCATATATATAACATATGTATGAGTGTATATATATACATATATATATATATATATATATATATATATATATATATATATAAACACATTTAAAACCTAATGTACAACAGAGAGGGGCATCTAGGTGGTGACTGAGTGGATAGAGCACTGGGCCTGGAGTTAGGAAGATCTGAGTTCAAATTTAGCCTCAGACACTTGTGACCCTGGCCAAGTTATTTAATCCCTATTTGCTTCAGTTCCTCGCCTCTAAAATGGGGACACGCTAGAGAAGGAAATGGGAAACTACTCTAGTATCTTTGCAAAGAAAACCACATAGACAGTCCATGAGGTCATGTAGGGTCCGACACAACTAAATGACTGAACCACAGCAACACTACAGAGATTCATAATTTTATATACAATCCTTGTTGCTTATCTTTGTATATGTAAATGTTCATGTCAAAACTCACGATAAATTTTAAATACATTTTTAAATGCTAGGTGCCTTGAAAATATGATCAGAATAGCTTTAAAGTTAGAAGAATGAGAGAGGACAAAAATTCCTTATGTATATTTTGCTAAATTAGATACTACAGAGAGTAGCCAAAAAGAAAGAGGAAGAATAACCCCTGGGACACCCACAACTTCATAGCAAACAAAATCTGAGAAAGGGCCAATTGTAAAAGCCCTGGTTTCAAGTACCGATAAACAAATGTCCAAAGTTTAGGCAATAAGCAAGAGGAACTAGAGGTCCTAATGCTAGGGGCCAAATCTGACCTCATCGATGGAATCAAACCCATGACTAGACTTTGGCTCTGGAAGGACATACTTTATTCAAAAGAAATACGATGAGGGGCAGCTAGGTGGCACAGTGGATAAAGCACCAGCCCTGGATTCAGGAGGACCTGAGTTCAAATCCGACCTCAGACACTTGACACTTACTAGCTGTGTGACCTTGGGCAAGTCACTTAACCCTCATTGCCCTGCTGCCAAAAAAAAAAAAAAAAAAGAAATATGATGAGTGTTGAGCACTGTGGCAGTAGTGGGTACCTGAAGTCTTGGATGTGTGTGGGCAAGATTGTGATGGAAGGCAGATACTACTGTGCAAGGAAGTACCCCTTCCCACTCACCCCTAATTTCCACATACACCTCCGTGAGGGTAGTAAACTTGAGATCTTTTAGCTCTGGCTATACTGCATCTTGGCAGATTGTACTCAGTAACTCACTCTTCCATGATTTTTTTTTTTGCAGGGCAATGAAGGTTAAGTGACTTGTCCAGGGCCACACAGCTAGTAAATGTCAAGTGTCTTATTCCAGATTTGAAAACAGGTCCTCCTGAATCCAGAGCTGGTGCTTTATCTACTGTGCCACCTAGTTGCCCCCTAGATATCACTTTCTTAAGTGATAGAGAAAATGTTGATAATGACTTGTTAAACATAAAAATGCATTGTGGGCATGTTTGCTTTTTTTCCCCCCAGAAAGGTGGTTGTTAAACATTTGCCAGTATATCCCTGACTAGAGCCCTCCCTTGTAACAAAGTATATTTATGCATATATACTCTGACCATATTATATTATGGCCTATCACTTTTGTACTGGGCAGAGGAACATGTTACATCATAAGTCTTCTGAAGTCAAGTATAAGTGATGATGTTTTAATATCTTCCTTTACATGATTGTGGTCATTGTATATAGAGTTCTCTTTTTTTATTGTTTTATTTTATTTTTTTACATATAAGGTATTTTATTTTTTCCATTACATGTAAAGATAGTTCTCAACTTTTGTTTATACAAGCTTTACAATTTCAGATTTTTCTCCCTCCCTCCCTTCCCTCCCCCCTCCCCTAGACAGCAGGTAATCTGATATAGGTTATATCTATATATCTGTATATAGAGTTCTCTTGGTTCTAATTACTTTGTATTCATTCAAACAAGTCTTTCCAAGTTTCTCTGAATTCTTCGTTTTCATCTTCTTATTGAGCAATTTTATTCCATTACAATATAGTTCTATACTATGACTGGTTTAACCATTTTCCTAATCAGTGCGCCCATGTTTTAGTGCCAGATTTTTGCCTCTACAAAGAGTACTGCTTAGAACATTTTGTTTTATAAGGACCTTTCTTCTGGTAAAAATAAATAAATAAATAAACAACAACAACAACAACAACAAAACAAACGCAAAATCAAATAGCCAAATCATCCCAGAAATCAGACAGGGGAGATCACAACAAGAGCAAAAGAGATCAAGAAAATGATCATGATATCATAGATTTAGAGTGGAAAGGGACCTTAGAGGACATCTTGTTCCCCTCATTTTACAGATGAGAAAACTGAAGCTCAGAGTTTATTTAAGTGACTTGTCCAAGGTTAGACTGATAAGTAGCAGAGGCAAGATTTAAATCCAGTTCTTTTAACTTCAAATCTAGTTCTCTTTTTATTTTATGATGCTTCCAGTATCAGAAATTACTACACACAGCTCTATGCTAATACATTTGAAAATTTAAATGAAATAGATGTGTTTTTATTTATTAAAAAACAAAATATGGGGCAGCTAGGTGGCACAGTGGATAGAGCACCAGCCCTGGAGTCAGGAGTACCTGAGTTCAAATCCAGCCTCAGACACTTAACACTTACTAGCTGTGTGACCCTGGGCAAGTCACTTAACCCCAATTGCCTCACCAAAAAAAAATATGTTGACAAAATTACATAATTATTTACAAAAATATAAAATACTTTAAAAAACAGAAAATGAGTAATTTAAATAGACCAAGCTCAGGAGAAATAAGATAAGCCCTAAAGATTTGGCTTACATTAACCCTCATTGCCCCACAAATAAACAAACAAACAAATAAATTTAAAAAAAAAAATTTTTAAAAGATTTGGCTTACAAACAGGTACTAGGCCTGGTTGGATTCACAAATGAATTCTACAAAACATTTAAACAAGAAGTAACTCTTGTAATCCTACTTCAGAATCTGGCCCTGTGTCAGGGTAACCATGGAGATAGAGTTGCTTTCCCAGGATTCCATTGGTCACTAATGTAAGCTGTATGAAGGTTTAAAAGGTTGTTCATGGAGAGTTCTGAGAGAAAACCACTGGAACGAAAGGGAGGAAGTAAGGTTTGAGTGTTCTCCTGGGAACATATGGGGAGGTGTTGGTACTCAGGCTTATTCTTTTCACCTTTTTCATTCAGAAAAGCCAGCTTTGGAGTCAAGAACACTTGGGTTCAAGTTCTGTCTCTGGCACATAGAAGTTGTGTGACCATGAGCAAATCATCCAATCTCAGTATCCTCGGGAAATTCTTTAACTATAAGTTATAGACAAGTTTTTGTTTCTATATCAGGAGAGGATGTTTTTGTACCTGGAGCTTTTCATACAGATGAATTCACAGATCTGTACCCCCCCCAAAAAAAAATTTTAAAATAAAAAATATAAGTATACAAGGATTTTTTCCTCACTGTGATAATTTTTTTCAGAACTATAGCTAATATATATAAAGGAGAAATACTTGAAGGATTCCCACAGAATACAGGCATACAACAAAGCCGTCTGCTCTTATTACTCCTGTTTTACAAAGTTTTAGAGATGTTAGCATTAGCAACACAGCCTTAAAGTTAAAGGAATAAGCATCAGAAATTAAGTTAAAATATCTCCATTTGCATATGATAGAAATGAATATCTTAAAAACTAAGATATTAACAGCACAATTAAGATAACAGATAAGATAATACAATAACAAGATAACTTGATGGCAGTCCATTGAATTCATCCAGAAATATATTTATGTTGGACAATTGCTTCAGATTAGCTATGAGTCAGGCTCAGAATCGAAGCCTAGATGTCAAGGAATTAAATGAAACTATCCGGAGAAAATCAACAAAGTGAAATAAAATGATAGCTTTCAGTAGATAATTGAGTTCATCCTGTGACCTTGTGTTTTGTCTGTTAAATTAAGCTTGAGAGCTTCTGGCAATATGGCAGAGTAAAAGATTGCATTGCAACATAACTCTTTTATCCACCATCCTAAAACATCAAGAAATGCACAAAATAATTTAAATTACATACAAAAAAAAAAAAGGAAGATAGGAAACATATACCCAAAATGTAGTCTTCTGAAAAAAACAAAGCTGCATGGTGGTACTTCTTCCCCTATCCCTCATCACACCACTCACACAATACCCATCACAATCAACCCAACAGTCTGACATCTTAACCTTTGACTGTAGTAATGTCTATCCTTGCTCAGTAGTCACTCTATATATTCACCACCTCAACTCTTTAATTGGAGTGAAAATATCGAACTTGTCCACCTCTGTAACAGAGAAAGCGAGAAACTATGGAGAAAAGGGAAAGAGACTCAAGAATACTAACTCAGCAGTGGGGTATGGGATTTCCCCAGCAGAAAGTGAAAGTGTAAAACTAGCCACACATCTCTTGATGAAATTTTCATGTGGCAGGGATATAATCAGACTTGACTTCACCTCAATGTGAGTAGCTATTGAAGACATTTAATGTTAGTGGTATGAATAACCCTGTAGTATCAGAGATATAAATTACCCCTCCTTATTCTGTGCCTTGGCCATGTATGTTCTACATGCATGTGCCTCTACACTTATGAATTCTATATATGCCTACTCTTTCTACTCATGTATGTATTTATGGGAGATATATTGTTGCTGTTGATCTTATTATGACAGTTCTGTAAATGTCTTTGCTTTGAGCTAATTGTATCCTCTTACTGAGTGGAGTTAAGGTAAATACACCAGTAGGGGCTTGTTAGCTAGAGTTTTAGGAGTGCAGACCCAAAGAGAACCTTAAACCTAGGGTAAACATCCCCTGGAATACCCAAACAGTGAGTGTAAGTTAGAGAAGGCTAGCCCAGAAGGCTTCTAAATATATACTGATAAACAGGTTTTATAGGTTTTCCATATAACTGCACATCATGATTTGTACAATGAACATTCTTTATCCACTTTATTTATTTATCTGTTTATTTGCTTGTTTGTTTGTTTATTTATTTATTTTTTGTGGGGCAGTGAGGGTTAAGTGACTTGTCCAGGGTCACACAGCTAGTAAGTGTCAAGTGTCTAAGGCCGGATTTGAATTCAGGTCCTCCTGAATCCAGGACCGGTGCTTTATCTACTGCACCACCTAGCTGTCCGTCCACTTTGTTTTTTTCTGTGTGGACTATAGGATCATAGATTTAGAGTTGTAAGGGACCTTGGAGGTCATCTAGTCTAATCTATCCATTTTATAGTTGAGAAAACCGAGGCCCACAGAGATTAAATGACTTGCCTGAGGTCACAGTAAGTGGCAGAGCCAGAATTCAACCCAGGTCTTTTGTCTCCAAATTTAGTACTTTTTCCACCAGACCACCCTTAGAAACTATTTGGTGGTTATGTATCTTGTCTAGGACCTGATACAACTAGCACAATACCATCTGCAAACATGAACACCTGAAAGATTTCCACTGGATCTTCTGAATGACATTAACAAATGCTTTTGGTGGGCATGCATCTCTCTTATACCTCACCTTATATTTATGATGAGTTTTTGCAAATAATGTCATATCTTTCAAGGAATCTTGCATAGTTGCAGTGTACACATGGAAAATATCTGGTTACACGAGAACCTGTAAGGCAACGTTACCTTCTATTGAAACTAAATGTTTATTTAGTCAACAAATAATAAGCTTAGTGGAATCTTGCATTTTTTACATCTTTCAGTCACTTGTTTGATGGTAAAGATGTATTCTCCTATGGAATATTATAGCCTGACTACTAATGTACTAATGTACTCATTAGGTAATGACCTCACATATGTGTGAATGTAATAAAAATTATATACAGTAGGGAAAGAAGGCATATAGGTTGGTAGCCATAGATGCTCTCTTGATTGTCTTTTTTGGTTACTAATAAGATCCAAGTTTTTTTTTCCTCATGGCTTTAATAGTCTCCCTCCCTCAGATACCTTCTGAATGTATTCTCTAAATACCTTCACAGTTGTGTTACTTCAAGCGTGGATGTGCTTTATGGACAGTTGATCTAATACAACTACTTTCCTCATCTGTTCTCTTCACTGCCATTTCTACATCATCAGTAAGCACGTCCAGTACTGTGAAATTAGAGTCCATGTATGGCACTTCTTCTTTGCATGTGGTGAAAATAGTTTGTTATAAAAGTCTTTGCAAGTTTTTTCAGTCTTTCTTTTGTTTGATGTCCTTTCAGTTTTATCCTCAGTTTTGCCCTCAGAATGATTTTATTCAAATGGGACTTTTGACAAGACTTCTTTAAACTGGTCTTTCCTTTTTGCTTTCTGAAGCAATGTTGCTGGCGATCTTCTACCACCCTTCTCCATAATATTTTACAAATGAGTTTGTATTCTAAACCCATGTTGCCATTGGCTGTCATAGCTCTTTGTTTAGCAAGTATTTGCTGTCTTTAAGGTAAAGCTGATTAAAATTACCTATTGGAGGGGTGAAGGAAGCAGGCATACTTACACACTGTTGGTGGAGCTGTGAATTGCTCCAGCCATTCTGGAAAACTATTTGGAATTGTACAAGAAAAGTTACAAAACTATACATATTTTTTGATCCATTCAGCCCAGGGGACCTGCACCTGAAATCATGAAGACCTGGATTCAAATCCTGACTCAGACACTAGCCATGCTACCATGGGCAAGTTATTTAACTACTCACCCTCTATTTCCTCATCAGTAAAATTATATGGTTGAACTTGATAGCCACTAAAGTCCCTGTGAGCTCTAAATATATGATCTTATCATTTGGAGATAAATTAGAACATGTAAATTTTTAAAAATTTTTTCTTTTCTTTTTATTATAGATATTTCTATTTGGTGTCATTCTCTTTTTTTTTTCCTGATCAAAGCATTTTATTTTTTTCCAGTTATATGTAAAGATAGTTTTCAACATTTGTTTATATAAGATTTCCAGTTTCAGATTTTTCTCCCTCCCTTCCCTCCCTCCCCCCTCCCCTAGACAGCAGGTAATCTGATATAGGTTATATGTACATAATAACATTAAACATATTTCTGCATTAGTCATGTTATAAGAGAAGAATCAGAGCAAAAAGGAAAAACCTCAAAACAGAAAACCAACAGCACCAAAACCAAAAGAAATAGTATGGTCCAATCAGCATTCATATCCCATAGTTCCTTTTTTTTTTCTGGATTTGGAGAGCCTTTTCCATCATGAGTCCTTTGGAACTTTCTTGTACCATTGGATTGGTGACAAGAATCTAGTCTATCACAGTTGAGCAACACATAATGTTGATGATACTGTGTATAATGTTCTTCTGGTTCTGTTCATCTCACTCATCATCAGTTCATGCAAGTCCTTTCAGGTTTCTCTGAACTCCTCCTGCTCATTGTTTCTTACAGCACAATAGAATTCCACTACATTCATATACCACAATTTGTTCAGCCATTCCCCAATTGATGGACATCCCTTCAATTTCCAATTCCTTGCCACCACAAAAAAGAGCAGCTATAAATATTTTTGTATATGTGGGTCATTTTCCCTTTTTTATGATCTCTTTGGGAAAAAGACCCAAAAGTGGTATTTCTGGGTCAAAGGGTATGCACAGCTTTATAGCCCTTTGGGCATATTTCCAGATTGCTCTCCAGAATGGTTGGCTCAGTTCACAGCTCCACCAACAATGCATTAGCATCCCAATTTTCCCACAGCTTCTCCAACATTTATTATTTTCCTTTTTTGTCATATTAGCCAATCTGATAGGTGTCAGGTGGTACCTCAGAGTTGTTTTAATTTGCATCTCTCTAATCAATAGTGATTTAGAGCATTTAGAACATGTAAATTTAATGAAACATCAGCTTGCTGTAAGAAATGATGACTATGAGGGGGCAGCTAGGGGGCTCAGTCCATAAAGCACTGGCCCTGGATTCAGGAGGACCTGAGTTCAAATCTGGCCTCAGATACTTGACACTTACTAGCTGTGTGATCCTGGGCAAGTCACTTAACCTCCTTCCCTCCCCCCCCCAAAAAAAAGAAATGATGACTATGAGAGTGACTTTGTTACTATTCTATATGTGATATAATCACACAGGGAAAGGTAAGTATGTGCAATATGGTATTCACTTGGAATATTGGCTCCTTTGTGTGGTTTCATAGGAAAAAATCCATCCAAGAATTTTAAATTAACAGCATGTAATATCTGAATTAGACACTAGGTGACACTCTACTCAATCCATTCCTCTAGGTCTGCCAAACATGCTCTTTGTCTCTTCACTTTTTAGCAGGTGCTTGCAGCACCTTGCCTCACATGGCATTTCCCTCCATCTCCTAGGTTTTATTCTAGCCTAGGAAATTGATTATTACTCAATTATTTTTAAAATGGAAGCTATTATTTATATCTAAACTTGTTGCCACCATCCCTTAGGAACATTTCACTCTCTCAGGCTCTTTCCTTGGCAGGCATAGATTCAGATACTTAGCACATTGTGAACATTACAATATTTAATAACAGAGTGAAATACAAATGGCAACATAAAGTCATCCTGTCATGCCTGTATGCATGGTAGCTACAGGTCTTCAGTGATCTCGAGTGATACTGGTCATGTCATGGAGCCTGCATCAATTCTAATTTTTAAGTTCTATTTTATTTTTTCCAATTGCATGTAAAGATAGTTTTCAACATTCATTTTTGTAAGATTTTGAGTTCCAAATTTTTCTGCCTCTCTCTTTTCCTTCCCCCCTCTCTAAGACAGCAAGCAATCTGATATAGGTTATACAGTACAATCACGTTAAACATATTTCCACATTAGTCATGTTATGAAAGAAGAATCAGAACTAAAGGGAAAAAACACAAAAAAGAAGAAACAAAAAAAGTGAAAATAGTATGCTTCAATCTGCATTCAGATTCCACAGTTCTTTTTCTGGATATGGAGAACATTTCCCATCATGAGTCTTTTGGAACGAATTGTCTTAGATCATTGTATTACTGAGAAGAGCTAACTCTATCATAGTTGATCACCATACAATGTTGCTGTTACTGTATAAGATATTTTCCTAGTTCTGCTCACTTCACTCAACATCAGTTCATGCAAGTATTTCTAGGTTTTTCTGAAATCTGCTTGCTCAACATTTCTTATAGCACAATAGTATTCCATTACATTCATATGTAATTCTGCCATGGATAGAGCACCGGCCCTGGAGTCAGGAGGACCTGAGTTCAAATCCAGCCTCAGACACTTGACACTTACTAGCTGTGTGACCCTGGGCAAGTCACTTAACCCCATCTTCCTCTATTATTCTCATTTGGTTTTTTAAAAACTATTTTAAAACTCTTTTAAAAAAATTCTTGGGGGTGGCTAGGTGGTGCAGTGGATAAAGCACCAGCCCTGGATTCAGGAGTACCTGAGTTCAAATCCGGCCTCAGACACTTGACACTTACTAGCTGTGTGACCCTGGGCAAGTCACTTAACCCCCATTGCTCCGCCAAAAAAACAAACAAACAAACAAAAAAATTCTTGCTTTAATCTTTCCAGGAATTCTTGTTGGACCTGTGTTCAAATTAGATTTTATTTTGGTTTTTGTTTGTGTGTTTGTTTGGGGTTTTTTTGTGGAGCAATGAGGGTTAAATGACTTGCCAAGGGTCACATAGCTAGTAAGTGTCAAGTGTCTGAGGCCAGATTTGAACTCAGGTCCTTCTGAATCCAGGGCCAGTGCTTTACTCACTGCACCACCTAGCTGCCCCTACATTTAATTTTATTTATTTAATTGGGGGGTGGGGGGCAATGGGGGTTAAGTGACTTGCCTAGGGTCACACAGCTAGTAAGTGTCAAGTATCTGAGGCCAGATTTGGACTCAGATCCTCCTGAATCCAGGGCTGGTGCTTTATCCACTGCACCACCTAGCTGCCCCCCCCTACATTTTATTTTAAGGCTCTGCTTGTAGATGTTTTCAAGCCATTCTCTTCTCTTCTGTATTACAATCTTCCCTGCTTTATGGTAAGATTTATTTTTTGTTGTTGTTTGCTCCTTCTTCTAGCATGCTTCTTGACTTTGGACTGGATGTTAGTGATGAGCTTTGTGCTCCTCTGGGGGGTGATATCTGGCTTGAGCTTCTGTTCTCATGTCCTCCTGTTTTTACAATTCAAGCCAGGGGCCTACAAGCTTTCATTGTTCCCAGAGTGGTATGATTGGAACAAGATCTGTTCACTACACTCCTGCTCTGGGTTTTACAAGTTTCTAACCCAGGTTTAGGTCTTTTGACTTGTCCTTGGTTGGGAGTTTCAGTAGACTGTTGCTGGACTCGTTCGCTATTAGCCCTCTGAGAAACTCTGCAGTTTCAGAATGACTGAACTCCCAGTTCTGCTTTGGTCTGGGGCCATTGTCCTGGTTATTCCAATGCAGGCTGGGCTAAGATCAGAGCCACAGAGTTATGTTATCAGAACTTGATCCTTGGTAAGTATACAACTAGGGCCCATACTCATGACCACTTCTCTCTACCCTGGATCTGTGACCTGGAACTGTGTAGGGGTGACAGAGCTGCCAGATGATACTCGTTCTTGTACCCAGTTCAGGGGTCTCCAGAGATCTCTTCCTGTCTTGCTGCCCTGCCCTCTTTCAGTTCCAGATGCTGAATTGCCCTATGCTGCATGCATCTCTGTGCCCCCAGTATCCAAAGCCTTCTCTGTCTCCCTAAGCCACCCTTGACTAGAAAAATGACCCACTGTGACTTTTTCTTAGCTTTCCCATTTAGAATTTGGTCTGGTACATTTTCTAGATTGTTATGGAGAAGGGTTAGTTTGGAGCTGGGTTTTACTGCTCTCTTTCAGTCTGCCATCTTGATTCCATCCTCTGGAGGTATATTTCTCTAATGCTAGTGGCCCCCATCTCAGTGTGTTCCCTCCTCCTTGTCCCCCACCCCTGTCAACCTCTGGTGATTAATGCCCCTGTTTCATTTAAAGAAATAATACCAATTCACTTTTACAAAGCAGTATTTACTTTGAAGATATAGAAGGTACAGAAATAGAAATATTCTGTCCCAACACCTGGGGAGAAGGCACAATATTCCTATCTTGGTCCCTAGTGAGAGAGGGATCAGACATTTCAATTTCTACATAACATTTGCCCTACCTGTTGGGTTTGCTCAGGGCATTGATGCTGGATTGCCTGGCTGTAAAACCTAGCATGGTCTCTATGCCCAGACCTCCCAATGTCTGGCTCCCCCAACTTTTAGACGTTCACAAGATATTAGTTCTCTTGTTTCCTTCTTGAAGATGTAGAAAGGAATAGAGAACACTGGGACTGAAATGACAGCAGAGTTATGTACCCTTAGCTTCAATTTGGCACTGGGTGAGAGATGGTCCAAGCTTCCTCCCTTACTTACTAAGAGACCTTTTGCAGCTCATTCTCCTTCTCCAACACCAGAAAGTCTGGAAAGGGCCCTCCACTAAAGCCTAGCACCATTTTGAATGCTGTTCCTTAAATATGATACTCTATCACCTGATTCAGCACTTACCTAGGACGTCTCCCATTTTTGGTACATTCTCCTTCCTCATCTCTACCTTCTAGCTTCCCTGACTTCCTTCAAGTCTCAGTTAAAGTCTTACTTTCTGCAAGAATCCTTTCCCATTCCTCCTTAATATTAGTGCCTTCCCTCTGAGAGCACCCCCAATTTATCATGTATCTATCTTGTTTGTATAAAGTTGGTTTCATGTTGTCTCCCTCATTAGACTCTGAGCTTTTTGAGAGCAGGGACTGGTTTTTGCCTTTATTTGTATCTCCAGTATTTAGTTCAGTCCCTGGCACTTAGTAGGCACTTAATAAATGCTATTTGACTGACTGACCACATTTGTGGTTCCATTGGTCAATCAAATGATCAATTATCATCATCATGTGGCTAGCAGACAAAAACCAGTGATAAAATGTTTGTACATGCTCCAGATAAGGAGTAAGACACTTCCATTACAGGAAGAGAAATGCCTTTTCTCTGCCAGGAGAATTTGCTTCTTCTGTTTTCCCCTCTGTGGATCATTGCCTTCCACAGAAAAGAGAAAAGGCAAGATTCTCATGAGCTCCCTGAAGAACTGAGAGGAACATGGGAAGACTTGTATGAACTAGTGCAAAACAGGGTGTCTACAAAGTGTACATCAATGTATATGTGAAGACTGTGGAACCAAGAGAATGATATATACCAAGACTACAGTAATGTAAATGAAAACTACATTAAAATTCAGTGTGATTGACTAAAATGCTCATGCCCTTTGACCTAGAGATTCCACTGCTAGATGTAACCTCCCTGCAATTTGATAAGCCAGATTTGGCCTTGTATTGTTGGGTTCTAGGTTTCCACATTCACTCCAAGACATATCCAGTCTTGCTCTCTCCACTAGGGCCCATCACCTTCTCTCCCTTCCCCATGGAAAATTGGACTCTGCCCTTGGAACCTCCTTGGGCATTGGAAAGCTAGCTTTGGCTCAGGTCTAGAGCTTCAGAGCACTCCTTGGATAGCTCCAGCCATGTCATTGTGATGTATCTTACCATGAAGCTTTCCAGCTCCACTTTAGGAATTGTCTTTTCCTATTAAAAGTAAGCTCCTAAAGTCAGGAACTGCCCAGAAAGCTTTATTTATATAACTAGCACTAAATACAATGCTTAACAGAGCACATATAGTAAGTACTCAATAAATGTGCGTACTCTCTCTCCCTCCCTCTCTTCCTCCCTCCCTCCAATTCATCCACCAAAGCTGATGAAGTAATTTTCCTGGAGTTTAATTCTGAACTATTACTTGTAGTATCAAATAGAAACTCCTTTGTTGGACATTTAAAACTCTTTACAAGCTGGCCCCTTTCTACCTTTCCAGTCTTCTGCCTTCCTGCCATCAACCACAACTTTACAGTACAGCCACATTGGCATGCTTGTTGTTCCTCCCATACAACATTGCATTGCCCTGGTCTTCGACTTTACACTGGATGTCTCCTATGCCTGAGATGTGCTATCTCTTCATTTCCAGCTCTTAAAATTCCTGGCTTCCTTCAAGACAGCTCAAATTTCACATTCTGCAGATGTTTCCCAGTCCCTCTAGATGCTAGGGTTCTCTCCTCTAATGTTACCTTCAGTCAATATCTACATCCATATGAATCCAATTATTTACATATTGTCTTTTCCACTTGAAAATAAGCTTCTTGACCTATTTTTGCCTTTCTTTTGATCCCCAGTGTCTAGCAAACTACATAACATGTTTTGTTGCTGTTGTTCAGTCATTTTGGTTGTGTCCAACTTCCATGACACCATTTGGAGTTTTTCTTGGCACGGATACTGGAGTGGTCTGCCATTTCCTTTTCTGGTTCATTTTACAGACAAGGAAAGTGAGGCAAACAGGGTGAAGTGACTTGCCTAGGGTCATACAGTAAGTGTTGTGGTGAATAAAAATATATGTGGTTGCCCTATAATTGTCCCAAGTGTTAGGAAATTTAGCTGGGATTTATAATATATTTGTTATTTAGAAATTAGAAGCTACTGTACCAGTTTTAGGGCATTAAACATTTATTAAAGTATATTAAATATTAGTAAAGAGATAGAGGACATGGCTCAGAAAGTTAAGAAACCCTACATACCTAGGATATAGGGGAAAGAGAGAGCAGTGTGGGAGAGAGAAGAGCATGCCAAGAGAGCTCGAGAGGCCCCTCTCCAGGGTTTTTTAACCTGTCTCAGGTAGAGGTGGGTCACTCCACGTTGATCCAAGCTAATTGGCTGGTAACATTCAAGTCCATTGATTGACATCACTTGAAGGTGATCTTAAGTTAGTTAACTTCCTTTAGTTAGTTAGGAAGGTCGAGCTACATTTCCTTTGAAATTCTCCTGACACTGGCCCTGCAAAACCAGTCAGAGTTCCTGTGTATATGTGGGGGGGGGAGAAGGGGGGTCTCTGAGTCCCCCAAATCCCATTATTTTCTCATAGTGTCCAAGACCTGACTTGAGCACAGGTCCTTCTGACTCCAGGCCCAGCTTTCTATCTACTACACAACATAGCTGCCCTGATGTGTAGTAATTATATATTTGCTGAATTAATTCTAGGTGAAAAGTACATATAGCTTTAGAAATCTGGAAAAGCATGGTTATTTCTGGGGAAACTCTGAAATCTCAACTCTCTCAGACTCTTTATTAGGCAAAGAGATCATGCTAATCAAATTTGGAGATGACACAAAGCTGGGAGGCATAGTTAATACATTGGATAATGATGGCTAGCATTTACCTATCACTTTAAAGTTTGTTAAACACTTTGAAAACATTATCTCATGTTATTCTCTCAACAACTCTAGGAAGTAGGTGGAAAAGTTATCCCCATTTTACAGATGTGGGAACTGATGTAGACTCAGGGAACTAGGTGGCACAATGGACACAAGACTGGATCTATTCATCTCTGATCTTTTCATTAGGAATGCTAGAAATGCCTCTATTTCATTAAATATTCATTTTCCCCTGAATGATTCTACTCAGTTCTGCTGAGTAGGTGATTCTGGGTTGTAATACTGGCTTCTTTGTATTCCTGAGTATCACATTCCAAGCCCTTCACTCCTTTAATGTGGAAGCTGCTAAATCTTGTGTGATCCTAACTGTGGCTCCATATTGTTATAATTGTTTCTTTCATTGGCACACTAATGTATTGTTGGTGGAGTTGTGAATTGACCCAACCATTCTGGAGAACAATTTGGAACTATGCCCAAAAGTCTATAAAACTGTGCAGAAATTTTGACCCAATAATGCCACTACTAGGTCTGTATCTCAAAAATATCATAAAAAAGGGGAAAGGATATACATGTACAAAAATATAGCAGTTCTTTTTCTGGGGCAAAATATTAGAAATTGAGGGGATGCCCATAAATTGGGAATGGCTGAACAAGTTATGGTATGTGAATGTAATGGAATACTGTTGTGCTATAAGAAATGATGAGCAAGTAGATTTCAGAAAAACCTGAAAAGACTTACATGAATTGATGCTGAATAAAGTGAGCAGAATCAGGAGCACATTATACACAGTAACAACATTATGTGATGATCAATTGTGATAGACTTAGCTCTTCTCAGCAATGCAATTATCCAAGACAATTCCAAAAGACTCATGATAGAATTATTTCTTTCTAGATGCTTCCAATATTTTTTCCTTGACCTGGGAGCTCTGGAATCTGGCTATAATATTCCTGAGAGATTTCATTTGGGGATCTCTTTCAGGAGGTGATTGGTAAATTCTTTCTATTTTGATTTTGTCTTCTAGCTCTAGGATATTGGGTCATTTTCCTTGATAATTTCTTAAAATATGATGTCTAGCCTCTTTCTTTGCTTGTGACTTTCAGGTAGTTCAATAATTCTTAAATTATCTCTCCTGGATCTATTTTTCAGGTCAGTTGTTTTTTCCAATGAGATATTTCACATTTTCTTCTATTTTGTTTTCATTCTTTTAACTTTGTTTTATTGTTTTTTGATGTATCAAGGAATCATTAGCTTCTTCTTGGCCAATTATGATTTTTAGGAAATTATTTCCATCAGTGAGATTTTGTATCTTTTTTTTCCATTTGTCCAATTCTGTTTTTTAAAAAGTTATTTTCTTCAGTGAATTTTTGTATCACCTTTTCAATTTGGCCTATTCTGATTTTTAAGAAGTTATTTTCTTCATTGAATTTTTGTGCTTTTTACCACTGGGCCAATTCCTTTTTTTTTTTTTTAGTGAGGCAATTGGAGTTAAGTGACTTGCCCAGGGTCACACAGCTAGTAAGTGTTAAGTGTCTAAGGCCGAATTTGAACTCAGGTACTCCTGACTCCAGGGCCGGTGCTCTATCCACTGTGCCACCTAGCTGCCCCTTTTCAGTATTTTTTTACCTCTTTTACCAAGCTGTTCATTCTCTTTTCATAATTTTCTTGTATTACTCTCATTTTTCTTCCAATTTTCCCTCTACCACTTATCTCTTTCTTTAACTCTTCCAAGAATTCTTGTTGGGTTTGAATCCAATTAGCATTTTTCTTTGAGACTTTTTTGTAGCTGTTTTCACATTGTTGTTCTCTGAGTTTATGAACTGGTGTTATAGACTTCTCCTGCTTACCTCTTAAATTTTCTTAGGCTGGAAAAATATCTCACTCCAACTTTTTGTTGTCTCTGCTGCTGCAAAATTTGATTTGAGGTATTATTTTAAAGATATTTGGAAAGGAATGTTGGGATAGTTCAGCTGGGTGCCTGCCCCTAATCTGCTATCTTGGTAGAGCACTGGATCTAGAGTCAGGAAGATTTGAGCTCAAATCCAGTCTTAAAACACTTACTAGCTTTGTGACCCTGGTCAGTCTATAAAATGGGGGTGATAATAACACCTACTTTCCATATTATATGGACAAAATGTGATAGTGCTTGTAAAATGCCTTGAAAATCTTTAACCTTAAGGTTGAAAACCTTAGAACTATATAAATGTTAGCTAGATATTTCTGACAGGTCCAAAGTTCTCTCCTCTGTTATTTTCCATGTCACCTAGATGCTTCTGAGGCAGGATCTGAAAAGACCTGGCCTGGCTGGAGCTTTGGGCTAAATCTAATAAGATGAAATTCAATAGGGATAAATGTAAAGTCTTACACTTGGGAGTAAAAAAACCCCCAACTTCACAATGACAAGATAGGAGATAATTGATTAGGTAAAGTTATGAAAAAGGTCTAGGGATTAATGAACTGCAATCTCAACATAAATCTGCAGTATGACATAGCAGCCAGTCAGTTGGTCAGTCAGCCACTAAGGGTCTATCAAGCATCCACCCTGTACCAGGGACTGTGCTAAAACAAATAATTTCATGCAATCTTGGGCTAAATTTTAAGGTATAACTTCCAGGAGTAAGGAAGTAATGATAGTTCCAGTCTGTCTCCCATTTAGGCTGCTCTTAATATTATTGTTATTGGGAATAAATGGGTAGTATTTATTGGAAAAAATATATTGCATACATGATTTAAAGTGATCGCCATTTTCATTTTTAAATCATTGTATTTCTAAGGAACATAAGCTGTGTAATTTAAGAAAACACACACACACAATAAAACCTCCCAGCAGTAGCTTACCATGCCTATTAAATTCTGCAATCTCAACTTCTCTTGAAAACTTCATAGTGTCCCATGGGTTTGTTAACCAGACCAGAACTGGCCTCTAACCTGAGGATGGCTGGAGCCAAACAGAGCAGGGTAGAGACAGTTGAGTCAGAAATTAATCAAAAGGTTAAATTTCAAATTAGGGAAATGACTTGCAAGTAAGGACACATACTGGGGCACCACCCCTAGGGGCGGGGAGACCTGAAGCAGTGTGGGGAGATCTCAATATTTATACCAATGGCTATGCCCTGAGTTGTAGCCCTGACAATGAGAGGTAATAGCAACAATGTGATAAGTTTTATTCATAGCAGAACATAATGACTGGAACATGAGTATTTGTCCAAGATCGTCCAGTGCTTGTTTGAGCTCAGAACACCTAGTGCTGGTCAAAGCAATATAATAGTCATGTGATTTTTGCCAGAGAGTGAGATCATCCAGTAGGTGAGCACAAAGGATTGTTGTTTTGCCAAGGTCAGGGCATAGGTTGCCTGTTGGGCCTTATGTCTGGAAAATAGATGTGTTTCCTAATATCTTGCCAGATTCAATTTCCACCTCTAAGCAGATGATTTCCAGAGCTATATATCCAGTCCTAGTCTCTCTCCTGAGTTCAAGTCCTTCATCACCAGCTGCCTTTTGGACATTCAGAACTGAATGTCCTGTAAGCATCTCAAATTAAACTCATTCATTAGAAATTTTCTTTTGTTTTTGTTTTTTGTTGTTGTTGTTTGGTTTGGTTTTTTTTTGTTTGGTTTGGTTTTGGGTTTTTTTTGGGGGGGGCAATTGGGGTTAAGTGACTTGCCCAGGATCACACAGTAAGTATCAAGTATCTGAGGTCAGATTTGAACTCAGGTCCTCCTGAATCTAGGGCAGGTGCTCTTTCCACTGTGCCACCTAGCTGCCCCAATTAAACTCATTCAAACACAACTCATTAGCTTTCACCCTCCCCCTGCCCCAAACATCCTCTCTCTAAACTTCCCTATTATTGTGAAAAACATCACCAACTTCCCAATTCCCAGGTTTGCAACTTGGTGTCATTTTCCTTTTTTTCTTTTTTGCAGGGCAATGAGGGTTAAGTGACTTTCCCAGGGTCACACAGCTTGTAAGTGTCAAGTGTCTGAGGTCGGATTTGAATTCAGGTCCTCCTGAATTCAGGGCCAGTGCCACATAGCTGCCCCCAACTTGGTATCATTTTGAACCTCACTCTCACTTAACTCACATATCCAGTTGCCAAATATTGTAATCTCTACCTTTATTGCATTTGTTTACATGCCCCCTTCTCTCTACTCACCCAGCCACCATCCTAGCTCAGGCCCTCATCAACACGCACTTAGGCTGTTGCTATGACCTCCTATTTGGTTTCCCTACTCCAACCAATGCATCCTCAATTCAGTTGACTCCTAAGATTTTCTTAAAGCACAGGTGTGATTATTTCAACCTCCCTCTCAATGAACTTCAGTGGCTCCCTATTACCTCTAGAATCTAAAATAAATTCCTTTGTTTGACTTTTAAAGATCTTTATTATAACCGTTTTCATCCTACCGTTCTAATCTTACACATCACTCCCTAAATACAATATACATCCAGCCATACTGGCCTACTTGTGTGTCTACACCCATGACATACCATCACCTATCTCTGTACCTTTATATTGACTGTCTCCTATACCTGGGCATCGAGTTGGCATAGTGGATAGAGAATTAGCCCTGAAGTTGGGAGGACCTGAGTTCAAATCTGAACTCAGAAACTTACTAGCTGAGCAAGTCATTTAGCTCCAATTGCCTTAAAACATCTGGGGTCATCTCCAGTCATCTTGATATATATGTGTGTGTGTGTGTGTGTGTATGTATGTATATACACACACATATATATATCTGAAGATATATCTATCTCTATCTCTATCTTGCCACTTGTGAGATTTAAAATTGGATATAAGAGCATTAAACTCTCCTTTGGACTTTTCTCTTGTATGTATATATCTCCCAGACCAGTAAGAGAAAGAAGCCTCTGAGCTTTAATCAGAGAGGGATTAGCTTTTATTGTTTAGACAACAAACAGGTGATACCAATTAGGGAAATAGGAAAGTAGAAATACAAATGAATAGTTTTAGATCTAAGCTTAGTCTATATTCTTTTATAAAAACTCACCGAATCCCAAAACTGCCTGCCAGGCCGACAACCAGAGCCAATCACCAAAAGCGTGCGCCGTCATGCCAGAGTCTGTGAGACACAGAGCGAGCACTTCCTATTCTACTACCCAGTTTTAAGTTGGCATCCCGGAAGTATCTCGTGCTTGGTCACACTCTCCCGGGCAGCAGCAAGCCCGGCTGTTTGTCACAGTTATCTCCCTCATTAGATTGTAAGCTCCTTGAGGGCAGGGACTGTTTTTTTGCTACTTTTTGTATCCCCAGTGCCTGGCCCATAGTAACATACTTCATATTTATTGACTGATGGATGGAAAGAGAGCAGAGAAAACCTCATATAGAAGGCAGCATCTGACCTGAACTTTTAAGGAAATTTGTTATTATGAAAGTTGGAGGTAAGAAGGGAGTAAATTTTAGGCAAAGAGTGGAGTCTATACAAAGGCATTGAAATGGGAGATGAAATGTTGTGTTAAGAGTTAAGAAGGCCAATCTATCTGAGCCAAAGAGTACATAAAAGAAAGTAATGTATAATAAGCCTACAAAAGGAGGTTGGAGATAGGCTGGGAGGGACTTTAAATACCCAGCAGAAATTTGTGATTTTAGATAGAATAGTACATAAATATGCAAATATGATAGCTGATCATAAACAACACTATGGGCTGGTGAAACAATTTGATATAAGGCTGAGAGCAATGATAAATATTTACAAGTATAATCATTTTAAATCAACAAGCATTTATATTCTCCAGGTTCCATACTAAATCCTGAGAGAGGCAAAAACAGCAACTTACCCTCAGAGTTCACAATCTAATCAGGGAGGTCACATGCAAACAACTATGTACAAACAAGTCAGATATAAAATGAATTAGAGATAATCTAAGAGGATGTTACCAAATTTGTGTTTTAAGACTTGAAAATGTCAAACAGGAATGCACTCCCTTAGAATTTATGTAAAAATAAAAGGAATCAACCCTAAGAAAACTGGAGTCAGTTTTACAGTGCAGAGGCCACTTGAAGCAGCTGCATTTATCCTGTTCATAAGAATCCCATTTTGTGGGTGTTGTCCTTTTAACATTTTTTCCTTCTCTTTTACTTAAAAATGGAAGCTATTTTTTAACCCTTAAGAAAGTCTCGGGGAAACAATATACCTTGGGAGAAGGCAAAGTTTCATCCTTTGAAGAAATATTTTGGGGAAAAGGAAATATTTTTTAAGTAGAATGATTTCGATTTATTTGCCTAACCAGAAAGAACAATCTGGATCACTTAGCAAATTATAGAAGAGTACATCCAGACCCTTGGGGGAGTGCTGAATGAAGAGAGGCCAAGAGTTCTCTAGAGCCCAGACAAGTAGAGTCAGCTGCAGTCTTCCCAAAGCTTACACTAGGCAGTTCATGCACCTCCCCATCCCCCCGGGCCAGGGTATCAGGTTTGGCAGCCAGCTGCCCCAGAAGATGACCTCAGTTAAAAAAGCAGCTGTTTCCCCACAGCAGGGAGGTTTTTTGGCTCTTCCCTATTTTTCATGAAGGCTTTTAAAGGAAATAAGTCTAAGGGTATAATGGGAACTCATGCTCTCTTCAAGGTTATGAAAACAGATTCCTTCATTGGCCTCCACTTCAAATGAAGTACAGAGGCAAAATAAATAAATAAAGTCCCTTCCTCCCAGTCAGGCTTCCTCCCCAAGCCATTGGCCTTGCTTCTCCCCCCTTTCTGAATCCTCTTCTCTACATAGGATCTAGGAAGGGACTTTACAGGTCAACTAGCCTAACACCCTGCTTTTACAAATGGGGAAACTGAGGCTTATAGAGGTTAAATAACTTCACATAGGTAATAAGTAACAAAGGTAGGTCCCCTTTGCTCCTGAAATGTTTCTTTTTCTGTGGTCCATGCAGCTACTCCTGACTCCACTAATAAACCAACAGATCCAAGGCATATGACCATCTAGGTTTTTTTCTCACAGGTTAACTATCATAGATAGGAAAGTAAGCCAGCTACTTCGGTTGGCTCTTCTTTCTCTCATGCTTCCCTGTAGGTTGGAGGAATAAAGAGGAAGTGAATGATTGACCGGCAAATAGGAAACTGTCTTTGCCCCTGCAGGAGTGGGGGTGGGGAGATGGAAAAGGGTGTTGCCCTTTTTGGCCTATCCATGATGAGAATGAAGAGCACTCTCAGTAACTAGACTATTGACATACCATAAAATGTTGACATATCTCTAAAGGGCAGGACAGGGACTCCTTTGGCACCCCCATGGGCATACACTCATCCAGCATTCTAGGAAAGTACATGGGAGCTTCCAGTGGGCTTGCTTCCAGGTATTCTTCTGAAGGAACCCTTCCTCCCACTTCAGAGAATGTACAATATTCCCCATGATTCTAATTCAACTTTGTGAGCCTTCTTCTGGCCATGAGTGAATGAGGGGGTTTTATTATGGAGTAACAGAGTCGTCTGGTTGGTCATAAGGAGGAGCCAGAAGGACTGGTAGCAACAGAGACTCTAAACCAGAGCTGAGCATGCATAGAATAGATTCAAGGGGATAATCTCCCCATCTAGTCACTTGTGGCATTTGATCAAGGAGAGCTGCTTTGATTTGCCAGGTTGGGGAGGTGCCACAGCAAGCTGTCTCCCCCCTGCCAGCCTCCATGAACACATGACAACTCATTTCTTTTGTGTTATTATTTCTGATTTTAGGTGAATGAATACCTGGAGACAGAATTGACATGATGAGTTTCCTAGGGTCAGAAGAACCATTAAGGGTCCCCTCAGCAATTGGAAATGATAGCAGATGCCACCAGAGCTGGTAACCACAGCTGTAGCTAAGCCTAGTCAGGAACCAGCCCATCAGTGGATTGATCTGGTAGATGAGACAGGAGCCAGCCCAGCTGAGCAAGGCAATGACTTGTCTATCATGATCCTATACTCTCAAGTGAAGGAGACACTGTGAAGAGAGTAGGTTTGCATGTTCCCTACATGTGCCTCACTATCTTTGTGTTTTATGTTTGTGTCCACTCCCTCCAGAGACCTTGAGTAAGAAAGAGGAGAGTGTGTTCCAGCAAGGTATGCTTTTGTAACTTCTATCTTTGCAATACCTTTTCAGTAAATACCCTTTGGTTAAAGCTTACTGATACCAAGTAGCACTCCAGATGGGAGCTTTTGGTGAAGAGTACTAGAATCATCAATTCCTCAGTTAACCCTAAAACCCTGTAAGGAGAAGTGGTCAGCCACCTTCTGGGGACACAACCTTCTAAGACAAGTGGGGGTTGAAAAAATTAGCCCAGAGTTAGTGCCATAACAGTTATTGTGAAAGGTCCCAGAGGAATCTCAGCCATATCAACATCACATTCAGTCTCCTTGGAAAGAAGGGAGAAGAGCTCTGGGTTGACAAGTGGTGAGCAAATCAAATACTTTCTACAATCTGTTGATGGTGTTGTTTGGTCATTTAGTCATGTCCAACTCTTCATGACCCCATGGACTATAGCACACCAGGCCCTTCTATTCTCCACTCTCACATGTAAAAACATGCTCAAAGGTCTTCAGTACAATATGAAGTCTATGCTTGCTTACCCCATTAATGTCGTTATTTAAGGGAATGGTTCGCTGATTGAAATCGGAAATTTCTAGGAAAAAAGTATATTTGAATAATGTACATAATATCAAATATAACTTGTACCATGTATCAGACCTCCCAAGCTAAGTTAATTCTTTTAAAAATTTTTTAAATTTTATTTGTGATATATAATTATATTTTATACATATATCAAACATAGATATAATATACACATACACACATATATGCCATATATAATGTAAATTTTAAAAATTATTAAGTTTATATATTCCTAGATATATTCTAATATATTAACTTAGTATTTTAAATCCTTAAATAATTGTTTTATAAATAACATATATAAAAATCTATATAAACAATTTATGACAAATTTGTTTAAATATAATTACTGTATAAATAAGACCTAAATAACTCATAAATGCACAACATATATATTTGTGTGTGTATATAAATACATATATACCTCCTGTACCTTTCCCAGCACACTCCTCCCCCACCTTTTCAGATTAAACATTTTTATTTATATTTTTTTGTTTCAATCTCTATCCCTCCTTCCCTTCCTCCCCTCCCCCTCCCTGAGGCAGCAAACAATCTGATATAGGCCATACATATACGATCATGCAAAACATCACCATATTTGTCACTTGATGCAAGAATGTGAAAAATAGCATGCTTCAATTTGTTCCATCAATCAGTTCTTTCCTTGGAGACGAATAGTATGTTTCATCAATATTCTTTGTCTTGGATTATCTTGAATCATTGTATTGTTGAGAATAGTCAAGTTATTCACAGTTCTTCATCAAAGAATATTGCTGTCTCTGTGTACAGTGTTCTCTTGGTTCTGCTCACTTCCCAATATAGCATTTCATACATGTCTTTCCAGGCTTTTTTGAAGCACTTATTTTTTCAAATAATTTATATAGTATTGGGATTAATTGTTCTTTAAAAGTTTGGTAGAATTCACTTGTGAATCCATTTGGTCCTGGGGATTTCTCAACTCATTCAACTTCTCCTTCAAAAATTTAGATGCTATACTATTTGGTGCATATATGTTAAGCATTGATATGACTTCATTGTCCATAGTACCCTTCAGCAAAATATAGTTTCCTTCTTTATTTCTTTTAACTAGATCTATTTTTGCCCCTGCTTTTGTCTGAAATCATAATTGCTACTCCTGCTTTCTTTGCTTCAGCTGAAGCATAATAGATTTTGTTCCAACTCTTTATATTTAGCTCTTTTTTTTTTTTTTGGTGAGGCAACTGGGGTTAAGTGATTTGCCCAGGGTCACACAGCTAGTAAGTGTCAAGTGTCTGAGTCTGGATTTGAACTCAGGTCCTCCTGAATCCAGGGCTAATGCTCTATCCACTGCACCACCAAGCTGCCCCTAACTCTTTACATTTAACCCGTGTGTATCACTCTGCTTTAAATGTGTTGACATTTATAGTTATGATGACTTTCTTTCTATGCTATTTTTCACCTGTTTATCCTTCCCACTCTGACCCTCTACCCTCTCCTTTCCTACAATTGTTTTACTTATGATCATTGCCTTCCCCAATATCCCCTCCCTTGTATCAATCCCCCCTTCCCCTTCTATTATCACCATCCTTATTTGAACTTCCTTATAGGGTAAGACAAATTTCTATATCAAATTGAGTGTATTTGTTCCTTCTTTGAGCCAACTTTGATGAGAATAAGGTTTAATCTTTGCCCATGTCCCTTTTTTCCCCCTCCATTATGATAATTTTTTATGCCTCTTTGTGTATGTGTATGTATGTTCTCCCCTCTTACTTCTTCCATGTAATTTCTTTTTAGCCCTTTATTTTGTTTTCTATGGTGTTATATCATCAATGGCACTTTATGATCACACACTCTGTCTACATACACTCTTTTTTGGGCCTTCTTTTTTATTTATTTATTTAATTTTATTATTTTCCAGTTACATATTACACATAAGGATAGTTTTCAACATTTGTTTTCACTGGATTTTTAGTTCCAAAATTTTCTTTTCTCCCCCACCCCTTCCCTCCCTCCTCCCCAAGATGGAAAGCAGTCTGATATAGGTTGTATACATATACTCTTTCTAATCACTCTTATATTACAGTTTTTTAGACTTATAAATATTATCATATCTTATATATTACCTTATGACCACAAGCTCTTTATATATACTCCTAATTGCACTAATAATTACTTTTACAATAAAGTTATTGAGACTTACAAATATTATCTTATACAGAACTAGAAAAACTGTAACCTTATTAAATTCCTTACAGTTTTTCTTTCTTGTGTCTTTTTTACCTTTTTATATTTCACTTGGAATTGCATTTGGAAGTCAAATTTCCCATTCAGCTCTGGCCTTTTAATAAAAAATGCTTGAAATTCCTCTATTTTGTTAAATATCCATTTTTTCCCTTGAAAGATTATATTCAATTTTGCTGGGTATGTAATTCTTGGTTTAAAACCTAGCTCCTTTGCCTTCTGGCATATTATATTCCAAGTTCTGTGATTCTTTAGTGTGGAAGCTACTAAAACCTGTATAATTCTGACTGTAACTTCACAGTATTTGAATTGTTTCTTTTTGGTTGCTTGCAATACTTTTTATTTGATCTGTGAGTTTTGAAATTTGACTATGATATTCTGGGGAGTTTTCATTTTGGGATCTCTTTCAGGTGGTGATTGACGGATTCTTTCAATATCAATTTTGCCCTCTGGTTCTAATATTTATGGGCAATTTTCTTATTTTCTTCATTGACTTTTTGTAATTCCTTTCTCTTTTGGCTAAATCTGTTTTTTAGGGAGTTATTTTCCTGAGTAATTTTTTTGTATTCCTTTTTCGTGGTTCTCCTGCATCACTTCCAATCTTTCCTCAACCTCTCTAATTCGAATTTCAAAGTCCTTTTTAAGTTCTTCCAGGAATTTATTTTGGACCTGAGACCAACTTGTACTTCTCTTTGAAGGTTCACCTGTAGTCATTTTGTTACTGTCCTCTTCTATGTTGGTGTCTTGATATAACTTGTATCAAGTATTGAACTTGTATTAAACTCAGCTCCTCTGATCCAACAGGCCACAATAGTTTTAAAAAAATAGATAGGGGCAGCTAGGTGGTGCAGTGAGTAAAGCACTGGCCCTGGATTCAGGAGGACCCAAGTTCAAATCTGGCCTCAGACACTTGACACTTACTAGCTGTGTGACCCTGGGCAAGTCACTTAACCCTCATTGCCCTGCAATAAATAAATAAACAAAAAGATGAATGAATGAATGAATAGCAACCAACTAGGATAGCTGACATTTTTGGATGATATTTGTGTTTCTGAGAAAGGTGTCTTACACCAGTTCAAATAATTGTACAGATAGTGAAGACAGTATCTAGAGGAACCAACATTTAGACTCAGATGTTATAGCAAAATACATTTGGGAAAGAAATAAGTTAAAAAGAGAAAAAGAGAAAAGAAGGAAGGAGGGAAGGAAGACAGATATTGCTAATGAAAGTAGTGTTTCTCAGCAGCCCTGGAATCTGTTTCTCTCAGCTTGTGATAAATTATTTTCTCACACCACACAACTTGCACCTGGTCACCTCTACTTGCTTTGAGATCATCAGTCAGTCAGTCAAAAAGCATTTATTAAGCACTTACTATGTGCCTGTCTAAGCATTTTACAATTATTATTTCATTTGATTCTCACAACAACCCTGAGATGTAGGTGCTATTATTAAACCCATTTTTCAGATGAGTAACTGAGGCAAATAGTGGTTAAGTGACTTAACCAGGGTGACACAACTAGTAAATTTCTGAATCCAGATTTGAATTCAGGTCTTCCTGACTCCAGGTAATGTGTTCTACTCATTATGCTACCTACCTGTCCATCTCCAAAAAACATATGTCTTATTCTTCACCCTGAATCTATCACTTTTCTGTCAGAAGAAGGGTAGCACATTTTATCAATGATCCTCTGGAATCATGATTGGTTATTGCATTGATCAGAATTCCTAAGTCTTTAAAAGTTGCTTGTTTTATGGTGATGCTGTTGTATAAATTGTTCTTTTTGTTCTGTTCACTTAACTCTGCCTCAGTACATATATGTCTTGCAAATTTCATGGAAAGCAACCCTTTCATCATTTCTTATAGAACAATGAGATTCTATTACACTCATATATCACAATTTATTTAGCTATTCCCCCATTTTTTACCTTTTTATATTTCACTTGAACCTTGCTTTTGGAAGTCAAATTTCCCATTCAGCTCTGGCCTTTACATCCCCTTAGTTTCCAGTTCTTTGCTACTACAAAAGGAGCTTCTGCTACATACACACCTGCATGCACACACATACATACATGTATGCATACACATGTATATATGTGTGTGTATTTGTTCCCTCTTTTCCATATACATACATACATGTGTGTGTGTGTGTGTGTGTGTGTGTGTGTGTGTGAATCCTTTTCCTCTTTTGGAGTATTGTTCCAAATTGGTTTTGAGAATGGCTGGACCAAGTCATAGCTTTACCAAGAGTGTACCAGTGTAACTGTTTTCCCTCAGCCCTTTTAACATTTGACCTTTTCTTTTTTTAATTTTTGCCAATTTGATAACCTTGGAGGGGAGTTAATTTGCATTTCTCTAATTATGAGTGATTTGGAATTATTTCCCCCCTCATATGGCCATTGGTGTCTTGTATTTCTTCCTTAGAAAACTACCTGTTCTTATTCTTTGACCATTTGTAAACTGGGGATTGGAGAGATGAATTCTCCTATCTGTTCTTCACGGCAAAGCTTGATCATTAAAATAAAACAGTTCAATTGTGATTTTATGTGTGGTTGTTCCTTCTATTTACATTGTTGTTGTCATTGTATACATTGTTGTCCTGTTTTGCTTTCTTTACTTTGTATCAGTTCACATAAGTCTTCCTATGCTTCTCTGTATTCTTCATAGTCATCATTTTAATATTTCACAGTAACATTTCATTACATTCATGTAACACAGTTTGTACAGTAATTCCACAATCAATGGAAAAGTACTTTGTTTCCAGTTCTTTATGACTTTACAAAAGTTCTGCTAAAATATTTTTCATATATTGGACCTTTATTTCTCTCTTTGACCTTTTTGGAGGTTTATGCCTAATGGTAGGATCTCTGGGCCAAGGAACATGGGCATTTTAGTCACTTTCTTAGCATAATTCCATATTGCTTTCCAGAATAGTTGGACCAATTCATGGCTCTATCAACAGCATATCTGTTTTTTCCCTAACCTTTCCAATATTGACTTTTCCCATCTTTTGTCATCTTTGCCAAATTTCTAGGTATGAGGTAAAACCTTGGAGTTATTTTGTTTGGCATTTATCTTATTATTAGTGATTTATAGCAATATTTTATATGAAAAAGCAGTTATTGAGTTATTGTGCCAAGTGTTGTGCTAAGCATGGGGTTTACAAACACAAAAGAAAAGACAGGGACTTATGGCCAAGAATGTTCTCTAAAGGGAGAGCAGACTGCTCAGTTACCATATACCTATTCCCATAAAACCCTGAGTCAGACTGAATAATGATCAATGAATCCAATAAGAAACTACAGAAGTGGCTTCTTTTACCCCAAAAAGTTAACTAGAAGCTAGACAGTGATAGGAAAGGGGGTCAGGCAACAAAGTCAGCACCAGCATGTTAGCTTTCCAATATGAGATGGACCAAGGACACTTAGAGTTATATCCAGAAACAACAAGAGAAGACAGTTCCTAAAGAAAGCTCCAGGGTGCTGAACTTGGAGCCTTGGGGGTCAGTAGTAGACAGCAACCATCAATCAGTGCTATACTACAGTGTTAAAACCAAAATAGCCAAGACCTAGAAGCTCTGAAGTTCCCAATACTTGGTCTTGAGATACCGGAGAGAGCCCTGAGGATTAAGGGCTCTAAACCCCAAACATCCTGGTGGCTCTTACTCCAGAGTGTGGAGGAAAGTGCAAGAACCCAGGGGACCCAGGGCAAGACTAAGCAGGTCAACCACCCCACCCAAAAGCACAGCAGGGGTGGAGCCTGGCTCTGACACAAAGTCTCAGTTTAGGAACTAAGCTGGAGACATTAATAAATCAAATCAAAGAAATCAAAGAAAATTCTGACCAGTATAAAAAATTACTACAAATCTAGAGGCTTCTCCAAAAGAAGGTTCAAATAACTCCAGAACAATTATGATGAGAGACTCAAAGGAAGAAAAATGAATACTACATGAATACATAGAAAAAAATCAGAGAAAAAATAAGCAGCTTAGAAGAGAAAGTAGCAAACTTTACCCAAGAAATAAAATTCTTGGAGACTAGAGTATATCAAAGAGAAAGCAATGATTCTATGAGTTAGCAAGATATATTAGAATAAAATCAAAAGATTAAAAGAATAGAAGAAAATGTAAGATATCAAAAACTACTGATGTGGGGAACAGGTTAAGGAGTCACTGGAATCAGGGACAGCTAGGTGGCACAGTGGCTAGAGCACCAGCCCTGGAGTCAGGAAAACCTGAATTCAAATCCAGCCTCTGACACTTGACACGAACTAGCTGTGTGACCCTGGGCAAGTCACATAACCCCAATTTCCTCACCCCCCCCAAAAAAAAAGAGTTAATGGACTCTCTGAAAAGTATGATTAAAAAAAAAAACTTTGGGCACTATTTCAGGAAATCATAAATGAAAAGTGCTCAGATCTATTAGAACCTGGGGGCAAAATAAAAACAATAATAAACCTATCACATCCTCAATGTAACCCCTATAATTTTCAAATTATCTCTCCTGGATCTATTTTCCAGGTCAGCTATTTTTCCAAGGAGATATTTCACATTGCCCTCTATTTTTTTTTATTCATTTGGGCTTGTTTTATTGTGTCTTGATTTCTCATAGTCATTAGCTTCTATTTGTTCAATCCTAATTTTTTTTAAAAATTTTTTTGCAGGGCAATTGGGGTTAAGTGACTTGCCCAGGGTCACACAACTAGTAAGTGTTAAGTGTCTGAGGTCGGATTTGAACTCAGGTCTTCCTAAATCCAGGGCTGGTGCTCTATCCACTGCGCCACCTAGCTGCCCCTCAATCCTAATTTTTAAGCAATGATTTTCTTCAGAGAGCTTTTGTACCTCCTTTTCCTTTTGGTCAATTTGGCTTTTCAAGTTCTTGACTTTCTTTTTCATGACCCTCCTGCATCACTCTTATTTCTCTTTCCAATGTTTTTTCTCTACCTCTCTTTATCTTCAAAGTCTTTTTTGAACGCCTCTATGGCCTGAGACCAATTCATATTTTTCTTGGAAGCTTTGGATGTAGGAGCCCTGACATTGCTATCCTCTTCTGAGGGTGCACCTCAATCTTTCTTGTCACTAAAGAAACTTTTTATGGTCTTCACTTTCTCTGTCTGCTCATCTTGCCTGTCTTTTACTTGACTTTTAACTTCTTAAAGTGGCGCACTGTTTCCAGGCTGCACTGTCCCAAGCTTCAGAGGATCCCAGGTGGTATGACTGAAGGATGGGCAGGTTCTTCACTTGCCTAGCCAGCTTCATGGTCCGCAGATAACCCCAGGTCAATTTGCTAATTAACCAGCAAAACTTTGTGTGCTGTGGTTGTTAGCTCCAAAGAACCTGTACCCCTCCCCAACCTGGGCTCAATATAACCTCAAAAAAAAGTCCCAAGGGGGCAGCTAGGTGGCACAGTGGATAGAGCACTGGCCCTGGATTTAGGAGGACCTGAGTTCAAACCCAGCCTCAGACACTTGACACTTACTAGCTGTGTGACCCTGGGCAAGTCACTTAACCCCAATTGCCTCACCCCCCCCCAAAAGTCCCAGGTATGTCATAGCAAAAATCCAGACTTCTTAAGTCAAAGAAAAAATGCTGCAAGAATCCATAAAGAATGAATCCAAGTACTAAAGAACTGTATTTAGAATTATACAAGACCTGATAGCTTTTACTAAAAACCAGAGGATATCTTGAAATACAATATTTCTTTTCTTTTCTTTTCTTTTCTTTTTTTTTTTTGTGGGGCAATGGGGGTTAGGTGACTTGCCCAGGGTCACACAGCTAGTAAATGTCAAGTGTCTGAGGGCAGATTTGAACTCAGGTCCTCCTGAATCCAGGGCCGGTGCTTTATCCACTGCGCCACCTAGCCACCCCTGAAATACAATATTTCAAAAATAATTTATCCTGCAAAGCTGAGTACAATTCTGTAGGGGTAATGGACCACTAATGAAAGATAGAGCTTTTAAACATTTTTGATGAAATTATCAGAGCTGAATAAGAACTTTGAAATACCAATACAATACTTAAGAGAAGCCTAGAAAGTTAAACATATTAGAGCAATTGAAAGGAGGTGTATCATGATGCAGTGTTACCATTCTAATAGAAGGAAAAGAAATAAGTGTCCCTTTAGAATTTTAATGTCTTCAAATGGCATTGAGAGTGAAATAAGAAAAAAAGGAGATATTAGGTGGTGCATTTTCTGCCCTTAGGGTTTGAAAAGGGAGAAGAAGAAATGTAAAAGAACATATTACTGTAAAAAGAAGGAATAAAGAAAATGTCACTTGCTATTTCTCATAACTGGGGTATGTGAGAAGTATGCAAACATGGAGTAGGGGGAGGGGAAGTGAGCATAAGATGAACCTCACTCTTACGTGAAACAAAAGAAGGAACACACACACACACACACACAATTTGGTATAAATACATCAAACTCACTAGAAACGAGTGGGGATAGGGGAAGGGGCTAAGAAGGAAAACAATACTAGGAAGGGGATATACACAAATAAAATAACCTTCTTGATCCCCAAAGGTGGAAATAATAAAAGGGAGGTTAAAAAAAAAGAAAATCAAAGACCTAGAATCTAGAATGCTCTTCGAGGATGACTGAACATATTGTAGCATTTAAATGTAATAAAATATAATTGAGGTTTAAGAACTGACAAAAGAGAGGATTCCAAAGAATCCTAAATAATATGAACTGACACAGAGTTAAGTTAGTAGAACCAGGAGAACAATTTATACAAGGACAGTAACAAAAACAACTTTGAAAGAACGATTTAAGAGCTCTGATCAGTGTAATGACCAAATGACCAAACATGCCTCATGAGGACTTGTGATGTACATCACCTCCTAACAAAGATGATGGATTCAAGGTACAGAGACTTACGTTTTTAGACAAGGCAACTGTGTTAATTTTTTTTCTTCTTGACTATGTTTATTTATTTTTTTAATTTTGTGGGTTTTTTTGGGGGGGCAATGAGGGTTAAGTGACTTGCCCAGGGTCCTACAGCTAGTAAGTGTCAAGTGTCTGAAGCTAGATTTGAACTCAGGTCCTCCTGAATCCAGGGCTGGTGCTTCATACACTGCACCACCTAGCTGCCCCTGACTATGTTTATTTTTTTACATTTTTTTCTTCCATTCTCTTGGTTTTAATGGGGAAAGGATTAGCAAGTGAGTTCCCCTCCCCCCCCAAAAAAGTGGACTAACATTATAGAATCGAAGGCACTGAATTTTGCTTTATGTTTTATATTTTAACTATTTATAAGATTATTCTATGTCATTTTCTCAATTATAATTCTGGAAAAATAAAGCTGCATTTTTAATACTTGGGAATTAGAGTGTGAAACATTGGGAATTGGAGGAAAATTTTAGGTAGAAAGACAATATGGTGAGGCATTGTGGCCCACAACTCTAGTCCCTGACTCTGAGGAGGCTGAGGCTGGTGGATCACATAAGCTTGGGAGTTCTGAGCTGCAGTGGGGCTAAAGTCCATCAGGTGTCCACACTAAGTTATACACTACATATTGGGAGCCCAGGAGAGCAGAGGGTCACCAGACTTCCTAAGGATGCATGAACTGTTGCAGATGAGTAAAACTATGTAGGTTCAAGCTTCTTTCAAGACCTGTACTAGAATCAGGACTGTAAGTGGCTACTGCATGTCTAGTTTGGGCAAGATAGGGAGACCTAGTCTCAAAAAAGGGTAGGGTGAACAAAGGGTCTCTCTCTCAGCTTTAGGTATAATAGTGTCTAGGTTTTGAACCCAGCCAGCACACCTGCTCAGGTAGTGACAGTGACATTCTCAGCTCCTTTTTATGTGTTGTCTTTCATTCTGACAATTATTATTGGATCATTGTTATGTTGAAGGTAGATATGGAACTGGGCTATACACATGTGTGAATAGGTTCACATTTGTCAGACACTTAAGTTGGGTCTTATTTGTAATATCCCTACACATGTAAAAAGAATGCTCATGTGTAATAATGATGCTAGTCCCAGTAATAATAATAATTTATAAGAATATATATTTAGTCTTAATGGTTTCTCTTACTAATCTTGGGACCATTCTGATTTATATGCTCTCTCTCCCTCTCCAAGAAGAATCTAGGGGCTTCCTTCCCCCTCCCCCATCTCCTACCCTGATCTCACCTCAGCTCCCATTGGAGGCTAAAATTGTCTCCTGTTGCTTTGAGGGCAAATGCTCTTCCAAATCTTACTGTGAGCCACTTGTCATTAAACTACGTCAGCTAGGCTTTTGGTATCCACCAGCTTTTCTTTTTATATCAAATAAATGAAATAGCATCTGAACTGGAAGGATTAATAGTCAAGGTAACAGGAGTGTAAACACCTTCCACTTTTGGGTAGTAGCCCAGGAGGGACAAATCCTGTCTCTCGCCCTCTCCCCTCTCCCTTCATTGAGTAGAAAGGAGATAGGAAGTGATCATCTCCCAGTTCAGCTGTTATTTGTAGACTTTGAGCTAAACTCTTTTAGTGAACAGAAGAAAACAGCAAATCTTGCCAGTATATCTATAAGTTCCCAGCAGTCTTGGACCATCCCATGTAAACGCCTGCTCTCCAATGTCCACACCTGCCAATTAAGACTGGAATTGAAAAGACGCATGGGGCGGGGGGGGGGCAGTAACGGGGCGCAGCTAGGTGGCACAGTGGATAAAGCACCAGCCCTGGATTCAGGAGGACCTGAGTTCAAATCTAGCCTCAGACACTTGATACTTACTAGCTGTGTGACCCTGGGCAAGTCACTTAACCCTCATTGCCCTGCGAAAGGAAGGAAGGAAGGAAGGAAGGAAGGAAGGAAGGAAGGAAGGAAGGAAGGAAGGAAGGAAGGAAGGAAGGAAGGAAGGAAGAAAGAAAGAAAGAAAGAAAGAGAGAAAGAGAGAAAGAGAGAAAGAGAGAAAGAGAGAAAGAGAGAAAGAGAGAAAGAGAGAAAGAGAGAAAGAGAGAAAGAGAGAAAGAGAGAAAGAGAGAAAGAGAGAAAGAAAGAAGGAAAGAAAGAAAGAAGGAAAGAAGGAAAGAAGGAAAGAAAGAAAGAAAGAAAGAAAGAAAGAAAGAAAGAAAGAAAGAAAGAAAGAAAGAAAGAAAGAAAGAAAGAAAGAAAGAAAGAAAGAAAGAAAGAAAGAAAGAGAAAAGATGATCGGGGGAACACATACAACTCTGACATCTACCTCCAAGTCTTCTCCTCCTCTGTATAAATGAGCAAGATGGATTTTCTCTGTAGCATTCTCCTTTTTCTTCCTTCAATGCCATTTAAGTTTAAAATCTGGGGCACTCTAAGTAGTCTTACCCCAAGCCACCAGATCTGGGAATGTGGGAAAAACTGCCTGTTCATAGCTCAGCTCCCTCCCCCAAAATGGCAGGCTCCTCTTGCCTAAAGTGGTCATGGCCAAAGGCAGACAACACAGCCCCTGATTGATCCTAAACAGATTCTCCTTTACTTTGCCCTCATGTTTCCCACCATGGCCCACTTGAGCAAAGGTGTAGGGGATGGGGTGAGGAGGCAATCCTTTTGCTACTGCCCAAATTGAGTTGGTGGGATCATAGACTCAGAATTGGAAAGGATATTAGAAGTCATCTAGTTCAAACCCCTTGTTTGGTATAGACATAACTATTCTTTGATAATCAAAAAATATTCCCGTAGCTATCCCATCTACCAGATACATAATATTGGGAAGCCAATCAAAACAAAAAGAGGAGCATCCCTCTCATAGGGTCTTTAACATGTGGCTTAATTTTATTTAATTGATTGAATGCTATAATTGTGAATATATTCTTATATCAATATAAGAATATGAACATGTATATTTGAGGCTTTGGTTGGCATCTCCTCCCTACTCCCCCTCCCCTCAAGCCTTTTTCAAAGCAGTTAGAAAGAAACTGCTGAAAGACTTTGTAACCAGATACTATTAACCTCCAATGTGGCTGCTAAATACCAGGGTCTTCAAGACTCAATTCATGCTTCTCTCAATAAAATAACTTCTGACTTTTTAGAATTTAAAACAAGGAGGGGAGGGTGATATGCCAGTAACCCCTCTCCTGCCCACAAACAAGAGAATTTGCCGAGCAGCAAGGTCTATCACCTCCAAGGGAGAAAGACCTTAAATGTAGCTTTTCTGGCTAATCCTTTCTAAAGGAATTCCAAAAGGCACAGCTGGGAACATGGGATCTCTTATTACCCAGGCTTTGGACAGCTGACTGTCCCCCACAGTTTTTTAAGAAGGGATTTGACAGGTGTATGCTCTGTTATACAAATAGGTCTGCAATGATTGATGTGCAAATTGCCACTACTGATGACCCTACTGTTGTTTATAATCTCATTGCATTTTGTAAGAGAATTGATATAGCTGTGGTTCCTGGTACTGGCAATTTGAGTGGGGTGGGACCATATTACTATCTCATTACAAAATCTAAAAATAGGAAGAGGTGGATGGCTATAAATGCTTATGCCAGGATTTACAAAATTACCCTTTATTTAACCACCTTTCATGTTGGTTTTCAGTGCCCTCATTGTTCCAGCAGGGCAGCTCCCCAAGTGGCACAACCCAGAGCCCTGACTGGCATTGGGAGCCCTTATTGACTGGAAGAGGTAAAAGAGATCTCATTGGACACCTTTAAGATGAGGCCAACACTACAGTTTTCATTTAGGGTAGAAAAGGGAGGCTTAGAAACATACCGCCATACCACCTCACACCTATCAGATTGGTTAATTTGATAAAAAAGGAAAATGATAAATGTTGGAGAAGATGTGGGAAAATTGACACACTAATGCATTGTTGGTGGAGTTGTGAACTGATCCAACCATTCTAGAGAACAAGTTGGAACTATGCCCAAAGGGCTATAAAACTGTGCAAACCCTTTGATCCAGCAATACCACTATGAGGTCTGTATCCCAAAGAGATCATAAAAAAGGGAAAAGGAGCCACACATACAAAAATAGTTCTTGGAAATTGAGGGAATGCCCATCAATTGGGGAATGGATAAACAAGTTATATGAATGTAATGGAATGTTATTGTGCTATAAGGAATGATGAGCAGGCAGATTTCAAAAAAACCTTACATATTTTTCCTTTCTCATGGTTTTTCCTTTTGTTCTGATTTTTCTTACACAACATGACATGTAGAAATATGTTTAGGGGGCAGCTAGGTGGTGCAGTGGATAAAGCACTGGCCCTGGATTCAGGAGGAACTGAGTTCAAACCCAGACTCAGACACTTGACACTTACTAGCTGTGTGACCCTGGGCAAGTCCCTTAACCCTCAATGTCCTGCAAAACAAAACAAAACAAAAAAAGAAATATGTTTAACATGATTGTACGTGTATAACCTATATCAGAATACTTGTTGTCTCAAGGAGCAGAGAGAAAAGGAAAAAAGGGAGAAAAATTTGGAACTCAAAATCTTACAAAAACGAATGTTGACTGTACACAGTATCAACAACATTGTGTTTATCAACTGTGATATACTTGACTCTTCTCAGCAATACAATGGTCCAATATACTTCCAAAGGACTCATGATGGAAAATGCTCTCCAAATCCAGAAAAAAAGAACTGTGGGGGCAGCTAGGTGGCGCAGTGGATAGAACACTGGCCCTGGATTCAGGAGAACCTGAGTTCAAATCTGGCCTCAGACACTTGACACTAGCTGTGTGACCCTGGGCAAGTCACTTAACCCCAATTGCCTCACCAAAAAAAAAAAAAAAAAAGAACTGTGGCATCTAGATGCAGATTGAACCATACTATTTCTATTTTTTGTTTGTTTTTCCCTTTTGCTCTGATTCTTCTTTCACAGCATGACTAATATGTTTAATGTGATTGTACATATATAACCTATATCAGATTGCTTGCTGTATCGGGGAGGGGGGAGGGAGGGAGAAAAATGTGAAAGTAGAAATCTTATAAAAACAAATGTGGAAAACTATCTTTACATGTAACTAGAAAATAATAAAATACTTTTATGATTTAAAAAATGAATGCTGAAAACTATCTTTACATGTAATTGGGAAAATAAAATACTATTAAGTGAAGAAAAAAAAAGGTAACACCAGTTGAAGCAATTAAAGTAAGCTACTGGTCTTATGACAGAAGCCTAAGTGAATTAGCTCCAGGTGGGTCTGAAAGAGCTTCACATCATTTTTGCACCTAAAATCTCTCAAATAAGATAATATTTGTAAGACACAGCACAGTAGCTTGAAGCAGGTTAATAAATTACATGTTTTCTTCCTTCCTAATAGGTAAAATTGATGAATATTCCAAGGTAGGTAGATGGGATAGAACATGCTCTGAGGGTTAGATTTTTTTCTTGAATGACCAGCTGAGTCATATTTACTGGCCTCACTTATCAGCATTGGCCTGACAATTAAGGTAACAATTCAGGAATCCTTTCCAACCCATAATCATGGAGTTTTTCCTATAGGTTCAAAGGTTGGGAGTGAAGCCATACAAATGCACCTTTCAAGCCTATGGCTCCAATAAGAGAATCTAGGCCCCAATTTACAAGACCCTACTGGGATTATAGGAGGGAGGCATGTGTAGCAAATTAATCCTTCATTCCTTAGTATGAGAGATCTAGCCTTCAAAGGAGCTTAACAAAGTCATAATAATTACTCTTATAATAACACCAAATGTTTGGTATACAACTGGGAATCAGTGGACTTTCTAGCCTTTACAACCATCTAACTTCAGTGTGTACAGTAGTTAGAGATAGAAAAACTATTATAGAACATAATCAGATCTATTGGTTTGGACAAGAAATAGAAAGTCATTTGGTAGTAGTTATAGCTCTATTATAAAAATTGGTATTAGAACTCAGAATATCCATTTTATAATGGCTACAACTAAGGGGAGTTAGACTACCTATTCACCAGCCATCACCAGAATAGTGTTACCCTTAAGTTCCAAATACCCTTTATTGGGGCCATCACAATGCCACATAGTGGATAGAGTCCTGGACCTGGAGTCAGAAAGAACTGAGTTTAAATCTGGTCTCAGACAGTTGCTAGTCATGTGACCCTGGGCAAATCACTTCATCTCTGCCTGCCTCAGTTTCCTCATCTGTAAAGTAAGGATGATAATAATAGTACCTACCTCCCAGGTTTGTTGTGAAGACAAAATAATATATATAAAGCTCTTTGCAAACCTTACAGCACTATATAAAAGCTACTATTATTGTTGTTGTTGTTATCATCATCATCCCTTTAGCTGTTGTTCAAGGTTTTAAAGAATTAAAACTAATGAACATAGATTGTCAGTGACACCCAAAAAGGGATCATTGGGAGGATATGGAAGTCTATAGCAATAAGGGCACCTTTACGTTACAAAAAGCTTAAGGATTAATGATGTAAGAGCATACTTGGTTTAGTGTCCTTGGTTTCTCATGAATCACAGGCCAAATGAAGGGAGGGAATGTTGACAAAAATAAACTGAAACTTTGTTTAGCGATCAGATCTATTGGGGAAAAAAGTTGTATCAAGCAATTGTTTGGAGGATGCATAGAGATCTCTAGGATCTGGAGATCTTTCTATAAACCAAGCATCCTCATTTGACCCAAGAAGTCTGGGGCTTAAATACCCTTTCAAAGACTTCCAGAGAATTCTTGGGCTAAATAATTTTCATTAAAGTTATGAACAAAGTGCAGGGTGCTTCTCTTAACAGTATAGCATCATCTCTGGGCAAATCCCTGAACTTGCACTTACAAATGTAGATTGGGCATCTGTTACATGGTAACTCTTTTGGTCTGTACTTCTAACACTTTAGCTTATGAGCCCACACTGGTGTGTTTTCTATTACTAATCAGACACAGACATAAATAATTCTTAGCAAACTAAATTCTTAGCAAATGCTCGTCCTAAGATGGTATGGTAAAACAGTAGCTACAAAACATTCCTTCCCAACTCCCCAACCTGGAGCACACATTTCTATAAATACACACATTGACCATGAATAGATTGGTCATAGAGTACAATGATAGTGAGGTACAAGTATAGGATGCATATGTGGCAAAGGCAACTCCTGGTACTGCAAGGCCAGAAAATCTTTTCTTTTTTTTTATGGAATCCTTGTGTAGCTCCCCTTCAGTGTAATGTATGCTATCTACTAAGCAGCTTAATTCCTAGGGTCTTCTCTCTCTTTCCTTCTCCCCCACTTCATACATACACACACACAGAGACAGAGAGACAGAGAGAGCTTTGATTCTAGGTTTTCTATGAATTCTCTTCAGTCTATATCTAGATCTCTTCTCTGCTTCCAGGAACCCAAGTCCTCAAAACTAATTCTTCCCTCAAATGACTTGTCTTTCTGATATATTTATCCCTGTTTCCTCAACTGTGGCTTGAACTCTCTCAAACTGATGAACTCTCAAATTACTGGGTGAGGTATCTCACTTGGGACAAGTTGCTGGTGGGTGTTATGGTTGGTGAGAGGGAGGTAGAGATAGAAATCCCCTCCTCTCCTCACCTTCTTACTGATGTCTCTTCTACAAAGTATTCCAGTGCCTGCCCTGCCTTGAACTCCCATAGGTCTCCCCCATTTAAAATTCCTGAAGGAATGGCTAATTTGTTTATTCATCCAATCATGTTTTTCCCTTCTGAATCACTCAAGGGACTTTTTCATAGTTCACAAAGGCATAGTGACAATTTAACAGTTAATTTATTGTCTTGTTACCACATCCAAACCACATCTTCATCTATGACTATATCGGTTGATTTGGGGATGGAATCACATCCTACTTCCCTCACAAAAGGAAAAGATATATTTCATGAGGTAAGATCATGACACACAGCTTTAGGAGCAGCAAAAGAGAGATCTTATCTAGAGCAGAGCTGGCTATTGTTAGTGTTCATTCTCTACAGGGCCATCCTCATGATCAATTCATAGATTTCATGACCATACTTCTGTGATGTTTAAAATCTAAATTGTGGTCGCCTTAAATTAGAAGCTTCAGCACTAGTCTTTGGGCATTAAACATTTATTAAAGCATACAGGTATTCACAAGGAGTTCAGAAAGTTAAGAAAAAGCCTATGTAGCCTAGAGTTCCAGCCTGGTTGGGTTCTTCCTCAAGTCCTCCTCCAAGAGCCTGCTTCAATCAGGAACTCTTTAGCAAACTGATTGTGGAAGCTTTTTATAGGTCTGGAATAGAGGCAGTCCTTACACACTGCTTCAAGCTGATTGGTTGGCATCCTCCAAATCCATTAAGGGCTGGCCAGGTGTGATTACAATCTAGTTAACTTTGAAGTAAGCTAATCAGCAGTCAATCACTCTCACTTGATTCAATCAGTTTAGATTAATCTCCAGGTGGGTCTTTGAGTATCTGCTAAATCCCATTATTTTATCACACTTCCAAGGACTAAATTTCTATAAACTTGGGACCTTTTTGTGTTAGGGGAGAACCCTCACAACCTTCCTTTTCTTCAAGTGTCCTCTCCCTTCTTCTCTCAGAAGAGATTCTCAAAACTCTCATGGTAGGGAGAAAAACCCTCCCCTCCTGAACTATCAGCTTCTTCTGGGAAGAAATAGAAGTCCCAGGGTCCTTAGTGATTGAGAGTCCTTGGGGTTGAGTTCAAGCCTTACTAGAAAAACTGTAAATAAAAGTTTTATTTCTTTACAAGTTCTAATATTTCCACAAAATAGAAATAATAGACTACTAAGCTTATTTCCCTTAAAAATTACTCTTTGAAGATCATAAAAAAGGGAAAAGGACCCACATGTACAAAAATATTTATAGCTGCTCTTTTTGTGGTGGGAAGGAATTGGAAATTGAGGGGATGCCCATCAATTGGGGAATGGCTGAACAAGCTGCAGTATGTGAATGTAATGGAATACTATTGTGCTGTAAGAAATGATGAGCAGGCAGATTTCAGAGAAACCTGGAAGGACTTACATGAACTGATGCTGAGTGAGATGAGCAGAACCAAGAGAACATTGTACACAGTATCAACAACATTGTGTGTTTATCAATTGTGATAGACTTGACTCTTCTCAGCAAAAAATGGTCCAAGATTGTTCCAAAGGACTCATGATGGAAAATGCTCTCCAAATCCAGAAAAAAAAGAACTGTGGAATCTAGATGCAGATTGAACCATACTCTGTTTTTTTTGTTTGTTTTTTTTTGTTGTTGTTTTTCCCTTTTGTTCTGATTCTTCTTGCACAGTATGACTAATGCAGAAATATGTTTAATGTGATTGTACATATATAACCAATATCAGATTGCTTCCTGTCTTGGGGAGGGGGAGGGAGGGAGAAAAAATTGAAACTAGAAATCTTATAAAAACAATTATTGAAACTATCTCTACATGTGACTGGAAAATAATAAAATATGTTTATGGGGAAAAATTACTCTTTGAATTCTTTTTTCTTTTTTGTAGGGCACTGAGGGTTAAGTGACTTGTCCAAGGTCACACAGTTAGGAAGTATCAAGTGTGGGAGGCCGGATTTGAACTCAGGTCCTCCTGAATCCAGGGCCAGTGCTTTATCTACTGTACCACCTAGCTGCCCCCTATTCTTTGAATTCTAATTCTAATGTGCCCTGATGGGAGTTAAAGAAGTTTAAAACCTATAGATAGCTTGATCCTGAACAGTTCACAAGCAACCAGCAGTCAGCAGGAAGGCCACAAATATAATAAATGCCCATAAGGGTTAAAGTGTCACTTGGTAAATATAGAGAACCGACTTAAAATTCAGGCAGATAAATCCTTTGATGGTGATAGAATTAGATCTGGTTACAGTTCAATTATAGTGACTATGATTTTCTGGGACTGATCCTCTGGGAACAATACACAAAATCCCTAAGTTATTAAGTCAGAGACAAATATAGAAGAAGGTATTTTAGTGGCATTTTTTCGTTCATGGATTTGGATAAAATCAATCAGTAAAATTTCTGTCCTCAGATGCAGAATAATTAAAACAGGTAATAACATCTTTTTGTTGTTGTTCAATCAGTTTTAGCCATGTGATTTTGTGACCCCATTTTGGTGCTTTCTTGGCAAAGATACTGGAGCAGTTTACCATTTCCTTCTCCAGATCATTTTATAGATGAGGAAACTGAGGCAAGGGGTTTAAGTGATTTTCCCAGGGTCACACAGCTGCATAAATATCTAAGGCCAGATTTGAACTCAGGAGGATGAGTCTTCCTGACACTCTATCCACTGTACCGCTTAGCTGCCCCAATAACATCTTTACTTAGGGTTAATTTCTTATAGTAAGCAAAAGCATATAAATCTGGAAGTATCAAAAGTATAGTTGTCAATGGAATACCATGTCCATGTAGTTAGGAACATAAAGCTCTACTCAGCATTTAGAAACATGCACATTTTTAGCAAACTGGGAAGAAGATAGAGGAGGGCACTTCTCTATGTGTGTTGTAGTGTTATAAGTATTATAGTCACTTATAAAAGGTGAGGATCTTCTTGTCCAGCACAATAGATTGTACTTATTCTGACAATTCTGATTAGTTTCTGATTTCGATAAGTATCGATAATAATAATAATCCAAAATAATTCACTAAGAAACGGCCATTGGAAAATTAGCCATGTTCACTCCAGGAAACAGTAGCTGAGTGGTGACCTTGTCACTGTCTAGAGGGCACAGCAGAAATGCTGTGGTAAATCCTCTTTACCAGTAGGCGCTTGGCTGACCACTAGACATATTACTGTGCTGGCTAGCATGAGGTTTGTTGCCAGTTGACAGGGATTATTCCAATGAAACAGGTGATAGCTATCCAATGTCCTTTGGAAGGGATGTCTTCTTACAGGGTGAAATGTGAATCCAAGGAGAGAGGTCTTAGTCCTTTCTTGCACTGTTGGTAGGGAAAATATCATGGTATGGGTTTTTCCAGTGGGTCTCCAGGCAGGATTACTGTTGATATGCCTTCATGTAAACTCAATCCCCAGGCTGAATGGAGAGACTATTCCTTCTGGTTCTCTGGACAAGGGAACCTGCACCTGTGGATGAAAAACCTTCGAGACCTTTCAATAATGCTTTACAATAATTCAAAGCAATATCATTAACCAATTGTAAAGGAAATCATTGGGATATGCTCATTAACATTTCATGTAAAGTAAATCTGGTCTCCCTATGCTCTTGATAGTTGATATTACAGTTAAACTCACCAGGGCTAAAGGCAGAGTATCTGTCTGCTTAACCCATCTCAACACACATTTTATTTTTTACTTTATTTATTTATTTCTAAATAAAAGTATTTTATTATTTTCCAGTTACATGTAGAAATAGTTTTCAGCATTTGTTTATATAAGATTTTCAATTTCAAAATTTTCTCCCTCCCCGCCCCTCCCCTAGACAGCAGGCAATCCAATATAGGTCTTATATATATATATATATATATATATATATATATATATATATATATATATATATATATATGTATGTATGTATATATATATATACACATATATATACACACACACATATATATATACACATATATATGCATAACAACATTAACCATATTTCTGCATCAGCCATTCTATAAGAGAAGAATCAGAGCAATAAGGAAAAACCTCAAAATAGAAAAACAACAGCACCAAAAACAAAAGAAATAGTATAGTTCAATCAGCATCCCTATTCCACAGTTCTTTTTTTTTTCTGGATTTGGAGAGCCTTTTCCATCATGAGTCCCCTGGAACTTTCTTGTACCATTGTATTGGTGAGAAGAATCCAGTCTATCACAGTCAACACACATTTTAGCCCTATGATTCCTCTTTTTTTTTTTTTTTAACGAGGCAATTGGGGTTAAGTGACTTGCCCAGGGTTACACAGCTAGTAAGTGTTAAGTGTCTGAGGCTGGATTTGAACCCAGGTACTCCTGACTCCAGGGCTGGTGCTCTATCCACTGTGCCACCTAGCTTCCCCTAGCCCTATGATTCTTTTTTTTTTAATTAATAAAGTATTTTATTTTTTTCCCATTACATATAAAGATAGTTCTCAACTTTTGTTTATACAAGCTTTCCAATTTCAGATTTTTCTCCCTCCCTCCCAGCCCTATGATTCTTTTTTTTTTTTTGGTTTGTTTGTTTTGCGGGGCAATGAGGGTTAAGTGACTTGCCCAGGGTCGCACAGCTAGTGTCAAGTGTCTGAGGCTGGATTTGAACTCAGGTCCTCCTGAATCCAAGTCTAGTGCTTTATCCACTGTGTCACCTAGCTGCCCCCCAGCCCTATGATTCTTAAGGATTACATTTCATTGTTCTATTGGGGTCATGTGGGCAGTGAAAATATAATTGAATTCTCAAAGTTTTGCTGATTTCCTTGTATAATCACTCCTATAAAGTGGGTACCTCTGTTAGTATGGATAAATTCTCTGAATAAAGTATTTTAAAAGTATTTTACTAAAAATAATAGTATCTGCTTTCTTACAATGGAAGATTTCAATTCATCCTGAAAATAAACAAATTATTACAAATACATTATTCAAAAGAACATGTGGGCATTGTAGGCAGTGAAGTAAACTTGAGGTCAGGAAGACCCAAGTTCAAATTCTGCTGCCTCAGATATTTATGACCATTAAGTGACTCTGGAAAAGTCACTTAGATTTTCTCATCTTATTTTCTCCTCTCTAAAAGGGGATGATAATAGTACCTATCCCATGTTGTTGTTTGTCTTTCATTCATGAAGGTTCTCGAAGGGGACCATGACATTGGGAGATGATGTTATGACTAGGTCCAGTGGCAAGACATACATCAGGACAACTGGACATGGCCCCATATATTTAAGGTCATTGGGGTTAAGTGACTTGCCCATGGTCACACAGCTAGGAAGTGTGTGAGGTAAAATTTGAACTCAGGTCCTCTTGACTCCAGGGCCAGTGCTCTATTCACTCAGCCATCTAGCCACTCCTACCTACCCCACAGGTTTATTGTGAGGATCAAACGAGATAATACATGTAAAGTACTTCACTTTTATTTAGTCTTTTTAATGTTATATAGAAGTACTTAAGTACTATTAAGCAAAAAGAGCTAATTGTTTCAATCATAATCATTCCTGCTTTAGTCACATGTGCTATTTCATGCCTGTATGACTACAGAGAGGTTAAGGATAAGGATTATAGAACAATTAAGAAAAATGACTGATATTTACAAGAAAAAAAATTCCCATCTTATCATTATGTATTTGTTTGTTTTTATTCATTTTTGAGATGAGGTCTCACTTTCTCACCCAGGCAGTGCCTGGAAGTGCTTCAACTATTCACTGGACAGACACTAGAGCTGGGCCAGTTCATACTTCTTCAGTTAATCTAGTAGCCACCTTGCTGGGGGCTCATCATATTGACGTCAGACTTTGAATAGACACTGAATTGGCTTTTGCCAGTCTATAACTCAGAACTCTGGAATTTAAGCATTCTGCCGGCTTCAGCCTCCCCAGTAGCAGAAATTAGAGGCATGTACCACTATGCCTGATATCACCAAGGTAGCTGGTGGTGAATTAGATAGAGTGCTGGACCTGGAGTCAGGACCAACCTGAGTTCAAATCTGGCCTCAGACATTGATTTTGGCAAGTCATTTAATCTCTCTTTGCCTCAATTTCCTCCTCTATAAAATGGGAATAATAATTATGTCTACCTCCCAGACTTGTGTTAAAGGTAAAAAGAGATAAAAATTTGTCATGTGCTTTATAAATTCTAGCTATTATTGTTTTGGTTTTGTTTTGTTTTTTTTGCGGGGCAGTGAGGGTTAAATGACTTGCCCAAGATCACACAGCTAGTAAGTGTCAAGTGTCTGAGCCTGAATTTGAACTCAGGTCCTCCTGAATCCAGGGCTGGTGCTTTATCCACTGCACCACCTAGCTGCCCCCTCTAGCTATTACTGTTACTGTGGATTTAGGTATGCATAGTGAAATTGAATATATCATAAGGTACATGAGGTATTTCCAGAAATACCAGAATTATACTATACAAGGGAAACAAGACATTGTTTTTGTTTTGTTTTGTTTTTAGTGAGGCAATTGGGGTTAAGTGACTTGTCCAGGGTCATACAGTTAGTAAGTGTTAAGTGTCTGAGGCCGGATTTGAACTCAGGTACTCCTGACTTCAGGGCTGGTGCTCTATCCGCTGAGCCACCTAGCTGCCCCCAAGACATTGTTTTAATAATATTAAGCTGCTTTATCAGGTCTGGATCTCAAAGTTTTAGAATGACCTAACATCAGCATGCTGGAATAAGACTTTCTCTGTTTTATTTGATTTCGGATCAGAAAATGTCCTTAGAATAACCAGTCTGAGCTTCACAATTTAAGAGGTTTAATAGTCAGGCTAGCAGTCAAACAGGCAACAGACTGAAAGCAAAGAAGGATAGCAAGAAATGGTTCAGTGAATCCTGCCATCGCTGTTACAAAATCACCTCCTCGACCTCTCAGCAATCCAGCATATCCACTCCAATCTAGGTTAAAACTTCAGTGTTCCAGAAGAGGCCTGCTAAGAATTTATCCTTACATGATAGGTTGTTGATTCATCAACATAAACAGCATTCTTTCCAAAACAAGATTATAACTAGGTCCCAAATAATGAGGCCCTCAAAGTGGTCATATATTGATATTCACACTATTTGAAGTTATAATGATGTTAAATATATGGTCACTGGTCCTACCCCAATCAAAACATGTGGTGTATGTGAATAATACAGCCGATTCAGGGCATTTGTTATTTATACTAATGGGATCTAGCTGTATAAGCAATAGAGTAATCACAGTTATCAATCCCAAAATATTTCATCTCACACAAGTTCCAATGCTCACAATCAAAGCAGTGGGCAGTCATCTTTAAGTCAAGGGCTCTTAGACTTTTTTGTGTTACAGATCCTTTGGGCAGTCTGATGAAACCTATGGACCCCTTCTCCAAAGAATGCTTTTACATGCATTAAATAAAATATGTAGAATTTAAAAGGAAACCATTTATGTTGAAATAAATGTGTAACTTTTTCCCACCGAGGTTCATGGATGCCTTGAATTCTATCTATGAACCCTTGGTGGGGCGGGGGTGGGGGGGAGGGGCTGGTGGATCCTAGATTAAGAACTTTAGCTTCCTGTGGCTGTTCCTAATAGGTACTAGTTACAATTCTAACAAGTAACTGTTATTACCTGTATTAAGGGGTCTTAGACTTGGTTTATATTTGTGGTATAAGATATGATATTCATTAAATATCCCTCTTTTGGGGGCAGCTAGGTGGTGCAGTGGACAAAGCACCGGCCCTGGATTCAGGAGTACCTGAGTTCAAATCTGGCACTTACTGGCTATGTGACCCTAGGCAAGTCACTTAACTCCAATTGCCCTGCAAAAAAAAAAATAATAATAATAATAATAATAAATCCCTCTTTTGTTCCTATTAAGTTCAAAAGAATCTTTCTAAAAGCTTCCAGCTCACTTTTTCCTCTTAGCTTTCTGTTTCTAAATCCCATTTCTCCATCATATCTGTGTACTCCTTTCCACTACACTTTTCAAATCAAACATTGATGATACAAAATACAAAAATAAAAGTGACTGTGGAATTTTACATAGAAAACAATGGGGAAATCAATGTTTTAAACAAGAGATGTATCACAAATTCACCATAACTCATAATTCATGTCATAGTATAACTAGTTTTTAGGCAGTGATTATCACAAGGCACAGATAGAGGATCTTAGCAGGCAGGCCCAAAGAAATTCCATGTTTCTGCTGTACATTTACAACATTGTTTAGTCAGGAAAAGAAAACATTTCAAACAATGCAGTAATGAATTGATTGTTGTCTTTCATGCTTGAAGAGGACCAAAATGACATCACTATGTCAGGGGTCAAGGTATAATGTGTCCAACTGTGGCTGATCAGACCATTAGAAGCTCAGATGGGGGCAGCTAGGTGGTGCAGTGGATAAAGCACTGGCCCTGGATTCAGGAGGACCTGAGTTCAAATCCAGCCTCAGACACTTGACACTTACTAGCTGTGTGACCCTGGGCAAGTCATTTATTCCTCATTGCCCCGCCAAAAAAAAAATAGCTCAGAAAGCTCTACCACAGCAGGTTGGGCACAAATAGTCCATATAAACATTTTATTTGGAGTGGAGATGTCCCTAAATTTGCACATATTACAATTCTTTTGAGCTACTACAATTCTGCTTTGCTCATAGAGTATGGTGCCTTCTTTGATGTGGGCACTCCATGTTGAGCAGTCCTGTGCCAGTGTCTTCCATGTCTCACGGTCAATTCCAAAGTTCTTCAGAGAGACCTTGACAGTGTTCTTGTATCACTTCTTCTTTAAAAAAAAATAACACTTGGGGCAGCTAGGTGGTGCAGTGGATAAAGTACCAGTCCTAGATTCAGGAGGACCTGAGTTCAAATCCAGCCTCAGACACTTGACACTAGCTGTGTGACCCTGGGCAAGTCACTTAGCCCTCATTGCCCCACAAAAAACCACTTTATTTTTATTTTATTTTAAAAATAATATACATTTATATTTATAGTTTTGAGTTCTAATTTTTATCCCTCTTTTCCTCCCTCCTGTCCCCCTCCCTGAGATGGTAAGCAATCAGATATGGGTTATACATGTATGATTATGTAAAACATTACCATATTAGTCATTTTGTATAAAAAACTGGAATAAAAGAAAAAATGAAAGTGAAAAATATCATACTTCAGTCTGTGTTCCATCAATATCAGTTCTTTCTTTGGAGGTGGACAGTATGTTTCATCAATAGTCCTTTGGTATTATCTTAGATCTTTGTATTGCTGAGAATAGTTAAATCATTCACAGTTCTTCATCAAACAATATTGCTGTCTCTGTGCACAATGTTCTCTTGGGTCTACTCACTTCACTATACATCAGTTCATACAAGTCTTTCCAGGCCTTTCTGAAGTGATGCTGCTTGTCATTTCTTTTTTGTTTGTTTGTTTGTGGGGTTTTTTTTGTTTCGTTTTTGTGGGGCAGTGAGGGTTAAAGTGACTTGCCCAGGGTCACACAGCTAGTAAGTGTCAAGTGTCTGAGGCCGGATTTGATCTCAGGTCCTCCTGAATCCAGGGCTGGTGCTTTATGCACTGTGCCACCTAACTGCCCCCTGCTTGTCATTTCTTATAGCACAATAATATTCCATCACCATCATATACTACAGCTTTTTTAGCCATTCCCTAATTGATGGCCATTCCTTGTACCACTTCTGACCTTCCTGTGAGTACTTGTCTTGTGTGAGTTCTTCATTAAGTAGTCTTTTAGACAAACGCACATGTGGCATTCGAACAACATGTGCTCTCCACAGTAGAGTTTGAATGCTTGGCAGTTCAACAAAACTAAATGTATAAAAGCACATTGTTGTTGGTCAGTCATGTCCAACTCTTCATGACCACATGCCCATACCATCCTTTTTTTTTTTTTTTTTTAGTGAGGCAATTGGGGTTAAGTGACTTGCCAGGGGTCACACAGCTAGTAAGTGTTAAGTGTCTGAGGCCAGATTTGAACTCAGGTACTCCTGACTCCAGGGCCGGTGCTCTATCCACTGCGCCACCTAGCTGCCCCCCCCCCAAACCATCCTTGAGGTTTTCTTGGCAAAAATACTGGAGTGGTTGGCCATTTCCTTCTCTGGTGGTTTAAAAGGCAAACAGAAGTTAAATGACTTGCCCAGGATTACCCAGGTAGTACTTGATGCTGGATTTAAACTCAAGTCTTCCTGACTCCAGGCACAGAGCTCTGTCCACTGAGCTATCTAGTTGCCCCCAAATATCAATAATAACTAGCATTGGGGCAGCTAGGTAGCACAGTGGATAAAGCACCGGCCCTGGATTCAGGAGTACCTGAGTTCAAATCCAGCCTCAGACACTTACTAGCTGTGTGACCTTGGGCAAGTCACTTAACCCCCATTGCCCTGCAAAAAGAAAAAGAAAAAAAAATAATAACTAGCATTTACATAGTGCTATGAAGTTTTCAAGGCATATCTTACACATATCATCTCATTTTATGCTCACAACATCCCTAGTAGGGAGGGTGCTCGTTATTATCCCCATTTTATAGTTGAGGAAACTGAGGCAAACAAAGGTGAAATTACTTTCTCAGTGTCACACAGCTAGTAAATATCTGAGACTAGATCTGAGCTTAGGACTTTCTGATTCTAAGGCCAATACTCGATCCAGTGCACCCTCTAGCTGTCTGTCTCTATTGTACCAAATTCACAATTACTCTCCCTCCTGTTCTCTCATACCAAGTTTTAGGAAGGGATGACTAAAGTAGCAAAGAAAAGGAAAAGGTTAGTAGTGCTCTCATATCTCAATTTATCATATCCAGGTAGCATTTAATTATAATTAATTTGAAAGTTAAAAATCCAAGAACCATTTTCTTTATCATTATGTGAATATTTGTAAAGGTCCATTAAAATGTAGAGGGCATTCCTGATTCCAATGAAATGTTTTAAATCAGAAAACATTTTCCATTTGTATAGAAACTACTCCTCAGAACTAGAAATTGGTAAGATTTTTCTTCAGAGAAGCCATCCTGTTCCCAAATAGATACATATGTATTATTTTAAGAGACTGAATTTTTGGCATCAGAATTTTATCTTTTAAGGCTTCCAAAGAACATTATAACAACTTTTCCATTAAAAAAGATTTCCACATCTATAATAGAGAAATGATACCTGAAGTCTTTCAAATCCCCAAATTTAGATTTTTTTGTCAAGGTCATACCTGCTATTTATATTCTTTCCAGATACTTATTAGAAAGTGCTTTATAAATAATTTCTCTATCTAAAAAGTATACATTTTCAGAAACAAAATGGACTTTGGTTATATCAGGAAATCCCAGGCCAATGAGGAATATTCAAATCATTTTAATGCAAAAAAAAATGAACATTAACTCAGTGAATAGCTATTCACACATTAACTTAATCTGAATGGTTTCTGATGATATATTACACCCTCCACAGTTCTTCTCTGAATTAATTCCATTAAAAATATATTTACTATTCTGGAGAAATACCAATTAAAACCTGAGTACATGTCTGTTGTAAAAGAGGCCAATAAAGTCAATACACCATTTGAAGGAGTTTCTGTATTCTATAATCACTACTTTCATGACAGTGAGACCTGACGTTATCAGTCAAGAGATAGTTAATAATGTCAGAACAAAGCTCCCATAAGGTTGGGGGGAAATATTTGAGTTTCTGATATCCAAGTTAACAATATTGGTGAAATGCTAACTGTACACATACACCCATTCCCCTCAGCCAAGTCCCTTAGGGTAACAAGAGAAGCAAACTACCCTTGTTGTTCATTCTCTTCATTACTCTATTTGGGTTTTCTTGGTAAAGGTACTGGAGTGGTTTGCTGTTTCCTTCTCCAGCTCATTTGACAGATGAGGAAAATGAGGCAGACATAAAATTAAGTTACTTGCCCAGGGTCACACAGTTACTAAGTTTCTGAATCTAGATTTGAACTCAGATCTTGACTCCACGCCTGGTGCATTATCCACTGTGCCACCTAACCTGCTTGCTATGAGTAAGTTAAATGAGGAGGTCTGACAGCTGAGAAGACAGACAGATCTGAAGAAAGGATTTAGCTATTAAGGACTTACTTTTCCCTTATTCCCTTTCACCTCTTGGAGAGTGAAATTTCTGTCTCTTCTTCCTCTCCCTCCTATGGTATCTCTAACAGGGAATGGAGATAGTTCTGCTATTACTTTTCTTGGCTTTGGTATCTCAGTAAAGGCTTTTGCTAATTGTAACTGCCTATTAGTGGTGAATGAAGAGTTAAGTGCTTATGAGCTACAATTTTAGGAATACTGACAGAGTACCTGAAATCTAGGGTAATGATCCCCTGAGAGACCCAACTTAGTGTGAGTTGGGAGGGGGAGTTCAGAGATTTGATTTGTCTGTGGGGTCATAAATTTAATCCCTTTCTCTACACCTGTCCATATCTTAGAAAAGTAGCTATCTCTGTTCAAATTGAGATCCAAAGCATTTGAGGGTTAAATGTCTATCTGCTTGTCTGACTATATATCTATAGGAAAGGATTTAGTTTTCTCAGAGTTCCACTGATGTTATCACAGATGAAGGATTAACAAAAATTACCATGACAATCCCTTTAAGAAACAAGAACACCTTTGAGTAGATAGATTAGAGAGGCTAGGCTCACTGGCTAGACTTGCCTCTATGAATGGCAGTATGAATGAGCAGAACCAAGAGAACATTGTACACAGTATTTAACAACATTGTGTGATGATCAACTGTGATAGACTTGGCTCTTCTCAGCAATACAATGATCCAAAACAATGCCAAAAAGACTCATGATAGAAAATGCTCTCCACGTCCAGAAAAAGAACTGTGGAATCTTAATGCAGATTGAACTATACTATTTTCATTTATGTTGTTTAGTTGTTTCTTCTTTCATGTGTTTTTTTTCCTTTTGTTCTGATTCTTCTCTCACAATATGACTAATGTGGAAATATATTTAAGATGAATGTAATGTATAATCTATATCAGATTGCTTGCTGGCTTTGGGAGGGGAGAGAAAAGGGAGGGTAGGAGAAAAATTTGGAATTCAAAATCTTATAAAAATGAATGTTGAAAACTATCTTTACATGTAATTGGACATTTTTTTTTTTTGGTGAGGCAATTGGGGTTAAGTGACTTGCCCAGGGTCACACAGCTAGTAAGTGTCAAGTGTCTGAGGTCGAATTTGAACTCAGGTACTCCTGAATACAGGGCCAGTGCTTCACCACTGCGCCATCTAGCTGCCCCCATGGACATTTTTTTAAAAAGACAGTACGAGGGGCAGCTAGGTGGCGCAGTGGATAGATAGAGCACTGGCCCTAGAGTCAGGAGGACCTGACTTCAAATATGACCTCAGACACTTAACACTTACTAGCTGTGTGACCCTGGGCAAGTCACTTAACCCCAATTGTCTCACCAAAAAAACAAAAACAAAAAACAAAAGACAGTATGAGAAGTCTGTAGTCTGAGAAAATACAGGGCAGGAAGCAGCCAATGAAAGAAACCCCTGCAAGGGATTTCTCCCTCCTCATCCCTATCAAGCCATAGCATCTATTCACCTAGAGGAGGCCCCCCGCCAGAGTTCAAGGCAAAGTTAGGAAAACAAAGTCACACCCTCCAGATAGACGATGGAGATAGAGAAACATATACTTGAGGTAAGAAGAAACTTCAAGGAGAATAGCCCCTGGTCTCTGAGAAGAGAGCCAGTTTTGGACTCAAGACAGCAACTGAGAGTTGAGTGGAGGAGAGCAGAAGACCCTGGTAGCCCAGGCGAGCAATTTGCCTAGTAGAGTTGCTGCACCCAAGGGCGAAATGCGCCTGTGCTCAACAGGAGAGAAAAATCTTTGAGGCCTGGCAATACCAGAGAACTGTGGTGACTTACTTTGCCCATATGTGTGTGTACTCCACCCATGTCCCTCACCAGCATTGTACATTTGGTTTGTGCCTATTTTTACCTTGGACACTGTGTATATTACTAAGAATGTTTTTACTAAGAGCTAATTGCTTTGGCTTATTGTTCATTGGAAACATATTATTCAGGGTTTGTGGGCTATAGTGTAAGAAATGAAAAAAAAAATTTAAAAGAAAGAAATGAAAACCCACAGGGTACCTAGAACCTATTGGGAGTAGTAACTACCCTCTAAGAAGGTATCCCAGAAAGAGTGCTCTCTGTCTCTGTCTCTTTCTCTCTCAAATATATATACACACACATGCAAATGCAATACATTTGTGTATTATATACTTGTGAGAAAATATGAACATTCAATTTCTTTTTTATGAGCTTTTATTACTATCATTTGTTTTTATACGTCACCATAATTTCCTATAGTTTTCCTCTCCCCTCCCAGAGAGCAATCCCAAATAACAATAGTTTCCAAAGACAAAAAAGAAGAGGAGAAAATCATCATAACTGTTCAATACATCAAAAAAGTCTGAAAATACATGCAATATGTACTACACTCATGAATCTCCTACCTCCTCAAGGAGGTAGGAATAGAAATGTTCTTTCATATCTCTTCTTTCAAGCTATGCTTATTCACTGTGATTTTGCAGCATTCATTTTGGGTTATTGTTTTAAATTGTTCTCTGTTTACATATCTGGTGTCATTGTACATAACGTTTTCTTGGCTTTACTTATTTTATAATAGTTCATGTTGATTTTTCTGTGCTTCTCAGTAGTCATCACATTCATCATTTCTTCCAGCACAATACTACTCCATTATGTTTATTTACTATAATTTATTTAGCTATTCCCCAATAGATAAGCATCAACTTTGTTTATAATTCTTTCCTATCACAAAAAGCATTGCGATAAATATTTTAGTATATTTGGAGACTTTCTTCTTATCAATGGCTTCTTTTATGTTATAGCTATTATCAATATATAAATCTGATTGTCAGTATTTTGTTTGAAGGCTTTTAATTTGTCAATTAATTTACACTGCGAGTTTTTAAAATTATGAATGTGAGATTCTTCTCTTTTAGTAATCTATCTCAGGTTTTAGAACCTCAGGACTCAATCGTACTTTTCAAAAGAATAATTTTATCTAAACCAAAGCTATGCTGTAGTGTCCCCTGTTTAGAAGAATTAGCACAAACAAGAGAATTTCATTTTGTCATAAATCTCCATAGCCCAGAATCATAATGAATATTCATGAATGAGACTGGGGTGCCTTTTCTCTAGGACCCACAAAACCTTAGAACCCCTGGCACCCTAACTCAAGATTCATGCAAGCTTACATACTGGATGGATGAGCAATTAAAAAAAAATTAAGGGAGCTTCTTGTGTTGCCTTGTAATTTGAGATGGAAGGTTGAGGAATTCAGTGCTGCAAAAGGAAAGTAGAGCAGAGCTGCTCTTTACCTTTAACCTAGAAACACATAGTCTTAGACTAGGTTCCCTCCTCTCAAAATTAAGGGGGAGATCCTGATCCAGCACCATCGTACAATTTCACCATTTCTCCTTGTCATGTAGCAAAGTGGCCATGGTACGAAGCTCATAGTTACATGCAACTAGAAATGATTATGGTTTAGATCTTGTCAAAAGGTTGATTTTGCTAAAGGAAGGAAAATCACAGGAGTGGCTTGAGTGAAGACCTATTCATTTCCTCACTGAACAGAGAAAAGAAATCAACAATCTGACTACACACGCATATAATGTATACACATCTATATGCACATCTACACACCTACATATATATGCATCACTATATATGTATATAAACATATAATCACTATATATACATATAAACACGTATCACTATATATACATATGTGTGTATATGTCTAAGTTCATACAGCAAAACACAGGATGACAGGCTCACAGACTTAAAGCTGGAAGAGACCTTGGAAATCATCAAGCTGAGCCTCCTCAATTTACAGAAGAAGAAAATCAAGTTGAAAGAGATTAAATGATTTGCCTAGGGTTACATATGATTCATATTAGAGTAGAAAACACCTGGGAGCTCTCTAGTCTCAATTTAATTCACTCAGGAGTAATAATGGGAAATAAGGGAGAGACATATACATTCCAGATAATCTCTCAAATTACCCATGAGATAAAGACTTGGCTTCCTCAGGGAAAAATCTCCTGACTCCAACTGGAAAACAAAACAAAAAACAACCCAAGATCTAACTTCGGTACTTGCTATAGAAAAAAATCTATTATTTAATTAGTGATTCTAATATTATATATAGGTACATATGGAGAGCTATTCTGTGTGTGTAAATATGTATATGTAGGCATATATATACATACATACATATGTATATACATAGAGAGAGAGCTATTCTGTGTATGTGGACATAGGTATATATACACAAAATAGTCACAGACATATATGTACATATAAAATCTATACACATATATACATATAGAGAGCTATTTTATGTATGTGTATATATAGGTATCTGTGTGTATATACATACACATACATACACACACACACACACACACACACATATATATATATATATATATATATATATATATATATATATATATATATATATATATATATATATATATATATATATATATATATATGAATGTGTGTGTATACATGCACACAGTGGGGTTAGATTGGAATATAGTTCATGGAGCATGTTCTCCACCCACCAACTTCTGGGAACACATGCTCAGTGCTAAAGGATTTGGTGCTTTGGGATACTCAACATTCCCTTGCTCTCTATTACTTCAGGAGGGGAAGAATTGATCATTGAACCAGGAAGAGCCAGCCCACTCATCAGACTATAAAGGAAAGAGATCTTCCTTAACTCTCTACTTCTTCTTCCTCATTCTAGGATTTCTTACGGGTAAAGGAGGGAGCTTCTCTCCTCCCTTTCAGTACTGGCAAGTGCTCCTACATGATGTCAAGCATATGTGTTGGCTGGGTGAGTCTGAGACTAGATCTCGAGGTCTTGGCTGCCTCTGCTGCTTTGTGTTTCTTTTCCTGGGCACAGGTGGCCAAAAAGCACAATTGAGATGGTTGTTTCTAGGCTAGGTAGCTACCTCATAAGCTGTCTCTCCAGCTCCAGGGAGCTCCTGGGTTCCTCGGTCAGTGCCTGCCGTGCTTCCAGAGATACCCACTGCAGGGACTACAATGCTCCTCAGAAGATATCACCAACTAGAAGATGAACCCTGGCCTGGCCTGGCCTGGCTTGCCAGAAGACACAGACCTTAAGGGAATTATTCAGAGTGCAGAACCAATGTGAATGTGAGATGTCTATCCCACGGTCCCACTAAATGTTCCGTATTTTAAGTATCAACCCTTGAGAGAAGAGCGAGCTATAATTTCTTCATCTTGTTTGAAATCTTTGTCAATGAGTGCATATACGTTTTGTTTTAAGAATTTCAGTTGTAGGGAGCAAATAAATAGGTGCCATGTACCTTATCTACATTATGCCTTGGGTATCCTTCCATTCTCTTTTGGGGATATCTTAGAGATAAGCCAAGTTTCAACTTTGTGTGATTTTCCTTGGGTCTTCAAGATGGGGTGTATAGAGCCAGAAAATGTAAGAAAGAGCCTGACTCCTCTCTTTAGAGGTCAGACTTCCCTACCATTAAACCCCAGGCCTAGCATGAGCCCAGAGCTAAGGACCCAAGACATCTCAAGCCCCATTTAGATTAATGCTGGTCTGTTATTATCAAAAACATAAGACACAGGGAGCGGGGTCGGGGGGTGGTGGGGCGCAGCTAGTTGGTGCAGTGGATAAAGCACCAGCCCTGGATTCAGGAGGACCTGAGTTAAAATCTGGCCTCAGACACTTGACACATAGTAGCTGTGTAAGCCTGGGCACTTAACCCTCATTGAGCTGGAAAAAACAAAAACAAAAACAAAAACAAAACATAACACATACATATTCACAAAACTGATTTGACATATATCCAAGCAAATTCTAGCAAATACAAAGCAATTTCCTCACTGAAAACCTCGTGGAAATTTTTATTTTATTTTATTTTTTGGTGGGGCAATGAGGATTAAGTGACTTGCCCAGGATCACACAGCTAGTAAGTGCCAAGTGTCTGAGGCCAGATTTAAACTCAGGTCCTCTTGAGTCCAAGGTTGGTGCTTTATCCACTGCACCACCTAGCTGCCCCCTCTCACGGAGATTTTAAAAATTAGTTTCCCTTATATCTGGTAACTGAGCCTATGAGGGTTCAGTGACAAATGGTCTCTACCAAGTACCAGCCTCTATTGGAAATCAATCTGACTGATAATACCATACTGTTGAAGCAAATAAACTAAATCATTTAGCAATCATTTAGCATTGTATTCAGGGATCAGGTATGTTAGAAACAATATTTATTAGTTCCATCAGTTATCTGCTTGGATTGTTGTCTGACATGAAGATCTCTATCTCTATCAATCAAGTGTCATGTTTGGCAGAAGATGTTTGGGGTTTAAATACCCTTCTGGAACTTCCAGAATATTGTGAGCCATTTTCAGAATATAAAGCTTTCATTAAAGTTAAAAATTAAGAACAGGGGGGGGGCGGCTAGGTGGCGCAGTGGATAAAGCACCGGCCCTGGATTCAGGAGTACCTGAGTTCAAATCCGGCCTCAGACACTTAACACTTACTAGCTGTGTGACCCTGGGCAAGTCACTTAACCCCCATTGCCCCCGCCAAAAAAAAAAAAATTAAGAACAGACTTGTCTCTAACAGAAGGGGAAAACAAGTAAGGCATAGTCTGTGGAGTAAGAACATGACAGTCAGTAATATACACCTTAACAAGTCTAACATGAAACAAAAATCTCTCAAATTACAAAGATTCAAACAACGATACATAATGAGAACAAATTCAATTGTATCTGTTCATACACCAAATACTGTTATTATGCTCTGATACCTTATAGCATATGGCGGTATTGACAAAAAGGCAATTAATTTTGATCAACAGCTGTTCTCTTTTAAAACTAGAGACCTGATAAATTCAACTTGACATTATGCTTTAAATTTTCATTTATCTGTACATTTGAAACTCTCATATTTCTAGAGGGGTGTTCTTAGCTTACCATTGCCTGGGTTAAGAGAAGATCACAGGATCATAACTTTAGAGCTGTCAGGGACCTCAGAGGCCCCTCAATTTACTTGTCTTTTTTTGTGTGTGTGCGGGGCAATGGGGGTTAAGTGACTTGCCCAGGGTCACACAGTCAAGTGTCTAAGGCTGGATTTGATCTCAGGTCCTTCTGAATCCAGGGCTTTATCCATTCTCTTAATTTACTTGTGAGGAAAATGAAGCCCAAGGAGGTTAAGGGACTTGCCCAAGGTAATACAGGTAGTACATATCAGAGGGAGACTTGATCCCAGAGCCTCTAATTTCAGAGTCAGTATGCTCTTTCTACTGTATCAGGTTTAGTTTCCTGAGAAAGCAGATTTTCTCCAAGGGAATATTCAAATAAATATTGTTCCCTTTGATAAATTAAAGAACCATAGCTGAAAATTCTATACTTTTATTTTTGCTTTGAAATCTGTACTCTGTTTCACTATTACTATAAAATGTGAGTTAGAAATTGCTTAGAATTGGGGAAGGGCAGGGAATTCTCTGATTACATAAATCTATTTTCAATAACCTGTCTCCAAGCAAATTGCATGTCCATTAATAAATGTGTCTCTAACAGATTTTAGCTAAAAATGCAACATAAACCCTGTTTTCCTTCCACATATTATCTAGGATTCAATACGTCTAATTCAGTACATTATCCTATGCTATGAGTTATGTAACATCCACATTAATATGAGGTACCATAACATAACACAAAACATCATTTGACAGAGTTACTTCAGTGACTAAATGTCTAAACTGTACGCAGAAACAAATCATATGTATATAAAGCAATAGCACCCACATGCCAGAAACATATGAATTAGTGTAATTTTGGGGTCCTGAGGGAGAATTCAAAAGTGGAATTGGTCAAATTCTCCTTTCCATATTATTTCCTACATTTAGCAGCAATTGCTCCCTAAATGCATGACTTTTTAATAAGCTTGCCACACTAAAGAGGGAAAAAACCCAACAACTCCTGCACAGCATTTATATATCTCAATGATTTATTTTATTTATCCATTTATTTAATTTTTTTTGCTGGGCAATGAGGATTAAATGACTTGCCCAGGGTCACACAGTAAGTGTCAAGTGTCTGAAACTGGATTTGAACTCGGGTCCTCCTGAATCCAGGGCAGATGCTTTATCCATTGTGCCACCTAACTGCCCCCCTTTGGTCTTAATAACCCCAGAGGTCTCAGGAAGGTAGGAGATAGAGAGACGGGGCTTTGGACTCTCAGGTTTGCATCTTGACTTGGGTCTGTATTAGTTCTCTGGTTATCATAGGGGTCTACAATCTTAGGTTAGTTCATGAGGTGGGGGGTGGCAGATCCATCACCACATAATTCGTGCAGATTGCAGTACCACAAATGATTGATGGGGTTAGCAGTATCCCAGTTTTGGAGGAAGCACCAAAGAAGACTTCCTGCCTTTCCTTTTTATACAGAAAAGGAAGTAACTCTGAGATAATTCAGTAATGTTCCAGTTTTATAGTTTCCAGAGGTTATAGTGCAGTGATTATCTAAATGGGATAACAGACAGGATCATTTATGAAATTATAATTTGGGGAAACAGGCAGATTTTATTGGCACTTTAAGAATATAAATAAAAATGTGGAAAAGCAATAAATTGCATAGGTGAGCAGGGAAACAGTAAGTAGGACCTCTAGTATCCTAATGGAATTCACTTTATCTCTACATAACTGGACCCCGTCTCTTTGGTGGCCTTGGAAATGGCCTTGAGGCATGCTATTTTGGTGAAGAGGCAATAAGTTCCTTTATTTTGGGACTTTATAGCTTTCCCTTGGTACATTTTCTAGCAAGCAATGTCGATTCATTCACAAAGAAAGAAAACTTCCAAAGTTTTAAAAAATCGTAAGTAACCAATATATTCTTATGTACATTATGAAAAGAGGTATAGCAATTGCAAACCAGGCATGTGATGAATTGTGGTAGTTATAATTTTTTTTTTAAGTGAGGCAATTGGGGTTAAGTGACTTGCCCAGAGTCACACAGCTAGTTAAGTGTTACATGTCTGAGGCCGGATTTGAACTTAGGTACTCCTGACTCCAGGGCCGGTGCTCTATCCACTGCACCACCTAGCTGCCACGGTAGTTATAATTTAACTGGTCCTGCCATCGTATATAAGTGAATAACAACCATGAAAAAGAGAGAAAAGAGAAAAACATTCCATAATGACATTCGAATTGGTGCATACAACACATGTAGTTATAGCCAAAGTATACATTAGACACATGTGCATAGGTAGAGATCTGTTGATATGTGTAATCAGTTCTACTTCTTCTGCAACATTCTCAGTTTGTTCACTTGCCAGATAATTCTGTCACCTCTGGTGACCTGCTGCTTACCTTTTGGCACCAATTGATGTTCTAGGCCAGTCATCAGCATCTTCACACCTGTGGGCCTTGTATTCCCAAACCTGTGTTGATGGATGGCCCATATTAGCTATAAGCATTCTCAGATACCATAGTCTGTCTCTATATAACCTATGAATCACCACATTTGAAGCACTACTCAGAAAACTAGGTGCCTACTGATTTAGTCTTCTCTCCCCCGTTTCCCCACCAGGTTCCCTTGGGGCTGAGGAAAAGTCAGTAGCTCTCCAAAGTGTTTTCTTCTGAATTATTGCCTTCAGTGTTACTGTCTAGTTCAGTTTCTCTGTGCCTGGTGAGTGGTCTCTTCTCAGAATTAACTTGGCTGTCTATTGTACCTTTCCTCCTATTCAACAAGAAGTCCAACTATCTCTCCAATGGGTGATAGGTTTTAGCAATTACTTAGTTCTCTTTATAAGCTTTCATCACTTTATGAGGCTATTCTATAAACAGACAACTTATTCAAGATCTCAACCATTTGGTGTAGAATGGCTTTTGATCAGTCCACCTTCTTGTTTGCAGAGCGAAAGCCCTGTGCAAGTATACTTAAAGGGAGATGAGACTCTTACTTGGCTGAGAGAATTCTGAGCATCCCACTGGATAGCTATATTAGAGATTTATTTCTGTTTCATGCAGTGATTTCAGAGAGAGACTTTGTAAACACGAGCGGAGAAAGGAGCTCTAAGAGAGGCTGTCAAGAAAGACTTCTGAATGTCAGATTGGGGACTTTGGAGTCACAGACACATGTGGGAGCCAATGCCATCATATTCCTTAACCTCCAGGGCTAGCAACACTAGAAATTTCTATAAATGTATCTCCCTTAGGTGAGATCATTCTTTCTCTCTCTTGGTTTAAGTTGTAGTCTTATTTGGCTCCCAGCCAAAGAGCTCATTTGCTGTTATGTATTCTTTGGCACATTCTAATCTGTAGAACTTCTCCAATTTATGTTTGCTGGGGTTTTTTGGATAAGTGGGTTTATTTGCTATTGCTTGTGATAGTCTTTTGTATGACCAGCATTTGGTGGAAAGGAGCTAAGGGTTACATTCTCTTCCTCACTTAAGAGTGAAACCCTAGAGAAGTGGCTTTTGTTCAAACTCCTATCATATATTTGATGGGAGGCAGATAGGTAATATTCTAGCCCAATACCCTATAGAGATAAAGAAGTTTCCTAGTTTTCAGTGGTCCCGGACCCTACCTGCCCCTCACCATGTTGGTGGTATCTGCACAGTCCTGATCCCACCCTCTTGAAAAGGTAAGCCAGACCTTAGATCATCTCTGTCCATGCTATTTGTGAGCCATAATATGTAGACAGACAGACAGGTCAAACTGTGGCATTGGTACTAGAAGAATTATACTATACATTAGAAATGCCACACATATGGGGATTTGTTTTGCTTGACTATGTGAATTCATTACAAGGGTTTTGTTTTTCTTGCTTTTTTCTTTCCAGTGGGGAGAAGGTGATAAGAAGGGGAAAAAGTAAATGCTTTTTTTTTTTAATTTAAGAAAGGTCACCCATGTTGGTTCTATTGGGTCTTCTGTTCAGGATTCTTAGCATGTTCCGCAAGGCATAATGAAACATTCAAGCTGCAAGTCTCCAAAGGTCTGGTAAGGTATAGTTCTGGATTTACTATCTCCCCAAACCAACATTTCCTGGAGTAGTTTAATCAAGCAACAACAATTACTGAAAATTTACTCTGTGCCAGGTACTACCTGTGCTAAGCAGCACCAGGCAAAAGCAAACAGTCTGTACCCTCAAGGAATCTGCATTTTAACTGGCAAGATGACTTAGACATATATTAGCATAAATGCTTGCACAGTATACATGACATGAAATATACTTATATACATAATAGGTACTCATTATTTGTACTGATGTCTATGTCTATAACTATATGACATATGTATATATTTTATAAATACATAATTCCATAATATATGCACATATATACAGCATATTAATATATACAATATTTTATCCATATACAATAGTATATCTATATATACATGGTATATATATATAAAATGAACAGTTCACTTGGGGAGGAGGGATCATGTTGCTTGTTACTAGGTATTAAAAATAATTTTAGGGGGCAGCTAGGTGGCACAGTGGATAGAGCACCAGCCCTGGAGTCATGAGTACCTGAGTTCAAATTCGGCCTCAGACACTTAACACTTACTAGCTGTGTGACCCTGGGCAAGTCACTTAACCCCAATTGCCTCACTTAAAAAAATAATAATTTTAGAGGATCTCTACCACTGTGGAAAGGTTTGAGAATCACTGAGATAGAAGGTGGTGCTCAGCAGGACTTCCATGAGGTTGATGAGGGAGAGTATTCCTGGCATGGGGAGCAGCCAATACCAAGACATGGAGACAGGAGATAGGGGATCCTTTGTGAAGAGCAGTGAGTATGCAGGGTGGGTGGTTTTGTCACAAAGTTTCAGAAAAGGGTCATATGTCAGAAGACTAAAAGATAGAAAGGGGTGAGGTTGGGAAGAGGTTTACATACCCTACGGAGGAGTTTATATTTAATCCTGGAGGGAGGGAGTCACTAGAGTTTATCGAGTGGGTGGTGAGATAACATGATCAGACCTGCACTTTAGCGAGAAAAAAACACTTTGGCAGCTTTGTGGAGGATGAATTAGAATGGGGAGAGGGTTGAAGGTGCAAGACCAATTTGGAGGATATTGCAAAAGTCTAGGTGAGAGGCCCTCTGGCAGGGAATCTACATGCAGAAAAATATTTCTCAAATAATACTTCAACAACTGTGGCAGTTCAGTGGTTCCTGATTGGGCATGCCTGTTCACATCAGGTAAAAGTGCCCCACCCAATATGTTACTTAGAAGTTCCTTCTCTTCTTTCAGAGATTTTTTTTTTTTAATCAACACGCTTCTTTTGACTGCTGACATTCTGGACTAGTAAAAAAAATGTTTCCCTTTGATCATCTTAAATTCAATTCAGATCAACAATTCAATTCAAGGGGGCAGCTAGGTGGCACAGTGGATAAAAGCACTGGCCCTGGATTCAGGAGGACCTGAGTTCAAATTCAGCCTCAGACACTTGACACTTACTAGCTGTGTGACCCTGGGCAAGTCACTTAACCCTGATTGCCCTGCAAAACAAAAACAAAAAGAAACAATGCAATTTAATAAATATTTACTAAGGGAAATGGGAAGGAAGGGAATAGGCATTTATTAAGTACCTACTATGTGCCCTGGCACTGTGATAAGCACCTTACAAATATCTCATTTGGGGGCATCTAGGTGGTACAGTGGATAAAGCACTGGCCCTGGATGCAGGAGGACCTGAGTTCAAATTCAGCCTCAGACACTTGACACTTACTAGCTGTGTGATCTTGGGCAAGTCACTTAACCCTCATTGCCCCTGCCAAAATAAAAAATCTCATTTGGTTCTCACAACAAGCCTGTAAAGTCAGCATATGCTTGGAGGAGGAGAAGGGGAGAGGAAAGAGAACAAGCATTCACTAAGCACCTACTGTGTGCCAAGTACAATGGAAGGCTGTTGTTTGTTTATCCTTCATCCTTGAAAAGGACCATAATATCAGGAGGTTATGTCATGATTTGTGCTGAATTGTATTTAAGTGAAGGCAGACTATGCAAGGTCACCAACCTTACTCTCTCTTCCAGAGCCATGTGGGTCCAGTGGCAAAATATACATCAGGATGACTGGAGATGGCCCTGGATATTTTTAAGGTAATTGGGGCGACTTGCCTAGGGGTCACATAGCCAGTAAGTTTCTGAGGTGAGATTTGAACTCATGTCCTCCTGACTTCAGGGCCAGTGCTCCATCCACTGGGCCACCTAGCTACCCCTAGAATGCCCCTACAATGGAAGGCACTGGGAATACAGTTGTTATTGTTGTTATTTGTCCTTTGTTCTCTAAGAGGACCAGTGACATCAGGAGGGGGACATCTTTGATTTGTAAGTGAATTAGATCTTAGTGAAGCAGAGCTACACAGTCATCAGCCTCACTTTCTCCTCCAGGATCATCTGAGTCCAGAAGGGTATATGAAGAAAAAAAATAATACCTGTGCTCAAGGAGCCTACATTCTATTTGTGGAAAATAACAAGTACCTAGAAAATTAAATACAAAATAATTCAAATTGATTTTCAAGGCAAGGGCACTAGCAACCAGAGGAATCAGGATAGACTTCCTATGGAAGGTGGTATTTAAGCTGAGCTTTGAGGGAAGTTAGGAATTTGGAGTCAAGAGAGAGTGCATTCCAAGCAGTGGGGACAACCTTGGCAAAGGTATGGTGACAGGAGATGGGATATCATGCACAGAAAATAGCAGGCATGCCAGTTTAGCTAAAAGATACAATGTGTGAGGGAAAGTAATATATAATAAGTTTTTTTAAATTTTTTAATAATAAGCTTTTTTTTGTGTGTGTATGTGTGGCAATAAGAGTTAAGTGACTTGCCCAGGGTCACACAGCTAGTCAGTGTCAAGTGTCTGAAGCCAGATTTTAATTCAGGTCTTCCTGAATCCAGGGCTGGTGCTCTATCCACTGTGCCATCTAACTGCCCCCTAATAATAAGCTTTTTTTTTTTTTTTAAGTGAGGCAATTGGGGTTAAGTGACTTGCCCAGGGTCACACAGCTAGTGTTAAGTGTCTGAGGCTGGATTTGAACTCAGGTACTCCTGAATCCACGGCCGATGCTTTATCCACTGCGCCACCTAGCCGCCCCAATAATAAGCTTTTAATGGAAGAATGGGGCCAGACTATGAAGGAATTTAAAAGTCAAACAGGAGTATTTGTATTTGATCTTAGAGGCAAGAGGGAGCCACTAGAGGTTCTTGAGCAGGGGAATGACATGGCCTGACCTGAGCTTTAGTAATATCATTTTAGTAGTCATGTGGAAGAGTTCGAGAGTCAAGACCCAAATTTCCAAAGTCATCATGTAATGCCTTCATAGCCAGAGGAAGAATACCTTGGATGGCACCACCTGCTTGCTTTCAAGTTAATAAAAAGAAAATATTTACATAAAATATATCAGATAAAGGTCTGACACCTGGAATTTATAAGAAAAGACAAGTGGTCCATAAGGGAGCTTGGTTCTGAACTCCCATGGCCTAGGTTCAACCTGAGGGAGGCCTGACCCTTAAAAGAAGCGGGTCAAGCTTCTTTCATGCTCTTTGGCTCATTGTCCCCACCTCAAAATAACTCCTGACATCTCTAAAAGAAAGCTTAGATGTGACTTCTGCCTAGGATCTCCCAAGAGTAGATAACAGGGTCCATTCTAGAAAAAGGACTCAAAGGTTCTCAATTTAGCAGTACCTACATATTAAAGTCAGAAAGCCATAGAAAAGATGAGCATGGCCACCTCCCAAGGATGATATAAAAGGTATTTGATAGAAGTATCAGGGAGAGGACAGTGATTTATTTTTTTCTATTACAGAAAAAGCTTAAAGCATAAAAAACCCAAGCATTCATTAATACAGAAGCATAAAACCATATCCCATTGCACATATTATATTCTCCCCAAATGTAAAGACATCTTTGTAGGGCTCCTGAAATAAATATTTCACTTTTCTCTCGGACTAGCACCAGCTAAGCAAATCACACAGTCCATTCCCCAAGGTTCTGTCCTGGTCTTTCTCTTCTTCTACATTATTTCATTTGATGGTGTCATCAGCTCCCATGGATTTAATTAATTTTTTAATATTATTTTTTTTCATTTATGGATCAAAACAAGCGTTTCCATAACATAGCACAATAAAAAGGTGATAGTACCTGAAACTGCAAATCTTAAATTCACATGCTCTTCCTCTCAAATATTCAACAAAATTATCATGTAAATTTCATTTTTTTTCTTTTATTTTTGCAGGGCAATGGGGGTTAAGTGACTTGCCTAGGGTCACACAGCTAGTAAGTGTCAAGTATCTGAGGCCGGATTTGAACTCAGGTATTCCTGAATCCAGGGCTGGTGTTTTATCCACTGTGCCACCTAGCTGCTCCAAATTTCTTCTTTTTTTCCAAATTTTTAAAAAATAAAAGCATTTTATTATTTTCCAGTTACATGTAGAAATAGTTTTCAACATGTGTTTATATAAGATTTCAAATTTCAAATTTTTCTCCCTCCCTCCCCCCTCCCCTAGACAGCAGGTAATCTGATATAGATTATATATACATAATAACATTAAACATATTTCTGTATTAGTCATACTATAAGAGAAGAATCAGAGCAAAAAGGAAAAACCTCAAAACAGAAAACCAACAGCACCAAAACCAAAAGAAATAGTATGATCCAATCAGCATCCATATTCCACAGTTCCTTTTTTTTTTCTTCTGGATTTGGAGAGCCTTTTCCATCATGAGTCCTTTGGAACTTTCTTGTACCATTGGATTGGTGACAAGAATCTAGTCTATCACAGTTGATCAACACATAATGTTGATGATACTGTGTATAATGTTCTTCTGGTTCTGCTCGTCTCACTCATCAGTTCATGCAAGTCCTTCCAGGTTTCTCTGAACTCCTCCTGTTCATTGTTTCTTACAGCACAATAGAATCCCATTACATTCATATACCACAACTTGTTCAGCCATTCCCCGATTGATGGACATCCCCTCAATTTCCAATTCCTTGCCACCACAAAAAGAGCAGCCATAATTTTGTACATGCGGGTCTTTTTCCCTTTTTTATGATCTCTTTGGGAAAAAGACCCAACCATGGATTTATCAACTCTATGAAGATGATTCCTATGCCTATTTATCCAGGCCTCAATTCTTTCCTGATTTCTAGCCTTACAACTCCAGCCACCACTGGACTTCTCAAAATGGATGTCCTGTAGACATCTTTTTTTTTTTTTTTTTTAAGTGAGGCAATTGTGGTTAAGTGACTTGCCCAGGGTCACACAGCTAGTAAGTGTTAAGTGTCTGAGGCCGGATTTGAACTCAGGTACTCCTGAATCCAGGGCCAGTGCTCTATCCACTGCGCCACCTAGCTGCGCCACCTAGCTGCCCCTCCTGTAGACATCTTAAACTCAAACATGTCCAAAACAAAACTAATTCCCTTTCTACTTCTGCCCTCCTCTCTTTCCAACTTTCTGATTATTGTCAAGCACACCATTGTCCTCCCAGTCACCCAGGATTGTTGTTTGTCCCTTGTTTTGAAGGGGACAAATGACTTCACAGGGTGCTATCTTGACTTGCTTGTGAATTGGATTTAAGTGAGGCAAAGTTGAACAAAGTCTGATTATAAGCCTTACTCTCTCTTCCAGAGTCATCGAAGTCCAGTGACAGGACAAAAGTCAGGACAACTGGAAATGGCCAGGGAAGCAATAGATGATTTTGTCATCTTCCATATCTGACCAAGCTTTAAGCATCCCACAGTACCTGATTCATGGCCTTTGGAAAAAAATTATTCTCATTTGCCCATTCCACCATGGGACATCTTCGAACGCTTGGGGTGGATATCCCCCTAACTCACCCAAGGCTAGTTTAGCCCATCTGCCCCAGATGGTTTCACTGGAGTGTGACCACTGCACGTGCTACAGCTGCTTGGAGCCACAGGTGACAGTTGGATGAGAGGTGGACACCAAAGATGGGTGAGGAGCCCTGAGGAAGGCTCAGCAAACCTTCACAAGTGGTTCACAAGTTCACAAGTGCTGGTCCTCCGTGAACACCCCATACACCTCACATGCTGGGTGTCATCCTCAACTTCTTACTCTCTCACCCCTTCATATCCAATTTCTTTTTCTTTTCTTTTTTTTTTTTTTTTTAGTGAGGCAATTGGGGTTAAGTGACTTGCCCAGAGTCACACAGCTAGTAAGTGTTAAGTGTCTGAGGCTGGATTTGAACTCAGGTACTCCTGACTCCAGGGCTGGTGCTCTATCCACTGCGCCATCTAGCTGCCCCCATATCCAATTTCTTACTAGGTTCTGTTGTTTCTGCTTTCCCAGCATCTCTCATGTACATCCTTTCTCTAACACTACAGCCTTGGTGCAAGCTCTCATCACTTCATGCTTGGACTATTGCAAGAGACACCTTTCTTCTCAGTACATCCTCTATTCAGTTGTCAAAATGATCTTCCTAAATCATAGGACCAACCTCTGTCACCTCCCTATTCAATAAACTCCAATGGGATCAAATATAAAATCCTTAATTTGACTTTTAAAGACCTTCATAACTGATCTCTTTCTATCTTTCTAGTATTCTTATACCTTATTCCCCTCCACACACTCTGTGATCCAGTAACAGTGGTCTCCATGTTGTTCCTCAAGCATAACATTCTGTCTTCTTTTCACTGGCTGTGTCCTTAGTTTCTGTAATTCCCCCCCCCCCCCCACATCTCTATCTCCTAGACTTTTTTTTTTAACTTTTTTTTTTTTTAGTGAGGCAATTGGGGTTAAGTCACTTGCCCAAGGTCACACAGCTAGTAAGTGTTAAGTGTCTGAGGCTGGATTTGAACTCAGGTACTCCTGACTCCAGGGCCAGTGCTCTATCCACTGTACCACCTAGCTGCCCCTCTCCTAGACTTTTTGACTTCCTTTATGTCCCAGCTAAAATCCCACCTTCTACAAGAAACCTTTCCAATTGCCCCTTAATGCTGGTGCCTTCAGTTCGTTGATTATCTCTAATTTATTTTGTTTATACATAGTTGTTTACATGTAGTCTCTCTTTTTAGATTGTAAACAGCTTGGAAGGCAGGATTTATTCTTTGAGTTTCTTTATTCCCAGAGCTTAAAAGGCATCTGGCACATAATAGGAGATTACTAATTGCTTGTTGACTCGACTATGAAGTCTATAAGACAGAGGTTCTTACCCTTTTTTGTCACTGACCCCTTTGGCATTTTGTTGAAGTCTATGGATCTCTTCTTAGAAGTTTTTTTTTTTAATTTAAAATTTAAAATTCATTATTGAAGTCTAAATTTTGGTTAGAGATTAGTGAAAATAAAGATGTAATTTTTTTTTCTACTCAAGTTCAGGGACTCCCCTGAAATCTATCCAAAGTTCCCCAGGGGGACCTGTAACCCTCAGTTAAGAACCCTGTTTGAAAGAAATAGGCTATGAAGAAAGGGTCAAAAGGAAATATACAATCTTTGAAGGATTAAATGTAGTCAAATTTAAGTCACAAGCATTTATTACAGAACTACGTTTCAGGTACTGAGCTGAGAGGCAAAAGCAGTCTGAATTCGAAGAGTTTGCAATCGATTATAGATCGCTAAATTTTTATTTATTTTATTAATCCTTTCCTATGATTTCAGAGGTATGAGTAACTTGCACTCGGGCAGAGATTGAACTTCAAATTTTAGGGAAGTGCTTGGGACACAGAGGGGTTAGGAGACTCGTTCAAGGTCACCCAGAAACACAAAAACACCATTTGATCTGAGTCTTTCCAGACTCGAGGACCAGCCCATTAGCCCTGAAGAAGGGAGCCCCCAGGTTTGGGCAAGTTTTTCGTGTTCAGTTACCACCCTTCCGGAAGGGAGGGAGCATAACCCAGGACGTGGAGGAGGGACGGCGAGACCGAGTGTGGGAGGGGCACGCGCCGGGGTCCGGAGCCTCCATTCCGGTCCCCCAGCCCCCGCTTTCTGGCCAGAGAAGCCGGAGGCGGAGGCTCCAGCGCAGCAGCTAATCTCCCTAAAGCTCCAGGGGCCTGAGAGGAGGGAGGGGAAGAGGACAGAGAGGAGGAATGGAGCCAACCAATCCCCGCGGGAGCTTTCGATGACCAGCCAATGGGGACCGCGGAGCCTCTCCAGCTCGCGCCTCCAGGCGAGGGGCGGGGCAGGATTCATTGTGACGCCAGTGACAGCCGCGCCCTCAGAGCGCGGGGAGGCGGCGGTGGGAGCGGCTGGCTGCGGCTGTGGTGCGGGAGAGGTCGGGTGGGTGCAGGCTCTGGGGGCAGCGGCCGTAGCAGCAGCGGCGGGGACTGTGGAGAGAGCTCGGAGCCGGTGCTCATTCACTGGCCTTCGGCGGAGAGCTCAGGGCTTGCGCTTGTTCGCCAGCCTTCGGCGGGAGCTCGGGGCGGGAGGTCCCTGGCTCACCGGCGGCGCGGCGGAGAATTGGGGTCGGGCGTTCTCTCGCTCGCTGGGCGGCGGCGGCGGCCAAGGTGGTGAGGGGCAAGGGCTGCGTTGGCGGCTACTACTACAGCGGCCAAGACGGCGTCGACCGGGAGAAGAGCGAAGATCAGGCCGAGGGCTAGGTGAGGGCTGCTGGGCCCAGGACGGGAGCGGGGGTCTGCAGGCCTGAGGCCTAGGGCTCCCTGAGCTGCGCCTAGGGCCTGTCCGCCCTGGAGTGGGGAAGGTGGGAAGAAACGGGGCATTGAGGCCTGCTTGGGGGGAGGAACCTGAAGAGGCCCCAGACTAGGGGAGGAGGAGCAGCGGAGCCCTCGGAGGAGAGGCCCAGTCGGAGCCCTCTGCGGGGGAGATTCCAGGGGGAGGGGGCAAGGAGGAGGAGTTGGAAGGCCTCTGGTGGGCGGGAGTGTGTGAGAGGGAGTGCAAGAACGGCCTCGGGGGTTGTCGGGGGGAGGCGAGGGGGCGGGGCAGAAAGGCCTCTGGTGGGAGGGGATGTATGGAGGAGGGGCAGAAAGGCCCCGGGTGGGAGGGGGATATGAAGGGGAGGGGCAGTGAGAAGGAGGGGTAGAAAGACCTCTGGTGGGAGGGGGATATCTGGGGAGGAGACAGAAGTTGAAGGTCCTACCTAAGAGTAAGAGTGACCTCTAGTAGGGGGTGTGATGGGATAAGGAACTTCAAAGCAGCTTCTGGCCAGGAAGAGTTGATGAGGATAATAATACTTTATATTTTGTCCCCCAAATTGTTCCTTAACAAAAAGATGTAAACCATGGTGATTAAAAATGGATCACATTTATATATACTTTAAGACTTATGGCATACTCTCATTAACATATCCCTATGAAGTAGTGTAATTATTGTCACTAATACTTGGATTTACTATTTTCTAAGCAATTTCTTCACAACTGCATGAAGTAGTATTAAGAATTATTGCCAAGAATGTTGTATTCCTATGGTGCTTTGAGTTTTTCCAAAATTAATTTTTATAATCCCTATCCTCCTGAGGGAGGTGCCACAAGTAGTAGTGTGGCACTACCTGGACCAGCTGGAGGTTTCATAGAGCATTTTTTTTTCTCTTTATAGCCTATTGTGTTCAATTACCACTGAGGCCAAAGAGTTGTCACTCATGCCCACAGGCTAAACTTTCTGTTTCTCTTGCTTGGCATTTGGGCACTTTGACGTTCTGGGACACCTCTTTGCACCATGTAACATCAAACAAGTCAACTAATAGATACATTTGTGAGGGAGGGGAGTAATATGAGAAAAGACTTGTAAGGTAAGGTGGTATCAAATTGTAGTATGACAGGTTGAGTTTGAAGTTTATTTGCTGGTAGTAGGATTCTTTTATTGCATGGTTGACATGGGCATCTAGTCATCTCCCTAAAGATTAGCATGGTAGCAGTTTGAAGGATACATTAAAATTATTTGAATTTGCTGGTTAGATGTCTTATTTGACCTTTGCATCTATCTCCAGTAACTAGCAAAGTGCTTTTTAAGTAGTAAACCCTCATTTGAAATAGTTGGAAATAGAAGTGTAGAGCTTGGAAGAAAGATCAGGACTGAAGATAGATTTCAGAACCATGGGGTTATAAGGAAAAGGAGTGAATAAAACTGTTGAGGGAGAAAAGATACAGTGGGCTGAAAACTGAACCTTGAGAAATAACCATCTTAAGGTGCTTCAAGAAGATGAGGAGGCAGAAAAAGATTATCGATATATCATTCATGTAGACCCTTTAGTATTTATGCCTTTGTTCTGTTATAATCATAGAAACTTGGTGTTGGAAGGAAACTCAAGGTATGTAGTCCAGTAGGTATCTGAACAGAATACTTTTCTATATTCACTAATAAGTGGCCACCTGAAAATCTTTTCTTGAGATATCTCCTGAAGTAGCCCATTCCATAATTAGATAGCTCTGATTATTTTTTTGCAAAATCTGCCTCTGCAAGTTCTCTGCTCATTTTTCCTAATTTTGTCCCTGATACAAAATAACTCTAATGCTTCTTTCACATGATAGACTTTTAAATAAGTGAAGACTGTTATATATTCCTCTTTTCTCCCTTCCCCACTTCAAGGTGTTCTGCTGAAGTGCTCTGTTATTTCACCTGATCCTTATATAGGTCTGGCTTCTGGTCTCTCAATATCCTCCTTAAATGTAGCTGAGCTGAAGAAATTTCAGATGTAGTTTGGCCAGTGCAAATTACAGCGGGAGTGTTATAGTCCCTTGGTTTTTGTTTTTTACACCATGCTTGTACTTCTGTTATTGCAATCTAAGATTGTAGTTGCTCTTTTGACTATCATCACATTTTGACTAACTAAACAGTCCACTGGCATTCTCAGGCCTTTTTCATATAGTATTATCTAGCCATGTATTCCTTAGACTGTAGTTATGTATTGATTTTTTTTTTAACACAAGTGAAAGTTACTCGGTATTCATCCCAATTACATTTCATCTTTTTGGATTTGACTTATTGTTCTAGTCTCTTCTTTTGGGATCCTAATAATGTTACCTTAAATGGTACCTATCCATCCAAGTTTCCTGACAACTAATGCAAATTAGAAAAGTATGCTAATGATGCTGTCATCCAAATCATTTTCAATTCCAACATTTATTTAACACCTGCTATTTGCTAGGCACAGTCATTTGTAAAGATGTTGAGTTACCCAGCCAGAGGCAAGGTCAGATCATTGAGATCCTCCATGAGACCATCTTCATATTGATATATCCCAGTCTACTAATTACCACTACTTTTTGGTACCAGTTCTTAATTCACTAACATTCATCTTGACCACCACCAGATCATCTTGAGGAGCTTTGCTGAAATCACTGTATACTGTGCATCTAATCTATTAAGTAAAAAAAAAAGGATATAAGGTTAATTTAGCATGACCTGTTTTGGATAAACCTATACTTAGTCTTGGGGATCATCACTTCTCTTAGTATTTTACAAACCACCCTTTTCAGAATTCATTCTGGAATTTCAACAAGAAGCACATAGTAGATAAATAGCATGATGGAGTATTTGAGGTGCAATTTAAACCCAAATTTTCCCTGACTTGCAAATCCAGTGCGCTATCCACTGTATCACAGATATATGCCTATCTGTTGAGTTTATTATGTGCCAAGTACTATTAGGTGCTGGCTCTGCTTTTCACTTACTAAATCCCCCTATTCAATCAGCTTGAAGATTTTCTACAGAAAACATCCTAGCCAATATTTCCATCCACTCTTGCTTGCAGAATGGAGCTCATAGGTTCATTCTCCCAATCCTAGGTTCAAGCAGGAAACCCCCCTAATAATGTCAGGCTCGTGCTTGGTACTCAAATCAATCAATAAATATATGCATATATGTGTATATATATTCAATTAATAAGTATTTATTTTCTTTCATATCTCCCCCTGGGGGGAGATGGGGTAGGGACTTTGTAACAAAACGTTTTGCTTTATTATGCATATTTGTTACTTAACATTTTTCAATGCTTTTCCCTCCAACAAAGGTAATATAAACAGGGAGCATGTCACCATCACCTCAACAAGATCAGAATTTAACTTTACGCTTGTTACCCCTAAGTTCATCAAAAGACAACCTGGTTCTTCACATCTTCCTGAAGTACAGTAGGTGTCATTCTACCTAATTGCCTTTGCTCATGCTGTTCCCTAAGCTTCACATGTCCTATCCTTCCTCCATGAAACTTCCAACACTCACTAGTAGTTCAAATGAAAAAGACTTAGGGGTTTTGGTTTAATTTAATTTAATTCAACAAACATTTTATTGAATGCCTACTATGTGTAGAGGATTGTTCTAGGCTTTGAAGGACTCCTGTAGTCCTCTAGGAGAATTAAATGTAAACAACTAATTATGATACAAGGTAAAACGTACATAAAATGTGTACAAGTTTACATTTAAATGCTGACACTCTTAAAATCTGTAGCTTTTTATCCTTTTAACAGTGACAGGGTTGTCTCCTATGACTAGAGGAACTGATCTATATCACTATTGACATTTTCGCTTTGAGCTAAGCTGAAAACTGAAGGGAATGCAGTATATAGTAAGTTGTCCAGGAGAAAAAAAGCTAGTGGTATTAGTGTTATGTCCAATAGGATATTAAACTTTGTGAGGAGAGAGAATGTTTCATTTGTCTTTGTACCCTTAATTTCTTATAAGTTAAAGACACTTAAGGGTTTGCTGAAGGGAATTGAATTATACCCTCATGCAACCAAAAAAAAAAATCAGCATTTTATGGGATACTTGGTCATGGATCACCATCAGTATTTATGGTAAGTATAAACAGGGCATTATGAAGATAATTACAGCTCATATACCAACATGTTACATGAAAAACTTGACAATATTTTCTAGACCAAGTCAACATGTATTTAGGGTAACTTCAGTATGAAGGTGGACATAGGGAGGAATAGTGGGAAAAGTTGGAAATTTTGGTTTGGGCTTATGAAACGAGAGACCAAAGGCATGAGGCTTTTGAGTAACGTATCATGAGTGGGTTCTTTTCTCCCCCAAGAAGAGTCAGAAGATGCTGGATGTAGTAAACCCTGAACACCACACAAAATTACTTTAGTATCTATGGCTCCCACTCAAGGGCCATGGAGGTTTTGAAATTATTTTGAGGGGTTTCATTCAGTAACTCAATCTACTAAATAAGAAAACATACTTGTAGATTTAATAAATGTTTAGTACATGTATACTCTAATTTTTCAAATGTGTGTGAATGCTGTTCTGGCTAATAAAATTCATTTTAAGACATAACTGGATTTACATTTCTGTCATTTTCTCTGAAGAGGCATGGTGTAGTCAATAGAGAATGGAACTTGGAGTCAGGACCCCCTGGGTTCGAGTCCTGCCTCTGAAACAGACTCTCTGTGTCAAACTCACAACCATATTTGCTTAATATGGGCAGCTCACTTAACTTTTCAGTATCCTAAGCAATTCTCTAAGACTATAAGTTAGAAATAAATGAGCAGTTTGCATCAGTGAAAGGAGTTTGAAAAACAGCAACATCCTACACTATTGAAGTCACAGGTCCAGATCCAGAACAAAAGTTCTACTAACAATGCAGTTACAATACGTGGAGTTCTATGAAAATTTTGACATACAAAAGGGAAATGGGTGACGTTGTACTTGAAGGTTGGGAATCACTGATTTGGCCATCTGTTTGGTTAGATCAACACTTTACAGCAAAGGCCAACAAACACCAACATGAAAAACTAATGAAAAGAAGACTACATGAAGTTGTAGCAGCTCCAACCTAATTTCTTAAACAAACTATTTGCTACAGGAAATGGATAAAAACAAAGAAGCTTATTCTGCTTATCACCACTTCTTAGAGAAGTTTAACAGATATAGAACATCTGCTACAACCAGGCAGCTAGAAGAGCCCACAACCTACTTCAGCCAGCAAGCATCTATTTAGTCTCATTGAACCTGGGAGTTATGACAGCCAAGGGCAGCACTTGTTCAGAGGCCAATCTTGTTTGCAAAAAAACATCATAGAAGAGGAAAGAAAATTCAGAGCAGTATCAGAGTGGAAAGGTAGTAGATGGGGAAGCAAGCCTGCTGAAAGCTTGGAGTAAAACTAAACCAAATCATTCTGTGGGCAGCAACAACAGATAAAACTGGAAGGATGATGACATTTGAAATGGAGAGGATTTGCCAGTGTTTATACAGCAATCTACCCACCAATGATGACAGCAGATAAAGTAAAAGTGGTGCTTAGGAAGAAAGATGACCTAACCACATAAATACAGATGAAACCTGTACTGGAGGTGACCACCTCAGAAGGGAATAAGAATTGATTTTTTAACTTGTTTTAATGTCCAAAAGAAAAAATTAGTACCGAAAACAGTGTCCAGGAAGATTAGTAGCTTTGAACTTAGGTCTCTGTTTACCTCTAGGTAAAATCTTTGGGAATGGCTTTTATCCAGTTCTTAGAGGGTATCTTTAATGGAAATGTGAAAAAAGGACAAGCTAGATTTTGTAGACCAGCTGACCACATTTTGTCATTCACATTTGCCTGAGATATAGACTGTTGATCCTATTGTTGCTGATTACTATAAAAACATTTTGCTTTTTCAAATTGTAGAGCAAAACATAGACTTCCAGGAAGGAAGATTCCTTTATAAATACAATAGTGGAGGATTTTAATAATAATAAGCATTGATATTAAGCAAAATATAAAACCAAGGAGGCATGCTCACCAAAGATTCTTGCTATCATGGTGTATTGTCTTTGTAAAGTCCAAATGGAAAAGGGCTCCTGTGTAGATGAAGTCCTTGAAGAGCTTTTCTTTGTGGACTAAATTGTGCTGATTGCATTGATTCCCAAGAATTCTCAGGGCTGCCTCAATGAGATATCCATATGAACCCTTAGGATCATACTTGACTCCTAAGTCTCACCTTTCATAGCCAATTACTTGCCAGATAATTGTTTTTACCTCCACAGTAGTAGTCTCCAAATTTTTGATCACATGTCCTTAAGGATAAAAAAGTTTTTAAGCATGTACCCTTGATTAGATGTGTGTTTACTGATTTATACATTTACACATATGTACTGCCAGACCTAATAATTGTGTATATTGTGAAACATACAAAAATAAAGATTAAAAAGGATGAAATAAAACTGAGATGTTTGTTGACAAAAACAATAGGGAGACAATTGAGTTTACTGAGTAGCAGAGTGAAATGGTTAGACCTTTGCTATGGAAAAGGCACTTTAGCAACTGTGGAAGATGGATTTGAGTGGAAGGAGACTTGAGATAGAGAGCAATTGGACTATTGCAATATTACAGATGAAAGGTAATGAAGGCCTGAATTAGGATGTTTGCCATGTGAGAAAAGAGAAAGGGATGTGTGAGAGATGTTGTGGAGATAGAAATGACAAATTTTGGCAATTGATTGGACAATATGGCGAAAGAAAGTCCAAAATGACAATGAAGTTGTAACCCTGGAGGACTGTAAGGATGTGGTATCCTTGAAAATAAAGAAAAGGTTTGGAAGAAAAGTAACATAGTGGATATATATGATGAAGAGCACAAGCTATCCAAACCTGCTCTTCCATTACGAATCGCTCTATTTCACCTACAATGTAAAAGGTATAGAACTTGTCTCAGGTATGAAATGAGCTGCTGTGTATAGGACAGTGGTTTGGATGTTGTATGGTTCTTGGGTTATAACTGCCCTGAGGGGCTGACAGGGGCCTTGAAAGGGGGAAACAGGAGTTGTCGCAGCACATCATAGGGAGGTGGTAAAGCTGAGGTAGTCTTCGGGGATAAAAGGTAGCTGTGGTTATATTGGAAACAAACCCTGTGATTGACTATTGCAGGAAGTGTGAGATGTGATCATTTTCCTATCCTCTCTGGTTGAGCACATCTGGTCAGATCTTAGCCCTGCCCTAGCAACCTCTTAAATCAGTCTCCACTATCCTAGTTAGCACCTTTATTGCTCCTTCTAAAATTGGTGTCCATTCTCAAGTCTCTCCCTTTCCCAATCCGTCTTCTACTCAGTTGCCAAATTGCCAAAGTGATACTCCCAAAGTACTGCTCTACTCAAAATCTAGTGGTTTTCTGTTATCTCTAAAATTAAATGCAAATTTATTTGTGTTATATTCAAAGCCTTTCACAATCTGGCCTCAATTTTTTTTCCTTTACTCACTTGATCCATCCAAATAATATTCCATCCCCCATCTCTGCTGCCTTTACACTGGCATTTCCCCATTCCTAGAATTTATTTTTACCTCCCCACTGCCTTTTATAATTCCTGTTGTTGTGTCTGACTCTTCATGACACCATTTTGGAGTTTTCTTGGCAAAAATACTAGAGTGCATTTTACCAGCTCATTTTACAGATTCGGAACTGAGGCAAAGAGGATTAAGTAATTTGCCCAGGGTCACACAGCTAGTAAATGTCTGAGGCTACATCTGAACTCAGGAAGATGAGTTTTCCTTTATCCACTTGAGCCACTCGGCTGTCCCTTATTTGTAATCGCTTAAATGCTGCCTTATACACGAAGCCTTCACTAGTCCCTCTCTCCCAAATTACATTTTATTTTGTATATGCTTTGATGTGTTAACATGTATTTCTTCAGGGCAGACACTTTTATTTGCACATTTGTGTTCCCAGTGCTTAGCACAGTGCCTGGCACAATAGACATTTAATAAATACATTTAATAAATACTGTAGTCCATTCAGGAAAAAATCAAAGGTCAGCCCTGTTGACTGGTTTCTTTCTAGGTTTGAGGGAAAACTACTGGGTACACACAATGAAAAGGTTGAATCATTTAAGGATCAGAAAATATATAGGTATTTCTGCAGCATCCATTATATAGCAATCATAGGTCTCAAATTTTGAGGTACACAGCTTGCTCATATTCAGGACAGCAAATGGATCCTCTTAGAATTTCTGTAGGATGGTCCAGTGAAGCTATGTATCGTGGGGTAAGTTGTATAGTGTTTATCGGAGTATGCATTAAGATAGAAAGCCATCATTGGCCAGTATATGTGTGTGTCTATAAAACTCGAGGTATATTTTTGTAAATGGAAATTTAGCATCAAGGCTAATATTGATTCTGGATATGTCAGTTCTTTTGACTCATGGGTATACTTATGTGAGTTTGTTTGAGCCATGTCTTCACACCATCATACAATATTTAATTACTATGATATATGAGAATGTACCTGACTCCTTGACTTTATCTGGGCATCAACAGAGGTGGGACTCCTTTATGGATAGAAAAACTCAAGACATGTACAGGAAATAGCAAGAAATTAGCCAGTTTGGTTTTGAGGTATGGAATATGTGGCAATGGTAGGGGAATAATGATAACGTGGACAACAAGAAGATCAATGTCCAGAGTAAGGATAATGAGTTTTTTGTGCTTTATACTGGTTATTAATTTGTGATTGGTTCCTGATACTGCAACATGTGTCTTATAATGAGCTGAAGCATATCCAGATGAGCCAACATGGCATAAAGGGAGTTAAACCATGTCATGAGGAGCAGACTGGAAATATTTAGTATGGGGAAGAAAAGATGGGGTGGGTGGGTTGGGTGGGTTTTGATGGTCTCCTTTAGGTAGCTAGTAGGTTGTTATACAGAATAATGATTAGACTTGTTCTGCTTGGTTCTAGAGGGTAGGACTTAAACCAGAGATGCAGATTTTAATTTAGTAGGAAAAAAAACACCACCTGTAGGAATTAGACCTGTCAAAAACAAAAAAGGGGGAATTAATTTGCCTGATCTCTGTTAATTGTTAAAAACAAGTGAACCAGTTGTTGGAGATAATCTGGAAGGTTGGACCACCCTCATAGAATCAGAGAGGGCTTGAATTATCATCTATTTCAAACCCCACACAAGTCATGATTCTGTTCTTTAACTTTGTTTGAGGACCTCTAGTGAGAACTCTTAGCTCACTAACCATAAGGTAGCCTTTTCCAGCATGTAGCCTCCTATAGTCTATGCGTGCCTTCTAGGGCCAATTAGAACAATTCTAATTGTACATGTGTACATTGTACATTTGAAGATGGTGGTGATAATTTATGGTACAAAGGACTTTTCCTCACAAAAATTCTGTAAAGTAGTTAAAGGAAGGGGTCTTTTCCCCTCCATTGTTCCATCTTCCATTGGAGGAGGGATTGGGAAAAGGGGTAAAAGTTTTCTAGTGATATGACAGCTTGAGGCATTAGGGCTGTCACGTAGAAGGAGGGATTAGATTTGTTCTCCCTTTATCTTAGATAGCTGAACTAGGAGCAATGGATGGAAGCTTAGAAGCAGATTTGGGCACATAAAGAAAACTACAATTTGAGCTGTCTAAAAGTGCTATGAACTGCCTCAGTAGATGAATGAGTTCCTCATCATTCAAGATCTTCAAGTGATAGTAGCATCATGAGCAGTTGATGAGGATTCCTTCTCAGGTATGACTTGGACTAGAAGACCTGAATTTCTGTCTCTGAGATTCTTTGATACAAATGAGGTTAGTAAGTATTGATGTCCTCCTTTCCTCTATATCTCTGCTAGTCTAACCATCCATTTTACAGTATCTTCTCTTATCCGGGTTAAATATTCTAATTTTTGCCAATCTTTTGTGGTGTTTTCTGGCTCTGGTAAGAGAGATGGTCTTGATATAATCCAAGTTGTCAGTGTGCTTTCTAAAATGTGCCTAGAACCAAAAACAGTAATCCAGATGTGGTCTGGGGAGGGAAAAGAGTACAGCAAGCCTATCACCTTCATTTTCAAAAAGTATGGAATAGAACAGACTGAAGGACAGATCTCTGGGGTAGACTACTAGAGACTTCCTTCCAAGTTGACATTGGTTTGCCTGTATCTCTCCATTTATCATATAGACATCATGAGCTTTTTTTAAAATCACATACCTAGATGACATCAAAGATATGCTTAAACAACTCTTTCTAGCTTTTAGTGATTAATTTTTCTGAAAGCTCATAAACAATGTCTTTAATAATAGATGTGAGAATTTAGCTAGGTATCAGTCAAGGTTACTGGTCTGTAGTTTAAAAATTGTACCTTATTCCTTTAAAAAGAATCAGATTTTTCTTATCATTATCTCAGACATTTCACCTAATCTCAGAGAAGTGGTCTAATCCAACTATACCAAGATAAGAATTCCATCTATTACAGCACATTATCATTCAGTCTCTGCTTGGAAACATCGGATGAGAAGGAAGAACATATTCTGAAAGGATGCATTCCACTGCTGGATAAAAATTTTTAGGAAGTTTTTTCTCATATGAAGCTAAAATAGACTTCTCTGTAACATCCATTGTTCTTGGTTTTATCCTTTAAAGTCAATCCTAATTCTTCTATGTGATCACACTTCATATACTTAGAGATACCCCAAGTCTTCCCTTCTCTAGTTCCTTCAGCTGATTCAAGGCATGATCCAAGGCCCTTCTTTATCCTGGTCATAATTATGGACTGGGTCCATCTTATCAATATCCTTCCAGGAAACAGTACCTAGAACTGAACATATAGTACTAAGATTTCTGACCAAGGTAGAGTATAATGATACTGTATCTGAATTCTCAATGCCTTAGCACAGTGCCTAGCACATAGTAGGCCCTTAATAAATGCTTGTTGACTTGATTGGGAGATTAGCTTCTTTGGTTACTTCAATCACACTGCTAATCCATTTAAACCCCAGGTCTTGTTAACATGAATTGCTGTCTAGCCTATCCTGTATTTAAGTTGATTTTTAAAAATTTAATTATAAGCCTACATTTGTAATAATGACTGACATTTTTGTAGCACTTTGTTTCAAAGCACTTTATATAGATTATCTCATTTGTGCCTCACAGATCCTGTAAGGTAAGGTACTACAGGTATTATCTCTATTTTGCAGACAAGGAAACTGAGACTCAGAGAGGTTAATTGACTTGTCCATGGTCACACAGCTGGTAAGTGTCACAGGAAGCATTTGAATCCAGGTCTTTCTGGAGTCAGGCTCTAGTACTCTATCTGCTAATTCTCTCTAATTCATTCTCATTAAATTTCAATTTCATTTTGACCCAGTGTTCTAACCTGTTGAGATCATTTTAGATCCTGACTTACCTATGTGTTAGCTATCTCTGTTTTATGATTTTACAAATTTGATAAGTATGACAACCTACCCTTATTAAAATCATTGTGTATGGCTCTGTGTGTGAGAGAATGATTTCATCGGTGGGATTAGAGGGAAATCCCAGTATGGAAACTCCTACCAATGCAGGATTGACAATTTATAGTTTTCCAGTTTTAGGGAGTCAGTATCCTGGTTTGTTGAGAAGTTAACTTTCTTGCTTCAGGACACACAGCTAGTGTGTTAAAGTAGGACTTCGGAAGACCTAGGTTCAAGGATAGCCCTCTGCCTACCATGCCATGTTGCCTTATTATATCATTGATAGAAATATTATATAGCCTAGGGCCAAGGATACATTCTTGGTATTTTCCTCTAGAGACTTTCTTCTAAGGTGACATTGAATCATTAACCACTTTTTGGTCTGGTCGTGGTCATAAAATGTCATCTGAAAGGGAAGTTAGGGTTCTATTTTGTAGATGTAAAAATGGAACATTGTAGAAAGGAAGAGACTTTTTCTAAGATCACACGACTAAGAAGTGTAATTTGGACCCAGTTATTCCTGTTTCTAGCTAGCCCAGAGCTTTTCCTTCATCTTCAGTTCCCTTTTCCCCACAATTTCCTCCCTCTTTCAGCAGCTTTTTACTCATCTTGCCTTTATGTAATCCTTGTCTCTGAGATTTTTTGTCTCTAGTCTTATCCATGCCTCATTCTATTGTTCCAGTTTCCTTCTACCTTTGTTACCTTTCTTTCTCTTTGTCACCCCTGGGTACCTTCTGATATTGCCTCCCCTTCACAATGCTGAGGTGCAGCCACTTGAGCTCCAGGGGCAACCTTTCTGACTCAGGTCTGATAGAGTGGCAGCTCACCCAGTAGTACCTGGAAGAGTTACAGCACTGTTGCTACTTTGGAAATAAGGTAGACATTGACCTTACAGCTGTTCTAATCAATAACTCACTTAAAATTTCCTGACGATGAGGTGATACTTGCATTATCTAACTTAAATGGCTTCAATGATCACTTGTATGCAGGTGACTTATCTATTCCCAGTCTCTGCCCCATTGCCTAGCTGCCTTCTTGCCATATCTATCTGGATACCCCTTAACATGTCAAACTTGACATGTTCAAGATGAAATTGATCATCTTCCCCCTAAAACTCAGTGGTGGTACCTAAGCTTGAATTATAATCATTATAATCTTCTTATTTCCTGTATCAAATCAGTTTCCAGTTTTAGCGATTGTAGTTCCACAATGTAGATGACTTTGTTCCTTTTCTCTTACTTCATCACTGTTTCAAACCATCATTTCTCTCAGACTATTAATAGCTTCCTAACTAGTCTTCATACTTTAAATCTCGCTCTCTTTCATAAAGCTGCTAAAATAACCTTCCCAAAGTACAAATCTGACCACTAAAAATATGGAAGCCAAGATCTAGTGAGGTCAAGGGACTTGCACAAAGTCACATAACTTGTAATTGGTGGAGCTGGGATCAGAACCCAATCCACTCCATTACACACCTCACTGCCTATCATTGACTACTGTTGTGTCCCCATGGTGCTTAGCCCTTGACCTCTTCTCCCTACTTCAGGGGACAGCAGGAGGGGCCATGACCCTAAAGTCTTCATACTATACATAGCCTTTGTGTCCTAGAATTTTAGTGTTGGAAAGGACCTTAGAAAGCAACCAGTCTAGTTATTCCCTTGCATGTAGTTGGAAGAATCTGAAAGAATGTGCCTAAAGGGCAGGAAGTTGTTGTAGGGTGGGAATGGTGAGAATAGGGCATGGCCCAGTACATAATAGGCATTCAGATATTTGATTTGGATTTTGATAACTACTAGGAAAGCCAAGAAGTCTATGATAGAATTAGGTGCTGAATGATATAGTCACTTGGAGCCTAAGGTGTAGCAGTTGGGTGCGGAAGAGGACATGGAGCTATCAGACGGAGCTCTGTAGTCTGATTCCAAATAACCATTTTTAGTATTACATTCTTTTCCTCTTGACAGGTACTACCTGTCCTGTGTCATAGGTGGCAGCTGCCCACCATATTCAGCCATGCGTCCACTGGTATTCCTGTGTGCCCAGCAGGTGATCAAGGATGAGGAATCTGCTTGCCAGGCCTTGGAGCTTCTGCCACAGGACTTGTACCCAGTCCTATTCAAGGCAGCTTTTATGCATGGGAAGACACTGTTGCTCCAGGCTTTGGTGCATACATGGCCCTACCCCATCCTCAGTTTCAAGCAGTTATTGCAGGATCGGCCACACTGCCGCAGGGCTCTGAGGCAGGACTGGCCACACTGCCTCCGGGCCCTCCTCCAGGAGTGTCCAAACTGCCCCCGTGCCCTGCTTCAGGACCGGCCTGCGGAGGAGCTAGTACAGGCAATGATCATGGGAGTCAAAGCTCGGTTGGAAGAGGCAACAGATAATGGAACCCAGCAGTCCCTCTATAGGTAAGTACTTAACTGCTTCTCACCTGAGGTAGGGGCTAGATATGGCTGGGGAGGCAGTTAGGACTTCAGTTTACGGGAGGAAATTTTTTTTATAACCCATAGTAGCATGGAAATAGCAACAGAAGGGAAGAATCCTGGTAACACTATTTATCGAGTACTGGCTCTTCAGAGACCAGGGCCAAGGCCTTGTTAAAGAACACATCCGAACACATTTGATAAAATAGCAGATATGCCAAGTCAGGGAAAGGATAGAGGCTTCCTGGAATCTTTGTTAGATCACTGTGATCCATGGGCCTTGGGGCAAGGAGCTTAAGGATGAGTTCCTTCGATAACTGCTTGGGATTTGTTAGAAGGTGCCTACTAAGAGAATCATCATCAAGATGTAGGCCCCTGGTATCTATTTTTAGATGAAACTGTGATCCTGCCAGACTAGTGATACCTAAAGACCCAGCCCAGGCCATAACTCTTGTGCTGTGCCAGCCAAGCACTGTAGCCCATTATTATGGGCAGTATTGATGGTACATCTTAGTGTACTCCCTGTGAGATAGAGGAGGGGGGCAACAGAGCATCTACTCTGGACAGACTCCATTATGTTCAGTGTAGAAGCCACACCCTAGCCCAAGGATATTGACAAACTGAGACTTACCTAGAGCAGAGGACAGACAGGACTGTGAGAGCCTGGGATGCAATTCCTTATGGGGATTTGCTATGGGTACTTGAGATGTGTAGCCTGAAGAGATGACCTGAGAAGACATGATGATGCTCTTCAAATATCTAAGGGACTTTTGGGTGAAAGAGGAATGAGAACTGTTCTGGGTTTAAACAAGAACAGTGGATGTTAGTTGCAGACAAGCAGACTTTAGCTTGATGGATGGGCTCTCTGATGATTAGCTCTCTAAAACCGGTCTAGAGGCTGCTCAAGCACTTCCTTAACCCTAGTAATTGGGTGTCTGATTTTATAAAATATTTGTCACTATTATGGATTCAGTTGCTTCTGGTCATGGCTTACACCATCTATTCTGTTGGTGTTTTTTTTAAACCAAGTTGTGATGGTTCCTCCTTTATTAGTAAGTATAAGATCTGGTCATTCTAGGTCCCATTGGTAGTCTTTGAACAAAGGCTGAATTCATCACTTTTTGGATATATTATAGAGGAGGTTCTTTAGGCACAGGCTAAGGCTATAATGACTCTTGAGATCCTTTTGAATTGTGGCATTCTGTGATTTTTTTTTTTTTTGGTGAGGCAATTGGGGTTAAGTAACTTGCCCAGGGTCACACAGCTATTAAGTGTTAAGTGTCTGAGGCCAGATTTGAACTCAGGTCCTCCTGAATCCAGGGCTGGTGCTCTATCCACTGTGCTACCTAGCTGCCCCAGCATTCTGTGATTCTATATTAAGCTTTCCTCTCCCTTTTTCTCCTGTCCTTTATCACAGCCTCTTTTAGTTCTTATTTTTAATTATTTCAGGTATATGCTGGGTAAGTTAGGGTGAGATTAGCAGGATATGGAGTACGTTCTGGCTCAGGTTCTCACCTTCTCTGTCCTTTCCTCAGGAGGCATCCACTGCAGCTGTTAGACATGACTGGACTCCTGGATTATGGCTATGAGGAAGACCTAAAAACTATGAAAATGTGGGCCCGTACCATGACCATGGCCCAAACTGGCATTTGCCACCTCTTAGACAAAGTTGAGCAGCCCAATGAAAGCCCCAACAAGTGCAGGAAGGTCGAGGACTTACCGTGCACACTTCTTCCTGTAGAAGTGCGTGTAGATCTCTGGGTGACCCCTTCCTCCAGTGGTTTTCTGAAGCAGGCCCTGCAGAATAATGCTGTCAGCCCCCTGCGCTTGTGCTGCCGGGATTTCCGAGCTGAAGACCTCCCACCAGACATCACTGTGGATCTCCTGGGGCTGTTGGACCACTCCAGCTTACGCCGGCTAGACCTGTCCTTCTTTACTTTAGAAGCCGGGGGTGTGTGGGAGATCGTGGCTTCCATCATGAAGTTCACTAATCTGCTGAGCTTGAAACTTCAGTACAGCAACATGGATGTGTGGCGGCTCTGGGCCATGTTGGAAGGCACCTTCAGCTTCCTGGCTTCAGAGATGAGCAAACTGAAACGCCTGAAGGAGCTTAATCTGGGCACCTCCTGGTTATCAGGCCAGTTGCGGCAGCTGCTCAGGTGAGTGAACCATGCCTTTGCTTCCAGTAACTGGTCAAGGCCACTTAGCTCAAAAGGAGTCTCACATACAAGGCACCTCTGAGGCTCACTATTAGGAACTGTTGGGGCAGCTAGGTGGTGCATTGGGTAGAGCACCAGCCCTGGATTCAGGAGGACCTGAGTTCAAATCCAGCCTCAGACACTTAACACTTACTAGCTGTGTAACCCTGGACAAGTCAGTCAACCCCAATTGCCCAGCAAAAGCAAAAAAAAAAACCCAAACTATTAGGAACGGTTCAGCTTGAGAGACATCTACTTTTAAATATTTGTCCAAAGGCCTCTTTCCTTTTCTTTCCTTAAATCTGAATTGCTTATTTGTTTTTACAAACATGTGAGAGTGGAAGGATTGTTGGAGAGCAGAGCTTCCTGACTGTTCAGCTTGGGCAAGCAAGTTAACCTTAGTGCCCCAACTTGCTGGGTAAAGTGGATATCCTGATACTTGCTTCTCTAGCTCCCTTCCAGGGTGTGGAAAGTTCTCTGTAAACAGTGACAAACCTGGGAGCATGAGAGTTGTTGATTGTCATTATTCAGACAACTCTATGCCTGAAAGCTCTGCAGCTCCTCTTCTGTATGTGCTTCTCCTCAGCATGACCTCTTGAGCCAACCTTGCCTCTCTCACCAGGAGGAAAGAGCTGCTTGGCCAGCTAGTCCCTAAGGATAAGCCCCAGGAAGTTAAAGCCCTGGTGATTCCAGCTTCCTTGTGTTGATTCCCTTTTCCCTGGGAAGTAATAGCATTTCTTTGTGTGTCTTTGCAGTGGCCTGCAGTGTCCCCTGGAAAGCCTGGAACTTCCTGTCTGCTACCTGCTCCCTGTGGACTTAAGCTACTTGTCCCAAAGCCCCCATGCTCCCCACCTCAAGAAGCTAGACCTCAGTGGCAACAACCTGTCAGGTGACCTCTTGCCTCCCTTCCAGGCTCTTTTGGGGGAGGCTTCAGCCTCTTTGCTGTGTCTGAAGGTGACGGAGTGCCAGCTCATGGATGTTCACCTCATTAGTACCCTCCCACTTCTGTCGCGCTGTACTCGTCTACGATATCTTGGCCTCTATGACAATCCCCTTTCTAGCATTGGGCTAAAGGCCTTACTGTCACGCTCTGAGGTAATGCCTGACCTCCAGCTAGTAGTGTACCCATTTCCTGTGGACTGCTACAAGGACCTGCCTGGTGTGCCCCTTTCTGCCAACCTCCTGGAGGACTATATTGATGAGGAGAAATTTGCTCAGGTTCAGGGAGAGATGCACCAGATGCTAATAGCAGCAGGTAGGGCTGATGTGCTGTGGACCACAGATGTCTATGGCCCAAATATGCCCGACTACTTTAGCTTGTGACAGGAAGGCTGCCTGCCAGGGACAGGGAAGCCCTTGCAGTCATCCATTCCCCCTGGGCCTGGCAGGCGAGCCTCCTCACCTTCTGGTCTGCATGTCTTGGGGACAGGTAGGAAGTCACAAAACATTTATTCTCATTGCCTGCCATCTTCAGACAGGGGAATGGGGCTAACTAACAGGGAAGCTCCAACCTGTGCCTCACCTGAAGGGTCCTTGATAAGGATGACTAGTACGAATGAAGAACTCCCAGCCAGTGGTATAAATCCAGGATTCTGGAACCCCATTAAGTCAATGAATTGTTCCTTGGGAAGGGCATAGTTTTGTCCTTCCCCCAGTGAGAGAAGGGAGTTGGCATTCATTACTGAGGAATGGGAGGTCATATGCCAAGCTAATAAGGCCCCAGAGCTTCTGAGATCACTGGTCTGAAGTCTCTAAAGCTCTCTTGGACAAGATAAGGCCATAGCCTTTCCCTTTCCGTTCCATCCTTTGGAATGCACAGCTACTTGCTGTGAACTTCTCTTCTGCCAGGCTAAGGATGCCCACTTAGTTTCTCATATCTTCTTCTAGGATCCTAGTTTCTTTTCTCCAAGAGTCTCCTTCCAACTTCTTTTTTTTTCTTTTGAACTTCTACCTCATCCTGGGAAGGATTTGAGCTTAGGCAGGTGCTAGCCAGCCCCCTTCCTCAACGGCATCAGCCTTAGCTACTCCTTAGTCTCAACCCGGAGTGGCATGAAGAGAGAGGCAGTGGAAAAGAGCAGCCTGTGGGAGCCTTCCCTGGATCCCCAAACTTGGGCAGCCTGGTTTTTCTTCAGCTTCCCCAGGGCTCAAATTCCTCTTTGAACTTGATTCTGGGTGGTTTTGCCTGTGAGTTCAAAGCTTTAATTTTTCACTACTTTCTAAATCTCACTGATATTTAACCCTTTGGCTTGAGACACCAAGCACCACTTGGCCCCTGGGCCTGTTTGCTCCTGAGCTCAGATCTGCTGACCTTTCTTTCCTATTTTTGCTGCTGCCTCTGTATCTTGATGTAGCTAGTTTTGCTTCAGTAATCCCTTTTTTTTCTTTTTAATCTTGTTTTTCCATGCTCCACCCAAATATTGTCTAAGATTTATTCCCAAGTTAAAGAAGAGGATATTGATTCAGAAATGATATAACAAATAAAATAATTAGAATCAGTTATGGCAAAAATTAATTCCAGGACAAACTTGATTATATTTAACTCTCTGAAATGTTCTGTGGGCTTAACTTGGCTCCTGTGAAATCCTCTCACCTATGAACCTAACCCATGCCTTCTAGGCCCCCAGAAAAGAGGATGGCAACACTTATCTTAGAACCAGCTGCCTATTGGGGATTTTCTTCTGACAACAGCTCCCAGTTGTAATCAGGATGCTTCCTGATCTCTGCTCAATGATTACCTACATTCTTATATAATCAGGTCACTAAATATCTCTTCTGTTTCTATTCAGAGTAGGGAAGAGATGATAAAGATCTACTTATCACTGAAGTATTTTTCATTTTTCCAGTACTTAGAGACAAAACTAATTCAGTATTCTTTTAATACCATCTTGCCCCTGCCAAATTTCACAAAAGACAATCCTTTTCATTCCTGGGATCCCAGCAGTACATACATGGTGCTTACTCCACTTAGAGAGGGCATAGTGATAGCCAGCTATTTCCTCCCCAATCCCTCACCTCAGAGGAAAAAGCTGTGTGGCAGAGCTAGTGCCTATCCCCTCCCCTAGCCCTTGCTTTCTTATCCGTCCATTCTTAGACAATGGAGCAGGAGAGGCTCTATATGTCTGTGTGTAGACTTTGTTGTTTCCTGACTCCTGAGAGAAACAGCTATGGCTAGCATAGGCATGGGGACTTGCTGAGGTTTTGCTTATTCAAGCTGACACATCATAAACTGAATTGCTTCACAGATGTTTTATGACCACCTACCTGGCAAACAAAGATAGTGAACCTTCTTTCTTTCTCTGGAGCCCTAATGCTGACCTGAGCTTATCAGGATTCCAGGGTAAAAGGAAGGTGGAAGGACCCCCTATTCCCACTCTGTGTGGCCTATTTGCATGGCCATCCCACTAAAGGTGGGAAAGTAGGCGAACAGGAGGAAGGTCTTAAACTACTAACAGGGTAGCTGGATTTTACTCCATATGAACAGTTGACTTCCCCAGCAAATGCTGATGGAATTGTTCTTAAATGAAGGACTTAACATTCATTCCTGTTCAATTCAACCTTGCTTCCTGGTCCACTTTGTTGGAATCTTTGTGAATCTTGGCTCTGTTGGTAATGGGTGGCTATGTGCCGCCCAGTTTTTTGCCAAGAATTTACAAGTTGAAATGACGGCTCCTCAGTTTGCTCTCTGTGGACCGGCTATTGGAACTGTTATCTTTGAGTTTTCTTCATTCCCCACGTTGCCCTGCAAAGGGGTTGGAGGGGTTGCACACCAGCGTATAAGCCTGTGATATCTGTGTTCAGGCATATTGAACTCTTGGGTGCTGAGGAGGATTCAAAAGGTTGTTTTTACCGCAGGGGGTAAAGGGAGAGCCAAACCCAGTCTTAGCCTGTAGTGTTCCCTCCTTTCCTCAGGCAGACAGAGAAATATAGGTCCTTGGTTTCTCTTTTAGAGACTGATGATGTCCCAGAATTAAACCCCTGGCAGCATCTAAGCCTTCCAGACTAGGACTTGTGTTTTGACCCCAAGAATGTTCTCAGGCCCAAATCTCAACTCTGGCAGGGGCTGTGTCAGTGGTTTTCTCTACTGCTGGCCTCCCTTTCACCACCTCCACCTCCAAGAACCCTAGAGGAAACAGTCCAAAATGGCTATGTCCCCTAGACCTGAGTGGGGATGGGGTCAGGGTAATTGAGGTAGTCCATAGGTAAACTGCTGCAGTGTTATCTAGCCAAGATTTTAGGGAATTGATTTGCTTTTCAGCCTAAATGAAGGCCTTTGCATTTATCCCTGCTTTATTTCTATTTTTTTGATCCATCATTCCAGCTTGTGAGTTCTTTGGGAGTCTTACCTCTGTGACCCATTGTTAGTTTGTTATTCAGCTTCCACTCAACAAACATTAAGTGCATTGCAGGATCAAGGCACAATGAAGGGGGCTGGGGATGGGGTTAAAAAATGGAATAAAGACACAGGCCCTGCCCTCAAGAAGTTAAAATTTAATTGAGGAAATAAGATGGACACAGTTCTAAAAGAGATTTAAGGAAGGCAGAGGTCACTTTATCCTAGGGGAAATAAAAGGCTTTTTTATGGCACCGTAGTTGAATCTTGAGAGGTTTTAACTGGGAATTTTTGTTTTAAGCATGGAGGATGATGTGAGCAAAGGCAGAGAGAAAGAAAAGGATGAGATAAAAACAGGTAATGAGTAGTCCATCTTAGTTGACAAGTAGATTATATAAAGGGGGTAATATGAGATAAGGCCAAGAAAGTATATAGAAAACAGATGGTGGAGGGTAAGGACAGAATCAGAGTTTTATACTTCATTAAGTAGGAAAGTAGAAATTGCAGTCATTTTTAAACATAAAAGGACTCTATAATCAAAGGATAGCTAGGGGAGGGGAACATTGGAGGCATAGAAAATAAATTGTGTTTGAGGTATTCATGGGGAACACAGGCCTGGAATCATGGAGATAAATCAGATCTAGAGATAGAAATTAGGAAAACATGAGTAGCAGATGATGATGAATTTTAGGCCCCCAAGAGAGAAGGAACAGCTGCCTTGGGAGACATTTCTCTGATAACTGCTGTAGGTGTTCAGATATTTAGGTTGATACTCCTGCTGAGTGAACCTCATTACAGTGCCTTGGGCCCCAAGGAAAAGTTATAAATTAACTCTCATCCATAGTCATTGATGTTGTTCATACTATTGAAAAGATGTTTGGATCCTGCAGGGAACAGCTGCAAAGCAGGATATTTGAGTGAGTTTTTTACAAGTTAACTTCAGTGTCACCTCTCAGCAGTTCATATAACTCCATTTTGCTTGTTTTTCCTTGAAGGAAAATGCATTTCATTAGGGAAGTTGAAACATGATTGGATCAGAGGGGATTGGGACCTAGGAATCTGATTGGATCAGCCTTTCTCACCTCCCCATCCCCCTCTGCTGTTAAACTTCTTAGCCTGGCATTCAAAACTCCATGTTATCATGCTTTCACACTTACTGTGCAGTCTAGTTAGATTACCACATATGGTGCGCTCAGTGCTTCAGACAATCTGGACTACTTGCCATTCTTCCCTCTCTGTCCCCTTCCCTAAACCTATGTCCAGCTTTGTCCTGCTTCTGTGATTTTGTTTATGTCACTTCCTGTCTCTGTCCCCGCCCCCCCAATCTCTGTTGAAAGCCTATGTAGCCCTTCGAGGTCCAACTCAAATGTTATCTCCTTTCCCGCTCTCCCCTCCCTAAGCTTCTGCTCCCTAAGCCCATTGCTTGCACCACTTGTCATGCACTTATTAACACAGGATGTTTAGTATTATAGTTATCTCTGTGTGATGCATCCCCTTGCTAGATTGTGAGCTCCATGAGGGCAGAGATCATATCTTACCTAATCTTTTGTGTCTCCCCTCAGCCCAGGCACAGTGTTCTGCTTATAGAGGGCGCTCATTTACTGTTTGTTAGAAGTTTATTATTAAGTGCAGAGGAGGTAGTGGAGGAAGCCCCAACTAACTGTAAAAAGAGCTTAAGTCATTTGGACCTGCTGGAGTTGGAGCCTATACCTCATCAGCTGCTGAGACTGTGAGGGTGGCAGAGTCAACTAGAGCTGCCCGGCTGAAGAGAATACAGAGGAACTTGGAGAAGGTGGCTGCCCAGAAGCAACAAGATAAGAGAATACCAAGGCCAGCAGAACATCTGGACTTGACAGATTGAAAGAACTGTTTGTTTAGTTCCACAACTTGTTTGTCTCAGTACCAAACTCCTCACCTTCTGCTCATCCCCTGCCTGTTATATACACCTTCCTCTTCAGCTGTGCCTTCCCTTCAGCTCTCCAGCCTGAATTCCCAGTTACTGAATTTCTCCTCTCCTCCCCCTTCCCTTGTCTGCTTGGGAGCTTCCTTTGGGCTCTGGGGCCTCTGGACCAGGAAGGCTCCAGTTTTCACCATGGAGCTCCTTTCATCATGTGCCAGGACACCTGAAAGAACTTGGTTTGTTATGGGGGGATAGCTGTCAGTGGTTGGGGGGATCCTGGTGAGTGGGAAAGGTGTCCTGGATCTGAATATGGGTGTGTGCTGCATGCCCGTGTCTCCTTGTGAGCTTTCAGGCATTGGGGAGGGAGGGCCATGGCTGCTTATGTAGTGTTGTCTCCAGAAGAGCGATGACTGTGTCTTACAACCTATGTATCTCCCTCCGCGCTGAACCCTGGTGCTCTGCGCTTAATAAACGTTGGTTAAAGTTGAAGTTTGCTGAAGAGTCATGCTAGCACCTGCCCAAGGAGGCCAGGACTAGGTTCCATTTTTTAAAATGACTGAATTTAGAGACCTATGATCTGCATTTGCTTCAACTGCCTCAACTCTGCCAATTACTAGTTAACACCTTGGAAAAACCCTTCCCCCTTTCCAGTCCTCAAGTTTTTTCCTGTGTACGATAAGGGGTTCGGGCTAGCCACAGGTCTCTATGGTCCCAGTTCACAAGCTTTATGTATTCCTTTGTCTTTTCTGACTTGTGAGATGTCCCATGGAGTGCCTAGGACAGAGGGAACTGAAGACCAGGGTGAGTATTGGTGAAGGATTTCTGTTTTCTTCACAGCCCAGGTGCTCCTTGGGCCTCTAGCTCTGGGCTGTGGTTGGCACTTCTGTACACTCAAGCCACCCATAAGCATATAGATCTAGGGCTAGAACAAATCAGAAGCCATTCAGTCTAATCTCATTTTACAATTAAGAAAATTGTGGGGGGCAGCTAGGTGGCGCAGTGGATAAAGCACCGGCCCTGGATTCAGGAGTACCTGAGTTCAAATCTGGCCTCAGACACTTGACACTTACTAGCTGCGTGACCCTGGGCAAGTCACTTAACCCCCATTGCCCTGAAAAAAGAAGAAGAAGAAAATTGTGTCCCAGGGGTTGTGATTTGCCTAAGGTCACACATAGTGACAACTAGAACTTGAACTCAGGTCCCCTGACTACAAGGTTAGTTCTTTCATTGTGTCACAATGCCCCATAAAAGGTCTGGAATGAGGGGTTCATGGGGGTTTCCTTTTACTTCAGTCATAGCTAGTGGGAGAAGTGTGGGCATGTATTTAGGGCTTGGGGGTGGGTGGGTGACAAGGCTCCTTTGTTGGAGAGGGACAAATTTTTCCCAAGGATGGCACCTCTGTTGAAACCTGGGCTAGTACTTAGAAATGCAGTCTGGCTCCCTATTACTGTAAGAGCCATGTCTGTGAATCCCCAGTTGGGAGTATCTGATCTGAGGATCTCTAATTTAGCCTCAATACCCTCACAAGCCTCTAGCCACATGAAAGGCAGACAGAAGGACAGAGGCTGAATATTTCTAGAACAATTCCTAATCCCATCTCCTGCAATCAGGCTTCCTTGGTTAGGCCTACAGAGATGTCTCACCCCCAGCAGTGCAGGATGGGGCAACAGCCAACATGTGCTCTCTGCAACAAGGGATCGACCCACAGACTTCAAAAGAGGAAACATCCCCCAGCATTAATAAGCTGGACCAAGAGAGGTCTATGCAGCCCTCATATACCCTCGGGGATGAGACTTCTTGGGCCAGCTTATGAGTTATCATTCAGTGTGTCCAATTAGCACTGAATTCTGAATCACAAGATCTTGGTTGAAATTCTGGCTCGGTTATTTACTTCCTGTGTGATCTTGGGCAAATCATTTCTCTCTCTGCCTCTCCTCTAAAATGGGTTCATGAACTTGTTTAAAATTTTTTTGGAAATTTTAAATATATTTGTTTTCCTTTGAAATCTTAGGTATTTTTTAAAGGAAAACACATTCTTGGAACAGGTATATAAGTTTTGCCAAACTAAAAAAAGGGTGGTCTTTGACTCAGGGTTAAGAACTCTTACACAGAGGGGGCAGCAGCTAGGTGGGGCAGTGGATAAAGCACTGGTTGTGGATTCAGGAGGACCTGAGTTCAAATCTGGCCTTAGACACTTGACACTAGCTGTGTGACCCTAGGCAAGTCACTTAACCCTCATTGCCCCACAAAAAAATCACCCCCCCCCAAAATTAGAACTCTTACACAGAAATGAAGTGGGTGGGGCTACATAATTCCTCAGGTCCCTTTAAGCTTTAAAATGTTATGACCAAGGGGGCAGCTAGGTGGCGCAGTGGATAAAGCACTGGCCCTGGAGTCAGGAGGACCTGAGTTCAAATCCAGCCTCAGACACTTAAGGCTTTCTAGCTGTGTGACCTTGGGCAAGTCACTTAACCCTCATTGCCCAACAACAACAACAACAAACCCCAACAAAAACAAAACAAAACAAAAAAAATGTTATGACCTTTCAAGTCTTGGAAGCAGCCCCTGATATACACGTCAGGCCAATCTAGGCAACTAGAACCAGGAAGCAATGCATGCACTGGGCTGTGCAGGATTGTGTGGTGAAAGGCCAATTAATGAGATCGTTGGACATGATAGTTTCTCTGTAAGGGTTAAAAGTCCTGGGACTGCAATAATAAAGATTGTCCAGAGGGAAATTATAGAATCACCAGAGTTGGTAGTAACTTAAGGACATCTAGTCATAACTTGCCTAACTTAGAATCTCTAACATCCCCAAGTGACATCCCCAGCCATCATTTGAAGACCTCAGGAGAGGGGGAACCTATCACGTCCATAAGCAGCCCATTCCACTTTTTGATTCCTTTAATATTTGGTAGTATTCCAGTCCACAGAGCCCAAGTTTGTTCATGTGCATCTTTCAAGGATTGCTTCTAGTGCTTGGGATGCTTTTGGGATCAAGCAGAGTAAGTCAAATACCTCTTCCACATAGGCCTCTAAATAATTGAAGACAGCTATTGTGTTCTTCATTTTAAATATCCCTTTATCAGTCACATGGCATGGCTCTAGCTGCTCTTTACCATTTGAAGGGCTCTCCTTTGAAAATGCTCCAGGTTTAGCAGTGCCTCCCTAATATGTGGCATCCAAAACCCAACAGTACTTAGAAATGCAGTCTGACTAGGGCAAGCGTGCAGGACCAGTCTTCTTTGTTGTATACAGGCACTATTGAATTTAGGGGAACTCAAGATTGCGTTTTTATTTTTTAGCTGCCATAGTACACTGTTGACTCACTGAACTTGCAGTCCACTGAAACCAGGATGTTTTCAAATGAACAATCTACAACAGGCTTCTCATCCCAAGTACTTGGAAATTTGATATTGAACCTAGATGTAGGACTTTGCATTTATGTCTATTGAATTTCATCTTATTAAACTATTGAATTCTAGCCTGTAAAGATATTTTGGGATCCTGTCTGTCACCTTGAATGTTAGGTGATCCAGCTTTGTTATCATCTTCAAATTTGATTAGCATATGTATGTATATGCAGTTATCTAGAGTTGATGAAAATGGTGGATTGATCTAGAACACTAGAACCAGTGGGGTTGGAACAATGTATATATTGGTCTGTAAGTGCATGATCAAAGAAAGTTCCAAGTTCTGCCAAGTTGACAGAACCATTTGATTACTCCTTGGGTTCAATCATTCAAGTAGTTCTGAATCCACCTTATTGTATGACATTCTGCTCCATATATCTCCACCCTCCTGGAGCTCAAGCCACCTTGCCTTCCCAGACCACAAGGTTGCCAACTTGGGTGCACTGCTGTTCTTGCCATTCCCATCACTACCAACCCAAGGCAACTAGACTGGAAGACCAGGTAATAAGACTTGTGATGGAAGGCCATATGGAGAACATTCTGCTTGCTCACTTCCCTTCACCAATGGATCTCTTCCCCACTGATTTTTTTGTTTCATTATTCAGTTAGCCAATTTGCTATCCCGGTGCGTGTATTATTGAATCTTAGGTTACCAGAAAGCAACACTGCCTCACTCTGCTGCCTGCTTTCTCATCCCCATCCACCTCAATTCTACGTTCCCAGTGTCCATATCTGCCTGTCCTTAGAAACTCCTCATTCTCCATCACTACTTCCACATTTTCCCTCTGCCACTATCACTGTTAGCCTCTCTTCCTCTGAGGTTCCCGCGATAAAAATTCTTTATACAATCTGTTATGGACCTAGCACCCCAGAAGTTCTCTGGGGGTAAATCAAAGAACCTTCCAGACACACCTAAAGATATTAGTGGCACCCTGATCGGGATTGAGCTAGTTCTAGGACCACCACCCTTTATTCCAATCCCCCCCACCCCCGCCCCGGGGAGATAAGATTAGGTGTGGCTGCTGCCTTTGTGGCATGAGGAGGAGAGAGATGGCTTGAGAGATCTGCAGCAGCCCCTCACCCAACTCCCCCAGCCACCACCAGTGGAGGATGGTCCTCCCCCAATAAGTCAAGATGATTACTTCATCAGACCACCAGCGGACCTCTATAAAAGTATCTGCCTGTTTCCTGCTCGAGGAGATAGGTATCAGAGCCACCCCTCTGTGTCATGCTTTCTCCCCATCTCTCTTGGCTTCTGTTGCCCCTAAATATTATCTTTTTCTATTGGATTTGTGGCAAAAGGGTGTAATTCTTTTTATTTGCAGGGCAATGAAAGTTAAATGACTTGCCCAGGGTCACACAGCTAGTAAATGTCAAGTGTCTGAGGTCGGATTCGAACTCAGGTCCTCCTGAATCCAGGGCCGGTGCTTTATCCACTGCACCACCTAGCTGCCCCTGTCCTCTACTTTCAAATTCTTAGCTCCTTTGTTCCTTGCTAAATTACCCCAGGCCTCTTTCACTCTTTTCACTTTTTTTTTTCCACTCTTTTCACTTTTTTTTGTTGTTGCTGAATGGAGCTAGAGGAAGTCACACATTCATACTAACTGGGTCCACTGCAAATGTAATCTAAACTTAGTTGGGCTCTCACTGGAGCAAAACAGTTTGTTTTTTTTTACTCCTTAATTATCTCATTCCATAACAGTTCATCCAAACCTCTTATCTCCTTAGGCTTTCCACATTACTCTCTCCCTTGTCCTCAGGTGAGGTTCTTGCCTCTTAATTTACTGAAAAAAGAAAGAAAACAATTGGCTGAGTTTTCTTCTGTCAGGACTTGCCCAGGGTCACACAGCTAGTAAGCGTTAAGTGTCTGAGGTCACATTTGAACTCAGGTCCTCCTGACTCCAGGGCCGGTGCTCTATCCACTGCACCACCTAGCTGCCCCTTGTGTTGAATATATTTTTGAAAAATCAACAAGCATGTTTTGTCTGTTACCTTTCCCTTTCTGTAATCCTATCACTCAGACTAGTGGGAAGCCAATTAATCCAGGATTTCTTGATCAACTCAGAAATTTCTCATAACATTTATATAAATACATGTTATTTCCTCTTTAGAATGTAAATTATTGGAAAGTAGGAGCTGTTTCAATTTTATCTTTGTACCCCTAGTGCCTAGCAAAACACCAGAGCAGCCATGGCTGTGGGCTGGTATTACTGTGGCCTTAGACTCTCTCAGTCAGTGACAGTGGCTTTCAGAGACCAGCCTATGGAGGGGAACAAAATCCAGAGATGAGGACCAGAGGGTAAGGAGAAAAGAGGACTCCAGGTCTTAAAACCGATAACTATTGAAAATCTTGTTGGTTAGTGAGGGAGGGAAGAGAATTTCTTTCACCAATCTACTTTCCCTTAGAATAGTCCTTGATACAGATTTGGCATCACAGACCATTCCCTTACTCCTCCCCCTACCCCAACACACACACACACACAGCTGTTCTAATCCCTTTCCTTTTCTGCAGGTAGAATTTTCTGAGTACACCCAAAGAACTTAGAGGGTCCAAAAGAGGAAGTTTGGGGAGCTAGCTGGTGGTGGGTAGGTCTGTGTAGTTCCAGGATGTGAAGTGTCTGAGCCCTGTGACTGTATGGGGTCATGACCATAGGGAAATCATACCGATGTAGGTGGGGTTGGAAGGTCTGGATTTCATGTTCATGTCTTTGAGGAAAATTCTATATCAGTTAAATTTAGATTCAATTCAGTTACTAGAACCCACAAACCATGGTGCTCGTTAATGAGCCTGTGTTTGCAGGATGAGTACCCTCTGTTGGTCAGAGAGGATACTGCAGCTTTTTTGGAGGTTAATGAGCCAGATTGTGACTGAGGTGGCTACTGGGTTGATGGCCCAAAGAAATATTATACTCCCTAGGCTGAATTTAAATATACTCTTACATGCTATTATCCTGTAGGTTTAAAAGAGTCAGCTCACAAGCCAACTTGGACTGCTGCCCCTGTTGGTATTATATACAATGCTATTCTATTGCTCTTTTAAACTCAATTCTCTTTCTTTCTTTCTTTCTTTTTTGGTGAGGCAATTGGGGTTAAGTGACTTGCCCAGGGTCACACAGATAGTAAATGTTAAGTGTCTGAGGCCGGATTTGAACTCAGGTATTCCTGACTCCAGGGCCGGTGCTCTAGCCACTGCATCACCTAGCTGCCCCAATTCTATTTCTTTAAGAGATAGCTTTCTATAATTTTTCTAGTCATGAATCTCATCCCACCAAGTGTCAGCAATAGTTTTAATTTACTTAATTTGAGAAATAGCTCAAATTTGCTTCCTTGTATTTCTGGTTTAGCCTCTTTATAAACTCACACTTTTTGTATTTGAATATAGATATCTGATGAGCTTTACTGATATTGTCTGCTGTTGATTACTATTTCTTTCTCTTATGCTATTTTCCTTTCTATACTGTACCTGCTGCCTTCTATGGTAGCAAGCTGCTCAACTCCATGAGGGCAACTTTCTTCCCCTGATCACTTTTCAGCTTAAGATCTTTTTTCTTATTAGACTCACAAAACTCTTGGCAACTGTATTTACTGGTCCTCAGTTCAAATCCAATTTTTATATGCCATCTTTTTAGCCAGCCGTTCACTTCCTAAATCTGTCTTTCTCTTCTGAAACCCTACCTTCAGGTGGTAGTTGAAAAACACTACAGGTGTCCCTAAAGTCTTTGTTTTGTTTTGGGGGGCCCTAAAGTCTTTAGTATTTTGCCTAGGACCACATAGTAATTGGTGTAGCAATTCCTCTGACATTCTCCAACTACATATCCTTCTCAAGGTTTTAGAGGTATCCCTGAGGAGTTGGAGTATCTTTTTCTAATGCTATTGGCCTAGAGTCCCTATTCCACAATTAACATCTAGTTCCATTTAATCAATTAACATCAATTAAAAGAGATATTTACCTATCTACTTATCATCTATCAGTGCCAACATTTTGCCCCAATACCTGGGGGGTACCCTCTACCATTGTCTTGAGCTCAAACTTAACACAGTTTCTACATAGTTTTGGTCCCACTAAGTTCAAATCCAAGTGCAGCATCATTTCTGGATGATTCCACATCTGAATCACTGCTGAGCTGAATCCCACAGATCACCCTTCTCCTTGTTCCTTGGTGCCTCAATGCTACACTGGCTGGCTGCAAAAGCAAGCATAGATTATACTCCTGGATGTTTTGTGGCTCTCCTTCCTGATCTTTTGGAGTTCTGTTCTTAGAGCATCTGGGAAATCTCATCTGTCAAATGAGCCAAGGAAATGGCAAACCATTCCAGTATCTTTGCTATGAAAACCCCAAAAGGGGTCAGAAAGAGTTGGACACAACTCAAAAAAGATTGAACATCCCAGCGCATTTCCCCTACTCTTTTAAATTGCTTTTATTATATTCCACCCTTTATTTCAAAACAAAACAAAACATTGCTATGATTAACGCTACTGTGGGCAAAGGTTAGGACCTCTACAATGGAGGCATATTTTAATCATACCCTTGGGCATAATTGTACTTGTATAATGCATATCTGATTGCTTACTGCTTCAGGGAGGGGGAAGGGGAGGAAGAGAAAGAGGGATAGAATTTGGAACTCAAAACTTTAAATAAAAATGTTTATTAAAAATTTTTAAAAATCATATCCTTGGGCAAGTACAAGTTTCCATAAAGCAGGGAATGTCTATGTATTTATGTATGTGTATAATATACATACATACATACATATATATATATATACATATACACAGACATACAGATATAAACATTTTCTGCTTTATGTAAACTGCACTATGTAACTATATAGAGGTTTGGATCTATACAGAAACGTGCGTGTGTGTGTAGTCTTCTATAGGGATCCAAACCTCTCCCCTAACCTTTACCCACACCAGAATTTTACACACACACACACACACACACAGAGCATATACATGGATATAGACACATGTATATGTATACATGTAAATATGGACTACGTATGAGTGTGTATTCCTTAGTAAATTAAGCCCTTAGGCAAAAAGCAAAAACAAAAGCACCAAGCCCTGAAAGCCTGGAGTCCCGGGTAGGAGGAAGCAGTCAGTCTTCCTGGGCTTACTCTCAAGTAGGACCGTGCCAGGTGGGGCCCACACAATTTCCGAGTCTTCCTTATTAAGTGGAAGCGTCTCGGTTACCTTCTGACAATAGCAAGAAAGAGATTACTTGAGTGAATGAGAGGTGATGGGGGGAATATCAGTGAAGGAAATAGAGGTCGCCCCTTCTATGAATTTGCCTGAGAAAGGGGGGATCGATTGAGGATAGCGACTGGCGGGTATGATAATGAAGCCTTTTTTAAAGGCTGGGCATGTTCAGGTGTGTGGGGGGGGAGGAGGAAGATCAGAGACCAGGCACGACCAGGGCTGAACGCAATACTTCGGCCGGCTTTGCCAGGGCAGAGAAAGGGGCTGGATGCAGACGGAGAGGACGTGACCCTCTATGGGGCCCCGAATGTCCATCACGCGTGGCCCCGGAGGCGAGAGACGGGCAGTCTTGGGCAGCAGGGCAGGCAGCTCGCAGCCGGAATAGACGGTGGGGAACCAGAGGATTTTGAGGGCCAGCTCCATGGCAGACGATGAGGAAGGGCTGCGCAACAATGGGGCACCCGACAGCCAATCGTGGGCGAGCTCTCGGCCCCGGCCCGTCTCGGCCCAATGGAATGCCCAAACGCCATCATCCTGCGCGATCGTCGCCCGTCTAGATTCCCCAGCTGGGTTTTGGGCGGTTGGCTGTTGGTTCCTCCCGCTCAGAGGGTGAGAGCGGAGTCGCGGGGCAGGGCTTGAGGGACCGCCCTTATAGGAGCCGGAGCTGGAGTCGGAGCCGAAGCAAAACCGGAGCTGGAGCCGGAGCCGGAGCCGGAGCCGGAGCCGGAGCCGGAGCCGGAGCCCGAGCCGGAGCCGGCTTCCCTCTCTAGCTGCCCTGCCGCCTTTCCCAGCTTCGGCCTCCGGACCTTTTCCAACCACGCCCACGCAGATTGGGAGGGGGTTCAGTGTGGTGTGTGGAGACGCGCCTGCGTAGACAGACTCCCTTCTGTAGGGCCCAGGTGAGCCGCACCTGCGCAGAGGTGCCAGATCGGTTCCGCAGAAATGCAGTCGTTACTGTCCCTGTGCGCTGTGCAGGTGGCCCGGCACCAGTCCCTGGCATGCCGTGCTCTAACCTCCTTGCCTCGGGAGCTGTATCCGGCCTTATTCCGGGCCGCCTTCATGGAAGGCCGAACGCTGGTGCTGCAGGCGCTGGTGCAGACGTGGCCTTTCCCGCGGCTCAGCTTCCGGCAGCTGCTGCCCGAACCCAAGCAGATGGGCTTGCCCAAGTGGCCCCGCAAGGAGAGCGTACAAGCCGTGATCCTGGCGCTGCTGGCGGCGCCGCGCAGGTAGGCCAAGCCGGGGCAAGGCGCTGGCATGGGGAGGGCGGGGCGGGGCGTGTCTTTGGGCCTTCGACTCCAAGATGCTGTGCAAAGAGGCCTGTAAATTCCTCAGCCTGGTAGAGGGGTGGCACGTATGCACTTAGGGTCCGGAAAGAGCAGGTCTCATTGAACTCTGCACACCGAAAATATTTAATAAATGATTGTTAAATGAATGAACGAGCTGGGCAAGAGGCACAGACGTTTGTGCTAGCCTCTGGAGCCTTCAGTTTCAGACCCTCTGAAGGACCAGGATGCGATTTTGCTTGGGGCTGCACAATGGGGAATCGCTTTGTTGTTTGGGAAGCTTTTTACAAACCTGTCTGTGGGGCAACTGGTAAGCCTTAACAAATTGTCTAAGCTTGTCATTCCCGAGGCAGGACTCATTCCTAACACATCCATCCGTGCTTTCCCAGGAAGGAATCTACCAACAAGTAGGTTCCTAGCCAATATGCCTTTTTTATGGGGTAGGGCAAAGAAAGGGAGCCTGATCTGGGACTGCCAAAGCTAGGGAACGAACCAATCAGAGCCCCTTGAGCCTCGATACCTTCCTCAAGGATATCTATTCATCTCATTTACCAGTGGAGTTCTGGTTTGGAGAGGAAGTGAGAAAGACCTCAGCCTTCCCCTCTAGCTCTTTAAGTACAATAATAATTAGCATTTATATGGAGCTTAAGGTTTGAAAAGCACTTTATATGTTAACTCATTTGATCCTTACAAAAACCTATTATCCCCATTTTTCCATTTGAAGAACTGAGGCAGATAAAGGTTAAGTTGACCAGAACAGGGTCATATAGATAGTGTCTGAGACGTGATTAAATCAGGTTTGCCTGATTCCAAGTTCTGTGTTCTATTCTTCCTGCCACCTAACTATGGATCTATGATCTTTGATGTCACTGCATCAAAGATCTATGATTGACCTCCCTTCACCAAAGACATTATCAATCCATCTATAATGTAGAAAATAACATGAAGGATTACATTTTTAGATGATACCCTGGAAACAGAGTCCGGTTATGTTGTAAGAGACCATTGGTGTCCAGTGGTAATAAAGGCCCATAGACTTAGCTGGTGGCAGTGGTTGTAAAGAAGAGGGGATGGAGATTTTGTAGAGATATATAACGATTGGAATGACACCACCTGCTGGAGACTTACTGTAGAAGAGTTCTGCCCATGAAGCGAAGGCCTTTGAAGGCAAGACCAGGAGTCTTTTCTTTGGAAAAAGAAGTGACAAGGGCTAGTGGGAGGAAGAAGGAAGAGACTAGCACTCTGTCTGGTGCTCTTTCCTGAGGACACTGGTGGAGAGGGGAGCTAGAAATGTGCTCTCCCTTTAATAGATAGGAATCTAGGCCTTTCTCTCTCTCTTTAACAAATTCTTATTCTCCTTAATAAATGCTTAAAAGTCTAACTCTTGCTAAAGCTTATTAATTTATTGGCGACCACTCATTAGATATTTTAGACAGTTTAGCTAGAATTTTAGCCCTTAACAGATAGAAGCAAATGTGAGGAGCTGGAGAATTGGAGAGCAACTCTACGGAATCACTGACAAGGAGTTTATTGGTTGAGAAGTATTTATTTGGTATTTGGGATGATTGGGGTGTGGCCACATTTTTCATTTGGTTAAACTTTGTCATTACTTCTGAGGTTTGGCAGGTTTCCACATATCTTCTTGGGATCTGGCTGACAGGATCGGGGTAGAGAAAATTTTAAGGAAAGGAGTAAGAATTAGACTCTTGAATGTAACAAAAGGCAGGCAAGATGTGACTGGAAGAGTATCTAGGTAGCCTGTGGTGGGAAAGAGTAAAACGTAAAAGTATTGGGCTCAGGACCTTCAGCTAGAGATGTTTGGGAGAGAGGGCTCTTTAGGCTTGGGGCCCCAAAGTCCTGATCTTCCCCTGGGACCTCTGCTGACCCCATTTTCCTGACCAGAGTGAGCTGTCCAGGTCATGGTCTTAGCCTTTCTCACCTTTTTCCCCCTGCAGGAAGCCTCAGCTTCGAGTGTTGGACATGACTGGTTTCCTGGATGCTAGCTGTGGGCAGGACCCCACAACCATGAGCATGTGGGCTCGATCAGTGGCAGTGGCAAGGACCTGCCTCAGTGCTCAGACTCAGGCCAGAGCAGCTCAACGCTTGGCCAAGCGCCGCAAGCTGGAGCCTCAGGCCTCTGTCGCTAATCCTGTGGAAGTGCACACTGACCTGCTGGTGAACCGAACTTCTTACAGTGTCCTGAAGGAAGCTCTCCAGACCAGCACTTGTGGCCCCCTTCGCCTGCGCTGCAGGGACCTTTGGGCTGAGGAACTCTCAGGTCCTAGCACTGTAGCTCTCTTGGAGCTGCTGGACCCAGTGTGCCTGCGCCAGGTAGATCTTCGCTTCAACAACCTGGGACTTTCAGGCCTGTGTACCGTTGTGCCCCACATGGCCAAGTTCACTCACCTGTTGAGTCTGAAGCTACAATACAGCAATGTGGATGTGCGGAGGCTCACGGCTGAGGCAGAGGGCAGCTTCCAACACTTTGTTTCTGCAATTGGTCAGCTAAAATGCCTCAAGGAACTCAACATGGGTTCCTCTCGCCTCTCAGGCCGCCTTCATCAGCTCCTCAGGTAAGTAGGCCTAGATCCCTGAAGCACTAGCCTTTTTATCAGGTGGGAGAAGCAGGTGAGAAGCCCATGCCTCAGCCTCATCTTGGTTTCTCATTAGATATCCTTTCCAGGAGGCAAGCAGGCAGCTGGGTGGCTCAGAGGATAGAGTGCTGGGCCTGGAAGACCAGAGTTCAAATGTACCCATAAACACTTAATAGCTGTGTGACCTTTCAAAAGTCACTTGTTTGACTTAATCCATTAGAGAAGGAAATGACAAACCACACCAGTACCTTTGCCAGGAAAAACCCATGGTCTGTATGATCAACAAATACTTTGTAGGCCTTCCTTGGGAAGGGGAAAAGCAGGGTGCCTCCAAAGGGTCACAGGCTGGAGGCCATCTTGGCCCCTGAATTAGAATTAGAAACAAGACCAGTTGGAACTCAGAAAATAGGGTGTTGAATAAGGAAAGGTAGCAGCTGCTATTTGATGGTACCTGTGTTGCTTAGGACTTGACACTCCCCATGAGCACCTGGGCTCTCATAAGGTAAAAAACAACCCCAAGTAGAAGTTCTGGTGTTTGGGGGAGGGAGGATGGTCAACACCATAGGAAAGGGCATCCCCAGGGTGGTATGGCTTCCAGGTATAGATCCAGGTACATACAGCCTAGAGCTAAAGGGTTCATTCAGCACAGTAGAAGGGGTTAAAATCATTAAGAGGAATGCTGGAGTGGCACATACCTTTCCCCCTTAAAAGCTATATTTCCCCAGCACCAGTGCCTGACAAACAAGAGGTCCTGGAGGCTTTATTATAGCCAGAGAGTACGAGAGTAGGACTTCAGCTTTGCCCAGCCATGAGGGTCTGTGTATTCCAGCTTCTGTCTTCCATTGAAATGACCAGTGCCTGTATCTCTCTGCAGCAGCCTACAGAGCCCTCTGGAAAGCCTGGAACTTCCCTTCTGTGCCCTTCTCCCTGGGGACTTGAGTTACCTGGCCCAGAGCTCCCATGCTACCCACCTCAAGAAGCTGGACCTCAGTGGCAACAAACTGTCTGGTGACCACCTGGCCCCCTTTCAGACATTACTGAAGGAAGCTTCAGGCTCCCTGCTATGCCTGGATATTACAGAGTGCCAGCTAATGGATGTCCACCTTATGAGCACCTTGCCCACCCTACGCTGCTGTACCCATCTTCGATATCTTGGTTTCTATGGTAACCCTGTTGCTAGTGCTGGGGTGAAGACCTTTCTTGAAAATTCAAGGTCGTTGCCTGAGCTCCGGCTGATTGTTCACCCAGTCCCCGTGGATTGCTACAAGGACCTGCCATGGCCACCGTCTTCAGCAAGTCTCCTAGAGGGTGCTGTGGATGAAAAGAAGCTTGCGAGTGTGCAGGCTGAGCTGCAGAAATTGCTACAGGCCATGCAGCGTCATGATGTGCAATGGACCATGGACATCTATGGCAACAACAGTCTTGACTACTTCAGCCTGTAGTGTATGTATATTTTTATGGGGGGAGTGCAGGAAAAGGCAGTATTCCTCTGCTTGGTCTAGATGTAGGATCATCCCAAGGCAGTGAGTGCCTCCTGCTCTGAGCTTTGGCAGAACCAGAATGGGCATTAATTACTCAGTATATTGCTCCTAGATGGATTGTGTAAGAGTATTTGTAATTGTGTAATAGATATTTTATGCCGTCCATAATAGTAGAATTGTTCTAGGGCTTCGAGTTCTGGCTTTGGGGGGTTGGGGGGGAGGGGGTTCTGCTTTCCTGGGGGTATCTGTCTGTAACTCCATGACCCATTGCACAAACTCTGAACTTGTGGTCACTCTCCTTGTATTCTTCCCCACCTCCTACTCCATCAGTGTTCCACCTGTTATGGTCACAGACGCTCACAGACTACAACACCAAGAATAAAGGCAATACCAATGTAAAGGTCTCCTCCATTACAAACAGTCCCACCAACCCAGCCTCCCCTATTCAGCATTCCCTCAGCCCTAACCCCACTTCCCTCACTTCAAACCCAGTGCCGCTGAGGGACAGGGTAACTGATCTCCCTACTGCTTGCTGGGCCCATACCCTGAGAGCTAAGGTCAAGAGGGTAAGGGGGGACCTCCCAAGATCCTCAGAGAAGCCAGGTATTTGAGTGACGGGTACAGTAGCAGGCCTGGAGTAACAAGGCGTGCAATTCCTTATAGGCCTGCTCCCGCCAGTGAGGCAGCAGGGTCTGATTATTGAGGACTCGAAGATTGGGAGTCCCACGACACAGAAGGGTGTAGAGGCAGGTCCATCGGCTTTGCAGGGCCAGGCGGGAGCGGCAGAGGATGATGCCCCGGAATGTCTTCTTCACTCGAAGAGTCTTAAGTGCTGGCAGGTCAAGGTGGCGGAAGACTAGGCCCCGGCTCTGGGAGACATCTAGAGTTTCCAGGGACTGGGACTCAAGTGCATAGGATACGCCCAGGTCCTTGACAGGCACAAGCACGTGTAGGACCAGGGTTTTAAGATTAGGCAGGGCCTTGGTCAGTTCCTGCATGGTATCTGGACACACGCCCTTGAAGCTCCAGAAGTATTTGAGCTCCAGGGTGTGGAGCTGCTGGAAGCGGGTGAGCAGTGCCACTGATGTTGCGGACCAGTCAAAGGGTAGCTTGGCTCGGCGGAGGCGGGGCGCCCGGGCCAGCAGCCTCTCCAAAAGCACCTGGAAGTTGTGTATCTGGTCCAGCTTGGTGAGGCTCACCTGGGTCATGCTGCACGTGCCCGGTGGGTAGAAGTCCGGCGGCTCCAGGTGTGTCAAGGTCCAGTTTAGCTCCAGGTCCTGCAGATCGCCGCAGTGGACGCCCTCCAGGAAGTCGGTGAGGAAGTCGGCCCAGCGGGCCCCCTGGTCGGCCAGGTCGAAGCTGGCCCGGAGGCGCAGCAGGCTGGCTCCGCGGGCCATGAGGTGGTAGGCATACTGGTGCACCCAGTCCTTCCAGCGCTCAAACTCTCGCGCCGACACCAGCACCACCTCCAGGCCCGACTGGAAGGCGCCGAGCCGCATGAAGTCGGCCGTGCGCCAGAGGCGGGGCGTGCGCATCAGCTGGCTCCAGGAGCAGCACACCTCGGCTGCCGTGCACTTCTCCGCCTCGGTCAGGAAGGAGAAGATGTGCAGCTGGCAGTCCACCGGCAGCAGGCCGAAGGGGAACACACCGCGCCCGCTGGCCCGGCCTTCCTCCCGGGAGGGGACGCCCCGAACGCTGCCTCGGCGCCGCCGCTTCCGGGGCATTGCTCCGGCCGAAACTTCCCGAGGCTCCGCGGGGGTCCTGGGATGGGGTACGGCGGAGGGGGGGGGGGTGAGCCGAGCCCAACCGCTCCGCAGCCCCGGTGAGACCCCGCCCCCTCGCTTCCCTTTCCGAGGCCCCGCCCCTACCGGGCCCCGCCCCCTCGGCCCTCGGCCCAACGCTGCACCTCCAGCCCGGCTTCCCTCCGGGGGAACCGATCCCACCCCGCTCAGGCCAGGCCCGCCTCACCATGGGAACACCACAGCCGGCCCTTCATCCCAGCCACCCCCTACCTGGCAGTTCCGGGCACGGGCGATGCCTTTTCTCTGTCGTGGCGTCAGCCTAGCGCGTCTCAGAAACCGCCAGAAGAGGGAGGAAGGAGCCAAGGTTGGATCTCCAGGAGTCACCAATCGGCGCGCGCACTCCGCTCTCACTTCGGAGCAGACGAGTCCGCAGCCCAGAGTGACACCTTCCCACCCTCTTCTGGCGGAAGTGACGTAAACCGGAGACCAGGGCGTCTCTAAGGCTAACGGAGTAGTGTGAGGGGCCCCCTGACGGTGCGGGGGGATTCGGGAAAAACGTGAGAGCCGGGGACTGCAGTGGATGTGGTTCCTGCTCATCCGAGCGCCCTCTGCCCTCCGAGGCAGCTGGGGGCGGGGGGAACGACGACACATTGTAGATAGAGCGCTGGGCTTAGAGTCAGGAAGACCTGAATTCCAATTCAGCCTCAGACACTTGCATGACCTTAGGCAAGTCACTTCTTCTATAAAATGAGGATAATGACAGAATCCTACCTCTTAGGGTTGTTATGAGGACAAAATGTTTGTAAATCGCTTAGCATAGGGCCTAGCACATAGCAGGTGCTAGATAACTTATTCCCTTTACCTAACTCCCCCTCTCCCCAATTTAGAGCTCTTCTAGTCCAGTGAGGAAACCAGGGGCTGCTTCCTTAGAGAGGGATCCTCTGAGGGGTCGCGCCCATCCCTGCCTAGAGCTCTATCGAAGACCTCTCTAGTGCAGGGAACCCACACCTCTCTCCACGGCTCCCATTGCTCTACTGAATGTGGCTGGAGGTTGCTCAGGAAGTTTCTCTTTATGATAAGCCTGCAGTCTGTTGCTGCTGCCGCCCCCACTGCCTCCACCCTGCGCCTCCTGTCCCCCCTCCCCCAACTACACCCTGTCAGTGCCTAGGGTCCAGGGCAGCAGTCCTTCTCCCCACGTGCCTGGTCAGCCTGGGGACCCCGCAGTGGTCTTTGCACACGCGGCCTCTGCACGCCCCTTCTCCGCAAGCCCGTGGCCGCCCGCCCCAGTGCTGCCCCCTCCCGGCCCTCCCCACCACCCGGGCCGAGCCAGGCCAGGCCCTCAGCAGTGGATTTCATAGGCAATCTGTGGCTGGAACAAGAGGCCCTGATCTTGGAGGGGCTCGGAGCTGGGCACCAGGCCCGGGCGGCCTGCGGGCGGCCCCTCCCCGGACTCCTCGTAGGTGGGGAAGAGGGGCTTGTTGCGGTTGATGACAAACATCTCGTGGCCCCGCTCGTCCCTGTATTCCTCCAACTGGGCGAAGGTGGTGGGCCCGTCCGAGTAGTCATTGACGTAGAGGACGCTCTCCTCCTGCTTGGCTTTTTTCCTTTTTCGGTGCTTTCTGCAGATCATGATGGTCAACAACAGGGCCGTGAGGGCTAGCAGGGAGATGCCAGCGGCTATGGCTGTCTGCGTGGCTGTGCCCAGGGCGTGGAAGTCCATGCTGCCCGCCTCATACAGGGGCTCCCGGCTCACAGCCCCGGAGGCTGGCGGCGGGGGCCGGGGCAGCTGCTGCTGGGACAGGTTCACCAGCAGGTGAAAAGGCACGCGGGTGGTGCCTCCTGGGTTGGTGGCCTCACATTCATACTTTCCAGCATGGGCCATGGTGATATTGGTGAGGGAAAGCATCCCGCTCCCTGTGTCTGAAGCCAAGTGCTCCCCTAAATTTCCCTCACTCAACCCAGGGGCCCCACCCACCAACCGGACACTTGCTCTAGGCAGTCCCATTCGGGACTGGGCCACCTTCCTCCAAGTGACCAGAGGCTGGGGGTAACCGGAGGCTTGACAGGAGACCCGTAAGTCATCCCCAAGCTGGGCCATCACCTCCAGTGGTTCCACATGCACTGTAGGGGGAATGCAGATAAGGCTGTTGCCTGAGATGTCCAGGAGGCTCTGGTGGGCCAGGCGTGGGGGCTCAGAACACACAATCTTCTTGTCCAGGGAGCTGAGGAGTCTCTGGCCCCCTTCCTTGATCCAGGCCCCAAGCCAGTGCAGAGCACAGTCACAGCGCCATGGGTTCTCTGAGAGGAGAAGAGGCAAGTCAGTGAAGTCGACTCCCTCTGCCCACCTCCATCACCACACATTCATAGGGTCCTGCCCCTATGTCTTATTGCCACAAGTTCATATCCCCTTTCCTGGCCCACCATCCTCCTCCTCTAGGACAAATGTGAACCTCTCAGCACTGATAAAAACAACAAGACTAGGCTAGAGCTGGACCTGCCCCACCCCCACTTCCTGACCATCTTACTCCCCACATCACTCTCTGCCGCTGTCCTCACTTTTTTCTTCCTCTTTTGAAATACTCTTCTTTCCTTCTGTCCTTCCCCTCAGTTCCTTCCCTGCCCAGAGCTGCCTTCATTCTCACCCTGCTGGCATAAAACCCTCTCTGAGATTGCCTTTATTATCCTCTGTCCCACATGAACTAGGACCAGTGCTGTGTGGCCTGATGGTGGGATGAGTGTTGTGTTTACTGTAGATGCTCCAGATTAAAGCCTGGGGCTGAACAGTGGAAGGAAGAACAGTAATCCTGGGCCGTGAGAGCTGAAGCTCACTGCTAAGTCCAGTACATCCACAGGGGAGGCAGGTGGCTGGGCTGAGCCCTGCCTGGAAATCCCAGCTAGTCTAATTTCCAGTGGCCTATGTATGACTGCAGCACATCTTAGCAAAGGAATAGACAGCGTGAAGAATTAAGGATAAAGAGTATTCAGGAATTTGTTCTTTCATAATAGACCAGAGACAGTTCTGCAGGCCCCTATTATCCTCTTAGTCTTCAGGGGTCGTTTCATGTCATAGCTGTTAACTGAAGTCCAATAAAGGTTGATGAATCTCATTTCCCCTTTAGGAACCCAGCTCTGCCCCCTGCCCTTAACACGGTACCTGTGAGCCGCAGGACCTGCAGGCTGGCCAGAGGGACCAGGGCATCCCGGCTGATGGTGCTCAGCTGGTTCTTGCTGAGGTCAAGCAGAGCTAGAGAGGAGAGGCCAGCTAGGGCCTGGTCTTCCAGCAGCTCAATACTGTTTTCCTGCAGATGCAGCTCCTGCAGTCTCTGAAATGGAGGGGAGGGGCCACGAAAGAGGAGAGATCAGCAAGGAAAGCACCCCATCATAGTCCTCCCCAGCTCCACGTGGCTTCCCCTCCATCTCCTTCCAAAGACTACCTGGAGATCAGTGGCAGGCGGGGGTGGTGGGAAAGGGTTGGAGTTTCCCCCTTCTCACATCTGGGGACTGAGAGGGGCCTTTTCTGCTGCTCAAGACTCAGTGTGGCCTGAGTCAGCCGGCCTGGTCAACAGACTGCAAACCCTCTGAGGAGTTGGACAGCATGGTTAGGAGTCAGAGGATTGTGGTCCGAACCCTGGCACTGCCATTACCTGTGTGACTTGGAGTAAGTTACTTAACCTCTCTAGGTTCTGGTTGGCCCAGAGGACCTCAGAGCTGTTTGTGTGCACATTATGGTCTTCAGGAGCTCTTTTCACCAATCAAGTAAAAATCAAGCTGCTGCTTAGTGCTTTCTCACAGTTCAGAGCACAGACTGCAGACCCCAAAACTTGAATCCAAATTTTGTCTCAGACTTGTGATAGTGGCAAAGCACTTAACCTTTAGTCTCAGTGTCCTCATCTGTAGAATGGGGTTAGTATTGTTACCCACCTCCCAGGGTTGTAATGAGGATCAAATGAAAGAACTGTCCATCAGTGCTAGCAGACAGCTAAAGGTGTATCTGTTTACATGTTGTATCCCTTCCAAAAGCACAAGAACTCTTCTAGTTTGTATCCCCATTGCCTACCCATCCCCAAGGCTGGTGTACCATCAGCCTTTGTCAGGGTGCTTGTTGGATTGGATAGGGAAGGCACTCTATCCCCTTCACTGGATGACACTTCTTCTTCCCCAGCCTTGCCACACAATCCCCCTGGCTCTGCTCATCTTGGCTGATGCCCTCTCCAGCCTCTTTCCTCCCTCATCTTCCCCATTGTGTTTCTACTCATTTTTTTAAATCAGCTCAGCCCCAATACCACCTCCTCCATGGAGGCTTCCCACTTGTCCTCAATAAATAACAATTTTGCCCTCAGGCCTGACCTTGTACTTCATTCAGTGCCTCTCTGGCTTACTTTTCATGTCTTATTGGATATTATGCTTATCCAAGTCTTATTTTCCTTGTTAGATTGTGAATTCCATGAAGGCAGAGACAGTATCTTATTTTGATTTTGAATCTTCTCTAGGAATTAGCGGCACAATGAAGATGTGTAGAAATGGGCTGAGTTGACTTCCTCTGACTCTGGGTAGAGCAGTGATCACTAGATCCCCAAAGCCCTGGACCTCACAGCCACCCACTTGGAGGTGGGGTTGGGTGCTTGCTGAGGCTGCTCTGCTGTATTGCTGCCCCCAGGACCTCTCACTAAGCAGGGATGAATGGATGGACAGGTGCGAGGGCAGGCCCCAGGCTTTTGCCTAAAAGGGCTGGGGGGAGAGGTACCTCTCAGAGCTGGGTCTGGCCAGGAAAGCACGAGATGCTCACCGGCAGATAGCAGAAGGTGGAGTCAAGGAGCCGGGTGATCTGGTTCCCTGCCAGGTAGAGCACACGCAGGTGGTCCAGGCCCTTGAAGATGCTGCTGTTGAGCAGGTGGATGCGGTTGCGGTTGAGGGCTAACTCCAGCAGTTGCTGCTGCCCAAGGAAGGCACCGGGCTCTAAGGCCCATAGGCTGTTGTTCTGCATGTAGAGATACTGCAGGCCTGAGAGGGGGGCCAGGTCTGCTTGGTGAATCTGAGTGATGCTGTTATCCTGCAGGAACACTGTCTGGGGAAGACACCAGAGCATATGCCAGAGTCAAGTTTGGGATCACTGCTCGGTCTGGGAATCATTCAGAGTTAGGACATAAAAGGAGGAAATCCAGAGTTAATTGCCTCCTGTTCTGAGCCACAGGCTCCAGACCTCATCAATAAAAGGAGCATTTTGGCATAATGTACCCCACAGCATTATTGTGAGGAAAGCACTTTGTAAACCATGGAAGATCTATGGGAATTCCTGTCATACAGTTACTGCCCGGGCTGGGTCCCCAGAGATCTATGGGCCCAACCCAGCCTTCCCTGGGAAGAGAAGCTTTTGGAGCTCCAATTCTGTACCTGGGTGATGGGTGGAATTCCAGGGGGGATGTTCTGCAGGCTCAGCGAACCACACTCCACAGTCATGCTGTAGCAGCGACAGGCGGTGGGGCAGCCCTGGCCCCTGAGCAGCAGGAGGCTCAGGATGGGGAGGAGGCTGGACAGCATGGACTCCCCCAAGGCCATCTTAGAGGAGCTGCCAGAGAGAACAGGGAGACACCTCACACAGGAATACAGCTGCCCTGGGACGAAGGTGAATGTGGGAGGGAGAGGAGAAGCCGGCAGTCACTGGGTCTCATAACCCCGCTAAAGCATTCTCCTACTGCTAAAATTGCCTTCCTTGTACTGAAACCTGGCTGTTTCCTCCTCAGCCTGAAAGCCTTCAGTGCTTTACTACTGCATGTCCTGTGGAGCATGCCGGGCCCTCCTCAATAGGGTGCCATGCTGACTTGTGACACTCTCACCCAACTGTACTATTCTGTCCCCCTAAAAACACACTGCACTGCACCTGCCGCTCCCCATGACTGGCTCTCCCTCTGTCTGCTTTTAAAGCCTGGCTCTGCCTCTCCCAGGAGAGATCCCTAATGCACCTTCTCATTTAAGACCCGCCCCCTTGGATGTCACATGCCTTTCCTTTGATAACTCCACTATGCACTTAGGATGTGGTAGTGTGTAGGATAGTCTTCCTCATATTCCTCCCACAGCCTCAGCAAAAGGAGGTGCGGGCTGTGTCTTATCTCAGTATTCTGTTCATAGTAAATACTTCATAAATACTTAGCCAATATTTGTTGAGTAAATGCTGGCCTCCACAAGCAGACGCCACCTCATCATTCCTGTTGCCCTAATCTAGGGATGTATTTACTATGAACAGAATACTGAGGTAAGACACAGCCCCGCCCTCCTTTTGCACAGGCTGTGGGAGGAATACCCCAGAGCCGGGACTGATGTGTGGCTCTGGCCAGGAGACTGAGGAGGCCAGAGTGGGGACTTGTGGTCTCTATCAGAGCCTTCATTTCCCACTCTAGCTTAGATCACTGGGGTCTGAGCGGAGGGAGGAGTAAATCTGGAGCGACTTCCAATCACAACAGTGAAGAAGTGGAGCTGTTAGAGGAAAGAGGCTGGGGGCTGGGGAGGATCCTGGCCCCCTCTTCTGTCACTGGGATACTGGACTCCTTTGCCCACTGTGGAGCCCTGTCCTCTTGGGTCTCTAGATGGGTTAGAGCCTGGGGTCAGGAATTTGAACTTGAGATGCAGTCTAACCTCAGACCCTTCCTAGCTTTGTGATTCTGGGCATGTCACATCACTTCACTTTTCCACCCTGTAAAATGGGCCTAATGATAGCACCTTCTTCCCAGGGTTATCATAAGTATTAAGTGTAAAGTGCTTATCACAGTGCTGGGCACATAGTAGGTGCTTAATAAATGCTTATTCCCTTATGCTTCTCACCCCCAGCCCAGGGCCATTTTCCCTTGGGCTGCAGGCTGACCCCCAGAGGTGGGGAGGCACCCTCACTGTCAGGGAATAGAGTAATGCTCATAGACTCTCCTAGCTAAAAGAGGTGTCACATCATCTAGCACAACTTAGAAAAAAACGAGGAATCTTTACAATCTGACAAGTGCTTGGGCGCATGCTGGGTTTGCCATTCTGGGTCTTGCTTGAGAACTAGAATTTTTCAAGATCTGGATGGGGACTTAAGGGTCTAAGCAAGAAGAAGAGGGAGGCCTGGGCAATCTGGGCAGGTGGTACTTGGCTCCAGGGCTCTGGAGACATCCCTTGTTCCACAGTCTTCCTTCTCCCTGCAGCCAGGCTAGTGTTGTTGCGATTCCATCCCTGTCCCCAGCACTACAGAGTCTAGAGCTGCAGCCTCCTGCACCCTTCTCTAAAGGTAGGAATATTTCCCCTGCCCCTCATCCTTTTCTTTTAGAGGTTAGAAAGTTTCTAGAGAAACAAATGTTTTCTCTAGCTGTTGGAGATGCCTTTAGTCAGTGGATCCTGAGGCTGTGAAGAGGGACAGCCAAGTAGCACGCTGATATAGAGCCTCTTCCCCAGTCACAGTGGGTGCATATGTGGGCACTGCCTAAGTACCCCCTAGGAGACTGGCCTCTGTGCTAGGATAACTCTTTCAAAAGGAAGCTCGTGAAAAATGGAGCATTAAGGAGGCAAAGAAAGTACTTCCCTGAGGGACAAAAGTTTAGAGATGAGATGGTTTCTAACTTTCTCCATTCGCTGGGTGACTTGGAAGTGGCAGCAGCTGAGCTAGCCCCAGCTCCCACCCCCATTTTTATTATGTAATTCTGATTCCTTAGCCATATTTACAAGCAGGGGACAGAGGGGGAGGAGAGGATGGGGTGGAGGGGAGGGAGGGAGAAAGAGAGAGAGAGAGAGAGAGAGAGAGAGAGAGAGAGAGAGAGAGAGAGAGAGGAGGAGGAGGAGGAGGAGGAGAAGAAGGATACTAATATTTATATAATACCTCTACATGCCAGGCACTATGCTAAGTGCTTTATAATTATCTCATTTGAGCCACACAACAATTGTAGGAGGTAGGTGCAATTATTATTATTTCCATTTTACAGATAAGAAAACTGAGGCAGAGCAGAGACTAAGTGATATGCCCATGGTCACGCAGCTATCAAGTTTCTGGGGCAAGATTTGAACTCAGGTCTTCCTAATTGCAGGTTACTCACTATACCACTTAGCTGTCCCTATAACCTTGCCCCCCATCCCATTCCCCTTTGGCTTTAGAAGGATTGGCAGATAGGATTGATAAGCTGATGGCCGTGATCATACATAAATTGTGGAGAATGGGAGAGATGTTGCAGGGTCGGAGAAGGACAAACAACCTTACCTTCAAGAATCAGGGACTGGCACAGAGGAATAAGGATAGGGACTGGACCTGGATTTCACTGGTATAGGGAACTTCCAAGTGAGGAAACTCCTTCCACTAATGCAGGTTCTCAACCTTTTTTGAAGCTTAACGAATTGCCTAGAATACTGAGGCTAAAGACTTGTCTATGGTTACATAGCTAGTATGTACAATAGGGAGGATTTGAATCCAGGTCTTCCTGTTTTCAACGATGGCTCTCTATTTAGTGTGCCAGGCTGCCGGCCAAATGACACATAATGCCTGAATGAGTGCAGGTTGGTTTTTTAAAAAGGAATGGAATCAGTCTGCAAATTCCAAAGATAGTTAGTAAACATCTAGAGAGAAAAATGGTGATCACAGAGAGAGACTGAACACAGCTTCATCAGGTCAGGCCAAATGAATCTTTCTTCTTCCTTATACAGTGTATCCCCAAATTCTTAGAGCAATTTTCACCTTAAATGGCTTAGCCATTAATGGGTTATCAGGTTGGTAGGTCATGGCAACATTGTAGATGGGATTTATCTACCTATTTATTCTAAAGGAGAAATCTAGTCTCTAATCACATTTCCCTTTGATTTAAATGAAATCCATGCATAGTTACAAATAGAATTAGGAGAAGAAAAAAATGGAGAAGAGGAAGAAATAAAATGCAGTTAAAGGATCATCGATTCAGAACTGGATGGGAATCTAGAGTTCATCTAGTCCAATCCCCCTTGTTTTTACAAACAAGGAAGTGGAAGGCTAGAGAAGTTAAGGTCCCATGGGTAGGAAGAAGCAGAACCAGAACCTAAACCCAGGTCCTCTGATTTCAAGTCCAGAGGTCTTTCCACTGCACCCTGCTATGTCATCGGTCAACTTGCCCCCATTCTACTTCTTCTGAGCCTAGTACATAGAACAATGCATGCCAAGGGTACTTGATGAATATTTCTTGAAACGTATTGAACTATTCCTATGTGGCCTTTGTCATATTCCCTGCTCTCTATGTAGCAGTCTGTAAAATGGGTTTACCTAAATTTTAGTTAAGAATTTCGAAGAATCACAGAATTAGGAATTAGAAGGGCCCTTAGTAGCCATCTGCTTCAACTCCAGCATGGAAGGAATCCTAACTATCATATGGCCAACAAGTGGTCATCCAGTCTCTAGATGAACTCCTGGGAGGCTGAGCACATGACCTCTGTAGACAACTTGGTTCACTTTTGCCCATTTCCAATCATTAGGGAGTTGTCCTTGACATCAAGTCTATATCTCTTCCCTGGAATTTCCACCCATTGCTCTTGGTTCCACCTTCAGAAGTTTAATTCCCCTTCTGTGTGATGGTCAGTCAAATCCTCAAAAGTAGCTGTCCTGTCTTCTCCATCTCCCCCCCCCCCAACGAATTAAGGCCCTACCCCATCCTGGCTGCTCTCCTCTGGACATTCTCCAGATTATCGGTGTCCTTTTTAAGCCCCGGTATCCACAATGGAACAGGCCATTCCAGCTCAGTCTGACCAGGGCAGAGGCCCCTGGGACCATCACCACCCAGTCCCTGTAGGTCGTGCCTCTTTCATGGGGCCCATTATTACATTGGCTTGTTTGGCTGCCACTGAAACCTCCTGACCTTTTAAAGAACAACTATTTCACCAAGTCTCTATACTCTATATTGTACTTGTTAAGATGGTTTTTTGGGTACCAAAATGAAAGACTACATCAAGATTAAATTTTCCTTTTTGCCACTTTCATTTGGGACCCTGATTCTGTTGTGCAGTGTGTTAGCCAAGCCTTGTGTCGACACATTTTATGAGCATGCCAACTATCCCTTTTTCCAAATTATTGATTAAAATGTTAAATGAAGCCAAGCATAGATCCCTGGGGTGATCCACTGCCACTTCTGCCACCATGACATTAAGCCTCCAATGAATACGAGATTGGCTATCCAACCTGCCCTGAAGCCATCAAATTCTATCATTGTCTAGTACCCATCTCTCTATCTTTTCCATAGGACTACTGAGATACTTTATCCAAAGCTTTGCTAAAAATCTAGATAAACTATATCCAAAGCATTCACCTCATCTCCTAATTTAGTAATCCTGTCAAAATAGGAAATGAGGTTAGTCTGGCATGACCCAAATTCCTGCCCATCTTCCCTCCCCACTATACCCAGGCTTCCTCTTCCTTCTGCTCTGTTCAGCACTCCCTCTCCCTCCATGCCTTGTCAGGAGGTTAAATTACATGTGATCTGTGCCAAGAAGGAGCTGCAGCTGTCCAGTTAGGCTAAATGGAGCCAGGCTGTCAGCAGGGGAGACCCTCCAGCATCCTCTTGACAACCTACTTTCTTTGCTATCTCGGGCTTCCCACTTACTTTTCTCTTATCCCCAGGTCTAGGCCCTAGAGCTTGCTTTCCTAAAGTCTAGAGTGGCTGAGGTGATCCCAAAGAATATGTAAACGAACCAGAGGTTCATGGGAAGGGACTTTGCTGTCTGTTGTTACTAGACTGAAGCATCTTTAAGAAGGGGATTGGAAGCCCCAGAAAAGCTCCCAACACATTGCAGTAAAACTGGAGCAGGTTTAGACCATGGGAAGGTCTCTGACTGAAACACAGGTAACACATTGGAGATGGAGAAAATCCAGGGCAGAGCACCTCAAATGTTTATGGTATGAAGGGTAGTTATTTGAGGGTAGACTCCAAGGATAGCGCACCTACAGCCTGGAAAGATGCTGGCTGAGATGGGATGGGATGGGCCTCTGTAAAGTCTGGGTATGAGGTCCAAACCATGAGAAAGACACACTAGGCTTTTTGCCATTTAGCCTCCAGCCCTGACTCCTTGACCTCAGACCATCTGGCCCCCAAGTTTGGCTTAGGTTTCCCTCCTCATATCCCTTCCACCTTTCCCTCAGGGCATGATGCTCAAATCATCTCTGAACTGAGGCCTGGGCCACAGCTGCTACTGCAGCCAGGAAGGGTGTGACAAGTTTACTCAAAGGTGCTGTAGTTAGGCAACTTCTCCAGGCAGAATGCCTGGAGCTCTAAAGTGCCTAGATGCAAACCCTCTTCCCCTGCTACCTGCTACTTTTCACTTCCTTATCCTCATCCCCATCATCCCTGTGCTTCCCTTTTCCCTATATTCATCTGGCCAATTCTTCTCTTTTGTCCTATGAAACCCTGTTCTCTTGTTAATAATCTGCCATTTCTATCACAGATGATTCTGGATCCACCCCTGGATCCACTTTTCAGTACTGGATGTACTTTCTTTTGTGCTCCAGGACACCATGGACCAGGAGGAGCCACCTTGCTCCTGCATCCTTACTGCCACCTTGCCCCCCTGCCCCCACCACTATGATTCAGTCAACTTCCTTCCTCTGAAGTTCACTCTTTCTACCCTCTCTAGATCCAGGTAGCACCTATCTACTGACTCCTGGGCCATCCTCTGTCTTTTCTCAAGGAATTCTGTCCCTCCACACTTCTCCCCACCTCCACCCTGCTCTTTTACTTGGGGACTTCAGCATACATGCTTGTGTCACCTTTGAGACTCTTGCCTCTCAGTTACCATCTACCTCGGCTGTAATTGGCCTCTGCCATATACAGGGGTGTTCCACCTCCATGATCTGGAACTCTGAAATCCCTTTCTAATATTCCTGCTAAAGCAAAGCCAACCCAAACAAAGCCCAAATCCTGTCTTTTAATCTCAGTCATTTAACCTCATTGCTGCACTAGAATCCTTTTTTCTCTTCCCTTACTAACACTGTAGCTCAGTCCTTACAGCACCTGTTCCAAATCTTCTTTTCTCTACTCATTCAATTAACTAACAGGAATTTATTACATGCCTCTTCTGGGTGAGACAGTGCCAAGTCCTCAACCTATACAAAAGCAAAAAATGAAGCAATCCTTGACCTCAGAGAGCTTACCTTCTTCTATCAGTGAGACACTATCACTTAAGTGAATACAAAACATGGGCAAGATAATACATATCTCTATATTTACACAAATAAAATAACAATAATATAAAATGAGGGCTTGGGGGAACTAAGTAGCTTAGGGATCAAGATGCAGAAATGGTTCCGAAGTTGAGTTTTGAAGGAACCAATGGCTTCTAAGAGCTGAAGTGAAGAGGGAGTGCAAAAACATGGAGAGGAGAGATGGCGGAATCCGTATGTGGAACAACAAGAAAGACAGTCCTGCTGGACTACAGAGTGCAGGAATGGAGGTGATGTATAAAAAGTTGGAAGGTTTGGTTGGAGGAAGTTGTCCCATCCTCTCAATTTTCCTTTTCAACAGGGGACTTCATTTCCTATTTTACCACTTCAAATCCTTTGGCTTGGCATGATCTCTGGACAGAAGAGGCACTAAGCATTACACTTCAAAAAAATTGAGACCATCCACTGCAAGCTTCCTCTTCTCCCCAATGGTACTCCTTAGATCCCCTCAACATTGACCTCTATTCTTTCCTTCTTTATTCCAATCTTGGAAGAAAAGGTAGCCAGCCACAGGGATGATTCCATCCCCTCTTATCTTCTTCAAGAGCTTGCCCCTTTGATCATCCTCTTTCTCTAATTTTCAACCTTATCTATGCTCCTTCCTTGCTGCCTACAAAATGTACCCAGGTTTCTCCCATACATAAACAAGCCTTCATCCTCTTATTCCTTTGAACTATCATTCTACATCTCTCCTCCCTTTCATAGCCAAATTCCTAGAAAAACTGTCTACTCTTTTTGCCTCTAGTTTCTCACCTTCAATTTATTTCTCAGTCCCTTTCAATTTAGCTTCGAACTCTGTCACTCAACTGAAGCTGCTTTCTTCTAGGTCACCATTGATCTCTTACTAAATTTCATGGCTTGTTTTCCTTTATCAATTCTTATCTTTCTTTTTTTTACCCAGGGCAATGAGGGTTAAGTGACTTGCCCAGGGTCACACAGCTAGTAAGTATCAAGTGTCGGAGGCCGGATTTGAACTCAGGTCCTCCTGAATCCAGGGCCGGTGCTCTATCCACTGCGCCACCTAGTTGCCCCCAATTCTTATCTTTCTCGACTCCTCTATAACTGTTGACACTTGACCTCCTCCTTCTGGATACTTTCTCCAATTCAATTTAACAAAGCATTTATATGGTAGGCACTATGCTAGGTTCTGGGTATACAAAGGCAAAACAAAACAGTTCCTGCCCTCAAGGAGTTCATATTTTATTGATTTCTCCTCTCTGGGTTTTCATGACACAGCTCTCTCCTTATTCTCATCCTATGTATCTGATTATTGCTTCTTGGTCTCCTTTCAAGGTCATAATCCATGTTCTACCTCCTATGTATGGGTATACCCTAGAACTCTGTCCTGGAACATCTTCACTTCTCTCTGTCTCCATACTCTCTTTTGTGATCTCATCAGCTCCCATGGATTCATCTCTCCCTTCTATGCAGATGACTCCTGGATATATATATATATATATATATATATATATATATATATATATATATATATATATATATATATATATATACTATCTCCCATCCTCTCCAGAATCATCATCTCTGTCCTGAGCTCCAATCCTTTATCAACTGCTGCATATCTACATCCACTGTACATCTACACCTAGATGACCCATTAGCATTTCCAATTCAATATGTCCAAACAAGAACTCTATCTTTTACTCTTTCCTCTCTGGGTTTTTGTGACACTGCTCTTAGTCTTTTACCTATCTGACCACTCCTTGGTCTCCTTTGCTGGCTCACCATCCATAAAATACCCCCTAAGAATGGGAGCACTACAAGGTTCCACCCTATTTCCTCTTCTCTTTTCCCTCTCGATCTCACTTGATTCCCAAGGGTTTAATAATAACCTCTCTGTAGAAGACTCCCAAATCTATATATCTAACCCTAGTCTCTCTCTTGAGCTACAGTAAGCCATCCCCAGCTTCCTATTGAACATTTCAATCTGGATGTCCTATAGGCATCTCAAACTCATCACGTCTCAAGCAGAATTCATCATCTTTCTTCCTTTCATATTTCTGGTGAGGGAACCATTATCTTTTCAATCACCCAGGTCTACAATCTCAGTGTCATTTTTGACCCCACAAATGGCAGATTTTTGTCATTTCTACTTTGATAACTTCTGTGTCATCCATTCCCTTCTCTTTATTTACACAGCCACCACCCTAGGTTGGCTCCACATCAGTTCTCATCATAAGACTATGGTAATAGCCTCCTAATTGTTTTCCCTACCTCAAGTCACTTTCCCCTCCAATCCAGCCTCCACACAGTTGTTAAAAGTGATTTTCCTAAAGCATAGGTATGACCATATCATTTCCCTATCCAGTTAATGTTGGTAGCTCCCGATAGCTTTCAGGATCAAATAGAAATTTCTCTGTTTGCCTTTGAAATTGTTCACAGCTGGGCTCCCAAACTACCCTTCCAGCCTTGTTCTGCATTTGTTCCCTTTCAGAACTCTGAGGTCCAGAGTAACTACCTTGCTGTTCCCCAAACATGACCGACACTGTCTCCTGTCTCTGTGCCTCTGTGTAGGCTGCTCCCTATCCCTGGCATTCATCCTCTCCTCACCTTTGATGCCTTCAAAGCTCACCTCCAATGCTACCTACTACATGAAGCCTTTCCTGGCACCCTCCCCAACCCCAGGCCCCCCCCACCAGCCCACAAATTATTTCATACACTTTTTGTATATGCCTACTATCCATATGTAATCAACCCACAGTTGCTGTGGAGCAAAGGGGAAGGAGCTAAATCCTCTCAGCCTACACCTTTCTCCTCCTACTGGGTTTCCCTTCAGTCATTGCTTCTACCGTCCAGCCCCCTCTTCTTTGGTCAGAGGGCCAGAGTGGGTTGGGGTAGGGGAGAGAACCTGCCGGGTATAACAATAAGCTCATTTTAGCCAAGGGGCAAAAAGGAAAAGCCTTTCTAGTCCATGTGGATCCCTTTCTCGGCTTGGTTAGAGGGCTTACGCGGATGATTAAAAAGTCATTAATAAAATCATCACAGCCTGGAGCCCCAGGTTAATTGCTGACAGGCCGACAGAGATTCTGGACATTTTCCTGCTAGCCACTGACTTTCATCATTTCTCCTTTTCTCGTGTGCATGAATATATGCAGACACTCAGTATACCTTGATCACAACTATTTTTAAAGTGAGGGAAAAGTATTTTCACAGAAACAAAGTAGGGATTATAATAAACTTAAAAGAAATAGGGAATTTAGGAGTAAAATTCCTGCCATTTGCTGGTAGAGAGAAAACAGAAGAGAAAGGAAGGGTTGAAGTACGTCACTGGATTCATCAGCCTGGGAGGTGGGGGTGGGGATGGGGGAAGAGTTTAGTCCTGCTTTCTCACGATTCCTCCCTCCGACTGCTGCAGGTGCTACCACCTCTGGCTCCTCTCTTCCCCAACCCTCCCACCATCCTCAGCTCCAGCCACTTGCTTTTCAAAACTCCCCTGTGTGGCTGGAGTCTGATCAAAGACTGTCACGGGATCCTTTCTTATTTCCATTAAGGCACCACTGGCATTCAGTAACCTGGGTGTCATTTCCATCACCAACATAAGCCAGCCTGTCATCCAGAGCAGCTCCCTAAAGCTCAAGGGAAGGACAAAGCCGGAAGTGGGGGAAGCCAAGAACCTGAGCTAGCTGCACCATGAAGGGAAGGTCTTTAGGCCCTGCTTGGCGCACTCAAACTCCAGGAATAGAACCTTGGAGAAAATACTCTCACAGGGACTAGCCTTGTGGACTTAGGAGCCATACCATGAGGGAAAATAGCAAAGACCCCAAAGAGGAGAAAAGGTTTGAGTGTCTGAAAAGTTTGGTGAGAGTTTGGCAGGTTAAAGGAGGGCAGGCAGTTCTCATAGAGGGGTCCCAGCCCAGGGAGTCTGGGAAAGAGAGAGCAGAGATGGAGTACTGTGTAGGCGTGTACACTCCAGCTTGGGGACCTGTCTTTGGGTATGTGTAAACTCACAAGAAGGGTTATTACCCGGTCCTTTCTTGTTTGTTTGCTTTTTGTTTTGTTTTTTTTTGGGTGTGTTTGTGTGTGTGTGTGTGTGTGTGTGTGTGTGTGTGTGTGTGTGTGTGCTGGGCAATGAGGGTTAAGTGACTTGCTCAGGATCACACAGCTAGTAAGTGTCAAGTGTCTGAGGCTGGATTTGAACTCAGGTGCTCCTGAATCCAGGGCCAGTGCTTTATCCACTGCACCACCTAGCTGCCCCCTTGCTCTCCTTTTTTTTGGGGGGGGTGAGGCAATTGGGGTTAAGTGACTTGCCCAGGGTCACACAGCTAGTAAGTGTTAAGTGTCTGAGGCTGGATTTGAACTCAGGTCCTCCTGACTCCAGGGCCGGTGCTCTATCCACTGCGCCACCTAGTAGCTGCCCCCTTGCTCTCCTTCTTAAAGATAAATAGCCCACCTGGTCCTTTCCTCTAAGCATTCAGCATTACTCCGGGAAAAGGAAGTAGCTGACTTGTACAGATAAATACAACAGGCTACCTTTCCTAAATTGCTTTCACATGAGTATTCTTTTACATGAGGAGGGGTCCAGTAGTACCTGGCCTTCACTGGATTCTGGTTCTCTCCCTGAGAAATTGGTATGGAGCTGCATCAAAGCACTGACCCTTCTTCCTCTATCGTACAGTTTCAGGCTTTTAGGTTGAAGCAAAAGAATGATTTCGTTTGGTTTTGATCTCATCAGAAAGCACCTCACAACTCAGTGCAGCTCAGGAGGAGAGAGTGGATGAGGATGGAAGGAGAGGAGGATGAGTTTGGGCAGAGCTGCTGACCTGCACACAGGAGGACAAGGTTATGGTGAATAGACATATCTTTGGTGAGCTCTCTTTGCAGCCTGGGTTTCTGTCTTCTAAATTGATTCTCTCTTCTCTGCCAGACAGACAGCCCCATGCACTATTCCAGTGAGCTTGCTCAGGGGACAGTACAGATGCTAGGTGTCCAAACCCTTCTGGACTGTTTTATGTTTTGCCTTTCCAAGGTAGTAATATGGTGATATGGATGGTTATGATTTCCAGGATAGGTAGTTTATATAGCCAGAAACACTGGATGAACCCAGTGTAGTCCTGTTGATTCCTACTATAAAGGAATTCCTGGCTACGGTCTCCATCTGACTGATACAAATAAATATATCTATTCTCCCTTGGCTTCCTGAGGGATGGCTGAGAGATCATTATAACCATGATGCACCTTTTCTCCAATGTTAACTGTATCACGATAACCCTTTTGTTTGTTGTTTTTGCAGGGCAATGGTTAAATGACTTGCCTAGGGTCACACAGCTAGTAAGTGTTAAGTGTCTGAGGCAGGATTTGAACTCAGGTCCTCCTGAATTCAGGGCTGGTGCTTTATCCACTGTGCCACCTAGCTGCCCCCAATGCTAACCCTTTTTAACTCTAGCTAAGTTGCCCTAAACTCTTCTAATTGACCTTCCAAACCCTTCCCCAGCCCCCTAAAGATAATATTTCCTCAGAATTTCATAGAACACAACCTGAGCAGAAGTTGATGCTATGCACTACAGAGGGCAACTGGGTTCTAGTCCGGTAGGTACTCATTGTATGGACGGGTAGGTCACTTCTCTCTGGGCTTCAGTTTCCCCATGATAGGACTGCAGCAAACCTTTCCAGTTTTAAAATAAATCTTATGTTACTAAATAAAATGCAATTTCTGGCCAGTCTTGGAAAGCTTGGCAAAAAGAAAGGCTAAACACCTGGCTTGTCCTTGGAGCCAAGGGCTTTTATATGTTGATCTGAATATTGGCCTTCAGATTTCCCCATGAATCTCTTAATGAGAACCTTCACAGACACAGTAAATTCCCATTACTGAAGAGGGGAGGAGGTGAGGCTCCAATATAGTGCCTGCAAACTGTCTGACAACCTGCTTGGCAGGAGGTTATTTGCATAGCACTAGCCATTCCGGTAAATCCAGGCTACATCACTTACATTTCCTGGTTGAGCCTTCCCATCTGAGGGACACCAACTTCTGGCACTCTGACTCCTCCTACCTTTTCTGAACCAACCATATTTAATTCATTCCTTGAAGCCCCTAGAACCTTGGGGGTGATTTACTATCTTTTTTTTTTCAGAAACACCTTCAGTCCCACACCATTTGTTTGCTAGCCTAGGATATTGGGCATATCCAAACTTTTAGACAGCCCTTGAGTGGAATAGGACTTGTTCTGTTTGGCTCCCGAGGCCAGAACCAAGCACAATATAAACTGCAAAGAGGAAAATTTAGGTTTGGTATATTAAAAACCAGACAATGAGAGCTATCCAAAGGTGGACTGTGTTGCTTGGGGAGGTAGTGGCTTTCCCCTTACTGGAGGTGTACAAAGGTTAAGTGACCACTTATTGGCTATTGTGTAGAGGGAATTCTTGTTCAGGAACAAGTAGGAGTAAATGGCCTTTGGGATCCTTCCAACTCTTAGATTCTAAAGGAGACACAAAAGGGGGCACTGGCCATTAGCTCCACCTCTCTTAGTCACACATCTATTAAAAGCCACTTGGACACAAAATCCAGGGCATATGTATAATAGCAGCCCATCAGGACACCTAATGGACTCCTGGGATAATCCCTGGAGACCAAAGCCTGCTGCCTGACCATCCTGCAGGACTGGAGAGATGAAGAAGCTACTGAAGACTGATCACATGAAGCTTGGTGTTACTGACTACTTATTCATTCATTCAACATTTCTTAAGAACCCACTACGTGGCATCCACTGTGCTGGGGAGGGGTTGGGAGCAATGCTGGTGCCCAGCATACAAGCCTCTTCTCCAAGGGACTTGAGAGGGAACTGGGAGATGGCTTTGCCTGAGTGGCTTCCTGCACCCGATTCTTGTGCCAGGGGCAGCCACCCCCTCTTGCCTACATTTAGCTTTACTAATGATAGTCTCAGCTAGGGAAAAGCTACCCCAAGTATAAAGGGGCAGAACAGTCAGGAGAGAGACCCGGGATGGATGGTTGCTCAGGGAACCAGGGTCAGATTATCAGGAGCAGGGGGAGGGTAGTCAGAGGACAAGTATTTAGATCAGAGGTGACAGCCCGGCCGGGAGTTGGGGAGCAGTAGGGGGATGGGGAACGGGGCAGCTGCCAGGGATCCAGGATCAGGCAAGGGAGCTTGAGTCGTTTCCAGAGGTGGGGGTGCGGGAATCCCGGACTACCGGCAGACTGACCTTGGGCTGGTCTTCCTGGACGCTGCCCTGGAGCCTATCGGTCCTTGTAGGGAGGGAGGGAGGGGGCCTGGGGAATGCTGACATCCCTCCCCCGGCTCACCCTTGGGATGCCCCGCCTTCCCCTCCCCAGAGCCCTCCCGACCCCCGGCCCCTCACCTGACGGGTCCCCAGGCGAGCGGCTCCCGCCATGGCCCCGCGGCACTTCGGCCCGGGCGGGCGGGGTGGGCAGAACCGGACCAGACAGGACTGGACGGGACAGAAGAGGGAGGACGCAGGCCCGGCAGACCAGACGCAGACTGGTCCAGGGGGAGCGGGTCGGGCCACGCGCCCGAAGGCCCGAGCCGTTGCGTGTGTCTGCGCGTGTCGTGCGTGTGAATTGCTACAGAGGGGAGGGCGCCCAACGTTCCGAGCGCGTGCTAGTAGATGGAGGCCAGCGCGCCTTTCCAGGCTTGTCCACCCCTCCCCCTTCCTTATCCTCGCCCCAGGCTTCCCCCTTCCCCCCACCTCTGGTCCAGTCTTTTCAAGTCTTGAGCCCCCCGTGGGCTACGTCATAGGTTCGCCAGGCCAATCGCAAAGCTGCCTCGTGATGTCAGGGCCACCGGGGTGGGGGCCTCTCTCTTTAACTCTTCCCACACTCCGCTGGGGTGAGGGGAGCCCCTAGAGGCAATTCCAGTCTGTCTCGCTTTCCCTCTCCCCAATATTGAGCCTGTCTCCGGGCATGTGACTGGGGTGCCCAGACAGATTCTGGGGAGGTGGGGAGGAAGGCAAAAGGAGGTTTTCCGTGTGTGAGGAGTTTCTGAGGAAGAAAGCTATCTCTCATGGCCACATCTGAGAGGGTTAGGATGGCCACAACTACAGCTTCTCCAACAGATCACCCTGTAAACTCTTTTAGGAATTGGAGCTACGGTCACAATAATTTTGGAGCCTCGGTTGGTAGGGAGACTAGGTCTGAGGTTTTGACATCCACTAGACTTCCCCAACCGCAGGTATTCAAGGTTTGCATTTCAGGACTAATACAGACTGGGGAGCCCTCAGCACCACGGATAGCTCTCTTCCTAATGCTCTGGGGCTCCGTGGAGCAAGACAACCACTAAGTGTGTAAAGTTGGATTTGAACTGGGGAGAAATGTGTGTCTAAAGTAAGGGGACTGATGGGCCTGCAATTCCTCCTTTCATATTTGGGGCATCCCTCCTTCTCTATAGTTCCCACTGCCAAAGCTTGACGAAAAATCCCCAGGAAGGAGGAAACAGAGAGGAAATGTGCAGAGGCTACCTTCATAGATGTGCAGATCCAACTAACGTAGAAGATATGTAGAAAAGCACTCATGCGGCTACATAAAGTAGCGTATAGATGTTTGGATACATGCATTTACACAGATGTACAGATACAAAAATAAGGATCTAGATGTGCACATAGTGCATACACGTTGCCTACTGCAAAGATTGTTGTGAAGAATGAAAGTATTGGGGCAGCTAGGTGGCGCAGTGGATAGAGCACTGGCTCTGGAGTCAGGAGTACCTGAGTTCAAATCCAGCCTCAGACACTTAACACGTACTAGCTGTGTGACCCTGGGCAAGTCACTTAACCCCAATTGCCTCACTAAAAAAAAAAAAGAATGAAAGCATTTTTTGTGTTTACAAAGTAGTTTCTTCACAATAGTTCTATATGGCAAGTAGAACATATTTTTTACATTTTACAGATGAGGAAACTAAGGCTCAGAGATGGCAAGTCACTTACTCCAGGTTCATATAGCTAGTGACAGAACTGAGACTAGAATCCAGGTCATAAGAACACAGATTTAGAGCAAGAAGAGACCTTGAATATTATGAGGTCTAACTTCCTTATTTTACAGATTGGAAACTGAGACCCAAAGATGTTGCCCAATGTTACAGAGGTAGTAAATAGCAGAGCCAGGATTTGAAACCAGATCTTCTGATTTCACATCCAGCACTCTGAACCAGGAGATTTTCAAAATACAATTTATTTCTTCCATTAACAAAAATATACCTTCCCCACTTCTTCCTCCCATTGGACAAAATAAAAACCCTTGTGATGTCTATGCAGTCAAGAAAAACAAATTCCCATACTGACCACATTAAAAAATTGTCTCATTCTTCATCATGAGTCCATCATCTCTCAGTCAGGAAATTGGTAGCAAGCTTTGGAATAATGGGTGGCCATTACATTGATCAGAGCTCTTAAATCTTTAAAAGTTGTTTCATTTTACAGTTATTGTTTTCATTCTGCTCACTTCACTCTGCAACACCATAATTTATTGAGACATTTCTCAATTGATGGGCACCCCCTTAGTCTCCAGTTGCCACTACAAAAAGAGCTGATATATATATATATATACATATATATATATATATATGCACCAGGGAGCCAAGAGAATACATACATACATACATATATATATATATATTTATATATAGGAGGGGCAATGAGGGTTAAGTGACTTGCCCAGGGTCACACAGTAAGTGTCAAGTGTCTGAGGACAGATTTGAACTCAGGTCCTCCTGAATCCAGGGCCAGTGCTTTATCCACTGCGCCACCTAGCTGCCAACAATGTATCAGAGTGTCTGTTTTCTGCAGCCCCTCTGATGTTTGGCATGTTTCCTTTTTTTTTGGCCAACTTCACCAATCAGATGGATTTGAATTGGAAGCTCAGCGCTCCTTTAGTTTACATTTCTCTAAATAATAGAAATTTGAAGCATTTACATGGCAATTTATAGATGTCTTTCTTTCAAAACTGCCTGTTATCATCTTTTGACCATGTATCAATTGCTAGATGCCTTTTTCTTATAATTCTGAATTAGTTCTCTCTGAAATGAAAACTTCATCAGAAAAACTTGCTGTAAAGATCCCCCCCCAGTTACCTTCCTTTTTAATTTTAGATGCAATAGTGCAAATTAGTGCAATAGTGCAAAAACTTACTAACTGTCCATCTTCTCCAATCTTTTCTATCCTTTATTTGGTCAGTTTATTTCCTATTCATAGATCCTTGCTCCACTTGCCCTTTACGTTTAAGTCACATACCCATTTTGAGCTTATCTTGTGTTGGTCTGTACCTAGTTACTGCCAGATTATATTCCAGTTTTTCCAGTCATTCTTTGCTGAATAGTGAGCCCTTGGGGCAGCTAGGTGGCACAGTGGATAAAGCACTGGCCCTGGATTCAGGAGGACCTGAGTTCAAATCTGTCCTCAGACACTTGACACTTACTAGCTGTGTGATCCCGGGCGAGTCACTTAACCCTCATTGCCCTGGGGAAAAAAAAAAAAGAATAGTGAGCCCTTGGCTCAGTAATTGGGGTCCTCAGGTTTACAAAACCCTATGGACTATTGATTTGCTTCTCTTTGTTGTAAATTTAATCTGTTGCAATGATCAGTTTATTAACGAATACTAAATCCTTTTGCTGATTACTGCTGTATAGCATAATTTGGGATCTGGTACAGTTGACTTCCCACTTGTCCATCATTTTCCTTGAATTTTTGACTTTTTTGTTCTTCTAGATGAATTATTTTTTTCTAGCTCTATAAAGTATCCTTTGGTAGCTTGATTCATGGCATTGATTTAATTAATTTAGGTATTTTAATGATGGCTACTCATGAACGAGCAATATTTCTCCAATTATTTAGGGTCTTTGTAATTGTATTCATATTGATTTTATGTGTCATGGTAGGTAGACTCCCAGTAGTTCTTTTAATTTAGTTCCTCTTGCTGAGTTTTGTTATAATACAGACATAGCAGCTGATTTAAGATCCATGAGCTGGTATCTCTAGCACCTAGTCTTGCCCATAGTAGGCATTTTGTTTGCTGGTTTGAAAAAAAATTAATCTTCCTGTCCTTCTGTATGGAGCTCTGCTTCTGTTTCTTGGGCTTTTCCCATTAAACTGTAAACTGTAAAATGCTATATAAATTAGTGCTTTAAGAGGCACTCTGGTGTGGTGAAAAGAACAATCGACTTCAGAGTCAGGCCCTTGCTAGTCACAGGGCTGTAAGTTATTTTCCTCTGAGATCCTTCTTACCTCATCTGTAAAATGAGGAAAATATTTTCATGTGTCCACTAAAGCCCTTCTTTTATGGCATGAAGGGGACCAGATTCTCAGATTGCCAGAGGTATGTAAATTCTGGAGTTTTACTAAGCTAGAAAGACTTCGAGTACAGTTCTGGTGATGAAATATGTGCCTGCTCTTTCAGCACCACTGTGTGGTGAAGTTCTTCATTAGATGGTTGGCCACTGAAGGATGAATTTTTTGGTCTTAGCAGGAAGAACCATTTACTAAGACATGGAAAATGATGCAATCTCTTGGTGAAAGGAGGACCCAACTAGACCACTGACTCTTCACTGACCGAATATTCCAATAGCCACAGTTCTCCACAAAGAATCTCACTAATTAAACAATCATTAATGAATAGCTTCTTGAAATGGTGAAGCAACTAATATTTGTACTCCTTCTTGCCAGGACTATTGACTGTGAGGAAAATGCTGAATAAGCAAGAGCCGTTGTTCTTATGCTGATGGAAAGTGTACAGAGATCTGTATGCATGTGTACATTCTGATAGAACTACTCGTAGCTCTGAAAGGTGCTTAGGAAATCATACTGGTATGCATATGGGTGAATGAGGCTCTGCTAGACCAGTTTTGGGCTTGGGTATACTAATGCAGTCTGTAAAACTAGGTCAATTCCATAGTGTCTTCCATTCTCAAATCCTGTCTTCCCTGGCTTTCTTACACCCTGACAAATGCCAACTGTGGATTACTTCCATCATAGACAACTTTTGTTATTTAATCTCAACTGGGTTCATACTGTAAAAGGGCAAACATATCACTTTTCTCTAATTCACTATCCCACTCTTCATAACAATGGTTCTAAACCTCTTCTCTATTTCCCTCTTTCTCATTTCCCACACTATATCCTTCCTCCAAATCTCTCAGCTGAGGTCCTCACCTTATAATTTACACCCACTCCCCACTAAAAAAAACAGCTCTTTGCCTCAAGCACCCTCTTCTCACAACCACCTGACATCACCTTCCAATATTTCTTCAGTCTCTGATGAAGAAATGGTCCTTTTTCATACCAAGACCTGTACTTCTACAGGTACCTTGATACCATTCCTTCCCGTTTTCTTCAGAAAATTGTCCCCTACTTATCATTTCCACCCCTCCATCTTCAATCACTCCCTATTTACTAGTTCCTCCCTTATTTATAAATATACCCAGTCCCCACTCTCAAAATCCCTCCCTAGATCCCACCATGCCTGCTGTATTCCTTTCTCCTTTTCTCAACCAAACTATTTGAAAAACCTATCATTTGGTTCCCCAGTTTCCTCTTGCCTCTTCTAAATCCTCTGTAATATGGCCTAAATCAATCACATGACTGAAAACACTTTACCCAAAGTTACCAATACTCTTAAACCAGAGCCAAACCTAAAAACCTCCTCAATCCTCATCCTTCTAGACCTCTGTTGTATTTGAGTTTACTACCATCTCTTCTTCATGAATTTTCTCTTCTCTCTGGGTTTTTGGCACACTGCTCTCTCCTGGTCCTCTTACCTTTCTGACACCTTTCTTAGTCTTCTTCGATGGATGATCATCATTCATGTCACTGTGATATCCACTGTGAATGTATCACATAACTGTCTTGGCTCTTCTCTTTTATCTCTATACTTTTACTTGGTGACCTCATCAGATCAAATGAAATAATATATGCAAAACTTTCAAGTACTATATAGATGCTATTATATTAGGTTCATGGGTTCAAATATCATCTCTATGAAGATATTACCCTGTTCAACATGACCAACCCTCACCTCTCCACTCCTCTTGCTTACTTCTGATTTCTATCAGTGGTACCATCCTTCCAGTTACTGAGGTCTGCAACTTCAGTTTACCCACCCAATTAGTTGCCAAACCTTGTAATTCCCAGCTCCACAACATCTCTGGAACACAATTTCTTCCTTCTACTCACATGACCATTCTTGCCCAAACCACTCTGTATGTATTTTGTATGTATTCTGAACATACTTATACATGCCCACACACATCTTTCCCATTGCTCCTTGAAGGCAGGGACTATTTCAGTATTGTCTTTGCATCCCTAGAACCTGGCAAAATGTCTGGCACAGCAATCAGTGCTTTGGGGAAGGAGGGAAGGCATGAATAATTGGGGCAATCAGGAGAGACTTCATGTTGACTGGAAGCTCCATGAGAGCAAAACTGTCATTCTTTTTAATGTTTGTATCTTTAGTGCTCAGAACAGGGCCTAGCATGTAGCAGTCAACAATGATTCTTGAATTAAACTGAATTCAGGTGTCCAAAGTGCGGAGCCCGTGTGTGTTTGGGGGAGGGGAGGGGAGGATGAGGAGGCAGCAAGGCCCAAGGCACTTTTCTGTAAGGCCTTGCCACTCAATCCTTCTCTTGGCTCCCTGGCATGCAGCAGCAGGGCTCTTCATGCTTATACCCCACAACTTCCTAAGGCCATTCCAGAATCCCTACAGCTGGGAGAATTCCCTTGTTCTAACTCATCTTCCCTCCCTTGCCCCCTTTCCTTTGTTTATTAGTGAACTTTACCAGCCTCAGTCACAAAAATAGCACATCACAGGAAGGCTTCTCTCTTAATCCTTGTTAAGGAATCTTGAGCTCCAGGACCTATCTTTGCTAAGGCTCTCCTCCCACTGCCGTTCCCAGCACCAGCAACCTCCAGGCCTTAGGTTGGTCATGTCCCTGAGGGTTCCTATCTGCTGTAGCTTGGACCTACGACTTCCTGATATCCACATCTCTGAGGAAAAGGAAGCAAAGGCAGACAACAGGTGAAGAAGGAAGTACAATGCTTCAGGGCCCACAAGATTCAGGAAATAGGGATGCAAGGTCCATGGTTAGGGGGTATTTCTCGCCTTGCCACAAGATATGGCTGGGCAGTGTGGCCTCTCCTGGTGGGTACTGGAAGCAGCTGCTGAGCTCGAAGGCCAGGGAAGAGCGGACCAGCCCCACACCACCAGCCAGTTTGGGTGCTGGATGATAGAGTCGTCCGTTGGCAGGGAGGGGCATCAGTCGAGCAGGTTCAAAGGGTACAGCAAGAGCCTCACCTCCTCCACCATAAGAAAGGCGTGCAGGCCCTGGGCCATCTGCTAGCAGGTGTGTGAAGACCACAGGCAGGTCTTCACAGCGGACAAAATTACGTTCACGGCCACAGAGTGAGACAAAGGGAAAGGCATCTTCATAGCGACCACTTTGGTTCTTCCTCAGGCGGGAGAAGAAGAAGACCAGGAACTTCTGGTCTGTAGGGTAGAGGATGTAGGGATTAGAATGTCCCCAAATGGAAGAGAGTCACAAAAACAAATAGTGGTGTCTGAAAATGATCTAGTCCAACCCCCTTATCTTTTTTTTTTTTTTTTGTCGGGGCAATGAGGGTTAAGTGACTTGTCCAGGATCCCACAGCTAGTAAGTGTCAAGTGTCTGAGGCCGGATTTGAACTCAGGTCCTCCTGAATCTGGGGCAGGTGCTTTATCCACTTCACCACCTAGCTGCCTGCCCCCCTCCCCAACCCCCTTATCTTTTTTGTTGAAACTAAAGCCCAGGGTTGGGAAGAGACTCATCTTAGACCACACGACTGAGTCTTGGGGGTAGGGTGCTGGTGGTGGAGGAAAGGGAGGGCCAAGAGGCCTAGGGAAAAGAGTCAGGAAGGCTGGGCACTGGGAAAGGTCACCATTAATACTGAAGCCTGTGCTGCCCAAAGGAGAACCTGTGTGCTATGGAGGAAATCTGGATGTTAGAGGGACTGGATTTGCATGCTGCCTCTTCTATAACATGTGTAACTTTGGGTAAGGCACTTAACCTGTTGGAGCCTCAGTTTTCTCCTTTGTAAAATGAGGTGTTTGGATTATATGAGCCAAGGTCCCTTCAATCTCTAAGTCTTATCATGGTCAGGCTTGCAGGGACCTTTCCCTGTATAATTCCTTCTCAGGCAGGGGATGCTCTCAGGTAGGCAATGTAATTATTTCTTCCATTTCAAGCAGACATGAGAGTGGGGAGAATGAGGGAGGCAAATTTCCTGAGATTCTTCTCCCTCGGAAGAGACTCTGGGAAGACCAGGCCAAGCACTCATTAATGCTGACAATTGGAGAGCTCACTATTCATCAGAGGAGAAAGGGAGTAGAGGAGGAAGCTGCAGTCTTGGGAAGGGACCTGGGCTCACTAATGGGCCTCCTGTCCTAATGGACAGACTTGGGCTCAGGGAGAGGCAGGAGCAGGTGGGTGGTACCTTTGAAGCAGGTGATGAAATTCTTCACTTTAGCATCATCCAGGAAAAGCTGCAGGACATGGGCAGGGAATAGAAAGAAAGAGAAAGGGATAAGAACTGCCCACCTACCCCAACACTCCATCCTAGGGAGGCAGGGTGGTGGTGATCCAGGAGGGGGTGCACTGTGCATGCATGAGCATGATATAGCCAAACACATATGTATGTCCTAGTATTTGTGTGTAAATGTACCTGTATCCCCTTGGGTTTTGCCAATACAATTTTATTGCCTCTTCAGGCCTTACCAGTCATTCCCCATGGGGGCAGGACAGTATTTTTATCTTTGCATCTCCAGTGCCTATCACATAGTGCTTGAATATTTCAAGGAGATCATGTTGATATGGTATTCTTTCCTCTGGTACAGATTAATCTGCACCCTCTCAAACATTCTAGGTATTGGATACTTTCCTCTAGATCTTTTGAAATTTTATGGGCACTGCGTGTTATTTCTCATTATTGCAACATGACTAGCCCATCTCCTCTTGTTGAGTACACATTTCCCTTTTCTTGGATGTCATCCCTTTATACCATTTCTTGTCCATAGATCTTGTTGGGAAGATTCTGAAGCCTATTTACACCTATCATACGTCAATTAATCTCATTGCTCTATGATTCTTCAGAAACTGTGGTGTTCCAAGTTTCTCAATCATACAGCATTATTGGGAAAACATTAGTGTTAAAAAGATGGTTTTATGTGCAGGAGGAAGCAACTTGGAACCATTAAAAGTTCCACATGCAATTTCCCAAATGCAATTCAATCCATTCTCATACTCTTACACAATTCTGGATCTAGCTCTATAGTACCTGTCCAAGATATATGGAACGATGGGCTAACTCAGTGCTAATTGCATGTCATAGTGTGAACAACAGGCATTTTATTACCACTTGGTTATTCTAGGACAGGCTGTTAGGCTGATTTCTTTTTCATGGGATCTCACTGTCATATTCTGGGGCTCACCTTCATCCTCAAACAGGGGAAGCTGGATGACCTCATCCTTTATAGGGAGTCCCTCTACTACTTGGGCTCTGTGCAGGATAACCTTCCAGGTAGTGAAGGCACTTGGTAAGCACAAGTCTCAGGTGCTCAATAAGTGTGGGTTGAATTGAACTACACGAGCAACATGTGTATAGGCATCTGTAGGGGGCTGTAAAACACACATCTGGGTAGTGAAAGCTTCTATCCAGAGCACACGGGAAGGCGTGTAATGCAAGTGTGCACCCCACCCCCCACCCCTACCCCGGCAAGGGGCCCGCCCTTGGGGCACTTCGGCCTGACCCCTCTCCCTGAGCTCCTCCCTCCTTCCCTCCCACTTCGCCACTATTTACCTACTTCCTCCCCTTCCCCCCCCCCACCCGCCTCCTCCTCCTCCTCCTCCCCCCGCTTCCCCTCTCCCTCCTCGTTTCCCTCCTCTTTGCTCGCCCGGCCGAACCGGGCTCACCTGGCCTTGATGGTCAACGTAGTAGAAATACTCGCGGGTCTTCGGCTCGGGGCTCTGGCCCTGGGTGTAGGAGGGGCCCTGGCCGCAGGCCTCGCTGCTGGCCGCCCGAGCCCCGACCCGGCGGGAAAGGGCCAAGGTCAGGCTCAACGACAGGGCCCCAGCTCGAAGCCCGAGAACGCCACTCACCGGCGACATCCTCCCACAGCCTGACCTCAACCCGGTCTGGTTCGACCTCCCGAGCCGGAAGTTGCCAGCTGGTCACGGATGGAGGTTGCGGGGCGCGGTGCTATGGGAACACTCGTCTCGCGGCAGCTGACACCCGTCAGCCTGGAGTTCCGGGGAGGAGGAGGGACATGGAGCAAGATGGAGTGGAAAGAAGTCTTCCGACTCTTAGTTTGCATCCTGACTGTTGGGAATATTCTGAAACCTTTTTACACTTCAATTAATCTCTTTGCTCTTTGATTTCATCTCCGACCCCCCCCCCCCCCCCCCCCCCCGGCAATGAGGGTTAAATGACTTGCTCAGGGTCCCACAGCTAGTAAGCGTCAAGTGTCTGAGGTCAAATTTGAACTCAGGTTCTCCTGAATCCAGGGCCGGTATTTTATCCACTGCGCCACCTAGCTGCCCCTTGGTTTAATCTTTGATAAATGAATGGTGTTTCATTTGTAAAATGTTTCATTTGGCATTTTTAAAATGCCTACTATGAGGGGCAGCTAGGTGACGCAGTGGATAGAGCACCGGCCCTGGATTCAGGAGGACCTGAGTTCAAATCCGACCTCAGACACTGAACACTTACTAGCTGTGTGACCCTAGGCAAGTCACTTAACCCCAATTACCTCACCAAATAAGAAGAAGAAGAAGGAGAAGAAGAAGAAGGAGAAGAAGAAGAAGAAGAAGAAGAAGGAGAAGAAGAAGAAGAAGAAGGAGAAGAAGAAGAAGAAGAAGAAGAAGGAGAAGGAGAAGAAGAAGAAGAAGAAGAAGAAGAAGAAGAAGAAGAAGAAGAAGAAGAAGAAGAAGAAGAAGAAGAAGAAGAAGAAGAAATGCCTACTATGTGGCAGGCAGAGCGGAGGACCTCCAAGGTTCCTACTAGCTGCAACGATCCTCTGAGTATGACCAGAATCTTTCTCACTCCCTGGGGAAGCAGTGATTTCTGGGCCCTGTGGTCCTTCCACCATGGTCTTCTGGAATGTCTACTGTACCCAATCTCCCTTTGGCCTCAGCTTTCTGTGCTGGCCTGGGTTAAAGTGGAGGCCCTGCTCCTCCTTCCATTCCTCCATCTCATCCCCCCGGGGCCCCTCAACCACACACATCAGGGATAACACAGAATAATGTAAGTCTTAACCAACGGGCCACTTATTTAGTTCAGTGGCCTCATTGAGGTATTTGAACTAGATGATCTCTTAGGAGCCTTCAGACTCTTAAGTCTTTGATCTGACGACCTTTTACAAGTGGGCAGATACTTTGCACGGGGTTATACAGGCAGTCAGAACTCCAGGTCTTCTGATTCCTTATCTTGAGCTCTTTTCATGATAGCATTTTCTCCTCTGCCCCAGTTTCTGATAGGAGGTGGCTCTTCTCACCTAGGCCAACTCTTGTATGAGACCCCTGATAACATTTCCTCCCTCCTTCTCTGGTAGATCAGTTCCACTATAACCTCCTCTCTCACCTTCAATGTCCTTATCTACTAGTTCCTTCCCTGCTGCCTATATACATGCAGTCTCCTCCATCCTAAAAAAAATACAGTTACTAGATCATATCATATAGGAAGCAGCTGGGTGGCTCAGTGGACAGAGCACTGGGACTGGAGTCAGGAAGACCTAAGTTCAAATTGGGCCCAACATTTACTAGCTGTGTGACCTTGGGCAAGTCCCTTAACCCCCATTGCCCCCGAAAAAACAACAACAACAACAACAACAAAAAGCAAATGGGGGTTAAGGGACTTGCCCAGGGTCACACAGCTAGTAAGTGTCAAGTGTCTGAGGCTGGATTTGAACTCAGGTACTCCTGAATCCAGGGCCGGTGCTTTATCCACTGTGCTATCTAGCCGCCCCCCCCCCCCCATTTGCTTTAATCCCCTGGAGAAGGAAATGGCAAACCATTTCAATATCTTTGCCAAAAAAACTCCTATTATCCACAGAGTGACAAAGAGTTGGACATGACTGAGTCAACTGAACAACAAAGATATCTCCCACTATTATCTTGTATCTCTTTTTTAGCCAAAATCCTTAAAAAAGCTGTCTAAATTTGATGCCTCCACTTCCTCCCAACTTATTCTCTTTTCCACTCAACTGAAGCTACTTTCTGCAAAGCTAATAAGGATCTCTTAATGCCAGATCTCAGTCTTCATCCTGCTTGACTTCTTGACTGTATTACACAGTTTACTGTCCTCCCTTCAGAGTCTCTCTCCTCTATGGCTTTTTAGAATACTCTTCACTCCTGGTTCTTTTCTTACCTGTCTGACTCCTCTTCCTCTTCCTCCTCCCCAATTTCCTGTCTCCCATGCCTGGAATATACTCCCTCCTCACTTTTGTTTCTTGGAAACAAACCATGATTTCCTTCAAAATTCAGCTCAAATGCCACATTTTTCAAGAAGCCTTTCCTACTTTTGTATTTTCAGTGCTGAGCACAGTGCTAGGCACATAGTAAGCTCTCCGTAAATGTTTATTGTCTGATTTCCAAGCTCTGTCCCTTATCCCATAATTTCTCCCTGCCTCCCTAACTTTCTTTTCTTTTCTTTTGGTGAGGCAATTGGGGTTAAGTGACTTGCCCAGGGCCACACAGCTAGTAAGTGTTAAGTGTCTGAGGCCGGATTTGAACTCAGGTCCTCCTGAATCCAGGGCTGGTGCTCTATCCACCTCCATAACTTTCTAAGCCCAGGCCCTCTTAGTGTCACTGCCTTTGGCTGGTTGCCTAGAAGGAAATTTAAGGCAATAACAATGCTGCTAGTGGGTATTTCTTCCCAGCTTGGGAAGAAAGGAAGCTAACTGGAGAACAGAACTGGAAAGTGGGTTTTTCCCCATTTTTACAGGGAGAGTTTTTGAAATTTTCCAGAGGGGAGGAGTGGAATCTTCCCTTGAGAAATAAAATTGAGGTGCAAACATGTCAGCTTTTGGTATCGACACTTGTTTTTACCTTCTTTGAACTCAAGACTCCAAGAGAGACAGGTGAACTCTATAGGGACAAGGAGAGAATTTTGATTATGTGGTCTTGTTTTTTTTTTATTCTTTTTTGCGGGGCAATGAGGGTTAAGTGACTTGCCCAGGGTCCCACAGCTAGTAAGTGTCAAGTGTCTGAGGTCGGATTTGAACTCAGGTCCTCCTGAATCCAGGGCCAGTACTTTATCCATGACTATGTGTTTCTTAATCTGGGGTCTCACTTTGGTTGCTACAAGGTTGAGGAAAAGGATGAACTGGTGGTCTTTATCCCCTTCCCTTGCCTTTCTTTAGCTGCATGAGGCTGGACTGTTTAAATTGTGTCCCTTTATTCTGTTAAAGACTGAATTTGATGGAATAATCTTATTTCTCATTAACAGCTATGGTTGATCCTGCCTTTACATTTCCTGGTATCCCCTTTGTTTGTTTGTTTTTTTGGTGAGGCAATTGGTGTTAAGTGACTTGCCCAGGGTCACACAGCTAGTAAGTTAAGTGTCTGTGGCCGGATTTGAACTCAGGTCCTCCTGAATCCAGGGCCAGTGCTCTATCCACTGTGCCATCTAGCTGTCCCCATAACATCCTTCATATATGACCCCAATCACATACAATGGGACAGTCAGACCCTCTACGAGTCTTGCAAGAAATGACAATAGCTTCCCAATTGTTCTTTTTCCCTCAAGACTCCTGACTTTATGTGCTCCTATTTATTCTATACATTGCTGTCAAAATAATTTTCCTTAATCTCAAATCAGGACCCCTAAATTAATGAACTCTTGAAGATTCCTGTTTAGCTTTTAAAGCCCTAGATAACCCGGCTCCAACCTATCTTTGCACTCCTTGCTTGTACACTCTTAATCTAGCCAAACTGGCCAAGCTCACTCCACTTGGCAGCTCTAAGACTTCTTACTGGCAATCCCCCATGTCTGGAATGCACTCGATCTTTCCCCTCCCTGGGAGAATTCCTCTCTTTTTTTAAGATGCAGGTCATGGATCATTTTATGCATGAACTTTCCTGATCCCCCAACTGCTAGTATTCTCCCCACCAAACTACTTGGCATATAACATTTATTACCCCATCTCCCTGCCAGTTCCCTTCTCCTATTGGTGAATCCCTCCCAGTGCTTCTCTTTGGAGAAGGGACCTAGAATTGCTGACCTTTATTCCCCTCCCAGATGGAGGTGCAGGGACGGTAGGGAGTCAACTGTCTAGGGACTTTTGAGTTTTTAACTGATGGGAGGGGCCCCTAACCCTAGGGTACTGCTACAGATCTGGAACATATAGGTCTCTAAGCTAAGTAGGGAGTCACCATGGGGAGGGGTGCTTGGCTCTTGTGCAACCATGAATGGTGTTCCCTTGAGGAAAGGGAGGGCAGGCCCCTTCTAGCAACCATGAGTTCTTCCTTGTGTCACCTCTGGGAGTACTCCCAACTGCCAAAGTTGGGAGGATTATATGTATATACACACACACACACACACACACACACATACATATTATATATATATATACACACACATACATACATATGTATTATATATACACATATATATATAGCTCCTTGAGGAGGATGGCAGCCCACAGGAAAAAGAGTCAAAACTCTTTTTTTTTGGTGGGGGGGCAATTGGGGTTGACTTGCCCGGGCTCACACAGCTAGTAAGTGTTAAGTGCCTGAGGTCACATTTGAATTCAGGGCTTCCTGAATCCAGGGCTGGTGCTCTATCCATTGCACCACCTAGCTGCCCCTAGGAGTCTTGACTCTTTATGGGATTTGGTACTGGTCTGAATGTTTTACTTTTGTTGGGTTAAACCAGATTTGTCCTCTTTATAATGTACTGTTAGCCTGCAGGCTTGCCTGAGAGTCATGAAGGCTTTTTTTTTTTTTTTTTTGGGTAGAGATCCTGATAAGAACCAAATTCAGGGGTGGGGTGGGGTGGTGCAAAACTATATTACTGATAAGCCTTCAAGAATGAATCTGGCTCATCTGTTGTCACCACAAGGATTACAATAATAAACCATATTTATATAGCTTATGAAAGTTTACAAAGCACCATAGTGGAAAGATTGCTGGAATTGAAGTACTGTGTTTAAATTCTAGCTCCAACACTTGGTAGTTATGTGACCTTGAGCGAGTCCCTTCCTTTTCAGAGTCTGTTTCCCCTTTTAAAAATGGGATAATACTTGTATTCACCCAGCTTTCAGGGCTACGAGTTGTTATTGTAGAAGTGATAAATTTGGAGTCAAAGGGGCCTCTGTGAGAAACCTGGCTTTGCCACCTATTACCTGTGTGTGACCTACATCGAGAGCCTTCTTCTGCATCTTGGTTTCCTTGTTTGTAGAATGACAGTTAAAACTAGATAACCATTAAGTCTCCATCTAGCGCTTCCTCCCGTGATCCTTATGAACCCATTTGGTAATATCAGAGTGCTACAGAAATGAGTGATTTTTTTCTCACTCTTGTCATCATAGCAGCAGTGAGGGTGACAAGACTCTGGGGACTCCTTGGATATGTTACTTCTGACCAGCAACTGGTCAGCCAGGTTCACCGGCTACCACGGGAGTACTAAGGGAGGCCTCCCAGGGAAGGATGTACAGGTGGAGAGACAAGTGGGCAGACAGAGAGAGGACGACACGGGAGAGTGTCCATATGTATTTTATTCACACGACATGGAGCCGCCTCTACATGTCCATGCGTCATAATTACAGAGTTAGTCAGACAATGGGGCTGTGGCCCTACCCCCCCCCCCCAGTAAGTACCCTACCTCCCACCCACCTCATTGGAAGGTTGCATTCCTCCCCCTCCCCAGCATGGCTGGCCCAGTTCCTGAGATGGCTCTCTGAGGAGGAATTTAGGAGGCTGAGGAAGGATGTTACCTGTGCCAACCCCACCAACCCAGAGACTTGCCTAGGACAGCCTCCAGTCCTTGGCGAGGAGAGCTTGGTGCCAGAGGACAAGGAAGGACTGGGGATGCTGATGGGCTTGGCTGGCAGTTTGGGGACTTGTAGCTAGAGTCCCACAGGGCTTGAGGCCAGTACCAGTGCAGCCCTCCTCCCTCTCCATCCTCCCCCCCACCCCAGTCCTAGGGCTGAGGCAGGCGGGGAGTGGGGCTATTTTTTTGTTTGTTTTTTTGTCTTTTTTTTTAATAATAAATAAAAACAATTCTAAAAAAAATAGATATATAAAAACAGGAAAACAAATGAAGTTTTACAACAACCAGAACAACCAAAAAACTCCAACATGGAAAATGTACAAACTGGGAGGGGGCCCCACAACATTGGACAGAGCAGGCCCTGCTTGTTCCCCTCACCACCCAGGCCCCTCCCCCCAGGCAGGCTATGAACAAATGGTACACAAGGAGGTCTTTTCCACATGGCCTGGAAGATGGGCTTGCCCTGGCACTGGGATCCCAAGCTCTGCAGGGTGCTCTTCCCCAAGCAGCCTTGTTCCTAGGGCAGACAGGCCCCCATCCACGTTCCATGAACATGTAGGCCTGGCTGAGATGGATATGAAATGGGGATGCCTGGATTTTCTGGCATTTATTGCAAAGGTCAAAGGACTGTCTTGGGCCCCCAAAAGGTATCAATCAGTGTGGGCTTGCTCTCTCCCTCCTTTCCTGGGTCTTGCCTGTGGAGGGCAGATGACTCATCTTACCAGGAAGCTGCCTTCTCCATCCTTTATCTCCTTTGGCGTTGGGGTGAAAGGGAAGCACTGCTGGACTTCCCTCCCCTCCATATTCCTTCCGATTTGCTATGGGGCCAGGCATAGGGCAGGGGGTCAGGGATGGGGTGGGGTTGCTTTTTGGTCACAAGCCAAGAAAAGCTGCAGAAGAAAACCATGATACCAACTTGCTCTGGGCTGAGGCTGGGGATGACTGGGGGGATAAATAGCATTTGGATTAAAATGACTTCATTAGCAAATTTAGTCCTTATATCTCTCACTCTGTCTCTATTTATATCTCTATACAAAGGCTCCGCTGCCACAATGAGGATGCGGGATAAATTCTGAATTTATAGTTACACTAAGAAAAAATACTCTTGCCCCACACCCCCACCCCCTTGGCTCCCAGGCTCCCCAGTGTACTGCCCTGCCATGGTCCCACGGCCCCTTCTGCCCCTGTTCTGCCCCACAATGCTGACTTGAGTTAGGGGAGATGGGGATATCTCACTGAGCCAGTCCTTAGGCAGCTTTTGGGGAAGGCCCAGGGAAGCCCCTACTCCCCTGGGCTCCCCTAGAGTCAGTGCTGCCCCAAAGGGGCCCTGAAGCCCTCAAGCTCAGTGGGGAGAGGACTGTTCTGGGAGAGGCCCCCAGAGGAGTGGGGGAAGGGCACTTGAGGCAGAATGTGGGGGACAGGACTAGGGATGGGGACATGGCAGCTGGTGGCATCTAAGGCTTGGGTCAAAGGGTCTGAAGCCTCAGGAACTTCCCCCTCTCCTTTATTCTAGGGGTCTTCTTTGAACACAGGGGGCAACCACTTGTCTACCTCACTCCTGCCTGGAGTTAGGCTTGGGACCAGCAGCAGTCAAGCAAGGGCAGTCTGGGTGGAATAAGGAAGACAACTCATGCTACCACAGTGGCCTGGCCTGGGCTGCAACGTGCCTATAAGACACTCCTTTAAGCTCCCAGGGAAGGTCTCCCAGAGGAAGAGCTGCCCCTTTAGCCACGGAGGACAGTGGGTCTGCCTGAGGGTGGGAGTTTGTTCCCCATCTGCCTAGAGAAAAGGGAGCAGGGACTTGGGGAGAGAGCAAAGTCGGAAATGTCCTGGGACAGGGAAGAGTGGAAGTAGGGAGGGAGGCTGGAAGAAGGCCCCAGAGATCAATCCCCTCCCTAGTCCTCAGGGGCCAGCCCTGAACAGAAGAGGAAGAGGACTGGCTAGGGTGGTGGTGGTAATTCTCTATCCTCACATGGTGGGAGAGCGTCAGGAGGGGAAGGGGCAGTGTCAGCTTGGCTCTGGGGAGCAGAAGGCACTTTCTTGGGGCACCCTGCTGGGAATGGGGGAGGGGGTTCTGCCTGTCCTGCCCCGTATTGTGCCCAGGTTCCCTGGGTGGGATGTGACTGATTTGACTGGGTGGATCCCTGTCCCTGCCCATGGTGGACCCTGGGTACCTGACAGTGAGTCCGAGGGAATGGGCTGGTTTGGGACAACTATGGATAGTGGAAGGAGCCCTGGTCTTGGAGTAAGAACTGGGCTCAAATCACAGCTCTTCTTACTACCTGGGTGGCTTTGGGCAAATTTCTTCTCTTTGGGCCTCAGTTTCCTCATATGTAAAATAAGGGGTGGGGCAGACTAGGTAATTTCTAAGATCCTTCTGGCCCTGCAGTTCTGCAGGCCATGGCCAATAGAGTAGCTGGTGGAGAAAGGAAGGAGCCCAGCAGTGACTCATGCCGTCAATTCTTTTGAGTACCAAGAGTCACATCTGGTCCCTTAGCTCCTTCAGGGTCTTTTGGGAGAGGGATTAGGCTCTTCTGTTGTGCCAGGTCCTATGTTAGGGAAGGGGATGGGAGGTCATAGGGACAGAGAGGACTGAAGCTGGGGCAGGGGCAGGACAAAGGGACTACAGAAGCAAGGTCAGAAACTGGGGTGGAAGAAAAGTGAGAGGCGGGCACAGTGGGCGGTAAAGGTGTGGGCCTGGGCCTGATTCTGGAGCCAGGGATGGATAAAGGAAGGTTGGATAACAAAGTGCTTTTAACAATGCTCTCCCAAGGAAATTTCTAACTTCTAAGGGCTGAGGGGCTGAGGAATGGGAATGGGGATAGGTCAGGACACACACGGGACCCTTTCTGCCAAGGGGACCCCTAGCAGCCAGTCCCCCATGTCCTGGCCAGATGGGACATGGGGGTGGGTGGTAACCAGCTGTGTAAATGCAACATGGACAAACGCAAAACCAAACCCCAGGGCTGGTGAGCTGTGCTCAGGTCCAGCCCTTCTCTGTGCAGCCCAGCCCGGCCCTGGCCTGGGCTTTGGCTAGGGCCACTGTGGGCTAATAACCAGTCATGCTTATTTCAGGGGCCAATACATTCCCTCCCCTCCCTTTCCCTCCCCTCCCTTTCCCCTTCCCTCCCTCCCCCCTCCCCCCTCTCCAGCTGCAGACATGCAGCTGGGGCTGGGCCCCCCACCCCACTGTTTTCTCCACACACCCAACTTGTCTCCCCACCCTGTGTTGTGCCCTCCCCACAGGGTGCCTGTCTGCCTGTTCCACTGCTGGTGGGCTCTGTGCCTACTGGTGCCTCACTCCTCTTCCCATGCGAACAGGAACAGCCTGGTGGCCTACAGCCTGTTTGGGATCGGCCACAGGACTGGGATCAGCTTGGTTCGGTTCAGCTCAGCTCCCCATCCCCTTCAGGTTCCCCTCTACCTCCAGTGTTATTTCTTTATTTAGCAGTGGGCCAGGTCCACCATGCCCAGAAGAAAGAGTGCAAGAGGGGGCAGGGGCTGGGCATCATTTGGCCCCAACTGAAATCCTGGAGAAATCTCCCTCACCTGGGGTTATGCAGGTGGCCCACTGTGGGGCAGGTGGGAGCCCTGGCCAGCAGGCAGTCCCCGTATGGATCTTGTGTCTCTGTGCAGGGTGGGGAGCTGCAGGTGGGTGGGCAGGCATGTGGGCCAAGCCCTGGGGTGCTATAGTACTCCCTCCATGAAGCTGGTATCCAGGTGCTGGATGAGGACACGGAGGAAGGACATCTCCTTACGCGTGTTTTCAAAGATGATACGTGGGTCGTCTGACTGGCAGCGCAGGCAGTTGGGGGCCATCACCATGGCCAGGTTGCTGACGTCCATCTTGGTGACGGCCACATTGGCAGGCTGCACAAACACCTGTGTTGGATGGGGATTGTGAGCGGGGCTGCAGACGTGTGTGCATGGGAGATATTTAGTGAGGTTGCCCGACTGTGGGTCACATGGAGGAAAGACATCTTCCTAGCTCCAGCCCCTACTAAATCTCTCCCCCATCCTAGGGTCAGGCCTTTCTGTCTCAGCTCATTGCCTTGGGAGGCTGAGGTCTCTTGACTGCCTTAAAAGAGAGGGGGATTCCTGTCAAGAGAGAACTCTGCCCTAGTGGGTCCTGTGCTCATCTCCATCCCTTGAATCTCACGAGGAATGTTGACCCTGGTATTCCCAATATTTCCTCAGCATTCCCAGGACCATGTAAGGAAGTGTTCAAGATTGAGATTCAAGGACCTGGGTTAGGAGGTAACATGGTGTAGTAGAAAGAGCGCTTGGTTTAGAATAAGAAGGAGCTGAGTTCCAATTCTGACTGTGCTGCTGACCAGATGTATGACCATAAAAGGCATCTGATCTACCCAGCCATGCGTTACCTCATCTCTAAAATGAGGGGACTGGGCCCAGCATTTTCTGAGGCTCTCCGACCCCTATACCCTATCAAAGAGTAGGTCCCAGCTTCACTAGATTATCAGCTAGATGACAAGTAGCAATCTCCTAGCTGGGCTCACAGAATCCAGAGTCCAGGGATGGAATGGAACTAAGAACAGTGGAGCTCAGAGAAGGGACAGGTGAGGTCCAAAGTTAATGGCAGAGTAACATCTAGAATCTCCTAAGTGGCCCACCAAGGCTCCTTCTCCCTATGTCACTGCTGTCTGGCTCCCAGTCTCTCCTCACTCTCTCCCTCCCCACAACCAACTCTATTTATAGCTTCTATAGCAGTCTACTTAGAGAGTGCTTTATCATGACACTACCTGGAGATCCTGTGGGCACTTGCAATGCATTTATGAATATTCTCTCTTTAGAGCCTCATCACCACCCTGTGAGGATGGTATTACAGGTGTGATTATCCTTGTTTACCAGATGTGGCTCAGAGAGGTCATGTCACACAGGTGGTCCATGGTCACACAGTTGGTAACATCATCCAGCATCTTTCTAGGCCATCACACTGTCTCCCTGTCCAGCTTCTGCCCCGCTGCTCCTAGTCCTGGGCCCAAGCAGAAATCTATTCCTGCTTCTACATGAGAGCTATGAGTTATATATTCTGGCATTTCAAGTTGGACACAATCTCTAGGCCTGGATTCATTGTTGTTTGGTAAGTCTGGTCTCCCCAGGAAGGCTGCCTGAAGCCAGGGCCTGGGGCTTTCACTCCTCTACCCCCATCCCACAGGAGGAAAAAAGTACCCAGGACACAACAAATGAGGGGAAATACTTGATAACAATACTTTTTAGAAAGGCACATATAATTTCTTCTTCTTCTTTTTTTTTTTTTTGAGGCAATCAGGGTTAAGTGACTTGCCCAGGGTCATACAGTTAGTATCTGAATCTGTATTTGAACTCAGGTCCTGTTGGCTCCAGGCTGGTGCTCTATCCACTGTACCACCTAGCTGCCCCAATGGTTCTTATTTCTAGAGTGTCTTAATGTTTACAAAATGCTTATCTCGTAACTCATTTTACAGATGATAAAACTGAAACAGTCTTATTTGTAAAAAAAGAATGGGAAGGAAGTGGAAAGTAATGATCAACTCAGAATCACAGGCTAGGAATGGTCCAATCTGGGCTTCCAGCCTTGCTCTCTGGTGACCCCAGAGATTTTTCCGCTATGTGATACTCCCCTTTTTTAGAGAGCCCATATTGATGATGCCAGAAACCCCTGCTTGTGCCAAAGGACTGCTACTGTGATGAGCTGGGGCTCATATTCTTAAGGTTCAGTAACACAGAGGGAAGCCACTTCCCAAGCCTTGTGGAGGACACTGAGACGGCTCAGCTCAGGGCCCCTTACCTGGAGGAAACGGATGAGGTAGCAGAGCACCATTCTGTTGATCCGGGGCAGGGAGTGGACGACAGCGATGGCAGCCTCGGGGTTTTCATAGTGCGTGATACACTGCTCATAAAACTCGTGGGGGATAAGGGGCTCCTCTAGCTCTCGATACCAAAGCTTTAGTAGTGATGCTGGAAGTGGGAGAGAGAGAGAGAGAGAGAGAGAGAGAGAGAGAGAGAGAGAGAGAGAGAGGGAGGGAGGGAGAGAGAGAGAGAGAGAGGGAGGGAGAGGGAGAGAGAGAGCAAGTGAGAGAGAGAGAGAGAGAGAGAGAGAGAGAGAGAGAGGGAGGGAGAGAGAGAGAGCAAGCGAGAGAGAGAGAGAGAGAGAGAGAGAGAGAGAGAGAGAGAGAGAGAGAGAGGGAGAGAGGGCGCGAGAGAGAGAGAGGGAGAGAGAGAGAGTGCGCGCGCGAGAGAGTGGGAGAGAGGGAGGGAGGGAGGGAGGGAGACAGAGAGAGCGCTGTCAGTACTTGCATGGCGAGGTTGTTGGAGGTTTCACAGGGGATGGTCAATGTAGCCAATGTAGTCAATGTAGAGGTGATCACAGAGCTTTACTGGGTGAGGAGAAGCAGACCTATTCTTTGTTCCTCTCTCTTTACCTCAGCTCCTCTCTCTGCTGTCTTCTCAGCCAACCTCCCCTACTCTGAAGCTCACTTCATTCATGTATATCACTCTGTCTAGATGTTTGTCCCACACATCGCTCAGCCTCTAGGCCATTCTCCTCTTTACAACTAGGTCAGAGCCCAGCTCACAGTTTTATTACCCACTCCAAATGCTCTCAAACTTGAGGGCTTCAGTCTACACACTGATATCCACTTAAATACCCTGATCTAGGTCATTATCCTTCTAAACTCTCACAACCTAGATCCTCATTTGATTTCAACCATTCACAGAAATGGCCATACTTTACATTTCACCAGCACAACTGTGCCACCTCTATGATCCTGAATTCATCATAACCTCCCTTTCCTCAAAGTCCTTTATCCCTCTCTATTCTCCAAATCCATTACTCTTACCTTGAGTTCACTTTCCTCTTTTAACTTGATAGTTTACCAATTCCATTATACTGTCTTCTGCCCTTAAATCTTTTGTCCCCTGATCTACTGCCAATCATGCCTTGACATCAAAACTAACCCTTCCACCAACCTTCCCTCTTCCTACTCCCATATCGCTAAACACCACTAATCATCTATCTTCCTAAATTACTCTGATTATTTCTGTTGAGGGCACTACCAGACTCCCTGTCACTCAGATTCACAAATTCAAAATCATCTTTAACTCCTTTTTTTTTTTTTTTTTTTTGGTGGGGCAATGGGGGTTAAGTGACTTGCCCAGGGTCACACAGCTAGTAAGTGTCAAGTGTCTGAGGCCGGATTTGAACTCAGGTATTCCTGACTCCAGGACTGGTGCTTTATCCACTGCGCCACCTAGCCGCCCCTATCTTCAACTCTTAAAAAAGGAATCTTTGATTTTTTGGAGTTTTATATCATCTAAACCTCCCTTCTCTCAACCCCAGAGCCATTTCTTTAAAAATAAATAAGAGGGGGCAGCTAGGTGGCTCAGTGGATAAAGCACCGGCCCTGGATTCAGGAGTACCTGAGTTCAAATCCGGCCTCAGACACTTGACACTTACTAGCTGTGTGACCCTGGGCAAGTCACTTAACCCTCATTGCCCCGCTTAAAAAAAAAAAAAGAAAAGAAAAATAAATAAGAGGGGAAGAATAGTTCAGTAAATTTGTCATTCAGTCATATCCAACTCTTCATAACTCTGTGGACCATACTGTCCATGGGGTTTTCTTGGCAAAGATGCTGGAATGGATTGCTATTTCCTTCTCTAGTGGGTTAATGCAAACAGGTTAAGTGACTTGCCCAGGGTCACACAGCTAATAAGTGCCTGATGCTGGATTTGAACTCAGATCTTCCTGACTCTAGGTTCAGTGCTCTATCCACTGAGCCACTCAACTACCTCTAGTTCATTAAAACCAACTAACATGGGAGCAGCTAGGTGGCACAATGGATAAAGCACTGGCCCTGGATTCAGGAGGACCTGAGTTCAAATTTGACATCAGACACTTGACACTTAATAGCTATGTGACCCTGGGCAAGTCACTTAACCCTCATTGCATCAAAAAACCAAAACCAAAACCAAAAACCCAAAAACCCAACAAACAAAAGCAACTAACATATCAAAAAAGTCTGATATATTCGGTGCCACAATTATACTGCTCCATCTATGCAAAGAAGCAAGGGAAGGTCCCTTCTCATATGATACTTCATTTTTTCTTCACCCTCAGTCCCCATCTAATCATTTACCAAGTCTTGTTGATCCTACCTCCACATTTCTTATTTTTTCTTTTCTTGCTACTAACAAAACCACCACCCTAGTTCAGATCCTACCACCTCTTGACCAGACTAGAATTAGTCGCCTTGCTTCCATTTTCTTCCAGTTGAGGGGATTAGCACAGTAAGTGGTTAACTGTGGGAATTGAATGAACTATTCTGACTCTACCTTGTGACTCAGTTCCAGGGCTAGCTCACTTCCATTTCTATTCAATTATGTGTCTAGTCCAATTTCTGTCTTGTAAGAAAACTTTATTCAATTGTAGCAATTGGGAGAAAACCTTCTTGCATTGTTTGGACCTAGCCCTGCAGGGTCGGGAGCTGGGCCACCCCTACCTACTGCTTAGAGACTCTTAACTAAGGAAGTAGGTTATGCTGACCAGAAACCCAGTTGGATCTAAAAACTGATGCAAGGAGTTTTCTCACAATTGTACATTTCAAGCAATGCATTTGTCTTATCTGAAAACTGGCCCCATACTTATCAATCATTTTCCCTATTCCTTTGATTATTTACAGACATCTGGCGGTAGTGGGATACCTCTTCTTCTGAATTCAGGGAACTGCACCTGTTTGCTCTCCTCCACCCAATTTAGAAAGTCCCTAATCTTTTATCCAATTAGGAATCAGATAATCTAATGTTGAATTGTTTCTTTTTAATTTATTGGCCTGATTTGAGTAATTATTTTTAATGTATAAAAGTCTGTTGTCCCCTGTATTTGGGACCCAGGCCAGAACTGAGGTGGTCTGGTGCTGGTTTCTTGGGCAACTGCCATGTATTTAGTTTAATAAACTGATATGCTCAGAAGACTAAACTTTGGTTTTCTCGGTCATTTCATCTTTTACCTGCTACACTTCTATGCAGCCGAACAAACATCCCTCCTTATGTACAAATCTGGACCTGCTACTACTCTGTTCAAAACATTTCAATGACAATTACCTACCAGAGTTCAAACTCCTTTGCCTAGCAGTCACTGTCCTCCACGATCTGGCTCCAACTAACCTTTCCAGATTTATTTCACATCCTTCCTCTTCATGGACAAACTGGACTTGTTCTTAAGCATACCCTCCATTTTCCTGACTCCCAACCCTGGCTTATTGCTTTCTTTGCCTAGATTGTCCTCACTTCTCTCCTCTGCCTGATGAATTCCTACGCATCCTTTAAAACTCCATCTAAATACTTCTTTACAAGGTTTTCCTTCATTTCTATCATATCTTTCTTCTAGACTGTAAGCTCCTTGAGGCCAGAACTATGATTTATTTAAACTTTGTACATCCTTCAGTGTTGAACATAGAACTACTCTGCAACAGCAGGCCTTCAGATGGTAGGTGTGTATGTTAATTATTGTGTGTGATTACCCAAGCATGGAATTGAATATGTAATTTTGAAAGAGAAAGTGTATGTCTCTATACTTGTGGATGACTCTATGTGGTATGAATATGACATGGTAGGTTGCTAATTTCCATCAGTTACATTGAATGCTGAAGCAGGAGGGATAGGAGAATTTATCTTGTGGCCTGGTAAGTCTGGCTGACCAAGGTGGATATTATAGCATGTGACCATCCTCCCTTCAGGGGTGAGGTAGTGGAGAGTTAGTGATGGACACCTACTCTAGGTCATAATTCTCAAGAAATGAGAACACAGAGCTAGAAGGTGTGGCTCCCTGGCAAGCTTGGAAGTGCCTGGGTCTCCTCTACAGGTTTTCACAATGTTAGACCTAGCACCATGGAGGGTGTGTATGCGTGTGTGTAAAATCTCACTCCATTGTGCCTGCCTAATATCAGTCTATACCCCATTTCTTACCAGGGACATGGGGGTCCTCCAGGCCTGTGGGGATCTTCCACTGATCCACCTGTAGCTTCAGAGCATTCACCTCATCAATGTCTCCAGGGACCCTGTGAGAAAGAGAGAGAGAGAGAGAGAGAGAAAGAACTTCAGATGAATTTTCCTAAGGATATTTCCTATCACCAATAAACTGTCCTAGAAGGGGAAGGAATAAGCCTTTCTATAGCGCCGACTATGTTTCAGGCAGTGTACTAAGTGCTTTATATAACAACTGCAAGAAAGAAGTGCTCTTATTACCCCCATTTTATAGTTGATGAAACTAAGGCAAACAGAGGTTAGGTGCCTGACTCCAAGCCCAACACTCTAACCACTGTGCAATCTAGCAGCCAGTCTGCCTGAGACTGTTAAATTGGGAGCTGGGGGCAGTGGAATATAGTTCATTGTTAACTCAAAAAGATTGGCTTCCTCACCGCCACCACCAGGTTTTGGGTGTTCCTGATCTATGTCCTGGGAATTGGGAAGCATGACCTGCCTCCATCCTTTGTTGTGGGACACGGATGCATAGGTGTGTGACATACACATCTCCTCTTTATGTACCTCTCAGGTGACCAGGGGGCCCTACATCCTACGACTCTGCAGCTCCCACTTGTGAGGCACTTTCCTCCCCATGGGCCTGAGAAGAAGGGGAGGGAGGAGGAAAGTCAGGCACAGGAGGGCGTGGACTGACTTTCCCAAGGTCAGGCAACTATAATGGGAACAGCCATGACTCCAGCCTAGGTCCCCCGACTCCTCTTTCCTCTACATTACTAGAAATTCTTTTGAGAAACCATAAAAGCACAGGATTTAGAGAGAGAAGCAGCTGTGGAAATCTTTCTCATCTAGTATTTATTAAGGATTCACTACATCCCAGGCACCGTGCTAAATGCTCAGGATAGAATGAGAGGCAAAAACACAGTACCTGTGTTCAAGGAGCTCACAATCTAAGCGGGAGACAACAGGCAAACAACTATGCACAGAGCAGGCAGGGCAGCCAGAGCAAAGGCAGAGAATCAGGAGATAAGAATGTCTAGTGCAGGGTACAGCAAGGCCCACGGAGCTGGCCAGGGTCACACAGCCAGTATATGACTGAGGCTGGATTTGAACTCAGGTCTTTCTGCCCTGAGGGGTAACAAGTAGGGGACAGAAGAAATCAATCCAATCAAGTTTCATCTTACAAAGAAGGAAACCAGGACCCAGACATGGGAAGCGACGTAGTTATGCTCTCAAGGCCGGCCCTCCACTTCAGGTTCTCTGACTCAAGGCAGTGCTCGTTATTCTCTGGCACTTCTAAGGCCCCATCTAGATTTTGATTTGATGTCTGAGTGAGTGGGGAATAAAGGGTAGGGTAAAGGTTTAACAGCTGGTGATGAAGGGTGCTAGAGAGGGAAGGGGGGTTTGAAAAGAAGTCAAGGCAGGATAGAGAAGCTGGGAGTTGGTGATGCAGGCTCCATACAAGGCTCCTCAGAAGGGCTGCCCAGCCTGGAACTAACCCTGGCTTCCAAGATCCAAGGGCAAGGCCTGCAGCAGGGCTCCCCCCCCCCCCCCAGTTTCTAGGGGTCAGAGAGACTACTCCATTCTTTCTGGAGGCTTCCAGAGGCAGACCCAGGATGAGAACTGCAAAGTGACCTAGGCCACCTTTCCTCCTCTTTGAACCTGTGAGACTCAACCAAGGATACAGATGACTGGCTTTACTTCCAGCCTGGCCACCATAGCTACTGTCCAGGAGAGTGGTCTTGTTGGAGAAGGGACTAGCTACTACTAAAACCAGCTGCCAACCAGCCAATGGCCACCAAGGAAGCAGGCAAACTTGTTTGGATCCTGAGAGAAAAAGAGACAATCCTACATAACTGAGGACCGACTCTCAAGGCCAGGAAGGTAAGCCCCAAAGTTCCAGGAATATCAGCATCCCCCAGGCTACTGTTTCTGTTTCTTGCAGCCACTATCCAAGGGAGTAGCACTGATGGAACCATCACCTAGCAATTTTCTCAAAAGGAAGTCTCTACTTCCTCAGCAGTCACAGCTACTAAAGACCCCCAAAAGAAAGGTTTTACCACCCACATCCTTAGCACCGTCCTATGGCTTAACATCAGAAACATATAGTTTGATCAATGGAAATGTCATTCAGGAGATACATTATCATCCATTTTGGCAATGTACTCTAAGGACAGTGGAGCCTTTCCTTCTGACTTGCAGTAGAATGTGAGCCCCACGAGAGCAGGGCCTGTTGTGCTTTTCATTGATAAGCACAATGGTATGCATATAGGAAGTCCTTAATATATGCTTTTTCATTGATTTATTCATTTAGAGGTCATCTAGTCCATTCCTCCCAATCTACAAATGAAGAAACTAAGGCCCAAGAGAAGTTAAGTGAGTTGCCCAAGGAACCTAGGTAATAGAACAAACCTTTGTTTCCTCAGTCACTTCATCTTTCACCTGCCACAGTAGCAAAGCTAAAATTTGGACCCAGGTCTACTGACTTTAAATCCAGCATTTTTTCAAATGTATTGAAATTGGCTCCCAATCCTACGATCCCATGGAGAGCAGGGCACTCTTCACAGGATTGGGTGGTGGCCCTACCTCCCCAATCCCTGTCCCAGGGTACCTGAATATGCCCTCAGTCTGGTCCCCGTTGAGTGCCAGCACCTCCTCGGAGAGTCGTGTCTGTACCCAGGGCAGCTGCCGGTCAGGGTATCGCTCCTTCTGCATGGCCAGGATATCTTGAAGTGCACTGCCAAACATGGATGGACTGAATACAGCATTTTTTGCATGTCGGATTTCCTCCATATTAGGTTTCTTTAGGCCCTAGAAGGTATGTGTGTTGAGAGACACAGTAAATAGGGTTTCACAGCAACATGATGCCAAGGAAGTTAGGGGAAACAATATGGGGGTCTGGGAGGGAGATACAACAAAGGAAATGGAAAACCATATGATTATGGTGCCTAAGGAACTCTGGAAAAGACACAAGGTCCAAGAACCATAGGGATGGGGTGAAGTCTTCCCGTATCACAGGGCTAGAGAAAAACAAAGCCTGGTGTGTACGTGCATGTGTGTGTGTGTGTGTGTGTGTGTGAGATGGAATAGGTAGGAATTCAAGCTCATAGGCAACCTTCCCTTCCCCCAACTTTTGGTCTTAAACATAAACACATAGCCTCAGAGCCGAGGAGGGGACCTCCGAGACCATGTACTGCAATTCCTATTTTAACAAGAATCACCTCTACAACAGTCACCAAGTAGTCATCTAACCTTCATATGTCAATCTCTAGTGAAGGTGAACCCTTTCACTCCAGCAGCATCCCATGCCACTTCTGGGTGCCTCTAATTGTTGCCTAATGCTACTAGTTTGGTCTTCTAGGTAGTGGAACTAGCCCAATCCCTCTTCCACATGGTAGCCCTTCCAATATCTGAAGACCATTATCGTGGGTATCACCCCTCTTTTTTCAGGCTTAACATCCTAAGTTCTAATTGGCTATCTTGGTCACAATCAGGTGCCCAGAACTGAACAGAATAGTTAGGTTGTGGTCTCGTCAGAAAGGACTGTTGCTCTCCATGTTTTGGACACCCATGCCTCTCCTAATATAGTCTGAGGCTGCATGAGTTTTTCTGGCTGTTATGTCACACTACTGATTCAACAATGTTGAGCTTTCACAAGTTTACTAAAACTCCTAAAACCTTTTTTTTTTTTTAAAGATGAAAGAAGAGAGATTAGTAATGGAGAGATGCATTTGAGAGTCATCTATCTGTATAATAATTGAACAATCAGGAGTTGATGAGATCACCAAGGGATATAGTACACAGAAGAGAGACAAGGGGGGACAAGGACAAAGAGTAGAGACTTATGGAATGCTCGTGCTGAATAGTTAGGGGATGGCTGATGATCCAGCAGCAGACCCTGAGAAGAAATTTGTTAGATAGCCAGAAGAACCAGGAGAGAGCAGTGTCATAGACTCTGAGGAAGAACAGACTATCGAGCAGGAAGATGTGGTTGGTAAGTGTCAATAGGTTACTGAGAATGAGGACAGAAAAGAAGCCTTCAGATTTAGCTATTGGAAGATTGCTGATAATTTGAGAGAACAATTTCAATAGGATGGTACTGCTAGAAGCAGAATGCAAAGAGGTTTAAGTGCATGGATAGTGAGCATGTAGAGCTAGCAAGTACTAACAGTTCTTTCTAAGGGCTTGGCTTTGAAAGGTTTAAGATTTTATATATGATATGTATACATACATGTATACACACGCCATATGTTTATACACACATTATATGTATATACACATGCATACATTTGTGTACACGTACACATGTACATAATGAGTAGGGAAAGCAGGGTCAGGTAAAGGTTTTCTTGGGCTATAAGAAACTTGGGTATGTTTGTAGAAAACAGGGGAAGAGCCAGAGAAAAAGATGAGAGAGAAAATGATTAATGGAGTGATGAAGCTATGAGAAGGGAAGGGATCAGGAGTCCAAATAGAAGGGCAGGCTTTGACAAGATGGGCCATCTCTTCCTTAGAGACCAGAGCAAAGGATGGGGAATGGAGGATGATATAGAAACATTCTGAGATGAGTAAGAGAAAAGGAAGATTGTCTTTGAATTTCTCAATAAAGTAGGATGTGAAGTCATCTACTGTTAAGCAAAGGAGAGTCCTGGGGGCCTAAGGAGAAAGGAAAAGGTTTGGAAGGGAGTATGCTAGAGAGTCTATCAGGAGGGAATAAAAGGAGGGTCCAGATGAGATCATGGAACATGAATTTGTAGTCGATCCCATGAGCACAGTTTTGTGAGTCCCTCCAGCGGCAGTTGGCAGCATAGGGATAGGGAGAGTAGGAATAGAGAAGGCTGATTGTGTGGGTGATCTAGAGTTAAGGATGAGTAGGTTAGAGTGGTGAGAAAGGGGGCAAGGGATTCAAGGACAGAGGACAGTGTCCAAAAGAGAACTTCTTATCTTCCCCCCTCCCCCTTAAATCTACACCTCTTTAACTTCCCTATTACCTCCCCATCCACCAGGCTCAAAAGCTCAGTGTCATGCCCCATTCCTCCCTCAAAAGCATTCTATGTATCCAATCAATTGCCAAAGCTCATAGCTTCTCTCTCCACAACATCTCTTGCCTATAATCATCCTCCCCACTCACAGACTTCTACATAAAGCCATTTTTATGGAATGTGAATTTGCCCAAGGACATGGGGAAGGGAAGGAGGGAGGCAGGAAGGTGGCTGTGCACCTGTTGAGGGATGGGGCTGGAGACTGAGAAGTGAGAGCAGGAGGAGGAATACATGGGGGCTGGGGCCAGCCATGTGGGAGCCTGGCCATGGACACCAGGGAAAGATACTAGGTAACCTGATGGCAGATGGACAGAAGACTGACATTCAGAGACCAGACACAGGTCTCAAGTTAAGGCCCAGATCAGGTGACAGTGGCTGTCTCTTAGAGTCAGTTCTGCTTTCACTTGAAGGGTTTATTTTTATTTTTTGTTTTTTTGGTGGGAGGGTAGGAGTCCATGGAGCACTAAGCAGATGGGCAGGAATAGAGATGCAGCACAGTACTGTTCAGTAAAATTAACATAGGCTATTTTTTTGGAAAGTGGATTTTTCAGAATTCTTAGTCAAATCTGCATAATGTAAATGTGTTTTTTATCATAAAAGTATTTTATTATTTTCCAGTTATATGTAAAGATGATTTTCAACATTTCTAATATGAATTAATATAAAATGAGAACTGTCTGCATAGAGTTTCATGGGTTCACTGATCATGAAAATGTGGGGCTGTGTTCACAGCAACACTTTTTAACAAAGGCAAGAACTGAAAGGGAAGTGGATGCACACCAATTAGGGAATGTCTAAACAAGCTGTGGCACATGGATATAATGGGCCATGACTGTATCATAAGGAAAGATAAATATGAACGATTTAGAGAAATATGGGAAGAAACATAAGATGAAAAAGAATTAAATAAGAACAACCAAGAAAATAATATACACAATGACAGCAATGCAAATGGAAAAGAACAATTCAAGGAAATTGAACATAGCAAAGTTATAATGATCAGGCTTGGCTACAGAGGTAGAAGAACTGGGAAAATGTATCTGTTCTTTCACCCAAGAAGTGGGAAACTATGGATTTGGAATGGTAGATATGCTGTCAGACTCAGATGAATATACTAATTGGTTTTTGCTGAATAACTTCCCATTTTATTTTTAAATCTTTGTTAAAAGGGAAATTTCACTAGGTTGGGGGGGTTAGAATATTTTTATAGAAGATATTGTAAAGTGGATTCCTAATTAGTTATTAATGGATCAGACCTTTGAGATTTTCTCAACTCAGTTATATGGTTATGTGACTGTTTATGTGAAGGAGTTTGGAGTGTGGGAGGGAATAAGAAATAGTTGGAGATAGGTAAATTTTGGTTTAAGCAGTCAATCAATAAGCACTTATTAAGTACCTACTATGTGCTGGGCACTGTGCTAAGTGTTGGGGATATATAGAAAAACACACACACGATAAACTGGAGATAACGAATAGAGGGAAGGCACTAGCATCAAGGGGGATCAGAAAAAGCTCTTAGAAGATGGAATTTTAGTGTGAAGGCTTATCTTGAGACTTGAAGGAAGCCAGGGAAACCAGGAGGTGGGTAGTCAGAAGAGGGAGTGTCTTCTGCAAGGAGCAGCAAGGAAGCCAAAGTCACTGGTTCATGGAGTGGATCTGGGGGGACAAGGTTGTAAGAAGCCTGGGAAGGTAAGAGGGAGCCAAGTTGTGAAAGGCTTTGAATGCCAAACAGAGGGTTTTATATTTGATCCTGGAGGTAATAGGGTGGCATTGGCATTTAAAGAATGGAGTTTGGGGGTTTGACATGGTCATGCCTGTGCTTTAGGAAGTTTAATTTGACAACTATGTGGAGGACAAACTATAGTGAGGAGAGACCTGTGCCCAGGAGACCAAACATCAAGCTTTTTTAATAGTCTAGGTGAGAAATGATGAAAGCCTGTACCAGGGTGGTGGCAGTGTCAGAGGCGAGAAATGGGCATACACAAGAGAGGTTATGAAGGAGTTGGAGACAGATTGGATGTAGGGTGAGAGAGGATAAGGAGCAGAGGATAACACCTAAATTGTGAACCTGGGTAACTGGGAGGATTGTGGTACTCTCAACAATTACGTGAAGATTGAAAGGGGGAAGAAAAAGCTAACGAGTTCAGTTATGGACATGCTGAATTTAAGATGTTTATGGACCATTCAGTTGGAGATGTCAGTCTGGATGTTAGGGAAGAGGTTGGTAGATTTTAGAATCATCAGCATAGAGATGATAACTAAAACCAGGGGAGCTGTTGGGATCAACAAGTGAAATAGTATTGAAAGAGAAGAAAAGTGGGTCTACAACAACTTCTTGGTGGACAGGTGTAACCAGGATGAAGACTCAGCAAAGGAAACAGAGAAGAGAATGGTCAAATGGGTAGGAGGTAAAGGAGGACAGACTAGTGTCACAGAAATCTAGAGAGAGGAGGGTGATAACAGTGTCAAAGGCTGCAGAGACATCGAGAAGAATGAGGATAAAAAAAGTCACTTTGGAGACAGCTTTTTAAGTGGAATGATGATCTTAGAAGTTAGGCTGTAAAGAGTTAAAAAGTGAACAAAGAGGAAGTTGAAGCAGTATTTATAGAAGGTTTTCCCAAGGAGTTTAGCTTCATCAGGGAAGAGAGATACAGGACAACAGCTAGTGGGGACGGACAGATCAAGTGGGGGGCTAGGTTTGAGGATGGAGGAAAAAGAAAAAAAATTTCACAACAGTTATGGCTGTCCAAAAATGGAATGGGTTGCCTTAAGATGTGGTGAGTTTGTCATCACTTTGAGGTCTTCAAGCAGAAGCCCAGTGACTTGTCAAAGATGTATAGAGAGGGTTCCTGTTTTGGGAGAAGTGGAACCAGAGGGCCTCTGCAATTTCTTTCTTTTTTTTAATTAAAAATTTTTTTTGGGGGGGGGCAATGAGGGTTATGTGACTTGCCCAGGGTCACACAGCTAGTTGTGTCAAGTGTCTGAGGCCAGATTTGAACTCAGGTCCTCCTGAATCCAGGGCTGGTGCTCTATCCACTGCGCCACCTAGCTGCCCCTGCAATCTCTTTCAATGCTGAATTCTAACTCTTTGGGAATGGTTAGCCTCTAGTGCTCTCCCCACTCTAGGCCCACTAGGGGGCCTAGATCCACTAGGGGATCCAGGTAGACTTTGAGGCCCTCCAGCTTCCTGGCCAGCAAAGTGGCCAACTGAAGAAAGGGAGCCTAATATTCAACAATATGGTGGTCTTGGTGCGACATGTGGCCTGTGGGGCCTCCTGAAGGAATAGGTTGGTGCCTTGTCTGGTAGCAGAGTCTCAGGGTTGGGCTGGATGAAAGCACTAAATAGAGATCTGCAGCAAGGAACTTTAGTCACATATTACTGCTGAGCATGGGAAGGACCCGGGGACATGATGAGGAGGGGCTTATTGTATAGGTAAAAGGCAGTATGATAAAAACCGATAAAGGGTTAGATTGGATCCAGGAGACTTGAGTTTGAATCCTGTCCCTGACACTTAGTAATCCAGTTTAAAATCAGATGATAATAGATTTAGAGCTTGAAGGGACCATAAAAACTACCTAATTCAACTCCCTCACTGTACAAACGAAGAAACTGAGGCCTAAATAAGTCAGGTGATTTGCCTAAGGCAATTCATTAATTTCCCAAACAGTCAAGACATCAATCACCCAGCATTTATTAAATGCTGAATCTGGAGTCTTTGGATAGCAGTTTTAGAACTGAAAGGTACTTTAAAGACCATTGAGGTGCTTACTAGAGTTCCAGGCACTGGAAAAAGTAAGTCAAAACAGGAAAGCAGTCCCAATGCTCAAGGGCTTTATAAACAGGCTAAAGGGAAGTTACAACATGGAAATAAATAGATACATTCATCCTAAGCAATGAGTACAAGGCAGGTAACATTGGAGAGGAAAGAGTTAGTAACTGTGGGTCCTTTTCTTGTAGGGGGTGTACATCTTTTCTCTGAGCCTCAGTTTCTTTATCTGTAGAATGAGGATAACTACAGAGGGCTTTTGTGAAGAAAGCACTTGTAAAATGCTACAAAACTGCAAGCTATTACTGTTACTTTGATGAAACTCAGACCAAAAGAGAAGTGGACTTTTCCAAGGTCACACAGTTAGTTGCTGGCCTCGACTAAAAAAGCACCACTTCTGAATTGGAAGGGTAGGTATAAAATAGCACATCCTCAGGATAAGGGGTGGAGCCTGAGTCATTTCTAGGCTACCTTCAAGACCATCTCAGGCCACAGTGGTTGTTCTTGGTTCTTTCCCTATTCTGCTACTGTCTTTTTTTCCCTCCATAGAAATATTTTATTATTTTCCAGTTATATTTAGAGATAATTTTCAACATTTGTTTTTATAAGATTTTTAGTTTCAAATTTTTCACCCTTCTTCCCTTCCCTCCCCAAGACAGCAAGAAATCTAATATAGGTTATATATGTACAATCACATTAAACATATTTCTGGCATTAGTCACGTTATGAGAAAAGAATCAGAGCAAAAAGGAAAAACTTCAAAAAAGAAAAACAGCAACAACAAAACCCAATAGAGACAGTATGGTTCTATCTGCATCTAGATTCCACAGTTCTTTTTTTTTCTTTTCTTTTCTGGATTTGGAGAGCATTTTCCATCATGAGTCTTTGGCACTATCTTGGACCATTGTATTGCTGAGAAGAATCAAGTCTATCACAGTTGATCAGCAAATAATGTTGTTGATACTGTGTACAATATTCTCCTGGTTTTGCTCATCTCACTCATCATCAGTTCATGCAAGTCCTTCCAGGTTTCTCTGAACTCTTCCTGCTCATCGTTTCTTACAGCACAATAGTATTCCATTACATTCATATACCACAACTTGTTTAGCCATTCCCCAACTGATGGGCATCCCCTCAATTTCCAATTCCTTGCCACCACAAAAAGTATGTTACTGTCTTTTCTGCTTGAAGTCTCTTAACAGGTGGCTAAGCACCTAAAACCTGGCTCCACTGCCCCCAGGACAAAGCTAAATTTGCCTCACCCTGGAATAAGGCAGCCCCTCAGCTTTATTAGATGTTCCTTCTAGCAAATCTTAGGGGCTCTAGTACATGGGAACTGCTTTGCCGAAATGGCAATAGGACCATAGATATGCAAGTCTAGACTATCAGCTCACTAGGATACTGGTGAGCTGGGCAGTGCAGCATGGTGGAACAAGCACTGGACTTGTAGTGAAGAGACCTAGGTTCAAGTTTCAACTCTTGTTATATGTTACCTGTTTGATCTTGGATAAATTTCTACCTCCTTAAGCCATACTTTCCTCCTCTGTAAAATAAGGGGATTGAACAAGCTTGTTTTTAATGCAGGGGTGTAGTTTCCTTTCTCTTCTCATATCCATTCTCATTCATATTCTGTTTCTGTCAGTCAAAACTTCCCAGCTGGTCAGTCAATAAGCACTTATTGAGTGCCTACTATTTGCCAGGTACAATACTAAGTAATAAGCCTTAGAGGAGCTTAAAATCTAATAGGGGAGACAAGATACAAATAATGATGTACGAATAAGCTATATACAGGATAAATTGAACATAATCAACAGATAGAAGACATTAGAACTAAGAGGGGTTGGGAAAGGCTTCCTGTATAAAGTGGGATTTTAGCTGGGACTTGAAGGAAGTCAAAGAAGCCTGGAGACAGAGATGTGAATATAGTTCAGTCAGTGAAAATGCCAACAAGAGATGGAGTGTCTTGTTGAAGGAACAGACAGAAGCCCAGTTTAACTGGATCAAAAAGTACCTGGAGAGGGGTGGGTGTGTGTGTGTGTGTGTGTGTGTAGAACTTTGAATACCAAACAGAGGACTTTATATTTAATCAAGGTGGTGATGGGGAGTTATTGATACAGATGGGGTAGGAGGCACAAAAGATTCAAGATACAGAGGTTTGCTAGGTCCAGCTCTGAGCTGTTAATTTTTCCCCCCTTTAAAATAGTATTTTTTTCCCCAAGTACTAAAGCCAATTTTTAACATTCATGTTTAAAAAAAATTTTTTTTTGGGGGGTGAGGCAATTGGTGTTAAGTGACTTGCCCAGGGTCACACAGCTAGTAAGTGTCAAGTGTCTGAGGCTGGATTTGAACTCAGGTCCTTCTGACTCCAAGGCCAGTGCTTCATTCACTGTGCCACCTAGGTGCCCCATAACATTCATTTTTTATAAAATTGTGAGTTCCAAATTTTCTCCTTCTCTCCCTTCCCATTTCCTTAAGACAGTAAGCAATTTGATATAAGTTATATATGTGCAATTATGGCAAGCATATTTCCATATTAGTCATGTTGTGAAAGAAACAGAACAAAAGAAAAAACCACAAAAAATGAAGAAAATTATAACAGTATATTTTTATCTGCATTCAGATTCCATCGGTTCTTTCTCTGGATGCAGATCCCATTTTTCATCATGAATCTTTTGGATTTGTTTTGAATGATTGTATTGCTGAGAAGAGCTAAATAAATCCTAATTGATCATCACACAAAGTTGCTTTACAATGTTCTCCTGGTTTTGCTCACTTCACTTTGCATCAGTTCATATAAGTCTTTTGAGGTTTCTCTGAAATCCACTTGCCTATCATTTCTTATAGCATAACAGTAATACATTACATTTATATATTGCAATTTGATAGTTTTGTACATGTATGCCCTTTTCCCTTTTTTAATGATCTCTTTGGGATAGATACCTACTAATGGTATTTGTAGATTAAAGAATTTACACAGTTTGATTTCCATAAGGGATCTCTTGTAAAGAAAGATTGGTAATTTATAACGGTTATTGTCTTCTGGAATTTACTGCTTAGAAAGATCACTCTTTCTTATCTAAAGGGAAGGGAAATTGGAGCGTCTGGGAGCAACTGAGAGTCAGAAGAATAGAAGGGCATTGAACCTCAGGAAGAGATAGCAATGCAAATGGGAAAAAGGATCATGAGGAGGGAAATATTCAATAATGAATTGAACAACAAGGGCAAAGGAGGATCTCTACTATAATGGGGAAGTATACTCTCTTATCACCTGCTAGAATTCATATTTCAGAGTGAGGAATAATAGAAAAATGAGGGCCAAGGACAATCTCTAAGGCAACAGCAGAATTTCTTTTTTTTTTTAATTGTAAAAGTATTTTATTATTTTCTAGTTACACATAGAGATAGTTTTCCACATTTGTTTTTATAAGATTTCTAGTTTCAAGTTTTTCTCCCTCCCTTCCCTCCCTAAGACAGCAAGCAATCTGATATAGGTGATATATGTACAATCACATTAAACATATTTCTGCATTAGTCATAACAGCAGAATTTCTTGAGAGGGAAGCCAAAATAGATATCTAAAAAGTATTAATGCCATAAGGAATGGAGAATAAAGACAGTCTAACCTAATGTGTGTCATGAATCCAAAAATTAAAGGGTTGAGTCTGACTATTAAATTTTTAGTTTGAGTAAATACTTTGGAAATGGGCAAATTACAAAGCAGGGCTAGAGTTATTTTTTTGTTGATTGATAATAATAATAATAATAATGCAGACCATATGTTGTACATACACTTCCACTCATGGAGAGTTGGCTGTTAAATAGTTTATCAGCACACCCTACAGATCCCTCTAGCTCTAACTGCTATCACTTCAATAGCATCTTTCCAGACCCTGCTGGGGAACACGACTGCCATCACGTGGTCAAAGTGGACAGTGTCATCATCCCCTAAAAGCCAGATCCCCTTGGTAGTTGTGGGGGATGTAAGGGCTTCTCTCAAGGAGTCCAGTGGCAGAGAGGGTGTTCACAGGGCTCCTGGCTCTGCCCTCGTGCCCAGAGATCCTCCTCAGAAGCCTACTACTGGGGGGCAGCTAGGTGGTACAGTGGATGAAGCACTGGCCCTGGATTCAGGAAGACCTGAATTCAAATACAGCCTCTGACACTTGACACTCACTAGCTGTGTGACCCTGGGCAAGTCACTTAACCCTCATTGTCCTGCAACCCCCCCCCCCAAAAAAAAACCCCCAAACAAACAAAAAGCATATTGCTGGCTAGGTCTCTGGGTACAGTCTTGTCTTTTTTAGCCTCTTAGCACTCTCTGCCTAGCACAATGTAGTGGAAAGAGCTCTTCGTAGAATGCTTCGAGTCAAAGTGAAGGTAACAGCCATTACCCTGACTGCTTCAGTGAGAACTCTGTAAGCCTTTATTATAATTATCATCAATGTTATCTGGGCTCTTCAAGGCCAGTACCCTCAGAGAAGCAGGGGAAGTATGTGTGCAGGGTCATTGGGACTTGAAGCTAGGGGACTAGGTACCTGCCATTCTTTTGCTAGCACCCTTTCAGAACTCCCTGTAGCTTGGAGGACAAAATTCACATTACTTAGTGTAGTATCTACTCTCCAGAAACCCTCTGATTCAACCAGGCCAGCTCCTTGTGGTACCTTGAATATGCCTCACATTCCTATCTCCCTGCCTTTGCATGCAGCGGGCTCTTGTCTAAAATGCCCTCTCTCTGCCTAGCAGAAATTTCCTTGTTCTTTAAGCCTTAGCACAAATAACACCTCCTTTATGACAACTTTGCTGATCGCCCCAGCTCACAAGGATCCCTCCCTTTTTCTTGCTCTGACCTTGGCATATCTTGTTGTTGCTACTCATAATGCTCTTAGCTTTTCATGTCTAGAGTTTATCTTTCCATACACGGCTGCAGAGCTGGACCTTACACAGGACTGCCTTGGAAGGGCCAGGATGGTGTTTGTCAGAGCCAAAGGGAGAGGCCTCTGGGCTGTACAAGTATGTTCACACTGACAAGGCTATGTGCTACCATATACAATTTCTGTCCCTCTCTTTTCCTTTGAGATTAAGAGAAATAAAGAAAGCTTCTTGGAGAGATTTTTCCTGGGCTAGTTTTTCCAAGCCAGGTGGCCCAGGCCCCTTCTACCATCCCTGGGATAGGAGCCAAAGTGAAAGGAAGGAAAGAGACCAATACCTTTTTGGCTCCCGTCAAGGCAGCCTTCTGGAGCTTGTTGTAACAATACTTGGCATATGTGCTTATTGCCACCCCTGAAAGAAAAAAAAAAAAACATAGTTAAGCCTCTATGCCTCACGAAGGAAGCTGGAATCCAGTTCCACCTAGCTCTAGTAGGCATAAGGAAGGAAGGAAGAATGAGAGAAAGGAAGGCTAAAAACCTCCTAAATCCCAACCCATGAACTTGAACCCTATGGTAGATTTTCTGCAGTGCTATTACCCTTCAGGAAATAGAACTGTGTCTTCCAGTCATGAAAGAGGTAGGTTGGGAAGTGGGATGACAGTACTGTTGTGTCAAGTGTGATGTGGTTGTCAGTGTTAAAGGTGGGAAGTGTTGGTCTATGTGCTTGAGTGTTAGTTGATGTATGTGTGGATATAAGAATACATGGGTGGGGGGCAGCTAGGTAGCACAGTGGATAAATCACCGGCCCTGGATTCAGGAGGACCTGAGTTCAAATCTGACCTCAGACACTTGACACTGGCTGTGTGACCTTAGGCAAGTCACTTAACTCTCACTGCCCTGTCCAAAAAACAAAACAAAACATGGGTATAAGAACATGGCTATGTGAGTGTGTGGGTGTGTCTACATGGTTTGGAGTATATGAATATCAGAAAATGAGTGTACTGGTGTCAGTCCCTGGGTGGTGTGGGTGTGTGCATAAATATATTTCATATAAACACCCTCCATTGCTGCTCTGTGAATGTGGCTTTCAGTGTGTGTCTTCTCATAGAGGCCCAAGGCTCCTCTGTTCTAGGTGAAGCCAGGTGCCACTCTGTCTGCCAGCAGGATCAAAGACTCAGTGGGTTGGCTTGGCAACAATACTGGAGGGGGAGTCAGAAGCCCAGGGTCTGATGCTTGTTTCAGCGCTACCAGTTGTGTGGCCCCCGTCAAGTCATTTCACTCTTCTGAGCCTTACTTTCCTCATCCTCTGAAAAGAGATAATACTTCTGGCATGACCTAACCCAGAGGGACGTCATAAGGAAGATGCTTGGTAAATTGTAGTAAATTAGAGACGCAGGATCTGTGGTTATTATTTTTGCTTCTGTTTTTCTGCCCCATGGGTCTGCCAGGACACCTTCTTGTTGCCTCTAGTAGGTCATCTCCTATTTGGCCTGCCTGAAGATGGGGAACTGCTCTAATTACTGGCCAGGCTCCTAGTGGGTCATATTTAGATATCTCTACATACTGAGGCAGCTGGTGTCCCAGTGGATAAAGCCCTGGGTTTGCAGTCAGGAAGACTTGAGTTCAAATCCAACCCTAGATACATTCTAGCTGTGTGACCCTGGGCAAGTCACTTCTCCTAAAATGTGCCTCAGTTTCCTCACTTGTAAAATGGGGATAATAACAACACTTACCATACAGGGTTGTTGGGAGGAATAAGTGAGATGTTTGTAAAGCTCTTGGCAAACCTTAAAATGCCACATAAATACTAGCTGTTATTGTTATTATCATCCTTAGCCTAGCCCTGTTGCCCACACAATCCTGGTTCTGATTTTGCTAACTTGATCCTATTCTTCAAAGTAAAACGAGCTAGTTCAGGAGACAGTGGATCTCCATAAATAGAGGTCATCAAGCACTGAGTGTATGGCCACTTATTGGGGATGTGGTAGAGGGAACTTCTGCTTAGAGACAGTTGGACTAGAATGCTGCAGTTATCCTTGACTTTTCCATCTCCACATATGCCTTATCTTACAAATGATGCCTTTGCAACTAATGGCTATGGCAGGAATTAGTTGCATATTGGTTAACTTAAATAATATGGAGGTGATAATCCTGCTGTATTCTGCCATAGGCTGACCAGACCTAGAATATTTTGTTTGGTTCTAGACACCATATTTTAGGAAGGATAGTGAAAAGCTGAAGAGCATCCAGAGGGCAGGAAACCATCTTACATGAAGAGGAACTGGGGATGTTTATCTTGGAAAATAGAAGGGACATGATCACTATTTTCAAGTATTGGAAGGACTGTCATGTGGAAGAGGAATTAGACAGGTTAAGTCCAAAGGACTTAACCAGAAACAATGGGTCAAAGTAATAGAAACACATCAATTTGATACGGGGAAAACCTTCTAACAGTCTAACAGTGGTATGAGCTACTTTGCCAGGTGGTGAAGACCTTTGAAGGTCTTTAAGTTGTGGCTGATTAACTCTATCAGTTTTAAAATATCTTCAAATAAGGGTTGGGTTTCACATCTTCTACTTTTTTCATTGCCCTGAACCTCATGACAGAGTATACAGTAAAGCATGGTGCCCTGTAAATTTTTACTGACTGAAGGACAGGAAGTAGGAAGACTTAATCTATGGCAAAATTCTCTCTGCAGAGATAGGCCAAGAAAGTCAGGGGCTCCTGTACCTCAGCAAGACCCAGGCTGAGCTGTAGTAAAAGGGGCAGTGTGGTATAGGAAGAAGGTACTCCCCTGCAAATGGGAGCTAAGGAGGACAGGGAAACTCTATGGACTTCCTTGCCCAGCCATTTCCCTGCAGACTTAGCTGTAGAATAGGAGGTTACTTTTGGTCTCCAGTCCAGAGAAATGGCATCTACATCACCTATAGAGAAGACCTGTTTAAGACAACTCACAGAGGCTGGCCCTGAGCATCACTGAGGAGATCCCCAGTAACACATACTTACCTGACTGGACCAACATTTTGGTATGAAACACACGGTGCCCCTTGCTCCCATTCCCACCCACATATGTTCATTTAGAAAGCAAAGATTTTAGTGATGAAAATGCCCTAGAGCAACAAGATGTAAGAAGCCATCAGAGGCACAGTTAGCCAGGCAGGGCTGGGCTCACAGCCTCCAGACACTGAAAATGTCCCTCTCCATTGTCAATTCCTAACCCCACCAAATCTAGAAAATAATCTGAGAAAAAAAAAAGAAAATTTAAAAATGCAATCTTTGGTTTAAAAATTTTAATTTAACTGGCTCTATTCTGCCAATCTGCAGCACCCCACCAAAAAAAAGCTTAGTAAAAAGAGGATCCCATGGGAATAAGTGAGAGGGATAGACTCCTTTATACTACCCCCATGAGAGTGGTTTAACTAGATAGTAATGTTATGACCTCTCTTTCCCAGTAGGTTAGGGCCTCCTTTGGGCCCCCTTATCCCCATTCCTCTTCCCCAGCCCACTGTGCAAGGAGAGGCTAGTGCCCAAGCCCAGGAGCATTAAGAGAAGAAGGACGGCAAAACAGAGACTGGAGAGAAGCAGGTTTGCTATGGTGAAGATCTAGAGAGGAAGCTGCTAAGAGAAGAGGTGGTAGATGGGCCCTACCATCGTGCTCTTCAAAATAGGGCTTGGGTTTCTTTCTCAATTTGGATTTCTTCTTAGTGTTCCTTTCCAGCAGCTCTTTTATATGCTGAGTCACTGGGGAGCAAACAAAACGATGAGGACAACAGAACATGTGCATGTACACACACGCACACATGCACATACACACACATACTCATACCCACACATATACAGTCTTCCTGAAACAGCCATGACAAAAAAAAGACACCTTGTTTTCAGAGCTAGTGAGTCAGCAGCCATATTAGAGAGATACCTGTTATCTCTCCCCCCCCTTCCCCCCTCCCCCCTCCCAGCACCCTGAGCCAAGGAGGCCAATGCGCTGGTCGGCATTGCTCGCCAAGGAAGCAATGATTACTTTGGTCATCTCATCCCACCGAAATGCTATAACATAATACAGCTATAAGAAGCAACTAACTTATATGATAAAACTGTGGTCACACTGGCTAGCTGGTTACTTTAGAGGCTGCCCAGGGAAATAAGCCTTCCATTTTCTTCCAAAGGGGCTTTTTGGGTCCACTGTAAGAGGCTCTCTTGCTTAGCACTGCCTAAAAGGTGAGGGAATGTGGTTCACTTCAAGGAGAATCAGGTTGCTATTGCTTAGGGAACTCATACAGGGCTGAATTTCAGGAATGATAACACACATACATGTATGTGCATACGCACACGTGTGTGCCTGTGTGTGTGTGTGTGTGTGTGTATATCTGGTCTATCATACTGTGCAGGTATGAAGCACTGGGATAGGAAAAATAAAAGGACATTGTAGAGTTTTCTCATTGCTGGATTTCCATGATGATTTTAGATTTTTCTTGCAGGGGATGAAGGAATGGCCTGTTGGTGCTCTCTCTCAAACTTCATGTAGCCATTTCTTTGACATTCCATTTCAACAAACATTTCTTAAGTGTTTATTATATACAGAGCTCTATGTATGTTGGATTATGTTAGTAATATAAAGCTGGAACATGACAATCCAAATGTGTGAGAGGAGTTAGGCAACTGAAGGTGAGGGGCCTGGACACTTCTCTTTCTCCCACTTCTTCCCTTGATCTCCTTTGCATCCCTGCCCCACAAATATGCCTCTACCAAAGGAGACAGGGCACATGTCAGTTCAGCCTAGCCCATTCTAGGAAGAGAGTAAGTGAGTTTGGTCTGGTTCTGGACTCTGGGCCTCCCACATCCTTCCAGGACAGGATGAGGGAGAATGCATAGTTTCAGGATGGCCAGTAGCCCAGTTTGGCTAATCACAGGGTCTGAAAACAAGGTGTCTGCAAACAGAAAATGACACTAGGGAAAAAATAAGGTATGGAATAAGAGAAACCAATAAGCAGAGGGCAGGTATAAAATCAGCTTTCAGTGCTGGCCTCTGAGGCAAAGCAAACTAAAGGATGAAACACTGGCTTTTCATTGCTGGGCCACCTGAGGTAGCAGCCTTCCTGTGGGAGACAGGGGACATGGGCTCTTCAGGGATGAACTTCATAGGCCTCTTGTGCAAAGGCCAGAGGAGCATTTCATACAGCTAAAGAGCACTTACCTTTCAGTTCCATTTCACTTTCAGGAAAAACCAAATAATAATAATTATGTAACAACAGTGTACACTTATTTCTGCAGCTGCATAGGAGCTAGAAGTGGTTCAGAGTAGCAGGGAGAGCAAGACTTTGGAGTCAGGATATGGGGGAAAGTGGGGTACCTGACACTTATGAGCTAAGGGGACCCTGGGAAGTCACATCTTTTCTCTGAACTTCAGTCTCATCTGTAAAACAGGATAATGATATACTACCTGGCTTTTTTCTTAAGAAAGTGCTTTGCAAATCTTAAAGCATTCTGGAAATTACTACTTGATTTTAAATTATTATTGCTACATAATTTGTTGAGGAAGGTGAAGTCACTTGCTCAAGGCTACATAGTCAGTAAATGTGAGGTCAGATGTCTCTCAAGCTCAAGTCTAGGGCTCTTTTCATTACACTATATGGCCATGAATAAATAACTCTTGTCAGTACCAAATGTTCTTCATGGTTCACCTACAATTCCCACTCTTCAGGTTTAGATCTGGCTACTCCCTCTTGTACCATGATGATAACAATGATTAGTAATTCCTCTATGCTTCAAAGTCTGCCTCCCTTTGAAGAGATGAGTTAGCCTGGAAAAGGCCTTTCTTCTTATTGCTAGATCACCTAGGTTGTCATCCTCCTAACTCTCTATGCAGCAGGAAGCAAGTAAGGGCCCAATCCAGGTAAGTGAGGGGAGGTTCAAATAGAGCCACAGGGTTAGAATTTTTCTCTCTCATCCTTGGGTGTCAGTTATGTTCAGTCTCAATGCCATTTTGCAGCATAATGCCCTGCAAACAAGCATTCAAAAGCTTATAAGATTTGGGGGCAGCTAGGTGGCGCAGTGGATAAAGCACCGGCCCTGGATTCAGGAGGACCTGAGTTCAAATCCGGCCTCAGACACTTGATACTTACTAGCTGTATGACCCTGGGCAAGTCACTTAACCCCCATTGCCCTGCAAAAAACAAACAAACAAAAAAGCTTATAGGATTTTATAACTAGAAGGGACCTTGGAGATCATCTAGTACAACTCCCTTATTCTAAAACTGAGTCGCAGAGAAGTTAAATAACTTGCCAAGGTTACAGAGGTAGTAAGTGGCAGAGCTAGGATGTGAACCAGGGTCTCTGATTCCAGCTTCACTGTTGTTCTTTCACTACCTCAAACTGACCATTTGTCACCAGTTTTACCTGCCTCAGTCTCTTCTGGTCATACTTCTCCTGCTTAAAGACCAAGCCCTGTCTCAGGTTTTGCCCTATTTAAAATCTAAGTGACTTCCTGTCATTTTCACAAGGTTCTTTTGGAGTAATTCCTAGGCCCTGATGGTATTCAGATCAGTGAAACCATCGCTGGGCTTCATTTACATTTGTTCCTCTAGACACTAGCCAAGGACCAAGGGGGACTCCAGGCCAGACCCACCAAAAGAAAGTCTACATTTATCTTCCAATGGTCCAGGAATTCATATCTTGTCACAGGCCTTGTCACTGGTCACAGCTCTCAAGATAGATTCTCAGCTTCAGGTGTATATAATGTCTCTATTCCTTTCAACCACACACTGATTCCTATAAGTAAAGCTTGCTGAAATCACGACTACCCTTTACAAAGTAGGTACTTAATTACTATTTGTTGAAGGGTGACCATTAACCTTAATACTGAGAATAACGTGGATAATCAAGTTTGGATGAGGATCAACGTATCAAGCTAGATGTCCTACCAATCCATCTGATGTCTACCCCAAACACAGAATCACAGAAGAGGTTGGAAGGGACTTCAGAATTTATCTAGTCCAATGTACACGTGATCAGAAATACTCTTTACAACATACCTGACAATATCCTGCCTCTGCCTGAATACTTCTGAGGGGAAAATAATTTTTTCCAGATGAAATCCATTCCATTTTTGGTCAGCTGTTGTGGGTTTTTTTTAAGCTTTAATTATACACTCTGATTTTTATACCACAATCATTTGCCAGTATATTCTTTTCTTCATTAAGTTTTCTCATAACAAAGAAAAAGTTAAGCAAAACTCAAATGACAGGCAGGCAACATTTTGTAAATCTTTTTTTTTTTTTGGGGGGGGGCAGGGCAATGAGGGTTGAGTGACTTGCCCAGGGTCACACAGCTAGTAACTGTCAAGTGTTTGAAGCCAGATTTGAACTCAGGTCCTCCTGAATCCAGGGTCAGTGCTTTTTCCATTATAATACCTAGCTGCCCCTGGGTAGGCAACATTTTGCTCCTATAGCCTCCTTGGATTTTTACTGAAAGTATGTTTCATCATATGGATAGGTGTAACTGTTAGGAAGCTTTTACACCCAATTGAAACCTGATTCTCCTAGTCCTAACATCTGATGTCAATTAGAATAGTAAGAATTTAAGGGAAGGTAATGGATGACAGATAAAAAGTGTGGCATTTTATTCCCAGTTATGTCCTGTAAGAAGAGTGACAAGAGAGAAAACAAAGAATGAGCCAAAGCCAATAAGGTAAGGGCAACAAAAAGTGTTGTTTTGTGCTCAAAAAGAGCTCAAAGAAAGAATAAGACCAGTGGTCACAGTGGATGGGTAGGGCAAGGTAGAGGGGAGGAAGGAGTGGAAGTGAAAATGTCTGGGGGTGGCTAAGTGGCACAGTGGATAAAGCACCAGCCTTGGATTCAGGAGGACCTGAGTTCAAATCCAGCCTCAGACACTTGACACTTACTAGCTGTGTGACCCTGGGCAAGTCACTTAACCCCAAATGCCTCACCAAAAAAAAAAAAAAGAAAAGAAAAGAAAAGAAAGAAAATGTCTGATCTTGACCAGACTAAAAATAGGTGACCTTGACCAGATGAAACGAGATTAAGTCAGTTTTTCACCTTTGGTTAGTTCTCTGTCAGATGGTGCTGAATTTGGTGCCATACACACAACTTTCATTGCTCTCTTTTGTTGTGTTTTAAATTCTGTAGTTATTAAAAATGTATATTACTCCAAAGAAATGTGCAAAAGGTATAGCTCTTAAAGAGCACACTTCAATGATTATTACAGCTATTATAGTGGCTACTGTTGTGGGGAAGTCAAGCAATTCAAAATTCATTCAAGCCCATAATGAAATAAGGTAAGATTCATTAAACCACAAATGAAAGTGTGGTTGAAAACAAAACACAACGCCAAGACAAAACAGTGTTGTGCAACAGTTTAATAAATTCCCAGAAAACAAGCAAAGACCTGCAGAGAGGCCTGGTGGCTGGGGATTATTAATTCCTCTATAATTCAGCATAAGTTTCTTGAAGTTGGAAGAACACCAGGAAGACAGGTTTGTGTGTGTGTGTGTGTGTGTGTGTGTGTGTGTGTGTGTTTGGTGAGGCAATTGGGGTTAAGTGACTTGCTAGTAAGTGTTAAGTGTCTGTGTCCGGATTTGAACTCAGGTCCTCCTGAATCCAGGGCTGGTGCTCTATCCACTGCACCACCTAGCTGCTCCCCAGAAGACAGTTTTAAAGCACACACAGAGAGCTAACCATTATTTTGAAGAAAAATACATGTCATGGACAAGACAGTTTTCCTTGAGGATGAAAGACTGCTTTATGTGCCAACAGATAGGTTGGGGCTAGGTTATGAAGGGTTTTAAAAACTAAATAGAGGAGTTTATTTTTATCTTAGAGAAAAAGGGAAGTCTTGGAGTCGAATAAGTAGGAGAGTGACATGGTCAAATCTGCATTTAAGGGAAATTACTTTGGCAGTAGTATGAAGGATGGTTTGATGGTGTAAAAGTTGTAAGGTTTGTTGTATAAGTCAATAAATTATTCAACAAATTATTTTACTTATCTATTAATTTGAATACAGCTAGTAAGAGACCTACTTCCCTTTGATGGGTTCAAGTCCAGAATAAATAAAACCTAAGGTAATGAAAGACCAAGTATATATGATTGTTGAACTAATATCAGTGATCTGTGAAAGATTGTAGTGAATGGAAAAGATGTCACAGGACCGGCAAATGCTGTTCCAATATTAAAAAAAAAATCGAAGAGATTAGAGTTTGCAAACTTATAACGTAAGCTTAATTTTGATTTCTGGCAAAATTCTCAAATGTACTATCAAAAGTATGACTAGTAAACATCTAGAAAAGGAAGTAATTATTACAAAGAGAAAGGGTAGCTTAATCAAGATTAAGTTATGCCAGACTAATTTCATTTCTTTTTTGGAAAGGGTTAATAGACTGGGAATGTTGTAGAGCTAGTTTGCTAAGACATTTTACAAAGTCTCCCATGCTATCTTTGTGGACAAGATGGTGAGAAGCAGGCTAGGAAATAGTATAGTTAAGGTGGATTTGGAACGTGGTTGAATGACCTGACCCAAAGAACAGTCATTAATGATTCCACATCAGTTTAAAAGCAGTCTGATGGCTGCCCTAGGGATCAGTGCCTGGCTTTGTGCTGTTTAACACTTTTCATCAATGCCTTGGGTAAAGACACACTTATACCATATTTGTGGAGGACATCAAGCTGAGAAGGACGGCTAAGTTGTTGGATGATAGACTCAGGATCCCAAAAGACCTTGACAGGTTAGAATACTCTATTTGTGAATTGGGAATTTCCCACGGAAATATTCTAGGAATTCAGAAAATGATTAAGATGGGTGGAGTGGAGTAGCCTTTTATCAGCCCAATCTTCCTCTTCTGGATGATCTCCAGCTTTAATTCAGCAAGCATTTATTATTAAGTTTGTACCATACGTTAGACAATGTGGTATGTGCTGGGGATATAGGGACAAAAACAAAACAGTCCCTGTCCTCAAATATCTTACATTCTCCCACAAGAAATAATAAGTAAATACAATAATACAAAGTAATTTTGGGGTGACAGCGCCCAGAAATACATACAGAATTCTAAATGTTGTTCAACCACTGCATAGAACAGTATGATATTCAGTTTTCCTAGTCCTATAATATTAAACTTCAGAATTCAAAGTTCACATGACCACATTTAGCTGTTGACTCATATTGGACTTGTAGTCCATTAAAATCTCCAGATCTATTTTAGATAAAGCTGCTACACTGTACTTGTGAAGGTTTTTTTTTTTTTTTAACCCAAGTTAAGGCTTTATATCTGCCCATATCAAATTTCATTTTATTCAGTCCAGTCCAATATTCTGAAGGCAGCATGGTACCCTGGAAGACATACTGGATTTGGGATGAGAAGAGCTGGGTTTGAATTGCGACTCCATTACTTACTATTCAGATGATCTCGGGCAAATCACTCAACCTCTTTGGGCCTCAGTTCCTCATCTGTACAATGAGAGGGTCAGGAGGACAAGATGGTCTCTAAGGATCCTTCTGACTCTAAAGCTATATTCCTATGAACTAGGAACAATATGTGGAAGTTGCAGAGAGGCAGGTTTCAGACTTGTGTAAGGAAAAACTTCCAAATACCGACAGGTACCAAAAAATGGAACGGGCTGCCCTGAGGGTTCAGAGCTTCTTCATCACTAGAGGTTTTCTAGTGAAGGCTGGATGACGACTTGACAGAGATGTCGTCGTTTAGGTAAAAGTTGGGTTAGACGGCACCTGAAGTCTATTCCAACCGAGATTCTATGATTATAATACCTTTTATCCATCACAGCCCTTCAAATCTTTAAAGAAAGGATTCCAATTCCTCCCTCCCCACAAGTTTTTTATTTTCTAGTTCCCTTAGTTCTCAGATGGTATGATCTATAATGGTAGTATCATGCACAAATATAAATAGGTAACTTATACATAATGACTTAGAAAACTCCAAATTAACATTACCCATGTTTTATTTTTATTTATTTTGTTAAATAGTTTCCAATTATATTTTAATCTGGTTCTGGCTGCACCATTCTGGCTGCCCTCTCCTGAACATGCTTTCACTTGTCCATGGCACTCCTAAAATGCTATGTTCCAAATGGAAAACAGTAATGCAGATACAGTCTGACCAATGCAGGAGAGAATGGGACTATTACCTCCCTTTTTTTGTACACTATGCCCCTGTCTTCCTGTCATCAATTCTTTTTTTTTTTTAAAGTGAGACAATTGGGATTAAGTGACTTGCCCAGGGTCACACAGCTAGCAAATGTCTGAGGCTGAATTTGAACTCAGGTCCTCCTGAATTCAGGGCCAGTGCTTTTTCCACTGTACTACCTAGCTGCCCCATCAATTCTTACTAATATAACAATTATCTTATTCTAAATTTAGTAACCACACTATTTTTCTCCTGGTCTGGACTTGTGAATTTGTTGGCATAGGGAATTCTTGGTGTGGAAATTTCCTCTATTTAGGTGGACTGGAAGCTGTTCTGCAACTTACAAGTCTGAGAAAATTTCTCAGGACATCAAAAAATTAAGTGATTTGGCCAAGGGTCACATAGTATGTATCAGAGGTGGGACCTAAACCATACTATGATTATACTGATATGGCTGCTCCTCCTAACAGTAATATCTCTTCTAATGGCACCACTGTCTCCCCAATCACTAAGACTTTCAATCTTAGATACCTCCCTTTCTCTTGATTCCTGTATCTGATCAGTCACATATTTCGTCATGTTTTTGAGATTTGTTTCCTCCTTTCCATTTGCATGGAAAGGTATTACTCTAGATCAAGCCTTTACCTAAACTATTACAAACCAGTTTCCCTGGTCTTTCAGACTAGTTTCTTCCTTCACTAATTCAATCTGCATCAGCTGCTGAATTCATCAACCTAATGCAGACTGATGGACTCCTACTCTTCCTCTACTTAGGCTGCCTTTTGCCCCACTCGACATGAACATGTCTTCTACTTTATGCTATAGGAAGGTCAAGTAGTCTGCCCTCTTCTTTCAAGTCTCAGCTTCTAGGCCACATTCTTATTAATGCCTTTCCCAACTAGCCATAAGCCTTAACAGATTCGCACACAGCCCTTCCATGACACCACACTGGGTGTTCTGAGAGGACAGAACCAAGAAAAAATGAGTGAAAGTTGCAAAGAAGCAGATCTGGGTCTGATGTAAGGAGAAACTCCCTAACAATCGGAGGTGTCCCAAAGTGGGATAAGCTGCCTTCAGAGGTGTTTGGTTTCACTTTCTTGGCAACCTTTGGGGAGAAGTTGGATGTTATAGTGAGGATTGCTTTCGGGTATACACTGAAGTATATGACCACTCAAATTCTGTGATGAATAGAGAATCCACAGGACCACAGGATTAGAAATGATCTAGTCTTGCTCCTTCATTATACAGACAGGAAAATGAGGCCCTGAGAGGATATGTGACTTGTTCAAAGCTGTGACATTAATAAGAAGTAAATCTGGTATTCAAACTCTCATCTTCTCAGTTGCTCTCTTTCTGTAGGTACTTTGTGTCCTAGATCTTTGGGGATCCACCATGAGGATGAGGACAGAAGGTGATCTGCTCCTTCTTCTCACCAGAGATTCTTTCAACATTCTTTTGACATGTGGCTGATGGTCTGAACCCTCCAAAGAATAGCTCTGGCGAGGCCCAGGCATGATTGCACTGCTGCCAGCCTGCTCAGATCTCAGCCATCTAAGATGGGCCAGGGCTAAGCCTCCCTGGGGCTTCTGGCAAAGAGTAGCCTAACAGATGAGTTTGGCTCCAAGTAACTCCCGGTTACCACACTGGTGACCTTTCAATCCCAACAACCAGTTAAAGTGGTGCTAGGGTGAAACACTAGTTTCCTTCTGGGAAACATGTGGGTGGCACAGTTTAGTCTTTCATGGACAGAGGCAGCTTCTATATAGAAAGGGAGATGAACTCATTACTTTGTGGGGAAGACAGACCCCTGAGTAGGAGCCAGAAACTTTTTGGCAGGGTGAGTTAATCCATATAGTACTTATGAAGAAAAATAAAAAATAAGCTTTTAATTCTGTGAGGTTGACACTGTTGCCATAATTTTTTATGGAAGCTGCTGGGACAGGAGTGGGTGGCACAAGGCGGGGGTAGATAAAGGCTACAGTCTCACTGGGAAGTTGCCACAGCAGCTGCAATCCTTCTGCTCCTTTTGTGGTTTGTACAAGGGGACTGATAAAAAGGAACACAGGCGTTCTATTACAGGCACTGTTGCCCAAATCCCTGGCAGGAACCATGCCCAGCAGGGAGAGCAGCAACAAGAACAGAGATGGGGCTAAAAGAACATGACATCAGTCTCTGAAGGGAGTGTAAAGCAGCTGAACTTTCTGGGCCTCTGAAGCTACGGGAGAACAGACCTTTCTCTGTGCTGCACCCTATTTCTCCCTGTTGCCTCCACACACATGAACTCCAGGAGCCTGCACTGAGGCTGAGAGCTGGGCATGAGAACAAAAGGAGAGCTTTGTTTTTGCAGAAAGGAAGCTTTACCCCCACAGGGCAAATACTCCAAATGAGATGCTCCGAGAAACTGCCTGTCACACAGAATGGTTCTATGTAGGCTCAGGCCATATCTCTTCCTTAAAAGGCTGGGAGATGGCACATATCTCTTAGGCATCATAGGAGGTGCTAATGCTACCAACAGGCTATGACTTCAACCTCATCCTCTCTCTATGCAGAGTGGAACACAGAAACCATTTGGACCTACTGTCAGGCTGGCAAACACCCTAGCTATAGCTATGGTATGTTTTTGTATTTCAGATTATTGGCCTTAGTTTTAACTATGTTAGGACAAAATGGCTCTGTAATTGGGTCTAGTCAATGATGCTTACACTAGCATGTTGTCACTTCCTTTTCCTTCTTCCTCTTAAAATCTCAGAGTTGGCAGGAAACACTAATGTCAGGCAGCAATAGATAAGAGGACAGACCTTGGAAGACAGGAAGCCCTGAGTTTGAATCTTGTTTCAGTCATTAGCTGTGTGAATTGTGTCACCTGACCTTTCTTAGTCTCAGTCTCCTCATTTGTAAAATGAAGATGAGATAGCACCAACTTTCAGCAGGGTCGCTGTTGGGATCAAATGAAATAACCTATGTAAAGCACTTGGCAAATCAAAGTACTGTATAAATTTGAGCGCTGGTGATGGTGATGTCAGTGCCGTCATCTAGTCCAAGCTATACCAGGAGTCTCTTCTGTAACATCCCAGGCAAGTGATCATCCAGTTTCAGTTTGAAGACCTCTGGGCATAAGGAACCCACTATTTCTAGAGAATTCTAATTTACATGCAAATTTTACCTTATATTGAGTAGAAATCTGCTTCTCTGAAGTTACTATCCATTTCCCTTGGTTTGATCTAACGCTGGGGGTCAACTAAAACAACCCTCATCTCTCTTCTTTAAATACTTCTTCAAGTACTTGGAATTGGCCATCATGGCTCCCCCAAGTCTTCAATACTCCAAACTAAACATTTACTATTTCCTCAGCAAATTTCCAAATGGAATGGCCTCCAGTTTCATCAATGGCTATGCTCTTGTTTGTCTGTATCCTTCCTAAAATGTGGCACTCAGAACATTCCTGACAAGTTGTCATCCAGCCCTTGTTTGAAGACCTTCCATGTGGGGTGGTTTTCATTACCTTTTGGGGCAGCCTATGTCATAGAGTAGAATGGCTTCTGAGTCAGAGAACTTGGATTCAAATTCTACCTCTTATGTTTACTACTTTTGTGATCTTGGGCAAGTCAGTCAACTTCCTTATCTGTAAAACAAGGGATTTGGACTATATGGCTTAAGTGGTCCCTTATAGCTCTAAATCTATGATCCATGGATGCCTTTTGGATAACCTTTCAAGTTTTTCCTTATATGATGATGAAATCGTGCCTCCTGCCATGAAATTGCTGCTGCCCACTGCTTCCAATTCTGCTCTGAGACCAAGTAGATAAAATATATTAAATTCAAGTCAGAAAGCTCTCCCTGGATAAATTTCACTGACCAGATCTGGAATGACCCATGGCTGGAATGTTCATAATGTTCCATGTTTGAAATGGTTTAAGCCACAAAGGATTTCATATTGAAGGATCCTTTTTTTTTTTTTTTTTTTATTTTGTTTTGTTTGCAGGGCAATTGGGGTTAAGTGACTTGCCCAGGGTCACACAGGTAGTAAGTGTTAAGTGTCTGAGGCCGGATTTGAACTCAGGTACTCCTGACTCCAGGGCCGGTGCTCTATCCACTGCGCCATCTAGCTGCCCCTTGAAGGATCCTTTTGAAGGGCGTTCTGCTGAAGACTCAATAAGCAATTCAAGACATGGGCTATGTTTGGGTCTTTTTAAAAGACATTTTAAGCTTTGCAATATCAAAGACATGGTTAATGTTTTCTAAATTATTTTATAGAAAAGGCATAGGGGATAAAAAGTCGTAGTGAACAGATTACTAATATTTTCCCACTAAAAAAAGGCAAAGAAGTGGAATTCTGGTTAGTCAGAGACAACAGTGCTGTTGTATATAGCCTCAGCATGATGGATAAAAGGAGTACCTACCTAAGAGTTATGGAGAGAAGACTGGACTAGAGACCTTGCTTTATTTCTTTTAAAAATGATTTAGGGGGGCGGCTAGGTGGCGCAGTGGATAGAGCACCGGCCCTGGATTCAGGAGTTCCTGAGTTCAAATCCGGCCTCAGACACTTAACACTTACTAGCTGTGTGACCCTGGGCAAGGCACTTAACCCCATTGCCCTGTTTAAAAAAAAAAAAAATGATTTAGGGGGGGCAGCTAGGTGGCGCAGTGGATAAAGCACCGGCCCTGGATTCAGGAGTACCTGAGTTCAAATCCGGCCTCAGACACTTGACACTTACTAGCTGTGTGACCCTGGGCAAGTCACTTAATTCCCATTGCCCCGCAAAAAAAAAAAAAAAAAAAAAAAGATTTAGGGAGGGGCAGCTAGGTGGCACAGTGGATAAACCACTGGCCCTGAATTCAGGAGTACCTGAGTTCAAATCCGGCCTCAGACACTTGATACTTACTAGCTGTGTGACCCTGGGCAAGTCACTTAACCCTCATTGCCCTGAAAAAAAAAATATTTATTATAAAATATATGTTATACAGGCACGTCATTTTATTGCACTTTGCTTTATTGTGCTTTGCAGATTTTGTGTGTTTTTTTTTCTAAACAAATTGAAGATTTGTGGCAACCCTGTTATCAAGCAAGTCTATCAGCACCATTTTCCCAACAGTATGTGCTTACATTGTATCTCTGGGTCACATTTTGGTAATTATCACAATATTTCAAACCTTTTCATAATTATTTTATCTGTTATGGTGATCTGTGATCAGTGATCTTTGATATTACTACTATAATTGTTTTGGGCTGCCATGAATTGCACCCATATTGCAAACTTAATTGATAAATGTAAGTTCTAGCTGCTACACTGACCTACTCTTCCCATCTCCTTTCCTCTAGCCTCCCTATTCCATGAGACAGCAATATTGAAATTAGAGCAATTAATAACCCTACAATGGTCTCTAACTGTTCAAGTGAAAGGAATAGTCAATCTATGTTTTAACCTTCATTACTGTCTTATTTTAAGAAACTGCCATAGCTTTAATATTTTTTAGCAATAAAGTATTTTTAATTAAGGTATGTACATTTTAGCATAATAATATTGCATACTTAGTATACTACAGTATAATATAAACATAATTTTTATACACACTGGAAAACCAAAAAATCTGTGACTCACTTTATTGTGATATTCGCTTTATTGCAGTGGTCTGGAACCAAACCTGCAGTATCTCCAAGGTACGTCCATCCATTGAGTAATTAAAATTTAGTAATGAATTGCATTTAAATTAACTTTGATGCATGCATAAAATCTTTTAAAAGTCTAAGTATTCAAAGGATTCTTCATTTTCATTTACTTCTTATATGGTTATAGTTATATGTTAGTTCTGCTTTTTTGCTTTTTATTGTTTCATAAAGATCTTTCCAGATTTCTTTACATCCCTAATACTTTTCTGATCTTAATTGCATTATAATATTTCATTACATTAATGTACCATAATTCATTTAACCATTTTCCTGCTGTTGGACATTTAATTTGCTTCCAGGTTTTTGTAGCAATAAAAACCTTTCAGGGGGCATTTGTTTTTATAACACTTTTAGGGCACAGTTACAACAATGGAATTACTGGGTCAAAGAATATGATTAGTTTTCTAACTTTTATTGAGTATTGCCAGACTATTCTCCAAAGACTCTACAAGCTTGTAATGAATATGCATACCTGTTTCTCCATAATCTCACCAACAGTAAGATTCATTGTTTTTAATTATTTCTACAAATTTGATTTGTATGAGTTAGTACGTACACACACACACACACACACACACACGCGCACACACACAGAGTAAATGGAAGGCAACCTCAGAGAGGAAGGCCCTGGGTTGGGGGAAAGTGGGGAAAGGAACCAGAAGGTGGGATTTGAGGTGAGTCTTGAGGGAAGCCAGAGAAATTAAGAGGCAGAGGTGAGTAGGAAGTGTGTTCCAAGTTTGGTAGACAGTCAGTGCAATGGCATGGATACAGGAGATGGAATAGTGGCTGCAAGAAACAGTAAGGAGGCCAGTGTAGCTGGATCATCAGGTGTGTGGAAGGAAGTCAAGTTTAAGATCAAAAAGGTAGAAAAGTACCAGTTTATGAAGAGCTTTAAATGTCAAACAAGAGGACTTCAGGTTTGATCCTGGAGTAAAAGAGAGTAAATGAAGTTTACTAAGTAAGATGGTGACATGGTCAAACATGTATCTGATTTGGTTGAATGTCTGTGGTTTCTCATTCTAGTCCACACATTAACTGCTTTTTTTTTTTTTGTCTAGTACCAGAGAGGTAGTAGAGTGAAGTGGCTAAGTCATGCTTTTGATGTTTAACAGCTTATGTGATCAAGTTATATAACCTCAATAAATTCTCTATGACTATATTATAGGATGGCAATCTGTCCTGTGGAAGGAGCTCCCATACTAACAAAAATCACAGGTCCTTATATAATGGACAGTTTTGATGATAATTACTTTTTGATGTTTTAAAGCAGAGGAGTGTAAGATGACCTTTATAAGCTTTTATTTTGTTTTTTAGAATGCCTCTTGATATTCTTGCCTGTTTGTCTTTCTATATAAATTTCATTATGATTTTGTTCAATTCCATAAAGAAAATGTCCTTTTGGTTGGTATTATATTAAATGTATAAATTAACTTGGGGAGTATTATTATTTTTACTATATTAATCTAACCTATCCATAGACTGAATGTCTCTAATTATTTAGGTCTTCCTTTAAATAGTTGTCATTATGTAGGTTTTATGAATTTCTATGTATGTTATTTCTCAAATATTTGATGATTTTAGTTTTTGTAAGAGGGATTACTTTTATGACATTTAAAGATTTTTATTGCAAGTAAATAAGCATGCAATTATTTTTGTTAATAGAGTGATATACTGTAACTTCGTTGCACTCATTTGTCTTTATTAATTTTTTGGTTATGACAACTGGATGTTCTAGCTACACTATCATTTTATTTACAAATAGTTTCACCTCTTCATTTCCAGTGTTTAGTGGGAATGCTTCTATTGTTTTTATATTGCCTATTAGCCTGGCTTTCTTAAGGTAGGTACTTTTTATTATGCTGAGGGAAACTACATCTCTACCTATTATTTTTTTGTTTTTTAAAAAAATCACGAATGTTGGCTTTTAATCAAAAGCCTTTCTTCACAGCTTTCTTGATATAATCATATTTTTAAAAACTTTCTTTATATATTTATTATGTTAGCAGTATTTCAGATGCTCAACCAGCCTTAGATGCAGGGTATAATTTTTTTTTATCACAATGAATAATTAAAAAAATTGTTTTTCTATATTTATTTTGACATGACTGAATATATCATCTTTCCTCCAAACAGCTGTCTTCCTTATATCTGTCAAAAGTATCACTATCCCTTTAGTTACCCAGGTTGGGTAATTAACTTAGAGTCCTCTATGACCCTTCCTTTTTCAGTGTTTGTATTCTTTAATCCATCCTCCACTTCTAATTAAATCCTTGATCATGATACTCCTCCATTTAAAAGCTGTGAATGATTCCCCATTGTCTACTAAATGTAAACTTTTGATTATGGCATTCAAGGGCCTCCACAATCTGGAGCTTTCCATATGCCTGTTTTATATATTCATCCCTGTAATAAACTCTTATATCTAGTCAAAGTGTACGAGCCTCTCTGCACCTGTTTCATTTTACGATCACCAATTCCCCTCGCCTAGAATAGGCTTTTTCCTCACATCAGTATAGTGGTGCTTCCTACCCACCTCCCTTCAGGTGCTGCCTTCTCTCCCCTCTTTCTAGCTGAAAGTGTTCTATCCTTCCTCTAATCAGTTTATTTGGACCTCTCCTTTCCTTATTTTATCCTTAGATCAAATGGAAAGACATAAGATTTACTATTGCACAATGGACAAAGAGCAGGCCTAGAAATGAGAGCGTTCAAATCCTAGATAGACACAAAAGCTGCATGACCCTGGGCAAGTTACAAAACCTTTCAGTGCTCCAGGCCATTCTCTAGGACCTTAAGTCTTAGACTTAACCTAGAACAGCTGCTGATCAGCTTTGGCAGGGGAAGTTTCATCACTTGGTGTTCCCTTCATTAATGAAATAGCAGGTGTGGGCAAACCAAACGAAACCAAACGAAACCTTCATCCAAACACAGTGTACTGCATATAGTAGGCACTTAATAAACATTTATTAAATTGAAATGGAGTGTTTCCAGTTATTTCTGTTGGCTCCCTGATTCCTGTCCTAGCCTTGAATTATGAGGCAGGGTTTGGTTTGGTTGGAATCAAACTGAGTCAACCCTGGAACCATCCTACCTCTATAATCATTAGGTGGATTTGAAGCTGGTTGAAATACTGAACCTAGTGAATAGTGATTAATGGGCTGGTAGAAAGGAAAGTCTTAAGCAACAGTCTCTGTCCCCACAGGGATTTTCCCTCTTCTTTACAATATTTTTTATCAATGACTTGGATAAAGTCTTAAGTGATATACTTATCAAATTTGAAGAGGACACAAATACAAGAGAGAGAGCTAATGCATGTTACAGAGAAAAAGTTAGACAGTAGTTCATGTGAAAAAGACACAGGTTTTTAGTAGCCTACAAGCTCAATGAGTCAGCAGTGTTACCTGGCAGCCAAGAAAGCTAACACAATCTTGGGCGACTTTAACAGGGTGTAATATTCATTTTTCTCCTACCTCCACCCCTCCATAAGGGAGGTGACAGTTCTGTTATCCTCCTCCCCAGTCAGAACATACTGTGTTCAGTCATAGTTGCTACATTTTAAGAAGGGCAATGACAAATTGAAGTGCACACAGATGAGAGTGAGCCTGAGCTGTGAGAATGCTGGAAACCATCTTATTTAAACTGGATGAAGAATTTCATGACATGATGTCAACAATTTAGCTCTGATAAGTATGCCATCTATGCCTTCATCAAGTCACTTATAAAAATGCTGTGCATGTGTCTTAGAGATTCCTACCTAGGATGACAGGTTAGACTGTCTCTCCCCTAAGAGTCCTTCCAAATCTGAAATTTGAAAATCACAGATAACCTTCAGCTTCAAAAGGAATAATCATATTAAGGCAAGTCCCAGAAAGCAGAAATGGGAGTAATAAGAGAAAGAACCTAAATTAGTCTTAACTCTGTACTTCAGCCCATATAAAAAAAATCAGCCCATCTTTATATAAATTGGCCCATGTGCAAATTGGCAGACAGGAACTGCAAAATGTAGAAAACATCTGCTTCTTGGCTTAAGAAAACTGAAACATAAGCTGTGTCTGAAGATGCTTAAGTTAACAAGTCTCGTAGCTCTTAGTAGGAAAGTGAGTTTAAAAACAATAATTTTGTTGCTTTAATTCTCACCTCCAATTTACTCAGTAAATGTTATACCTCTATGCTTTTATGTTATGTATACATACATACACATATATGTATGTGTGTATGTGTGTATGTATGTATATATGTAATTAGCTCCACTGTTAAAATCTCGAACCAAGGTTTTTCCTGAATTTCTTCTCCTGTCAATCTGAAATGGGGTAGTTCTTATGGCTGTACTGCAATGGTAGTATGGCCATTTCATGGTCACTAAAACCATTTAGCAGTTTACTTTTTCCAGGATACAGATTCTGGGCAAGGGATCATACCATGATAATCACTGGTGTTTCTTTTACCCCTTGGCCCCAATGCATTATGGGTATTCAATAAGTAATAGGAAATTATCTGGTTTGGAGCTCAGGAAGGCACCACAGTAATGGCTGAAAGTCTCAGCTCTTTTAGTGTTACAGATTTCTCTGACGAGGTGCACCATGACTATATTTTGAGTTACCAAAAGGAGCCCCTATAAGGCTGGCCGGTGACACTCTTCCTGTAGGGAGACAAGAACTGTTACAGAACCACAGGATTTTCGAGTTGGAATAGCCCTCAGTAGTTATTTGGTCCGACCCATACTCAAAAATGTCATCTCCACTACACAAATCAAACAAGTAGTCATTTAACCTCTGCTAGCCGGGAATCCACGCAGTCCATTCCACTCCCATCCTTTTAATTGTTAAGAAGCTTATCTTAATATCAAACCTAAATTTGCCTCTGAAACACCCACCCACCACTTATGGTTCTCCCTTCTCCAAGGTCAAATGGAATAAATCCCATCCCTTTCCCCTATGATAGCCTTTCAAATAACTGAAGAGAGTGATTGTCTCCCTTAGGTCTTCTCTAGGACAGATATTCCCAGAGAGGAGTAACTAGGGTGAACTAGGATGTGACCTAGCTTGAAGTCACAGGGAAATGATTAAGGTCTTCTGGGCTTATGTGATGGGGCATCAGTGTCCCCAAATATCTGTCTTGTCTATTCCTTATCTGAAGACAAAGCATCCTTCCTGTTTTATCATTTAGCCTCCTTTCATCCTGCAGTCCGAATTGTTTCTTCCTACCTGTTGACCATAGCTCTTAGCTTTGACTCAGTTTGCCTATCAAGTCTCTGCACTCAAATCTATTCTCCATATAGCCACTAAAGTGAATTTCCTCAGGCATGGCAATGACCATATCACCACCCAACTAAATAAACTCCAAGAGCCACACTATCGCCTCCAGGATCAAATAAAAACCATTCTGTTTGGCATTCAAGCCCCTCCTACCTTTCCAGGCTTCTCATACTCTTTAATCCTGTGACTATGGTCTCCTGGCTGTCCCTCTTGCTTGGAATGCTCTTTTTCCTCTGCTCTGCTTACTGACCTCCCTAGCTTCCTTTAAATCCCAACTAAAATCCCCCCCTTTTTTTTTAAACTGGAAACTTTCCCCAACCCCTCTTAATTTTAGTACCTGACCTCTGTTAATTACTTCACATTCATTCTCTATGTAGCTTGCTCTGAATATCTTTTTGTTTGCATGCTGTCTCCCCCATTAGATTGTAAGCTCCCAGAGGGCAGGGACCTCTTTTTGTATCCCCAGGGCTTTAGCACAGTGCCTGGCACAAAGCAGGCACTTAAACATTTACCGATGGTTGCTCAGCTCAGGCAGGAATCCTGCCCACATTTTCACAATATGGCATGTTTAAACATACACTGAACCAAAAATGGCATTAACACTTACCCAAACCAATGGGTAGGGTGGGGTTCTGTTGACTACAAAGGGCAAGTTGGCCAGAGCCCATAGATTTCTCAGGCTTATATGACCATCTGCTATGAGTCTTGTTAATTAGCCAAAACTCATTAAATTCATTTTAATATGCGCATTGTACTATAACCCAAGGTGAAGTTTAATTCCTGAGATTTCCTCTCAGAAGAAAGATTTGTACTTTAATGGCTGTCTGAGTCTTGTTAGAGGGTTACTGGCTGGCAAAGATGGTTTCTGAAGAACCACAAAACTGTAGATTTATAAGGGTTCTTAGATACCGTGATGTAGTAGTAGTAGTACTAGTATTAATAACGATAATATACCATATGCTACTATCTTCTAGTCCCCAATTTTACATGTGAAAACACTGAAGTTTAGAGGCACCAGATCTCTGAGCCAGAAGGCCTCTGATTGGCTGTCTAGCTCAATCCATACCTTAATAAGAGTCTCTTCTACATCATACTTTTAAACAAGTGGACATCTAGTCCCTGCTGGTACCACCTCCAGTGGTACCCCATATCCCATGTCACTCCCGGACAGCTTAATTGTTAGGAAGCTTTTCTCTGCATTAAGCCTAAATTTGTCTAAATTTTCCACTGTTGGTAGTCCTGTCCCCTAAGGCTAAGTAGAACAAGGTCTAAATCCTTTTCCATGACAACTATTTTTTTTTTTTTTAGTGAGGCAATGGGGGTTAAGTGACTTGCCCAGGGTCACACAGCTAGTAAGTGTTAAGTGTCTGAGGCCAGATTTGAACTCAGGTCCTCCTGAATCCAGGGCCAACGCTTTAACCACTGCGCCATCTAGCTGCCCCCACCATGACAACTATTTGAAGACAGTTATCATTTCCATCCAACTATCTCTCCTCCAGGCTAAAGACCCCCAATTTCTCCAACTGATCCCCAAACACCATGAATTCAAGGACCATCATCATCCTGTTTTCCTTAGGCCACAAGATTAATAGACATCAGAACTGTTACTAGAGGGGCAGCTAGGTGGCGCAGTGGATGGAGCACCAGCCCTGGAGTCAGGAGTACCTGAGTTCAAATCTGGCCTCAGACACTTAACACTTACTAGCGGTGTGACCCTGGGCAAGTCACTTAACCCCAATTGCCTCACTAAAAAAAAAAAAAGTCAAGGCACTGTAAAAGAAAAGGATGTACAACAATAGAGTCTTTGCCTTCCAGGTGATTACAATCTAATAATGAGATAAAATATATTTGTTGCTCAGATATTTTTCAGTCATGTCTGACTTTGTGACCTTATCTGGGGTTTTCTTGCCAAAGATTCTGGAGTGGTTTGCCATTTTCTTCTGCAGCTCATTTTACAGATGAGGAAACTGAGGTAAATAGGGTTAGGTGACTTGCCAGGGTCTTCCTGACTCCAGGTGTGGCATTCTATCCAATGTGCCACCTTAGTTGCCCATTCATCATCTGTACATATCTTTTAAAAATATAAGTTAGTCAACGAACTCCCTAGACAGCCATTATTAGATAGCTCCCCCTCCTTTTTTTCTTATTGGAATTGTTTTTCTTTTTGTCTTTGGAAGCTCATTCATAAGCTTCCCTTTCCTTCTGTGCTGAATTAATTTCCTTACTTATACAACCTGGCCCCAGTCTTTCTTTCTAGCCTCACTGAAAATTACATCTCCCTTCACATTCTACAGTCTAGCCAAACTGGGCCTCTTTCTGTTTCTCTCACAGCACAGTTCATTTCCTATCTCCATGTTTTTGTACTTTCTCTCCCCCATGCCTCTTTTTCTTCTTTTTCTTCTTCTTCTTCTTTTTGGTGGGGCAGTGAGGGTTAAGTGACTTGCCCAGGGTCACACAGCTAGCAAATGTCAAGTGTCTGAGGTTGGATTTGAACTCCAGTTCTCCTGAATCCAGGGCCAGTGCTTTATCCACTGTGCCACCTAGCTGCCCCCCATGCCACTTCTTAAAATTCCTATTTTCTTTTAAGATGGAGCTCAAGCATCATCTTCTCCATGAAGCCATTCCTAATCCCCCAACTACTAGTGCCCCCCCCAAACTACCTGGTATTTAAGGCTATAAAAACAAAACAGAGTTTATATTTTATCCTAGAAGCTTTAGGAAGCCACTGATGTTGAGTAGGACAGTAATATGGTAGTTTCTGAGATTAAAGAAAATTACTTTGGCAGCAGTGCATAGGATGGATAAGAGTGGTGAGAAGGAGCCTATTTCAAGAATTAAGGCAAGAGGCAATAAGGTCCTTCTGAACTAAGGTGGTAGCTATATGATTGGAGAGAAGGCATCAGATATGAAAGATGTTGTAAAGGTAGAAATGGCAAGATTTGGCAACATTTGGGTTATATGGTGTGAGGAAGAGTAAGGAATCTAAGATACTGTAGAGGTTATGAAACTGGAAGACTGGAAGGAGGATGATGCTTTCAACAGGACCAGGGAAGTTTAGGAGATATTCTATATCCTAAGGTCCCTTCTAGCTCTGACATTTTATGTTTTGTGTTCTAAGCCTTAACACTTTATATTCTATGCTCTAAGGTAACCTTGATTCTATGACTACTCTTTGAGACTAAGAAAAAAAAACAAGGCCTCTTACCAAAGTAAGGTGGTAAATGTTAACCAAAAACAAAGTTATGCTTTCTTTATTATCAACTCCCTCATCATCTTGTGAGAAAAGCACTTTGTAAATTTAAAAGAACTATAGAAAGGGAGTTATTTTTACTATTACATTTACTGGAACATAAGGCTAATACTTAGATTCATCCCCCCCTTTTCTTTTCAAAATATTTTATACATACTTTTATTTTCTAACATCAGTGTCTTTTTAAAATACTTGCTCTCTACCAACCCCCCCCCCCCAAAAAAAAGAACTCAAGCTTGTAACAATACAGTCAAACAAAACAAATCAGCATCTGGGCTATGAAAATATACCATCTCTCTGCCTAGAGGCAGGAAGCATGTTTCACCGTCAGTTCTCTGAAGTTCACATTGAGCACAGTTCTGAAGCATTTCAATGTGGTTTTCTTTGTGGTTTCCAGATCCCCCATTGAAGAACAATTTGGCAAATCCTGGGGTTACTGCTGGGTCTAACAGTTTGCACTGATGGCTGCACCTTGGATTTAGAACATAAGCCCCTCATGCTGCTATCCAGGCTGGTATCTCTGGTTCCTTTTAGAAACTTGGCTTAAAGGCAAGGTCCTACCTTTGTTCAAACCTGTAAGCAGGACCCTAGCATCCATCAATCATCGATTAGTTGACAGAGAGTATATTAAGACAACAGTAAACCTTACCTCGGGCAAATACAAAGGATCCCTTAGGTAATGAGGTCAACAGAGAAGACCCAAGGACCATCTTTTCCCTCCATAACAAGGCTCTGAAGTCATTAGAGGGTCTAATTCAGACCCTGATGGGTGAGAGCTCCCTCAGGAACAATTTAAAGAACCATCAGGCCCATTTTGGGCTTCTTGAGGAGGGGACAGTTCATGGACTGTCCTGGTATCCGACACATTATTGTAATATTTCTACATATGTTTAAGTCCTGATACTTAATTAACTTTGTGACTTGTGGACAAGTTACTTTATTTTAAGGTTATTCCTTCATCTATAAAATGGGGCTAAAATACTTATACTGTCTATTTAATAGAGTTATTGTGAGAAAGTCTTAAAACCTTACAGAAATATGAGTTGTTATGGTAAGTAGAAACAACTTCATTCTCCTATACATTCTTGGTGTCTCAGTTATACAGGAAGCTCTGCTCCTGCTCCCAAGTGGGGTGTACCAGTAATGAAATGCCAGTGTTGAATACCTGTGGGTTCAGGGCTACTCTATATGAGAGTTGGCATGAGGTCTGTCCTGAGGACATGGAGACTATAGCAGTATGAGGATGTCAGCTCCAGTTTCTGCATGGGTAGCACTGAGGAGAGAAAAAACCCAGTAAAACACAGTCAGCATTAGATGGCACCTTACCTTTGGTGTCATTGACTGGATCCATGTGCCGATATATGTAGCCTTCCAGATAGGAGTGAAACTTGGGGGTAGGTGGGAAAAAAGCCAAGCAGATGGCCATGAGCTCCCAGCCTCGTGCCAGGCTCTCATAACGGAAATTTTCTGTAGTCTGTCTGCAGAGTTGGATATAAAGCTCATCTCGTAGACCCTGCATACTCCAGCCTTTGGTGGCCACCTCCAGCGCCACACTGAGCTGATCCCCCTTGGCCCGTCGATCACCCATGTACATCTGGATCAACTTGAAGATCTCACAGGCTTCCTTCTTCACGTTTCGGTCACTGGTCATAATCATAGGCTTCTTGATAGATTCACTGCTCCAAGCCAGCATGTTGGCAATAGATACCTTCCTCCGGAAGAGGCCTTGAGTGTGCTTATTGAAGTGCTTTGAGGCCCAGTTTTCAATGTCTGTCTCAGAAGATGGCTTTCGTAATGTGAAGGTGGGAAAGACACAGCTTGCGCTTGGCATCATGTTCCGGTTCTGTCTGCTATTCTCAAACTGGGCACAGGCGCCAAGGTCCTCAGACTGGATGAGATACAACAGGCAGAACAATGTGTTAGTTAGTTAATACTCTTAGCAGGTATGCTATTGCTAGGTAGCCCTTAAACACACACAGGTCCCAATAAGCAAAATATGTTCAAGACTAGAGACATACAACAACTTAAAAACAAGATAAACAATGTGAAAATAGTGAAAACCATGGCAGTTGTTTTTAGTTTACACAACAGGGAGAACCATCATCATTGCTGGTCAGTCAACAAGCATTTAGAAAGTATTTACTAGCTAACATATGCTAGGTATTGTGCTAGGCTCTGGTAATAAATTTTAGGCTGGCTCTGTAATTACATTGGTGTAAAGAACTCCCAATAATGAAATTCCCCCTACTAATGCAGAGTGGCATCTGCTCTGAAACTTAAGAGTCTTAAGAGTGTTTCAGAGGCACTGAGAACTTAAGTAACCTGCCCAAGGTCACAGAGCCAGTGTATATCAGAAGATGGACTTGAACCCAGGTCTTTTTCTTCTTCCTCTTTTTTTTTTTTTTGCGGGGCAATGGGGGTTAAGTGACTTGCCCAGGGTCACACAGCTAGTATGTGTCAAGTGTCTGAGGCTGGATTTGAACTCAGGTACTCCTGAATCCAGGGCCGGTGCTTTATCCACTGTGCCACCTAGCTGTCCCTGAACCCATGTCTTCTTGTCCCTAGCACCAGCAATTTATTGACTATATGCTTTGCAACCTCTGCCAGGCACTGGGGGTAGGGTGAGGGGGGCACAAAGACAAAAATAAAATAGTCCTTCCTCTTCAAGGAGGTTAACCTCTATTGGAAGAAAGTAATATACAAAATTCTATAAATATAAAATATTTACAATGTAAATAGTTGTCATGTGTCAGAGCCTACTGGATATAAGATCTACTCCAAAGAATTTGGCTTAACCACACACACAATAAAAACCAAGTGGATAATTAATTTGTCCAATAGAGACAAAAGTAGAAAGAAAAAGAGGGAGCATGCCCGCACACCTATGTGTGTGTATTAGGAGGATAATGTAGATGGATAAGTTTGGCCCATAATTAAATAGAAGGAGGAAGATTGCACTGCTTGAAAAGTTCCTTTAACAATCCCAAATGCCTTCCTGAAACAAAGGCCCAACTTTTTAATACCAACATTTTATTACCATTGCTATATGTTTGCAAGTCATGGAACACTACTAGAATAAAAAATGAGAATCAGTCAGAGGGCAATACAAATGAGCATGGTAGGTGCAAGCAGGCTGCAACATAAAACAAGAGACCCTGAAAAAGAACCAGCTTAAAGGATGTGATAAAAGGAAGGCACAATTGAAAAGAGGGGCTGATTACAAGTAGAGAATAAGAGAGAAAATAGATGGACAGTCTTTACACTCCACTGAGATGTGAAGGGAAATAGAGAAACTTTCCCAGCACTTAGGGAGGACAAGACTTACACACGATGGGCAGACATGGATGGGTGCCATTAATCCATATGAATTAGATCACAGATCCATCTGAATATTTGAATATCTTCCCTTAAGACTCTCCCCCAGTGACAATGCATTCATTAAGCTTTCTTTATTCTCCCAGATGAAAGTATTCTCTCCCTTCTTAAACTTTCCTAGATAAACTTTGCCTTCATCACACCCTATACTTATCTCTGAACATTCTGTATCTTTTCATTTCCTGCTACTCATAAAATGTTTGCTCCTTAAAGGCAAAGACTATGCATTATTTATCTTTGTATCTCCAGTGCCTTATACAAATTAACAAATTAATAAATGTTTCCTGAATGAATGTTGAAAACTTGAACCAAGTCTTCTGACTCAGTCTAGCCCATCATCAGTATTAGTAGACATGGTGGCTACCAGCCTGACTCAGTGCTTTTTTACTGGCTGTCCCCAAGGACTGGAAAGCTCTCCCTTTTTATCTTTACCTCCAGGTTTCTCTGGCTTAATATTTAGTTTAAATCTGACATTCTATAAGAGGCTTTTCATAGTAAATGCCTCTCACAGTAAATGGTTTTTTCCTTGAGATTAGCTTCTACTTGCATTCTATGTATGTTGCATATATACAGTTAGATGCATGTTGTCTCTTTCGTTGGAATGTAAGTTCCCTGAGGGCAGAGAATATATTTTGGCCTTTCTTGTATGTCCAACACTCAGAATAGTGCCTAGTGCCTAGTAAATGCTTAATGCTTATTGACTCAATTCCTAAGGCCAACAGTCCGGTTCAGATTGTTATCATGATAAAACATTAACAGCTACTCCTCCAAAGCCAAGTCCATGGTCCATGTTGTGAGGACGTGCGACAATAACAAAGTAAGGGAATGATAGTCAGGGGGACTCTCTGTCCTGAGATTACTATGGTAGGTGTGTAGGCCTGATAGGAACCGTGAAATTCAGACCAGCTGGGCTTTTGCAATACAAATGATTGACTTTGCACCTGGGCCAACATGAGGAAACTGATCCTTTGAAACTAAGACACTGATGAGATGGCCTAGAGCTGCAGTCTGTCCCTATTTGAAACTGTTGTAATGGTCAGTTTGACTTGGATGACAGAGAAATGAGTGGCTTTCTTTTGTATGTTGGTACTACAAGAATGCAAGACATATCAGAACAAATCAGAAACACCAGTGCCTTAACTGCTAGAGATGTTAAAGACTTGAAGATTTTCATTATGTATCAGTAATGTGTTAATGCAAAACCACAAACAGATCTTATTAGTGGGCAAAGGTTTCATACTGCACTATGTCAATGGAACTCTCAACTCCAAATCACTAACAATGTGCTGTGTGGACCAGCACAGGGCAATCATTTTAAAATTTATTTTATTTTATTTATATGCTTTCCTACAGTGAGGGCCTAGTTTAGATTTTGAGATTAGCAGAAACAAAAGATGAAAATTGAGGAGCTACTAACATACGAAGTGGCAGGGAGGTGGTATAGTGGCTACAGTGCTGGGCCTGGAATCAGAAGACTCATCTTCCTTAGTTCAGTCTGGCCTTGGTTACTTGCTAGCTGTGTGACCCTGGACAAGTCACTTAACCCTGCTTGCCTCAATTTTCTCATCTGTAAAATAAGCTGGAGAAGGAAATGGCAAAACACTCCAGTATCTTTGCCAAGAAAACCCCAAATGAGATCATGAAGAGTCAGACATGACTAAAAAACAACTGAGCAACATATGAAGAGAAAAAAAATTCTAAAACTCTGAGGTCATGGAAATATTCAGTTAATGAAAATTCTAGAAATTTCATCTAATAACAAAATGGATGACCAATACAGTACTGATATCTCAGGTGATTTTGTTGTTGTTGTTTGTCCTTCATTCTGAGCAATGTCATGACTTGTACTAAATTGGATTTAAGTGAGGGAGGGCTATGCAAGGTCACCAATCTCACTCTCACCTACAGAGTCATGTGGGTCCAGTGGTAAGATATACATCAAGAAGACTGGAGATGGCCCCAGATGTTTAAGGCAATTGGGGGTTAAATGACTTGCCCAAGGTCACACAGCTAGTAAGTGTCTGAGGTGAGATTTTAACTCAGGTCCTCTTGACTCTAGGGCCAGTGCTCAATCTATTGTACCACCTGGCTGCCCCTCAGGTGAATTTTATTTTTATGCAGGCAATGAGGGTTAAGTGACTTGCCCAAGGTCACACAGCTAGTAAGTGTCTGAGGTGAGATTTTAACTCAGGTCCTCTTGACTCTAGGGCCAGTGCTCAATCTACTGTACCACCTGGCTGCCCCTCAGGTGAATTTTATTTTTATTTTATTTTTTGCAGGCAATGAGGGTTAAGTGACTTGCCCAGGGTCACACAACTAATAAGTGCCCTCAGGTGATTGAAAAAAGGAGATGGATATAGACCAGAATTCCTATTTATTTATGTATTTTAATTAGCATTCATTTTCTCTTCCCATCCTCCCACTGGGGAAAAAAAAAAGGATGAAGAACTTGACTTTGTAAGAAATACGCATAGTCAAGCAAAACAAATTGTCACAATGACCATATTAAGAAAATGTATGTCACATCATGCATCTCTGTCCAGGGGTGTGCTGGTTTAACAATTGGTTCAAAAAACATGCATGCATCAGACACTTTTAAGTTTAATCTGCATCATTACCATTTTCTCTACCACTTTTCTTTTCTTTTCTTTTTTTGTTTGTTTTGGCAGGGCAATGGGGGTTAAGTGACTTGCCCAGGGTTACACAGCTAGTAAGTGTCAAGTGTCTGAGGCCGGATTTGAACTGAGGTCCCCCTGAATCCAGAGCCAGTGCTTTATCCACTGTGCCACCTAGCTGCCCCTCTACCACTTTTCTTAAGTCTAGACAATGAATATACATCAAACTGTGGTTTGTAGCATTTGGTGATTTCTGAAGTGTAAATGCTCACAAAAAACTGAACAATCAAGTTCCTGATAACTGATATGAACTTGCACCGCAACCCCCCATTCAGCAGAGTAGGTGGCATTCACCATTCTGGAATTGTGCTTTGTCATTACATTGAAGTTAAGTCTTCTAAAGTGGTTTGTTTTTACAGTGTTGCTGGAATAGTATAAATTGTTTCCCAGTTCTGCTCACCTCACTACGCAGCACTTCATACAAGTCTTTCCAGGTTACTTTGAAACTGTTTCTTTCATCATTTCTTATAGTGCGACAGTGTTCCAATTATATACTTATATAACAAAGATTTGTTCAATTGTTTCCCAGTTGATGCCTCCTCTTATAGTTCTTTGCCATTGTAAAAAGAGATGCTACAAATATTTTTTAATTTTTGTTACAATTATAACTAATAATGTTAACAACTCATTTATATAACATAATAACTTTGATCTCCATTTTACAGACAAGAAAACTAAGGCTTAGAAAGGTAACTTGTTTCTGGTATTACAGGTAATATCAAAGCCAAGATTCCAAGTTCATTCCTCTTTTTACTATGCTATGCTACCTCTCATTTCTAAGAGTAACTGGGTTTCTGAGAGTGACTGTTTGTTTTTTGGCAGGGCAATGAGGGTTAAGTGACTTGCCAAGGATTACACAGCTAGTAAGTGTCAAGTGTCTGAGGTTGAATTTGAACTCAGGTCCTCCTGAATCCAGGGCCAGTGCTTTATCCACTGTGCCACCTAGCTGCCTCCCTAACAATTTTCAAGTTTCTGGCTTTTATGTGTGTAATGTGGTGGGGAAGAAAGAAGGATGTTAACTTGTCTGTGAATTATCTGGGCCTCTTGTCTTTCCACCTGTTGAAATACTCACCATTTACATTTTTTGGGTATTCTGCTGGATACCTCAGGCAGAGAGGGAACAATTCCATGCCAGTCTACAATGATTTTGCCATTTTCTGAATTCTTCAGAGCACTTAATATCTACGCCACTCACATGGTCTGTAACCTTACCATGACTGACTGTTTTATGACAAACATGTTCAGAGAAGGCCACTAAGAATGTGGAGTTTATGTCCTGTTTACAAAGATAAGGATCTGGGAATGTTTAAGCTGGAGAAGACTCAGGGGGAAGCAACTACAATCTTCAAGTCTTCCAGGAGGACTGCCATGTAGAAATGGTCCTGCACTCATTTTGCTTAGGAAGAACTAGGGTGCAGCAGATGAGAGAGAAACTTTGCAGCATCTCCTACTCATCTTGTTCAGCCTGTATCCTGACAAGAACTTACTTGGCAGCATGCCTAACAAGGGGCTTTACAACTAAGATATCTAGGGATGAGGAACTCACCTGATGAGGCAGCCCACTCTGTTTTTGGACTGCTCTAATTATTAGGAAGTTTCTCTTTACACAGATGCCTGCCTGCAACACTGTCCCCACTGTTCTTAGAGCTGCCCTCTGGGGCCAAATACAAAACAAATGCCTCTTTCACATCATGACCCTTTCCATATGGGAAGGCTGTGTTCATCTGTCCCTGCTTCCCTCCCTCTCTTTCTGAAACCATTCTCAGGTTTCTTTAATACCTACCGACCGACCGACCGACCGACCGACCGACCGACCGACCGACCGACCGACCTACCTACCTACCTACCTACCTACCGACCTACCGACCTACCGACCTACCTACCTACCGACCTACCTACCTACCGACCTACCGACCGACCGACCGACCGACCTACCGACCTACCGACCTACCTACCTACCGACCTACCTACCTACCGACCTACCGACCTACCTACCTACCTACCTACCTACCGACCGACCGACCTACCTACCTACCTACCTACCGACCTACCGACCTACCTACCTACCGACCTACCTACCTACCGACCTACCGACCTACCGACCTACCTACCTACCGACCTACCGACCTACCTACCTACCGACCGACCGACCGACCGACCGACCGACCGACCGACCGACCGACCGACCGACCGAGCGACCGAGCGACCGACCTACCTACCTACCGACCTACCGACCTACCTACCTACCTACCTACCTACCTACCGACCTACCTACCTACCGACCTACCTACCTACCTACCTACCGACCTACCTACCTACCGACCTACCTACCTACCTACCTACCTACCGACCGACCGACCGAGCGACCGACCTACCGACCTACCTACCTACCGACCTACCTACCTACCTACCTACCTACCTACCGACCTACCTACCTACCTACCTACCGACCTACCTACCTACCGACCTACCTACCTACCGACCGACCGACCGACCTACCTACCTACCTACCTACCTACCTACCTACCGACCTACCTACCTACCTACCTACCTACCTACCTACCTACCTACCTACCGACCGACCTACCAACCTACCTACCTATCTACCTACCTTCCTACCTATCTACCTATCTATCTATCTATCTATCTATCTATCTATCTATCTATCTATCTATCTATCTATCTATCTATCTACCTACCTACCTATCTATCTATCTTTATCATCTATATTTATCTCTTCCTCTTTGCTCTACTTCTGTCTATATCTATCTCTCTATCAATCTGACACAATAGGATCATAGATTTAGATTCAGAAGGGACCTCAAAGACTATCCCATTCACTTACCTCATTACATAGATAGGAAACTGAGGCCTAGGGATTTTAAAGGCCTAAGGTCACTGTTAGCAATTTGAAATTTGAGATTTGAAACCAGGTCCTTTGACTCCAGAACCAGCAATCTTTCCACCATACAACATTGCCTTTCAGTTTCTTCACCATGCTCTGGATCTACTCTAGTTTTTCAATTTCTTTCTTAAAATTTGGCACACCAAACTAAACCCAATATTCTACAACATAATATCATTAGACTTTGGCTTGATATAAGGAAAACTTTTCTAATAATAGATTGCTTTGGGATGTAGTGAGCCCTCAGTATTAGGGGTACCCAAGGAGAGTCTGGATGCTGAATAGGGGATTACTGATGAGGTAATGGGGTGTTGGACTGTAAAATCTAGAGGGGTTCTTGATATACATTTTCCTGGTGGTAGAATAAGCAATGACGTAATCAATTTGAACCCAAGAGAGTGCATATGAACCCTTGCTAATTGGAGAGCTGAAGAAAGTTGGAATGACCTTGCAAGAATATAAGAGCAGCCAACCACAGGTGCCTGCCTATCTATCTATCTATCTATCTATCTATCTATCTATCTATCTATCTATCTATCTATCTATCTATCTATCTATCTATCTATCTATCTATCTATCTATCTATCTATCTATCTATCTTTTTTTCCTGCAGCATAGGTGCCTATTTTAAAGGGAAAGAAATATGAGCCTGGATTTTTTCTTCCCAATGTAGCAAGTTGGTGTGCTACCATCCTTGGGGATTGTCAAGTAAAAGCTAGTTAGGAATTGGGTAAATGAATTGAGGGTCAAAGTCCTCAGGTGGATTGGGGTTTGGTTAATCTCCTTTGCTTTGAGTCTATTTTCTTATGATATTCGCTGATCTTGACAGCTTGAAGATTCTATGTGAATAGGCCTAATCACTCCACTGTCAGCTGTTAGAATTCTGCAGACAAGGACAAAGTCTTCTATTTGAAAAATTCTTGAAAGAATGGCATTAATAGAAATAAAAGCAAAATGTTTTAGCCTCAGATCATATCAATCACTCTCCCTGAGTGGATGATTGATCTAAGAATGTTTGACAAGTCCCCTGCTGCTTGTCAGACCAAAAATTGTGACTGAGCTGGGCTGCTCCAGTGTTGTTTCCTTGAATCACATTATGTAAGAGATAGAAGGGAACTACAGAAACTATTTGATTCAATTCTGATTTAAAGTGGAATCCTCTTGACAGTGTACCTAGTTCTAATAAAAGATTTCTGGTGATAGGGAATTCACTGACTATCAAGAAAGCCCATTCCTTATTTTTGGAAAGTTCTAATGATTAGGAAGTCTTTCCGCAGAGTGAGCCAAAATCTTCCTCTCTTCAACTTCCATCCACTGCTCTATGTTCTACTTGCTCCAGAGCTGGGCAGAACAAATCTATTTCCATTAGTATGTTAAAGAAAACATGCTTGAGTGAGAAATGCACAGAATTAGGAGGCTGATGTGTGACCATGGGTAAGTCACTTGACCTCTCTGGATCTCATTTCCATCATCTGTAAAATGGGGATAGTAATGTTTACACTATCTAATTTCCCAGGTTTTTGTGAGGAAAACTGTGAATCTTTTTTTTTAATTTGAAAACACTTATTAACTGTGATTTTTTTCAAGATGGTAGAATATGATTAATTGAACATACACACAAATGTATGTATAGGTGTATGTATGTATACTCACACACACATATACCCATTAGGGCAACAAAAAATCCTGTGAATCTTAAGGTGAAATTGAAATGTGTACTATTAATATGTTTAAATAATAGCTATCATTTACATAATGCTTTATAGTTTGCAAAGAGCTTGACACATTATCTTATTTATTACAAAATATACAAACAAATTTTCTTCCCTAGTTATTTATGTCTTGCCCTCTTAAAATCATTTTGGATTAGTTTGTATATGCTGTATGTTTACTTAACTATGTATATGTTGTATCCCCACAGTAGGATGTAAATGATGTGTGAGGGAAAATGATCAGCATATATCATAGAGGATATGATCTTGTGACCAGTCTGGCTAGACTGTAGTTATGTAAAGTGAAACAATGTATAACAAGCCTGGAAAGGGGGGTTGTGAAGCCAAGTTGTGAAGGGCTTTAAATGAGAAACATGATCCCTCTAGGGAAGCATCGAAGCTTCTTGAGCAGGGGACAGACCTGGTAAGATCTGCACTAGAGGAATATTACTGTGACAGTTTTGTGGAAGGTACAATGGAGAAGAGAGAGCCTAGAGGCTGTTGGACTCTTAAAGGTGAATGATGAGCAGCTGAACTAGAGTGATGATCATGGGAGTGAAAAAAGTAGGGCAGATGTAAGAGATTCTCGAAGGTCAAATGGACAAAACAGCTACTGACTGGATTATGTGGGGTCGAGGAGAGTGAGGAACTGAGCTGGAGTTTGCAACTCCAAAGTTGGGAACCTGGGAGACTGGAAAGATGGTAGTGCACCTGACGAAAACAGGGAAGTCGGAAGAAGACTCCCCCCCCCCCCCAAGACAATGTGCTCTGTTTTGGAAATGTTGAATTTTCAATGTCAATGGGACATCTAGTTGGGAATGCCTAGGGTAGTTAGTGATGTGGGACAAGAACACATATATAAAAAAATATATGAGATTCAACCTATAGAAATTAATGAGATCACCAAGTAAGAGAGGATAGAGAGAAGAGAAGGGCATTCAGGACAGAGTCTAGGTGTATATCTACAGTTAGGGGTCAGATAGGACCACTCTAAAGAGTGGTCAGATAGGAAGGAGGAAAGAAAACCAGGAGACAGCAGTGTCATGAACGCCCATGGACTATTTTATTTTTGTCTTTGTATAACTAATATCTAAGAACAGTTTTTCATTTTTCATTTAAAAAAATTTTCATTTTTAAAAAATTGTACCTATGCCTTTTATGTCAATATCACATTCATTTTGGAATATCCTTCTCTCCTATCTCCTATCCAGTGAGTCTTTCTTTGTAATAAGATAAAAACAAATAAATAAAAAACAGAAACAACCAAAAAAACCCCAAAACAATTGTTCGGCAAAATCAAACAACACTGTATCTGACAGAAGATGCAACATTCCAAACCCATATTTCTCCTCTCCTCTGACCTCTTCAATGTTTTTAATTTCTTTCCCAAGGCCAAGTTTGGTCATTATAATCATGCAATGTTAAGTTTAGATTTTATTATTTGTGGAATTAAATTTATCCTTATTAAATATTATTTTACTGCATGTAGCTGATAACCCATGGTGTGTGTGTGTGTGTGTTTGTGTACACACACAGGGATTCTAACTCATAGCAGTGTACTGTCATATAAGGTACAAAGGAGTGAGAACTATTGCTCAGCTGTTTCCTACATTTTATCTTGTTTTCTCAACTAGAGCAGTCATGAACAAATCAGACTCCTGTCATCATTAACTACTTTTCTTTCTTTCTTTTTTTTTTTTTGGTGAGGCAATTGGGGTTAAGTGACTTGCTCAGGGTCGCACAGCTAATAAGTGTCAAGGGTCTGAGGTCACATTTGAACTCAGGTCCTCCTGAATCCAGGGCTGGTGCTCTATCCACTGCGCCACCTAGCTGCCCCATCATTAACTACTTTTCAAAGTTCCTACTCCATTCTGGCCTTTTCATTATGAAGTCTTGAAAGTTTCCTAGTTTATTAAAGCTCTTTTTTTTCTTGGAAGGATTTTACTTAATTTTGCTGGATAGGTTACTTTTGGTTATAAGCCTTTGTCTTCTGCAATACTGTATTCAAAGCTTTCCTGTCCTGTAGAATGGAATGCCACGTTTTGCGTGATCCTGAGGGTGGCCTCATGGATCTTGACTTTCTTTCTGGCTGCTGGCAGTACTTTTCCTTAGACATGGAAGATTTGGATTTTGGCTATGATGTTTCTGGGAATTTTGATTTTGGTGTTTCTTTCAGGAAGCAACCAATAGATTCTTTCTATTTTTTCTTGGTTCTAATAGATTTGAGCATTTCTTGTTTATTATTTCTTGAAATATGGCAGCCAGAACTTTTTTTTTGGGGGGGCGGGAGAAGTCATGATTTTTCAGTTGTTCAATGATTCTAAAATTATTTCTCCTTGACCTGTTTTCTAGGTTATTTGTTGATGGATTATACCTTAGGTTTTCTTGTTTTTGGATTTTGTTTTAATATTTCTTGGTACCTCATGAAAGTAATTGCTTTCTATTTAGCTCATTCTGATTTTGAATGTGTTCAATTCTTCGGTCATGAGTGCTGTTTTAGAAGCTAGGAAGACTATTAAAAACAAAGCTCCAACCACAACTGTCGGGCCATTAATAATTAACACTACATGGATTCTCCTACCATCCAACTATTGCCTTTTCTGCTTTCCATCTGACAGTTCTACTTACATTTGCTGCTATCAGTTGCTTTCCTGGGACCAAAGGCCTGATTGACAACCCAGGGCATTCAGTATGGAGGCATAGCAAGGCAGTGGGGTGGGACACTTTCTGCTTGCCAGAGGAAAGCATGTGCTTAATACTCTGTATTAACTACAAGGGGAAAAATTGAAACTTGAGGGGAACCAAGGGAGACAGACCTTTGTCAAGGTAGCTCCTGCCAGTAATCCAGGACTTCAGGAAAAGCTTTCTTCTCAAATCACACGGAAAGTAAGCAGAGCTCAATTCAAATCACAGCCTTTAGAACTGAAAGGGACTTTAGAGTTAATCTAGTCCAGTCGTTCTTAACCTGAGGTCCATGAACTTGTTTTTTAAAGAAATATATTCTGATAACTGTTACTTCAATATAATTGGTTTCCTTTGTAATCCTATGTATTTTAACTTATACATTTAAAAACATTATGATGAGGAGACCAAAGGCTTTGCCAGACTGATAAAGGGGTCTACGTCACAAAAAAAGGTGGAGAAGCTCTGGTCCAGTCCAACCCTCTCATTTTATAGATGGGAACATGAATCCTAGAGAGGGAAAGTGATTTGTCCAGGAGCTAAGATTCAAATTCAGGTGTCAGGACTCTAAATACTCTTTATATGATACTATGACCTGTATCTTTCTTTATCTGAGTTGGGAGGAAGGCTACAAGGACCCCATGTTTACCTTAAAATTGTCTGTTTCTCTTTCTCCTCTCACCCCAGGAAAGAATGACCTTAGGATCATTTTATGTCTAGCTCTGGACAACGAAGCATTAATTTTTAGTCAAATTCTTCTTATGCTGATACAGTTGAGAAAAGGTGTCTTGATTCATTTGGAGAGTGGAACAATTTCTGGCTCCTGATATGGAGGGCCGATGTCAAAGACAAGTTACCCATTGAAATCTAATGAAATATGAAATCAGGAAACTGCTTTGGTCCTGTGTGGGGAGTAGTCTGTGCTATCCAAAGGTTATGGGCAGTCTGTGACAGGGAAATTGCAAATGGGAAATGAAAAGGAGCTAAAGAAGAGCAAGGAGGATGCCCTCAAAGAAGAGATTTACGGTTCTTGAATGCTTACTCTGTGCTTAGCACCACCACCTGGCAGGCTGCTGCTGGGCAGTCCAGAAAAAGATCATTCCACCATTTCTCATTAGGGAGCAAATCAAAGAGCAGGGGGAACACCCTATATCTTTCAAGAGTCTGGAATTTAAGGCTACAAAGACCAATTACCCACCTTTGCTCCCTGATCCCCCCCCCAACTAAATTCTCACCTTGGAAGCAGCAGGTCCTAATGAACAAAAAGGTATAACTGAACCTGAGAAAGTAGCAGAGTATCCATATTGTACGGACCTTACACCCAGGCTGGGCTAGCTGACGTTGCAGAAGATTCTTCAGGGTTGCACAATACAGAGCATTTACATCCTTACATCCTTGTGGGGTCCACTCCCAGAAGGCTCCCCAGGGCTGCAGAGTGTTCACAATGGCACAGGCCCAATTGCCAGAAAGCTCTGGGGGCTACACAATGCAGTGTGTTCATACTGGTGAAAGCCTCACTCCCTGAGGGCTTTACAATGCAGGGCATTCACACTGGTACAGGCCTTGCTCCTGGAAGTGTTTCTCAGATCTAGAGAACAAAGTGTCCCTACCAGCATGGGCCATACTCCAGGAGGCTCCTCAGGGCGTGGAAATTATCCTCTACCAACCTCCCCCCTTATGCCCGCCCCTTTCCCTGCAAGAGTCCAGACCAGAGTTCACAAAAACCTTGAGGGCTGAACTGCCTAATCTGGAAATGTTCTCATCTGCTCAAACTCCTGTGACATCTAGCAGCAGGAAGCTCCAGGTTTGACCACAACTCAGTTTGTTTCCCTCTTGGGTCCTACCAATAGACTTCAGGCCCACACCTCCTCAGCTCTGTAAGCTAGAGATGTTTGCGTTTCCCCATATAAACACTGTGCTTGGAATTTCAAACTTTTTTTTTTCTATTCTCCTATCTAAAAGCTCTATATAATCTATGTATCTCCTTTTCAGATAGCAGGTACTCAAAAATACCTGCTGAACTACAGTGCTTTCTTGAGAAGCCCTGACAAGTAGTGTTGTGGATAGAGAAATAGCCTTGAAACTAGGAAGTCCCTCTAAGTCCCTCTGACATGTGGAATCCTGGGCAAGTCTCCTGGGAGCTCTGGCCAGCTCTCTGATACTAGAAGTTGCAGAGAAGGTACTGACTTGAATCAGTAAAGGGAATTTCCTTGCCTGAGAGTTCCTTAGAGTAATGAAATCAAGGATCCAGGACTACATAGTACTCTTAGGTTTACAGAAGACTTCCTTACCATATCTGTATAAATCAGATAGTACAAATATTATTCTCATTTTATAGGTGAAGGAAAGGTCCATCAGTGAAGGTTAGAGCTGGGTCCTCCTGACTCCAGGTATGGCGTTCCAGGTTCAGTCTTTCTGGCTGTGATCATAGACTGCTAGAGCTGGAAGAGATGGCTACCAAGGTTACACAGCAAACTGGTATCTAAGCCACAATTTGAACTCAAATCTCCTGACTTCTAGTCTATTTTTTTTTTCCTACCACACCATGCTACTCTAGCAACAAGGGCCAACACTGACCACACTGAGAAGGCAGAAAACAAATGGTTTCTCGCCTAGGATTCTGCATACTCTAAAGCTACCTGGAATTCTGGAGAAGCCTGTCTGCCCTCTGAAACCTAAGGCTGCCTTCTCCCTGATTGGATACTTTACCACCCTAGACTGGGACTCTCTGCCTAACTCCTCTGGCATGAATAGGCTCTGGATCCAGCCATCTCTAGCCCCCAATCAATACAGCAACATTACAAAATTCTTTCAGTTTTCTGCTGCCTTGATTGTTAGCCTAGTTAGCTGAGGAGTAGAGGAGCACCTACAGGAAAGGATGAAAGAAACAAGACTAAAATCCTTCTTGTTCCTAGCTAACTTTGGAGACAGACGGAGAGCTTGGAGGGCTGACATATACCAAAATGGTTAGAGCTTTTGCTTTAGCCAAAGAGCTAAACGAGGCAAACATAAATGCCTTTTCAGGACAAAGGTCACAGATTTAGAGCTTGGAGAGACTTTAGAGACAATCTAATCTAACTTCCTAATTTTATAAATGAAGATGCTGAAACTCAGGAATGCTAGGTATCTTGCTCACGCAAGCATTAGAGACTGGGTTCTGACTCCAGATCCAGTGTTCTACCATTGTAATACCATAGAGACCCGATCAAGTTCTAGTGATTCATTTAGTAAACACATATTAAGCACCCATTGCATGTGTATCACTGTCTTGTATATTAGGGAAAAAATGAAAAGTTTAGATAAGATTTTATCCTTGCCCTAATAGAAACGGTAGAGAGATAAGACAAGACTACAGATAGATGTAAGGCATAATATTACATTATAAGTACATCAGATAGGTGAAAAAATGCTTTGAAAAATCTGAAAGGGAAGGTTGTTATGAATGAGAATACTGGGGTTTGTGGAAGAGGTGGCATTTTAGTCTATCTTTTAAGGATGGGAAGGCACTGAACAAGCAAAGAGGAGTAAGGACATTAGGCATAGAGAACAGTGTGAGCAAAGGCACTGACATGGGAAACACAAGGCACATTAGAGAGCTGTTTAGCTAGGCTGGAGTATAAGAGAATGGAGGTAATTTGTATAGAAGACAACAAATGACTTAGATAAAACATGCATCCCTGCCCTTAAACTGATTACAGTCCTAAGAAGGACACCTGCAGCCATACAACTGCTGGGAAGTTGTGGGGAAAGTGAACACAGATGGGTATGATGCAAGAAAGGCTCATCCTTCTGAGTTGGGCTTGGGCCAAGAGAAGAAGAACTTGATAAATTCAGCTTGTTCCCTCAGAAGACTGGCCCACAATTCCCTGAGGCAGAGGGGTAGCAGTGATGGCTTCTGGCCAGAGCTGGTACAATGCTTTGCTTTTCATCTAAAGGGCTTGAACACAATAGTTTAAAAAGGTCATAGAGGACTGTGGGGGTAGAGATTCAGTGCGAAAAGGTTAAATGACTCAGCTTAAGTCAGAGGGCAGCTCTTGTCTCTGGCTGAGCAAGCCGCTGAGACCAGCCTTCTTCACTCTTTCTGCTCATGTCTGAAACACAAAGCTGGTCTCTCTGTCAGAAACAGGCAATCAGCCTCTTCATGTTAAAGAAATAGCTTCCTGTTCTCTTGTGAAGGAGGGCTTCCCCTGGGGAATCTTATGAAGGAAGGACGGAAATAAGCATTTACTGAGCACCTACTATATCCCAGCACTCTGCTAAGTGCTTTACAAATATATCATTTGACCTTCACAACAATCGTGGGAGGCTGGTGCTATCATTGTCCCCATTTTATATAGTTCAGAAAAGAGAGAAAATAGAGGTTAAGTAAAGTAAAGCTCTCATCTGGCTTAGCTCTTGATTCCCCAGACTATTTTCTACCTCTACCCAGCAACGTTCTGTGGCCTCTTCCTCTCTCTGCCTGGTGATTCCTCTTTGGAACTTCAGTTTGAGGAAGTCCCTGTGTCAGCCATGCTCCCCTCTAACCCAGCTCAGCTCCTGATCCTCCATGTTACTAATCCACATCAATGCCCTTCCCTGCCTTTTCAGCCCCTTTTGGTGTTTTCTTAGAATGTAAGGTTCTTGAGGGAGGGGACTCTTTTTTTCTTGCTTGTATTTGTATTACTTGCACTTAGTACAGTGTCTACAACATAAATGACGGCTTAATAAATACTTTATCTAATGTCTAATTTAGAGCTGAGGAGTTAGTAGTTAATCTAAAGGCAAGATGCAGTCACAAAAAGTTTCTGAGTAGAGGAGCAATAAGATGGTCAGAACCATGCCTCTGGAAGATTTTGTTAGCTGTGTGGAAGAGAGATTAGAGAGAGAAGAGACCAGATGCAGGGAGACCAATAAAAAGGTTATTAAAACAGTCTAGGAAAGAAGTGATGAGGCTTTGAACTAAGGTAGTGGCAGTGGCCATGTGAATGTTGATAAAAGGATGGAAGCGTGAAATGCTACTGAGGAAAAATTGACAGGATTTCACAATTGATTAGATATGGTAGGTAAGGGAGATAGTATAGTCAAGAACAAGGGGGGAAATAGTGCAAAGTGGGATGAAGAAAATCAAACACACTGAGCACACTAAATAAAAAAGTAAATAAAGGCAAAACCAGACCTTTAGATGGTATCAGGAGATAGAATGTACTTTTTAAAAAAAATCTTTGTTTGGCTCTGCTTTCTTACAATATACAGAATAATAGGCTTTTATGATTTTATTTCTTATTTGCATGTTTTAGATTCCCTGCCAGGCAGAGCTCTATGGAAGCTAATGAGGCTAAGTCCCTAACTAGGAATCCAGATGCCAAAGCTATTCCAACCCCACCACCACTAAGTCTTTGTTGATTAAATTTGGTTTTTTTTTTGGGGGGGGGATATGAGGGTTAAGTGACTTGCCCAGGGTCCCACAGCTAGTAAGTGTCAAGTGTCTGAGGCCGGATTTGAACTCAGGTACTCCTGAATCCAGGGCCGGTGCTCTATCTGCTGAGCCACTTGGCTGCCACTGATTAAAATTAATCTTACTAAATTTGGCCCATCATTCTAGTCTGCTAAGATCCTTTTCAATTATTATTATTATTATTTTTTTTTTTTAGTGAGGCAATTGGGGTTAAGTGACTTGCCCAGGGTCACACAGCTAGTAAGTGTTAAGTGTCTGAGGCAGGATTTGAACTCAGGTACTCCTGAATCCAGGGCCAGTGCTCTATCCACTGCGCCATCTAGCTGCCCCCGATCCTTTTCAATTCTAGCACATCATCCAATGTGCTGGTTTTACTTTCAAGTTTTGTGTCATTTAGTAATTTGGCAAGGACCCACTCTGTACTTCCATTGAGGTCATTGCTAAAAATATTCAACGTCACAAAGCCAAGGATAGAAGCATGAAATCCTCCACTAGAAGTGAGAAAACAAGAAAACCTTGGTTTACTACTACTGCTGCTGCTTCTGCTACTACTACTACTAGCTATGTGAGCTTGGGCAAGTAATTTCTCTTCTTTGAATCTCATTTGTAAAATGGGAATAATAATCTTTGCACTACCTAGATAAGGTTTCTTCTTAGTCTCTTTTGCTATATAATATCACCTACTTCATACCCTCTAACTTACTTGGTAATCTTATCCCTGACCCCCCCCCCCTTCCAATTTGATTATTTTATCTCTGCTGATGACTCCCAGATCTACATATTCAGAACAGTCTCCCTCTTGATAGCTAGGCTCACATGGCCAAATGCCTTAGACATTTACAACTGAAAATTCCACTGGCACCTCAAACTCAGTATGTCCAAAACAGAACTCATTATCTTTCTCCTTGAACCCACCCCTCTTTAGAACTTCAGAACCTATTTCTGCACCAATTTTCGAGTCATATAGGTGGGGGGTTTTTGTTTTTTTTTGGGGGGACGGGGCAATGAGGGTTAAGTGACTTGCCCAGGATCACACAGCTAGTAAGTGTCAAGTGTCTTGAGGCCAGATTTGAACTCAGGTCCTCCTGAATCCAGGGCCAGTGCTTTATCCACTGTGCCACCTAGCTGCCCCAAGTCATATAGTTTGAATCCCCGGTAGTATCCTTGATTATTCATTCTCCTTCATCCCACTTATCCAGTTGCTAAATCTTGTTTCTACCTACATAAGTGAAAAATCAGGTCTAATGGTGTTCTTCTGACCATATTTCTCTCCTATTTCATAAATCTGAATGGCTTCCTATTACTTCTAAGAACAAATAAAAACTTCTATTGGGCATTTAAAGCCCTTTATAATCTAGGCCCAACCTAGTTTTTTAGTCTAATTATGCATAATTCTCTTGATGAATGTTGTAATCCAGTTAAAACTAGTTTTATAGTTCCTCATAAAAAAAACATTCTATTTCCTGTCTATCCCCTTTCTCCCCACTGCTTCTTAGAATCCTTGGCTTTTCCATTCTGATTCAGTTGAAACATCATCTTCTATACAAAGCCTTTCCTAATCTTATGCAATGCTAGTTTCTACTCTGCCAATCATCTGGTAAATAATTTTCTATGTGTGTGTTCATGTATGTATGTACACATGCATGCATGTGTATGGGCAGCTACATGGTGCAATGGATAGAGGTCTGGGTCTGGAGTCAGGAAGATCTGAGTTCAAATCTTATCTCAGATACTGTGTGATCCTGAGCAAGTCACTTAACACTGTTTGCCTCAGTTTCCTTATCTGTAAAATGAGCTGGAGAAGGAAATGGCAAACCACTCAAGTGTCTCTGCTAAGAAAACCCCAACTGGGGTCACAAAAAGTCAGACATGACAAATAGCTAAACAACAAACAGGTAGCTAGATAGGGAGGTGGTTCCCTTGAGAGAATATGTTTCTTGAGAGAAGGGTCTATTTGATTGTCTCCATATTCCCAGCACCTAGAGGTTGTCAGCCTCACACAGTGTCTGGCACAGAGTAGACACTTAAAAATGCTTGGGGGCAGCTAGATGGCGCAGTGGATAGAGCACCGGCCCTGGAGTCAGGAGTACCTGAGTTCAAATCCGGCCTCAGACATTTAACACTTAGTAGCTGTGTGACCCTGGGCAAGTCACTTAACCCCAACTGCCTCACTAAAAAAACAAAAAAAAACAAACAAAAACCAAAAACATGCTTGTTGACTGATTGATTGGAAGTACTTTTTAAAACTGTAAAGCACAGCATCATTCAATGACAAATATTATTTTCCTGTTCCTGAAAGCCTTTGCTCTGAGCTAACAATAATCTTCATTTGCTCAGGTGACTGCTATTAGAAGTTGCAGAAAAATACCTTTCCCACCAAGGCTTCCTTACATCTAGGATTTCATAATAAATATTGAGCTATTAGTACAGTTAGCAGAATGCTAATCCCCAAACTTGACCATTGTAAAGTTTTGCTTGCTACCTGCCAGTTTCTTGGACCAGGTATTCTCACTTGATTACTGAGTGACCATATCTGAAGGGAGTGTTGGGGGGAGACACTGTGCTGAGGAGCTACAGAAGACATTGGGAGGACACTGAAGCCTACTGGAGTTCACACACTTGACCGTGTTTTCTGTTTCGTAGACTCCTGAATGACAAGCTTGCCGACAGAACAAGGACCACAGATGTAGAGCTGAAAGGGGGCTTAGAGGTTATTTATTTAGTACAACTCTTATTTTACAGATTAAAAACTAAATCCCTGAGGTGTTGGATGACTTGCCAGTGTAATAAGTGACAGAGGGAAGATTTGAACTCAAGTGAGAGCTCTTTCTAGAACACCAAGATGTCATGAACAGTGAAACAGCTAGTGCCACAGCTAGGACCCCAATGCAAGTCTCCTGACTCCAAGTCCAGCACTTTTCCTACTAAAAAAGGCTGCTTAATCACAAATGATTCATGGGGATTCAGGTGAGCTAAAGTCTGAACCTGTCATTCAAGGTGCATATTCCTTTCTGCCAGGCCTGACCTGTTCCTCAGGAGACTTCATCTTTATCACGAATCACTTTGATAGATAGCATTATTCCTCTTCTCAGAAACCTTCCATGTCTCCCAATAACAAGTCAAGTCCAGAAGCCCTTGTCCAACATTCAAGATTCTCCAAAATATGGTACCGTCTTACATTTTTGGTATTAATCTCATTCTATTTCTCTCTCATGTACTCTAAACCCCAGCCAAACCAGAGGATTTACCGCTCCCTGTCCTTATCCAGTACCATCATACCACTCTCTGTGCTAGAAGTCTCCTCCAATTCCTAATTCATAATCCCCCATATATTGTAATCCTAATATGATGGAAGAGATGTAAGGGGAGGGGATCATGGATACACCGAGTAGATAGCCTTAATGAGAAGGGCCACCTCTTCATCAGACTGGAGTGAAGGAGAAAATGCTGGGGAATGGTATCAAGGGATTCTGAGATGAGAAGTAGGAGCTCCTATCAAATGGCCTTGATTTTGTTTGGTATAGCATGAGGCAAAGACTTCAGATGATACAATGGGGTAAGAGGATGCTAGGAGAGGCTTGGGGGAAAAAAAAGAAAAATCTGCCTTTGTGAAGATTCTTTGTCTAGAGACTCAACTATGGAGGAATAAAAGGATTATCTTGCTGTAGTGATGATGGTCTAGGTGAGATTCTATAATGTCAATTTGAAGTGGATCCCAATAGTCTAGTTTCATGACTGCCTCCATTTTCAGTAAGCTGGACAATGCAGAGTTGGACTGGTTCATTCTGGGGCCAATATTGGGCAGCTGGGTGGTACAGTGGATAGTGTTGGGCCTGCAATCAAGAAGAATCCTCTTCCTGAGTTCAAATCCAGACTCAGACACTTACTATGTGACTTTTAGCAAGTCACTTAACCCTGTTTGCCTCAGTTTATTCATCTGTAAAGTAAGGTGGAGAAGGAAATGGCAAACCATTCCAGTATCTTTGCCAAGAAAACCCCCAAAAGGGTCACAGAGTTGGACACAACTGAAAAATTAATAAACAACACTGGAAGGGAAGGAGAGTGTATCCACAGTAAGGGTGATGGACTAACAGGATACAGGAGAATGGAGAAATTGCTGGTCATGGTGACAATGAAGAATCAGTATTCTTTCTATATGAACAGAAGGAGTAATAATGATAACTAATATTTCTATGGTGCTTTAAATTTTACAAACATTTATAATGTTTAAAATAAGTAAGGTGATGATCCCTCTGTAACCTAACTTAGTCAAACCATGTTTAGGATATTGTGTTCAGTTCTAGATGCTATATATATATATATATATATATATTTTTTTTTTAGTGAGGCAATTAGGGTTAAGTGACTTGCCCAGGGTCACACAGCTAGTAAGTGTTAAGTGTCTGAGGCCGGATTTGAACTCAGGTACTCTTGACTCCAGGGCCAGTGCTCCATCCACTGCGCCACCTAGCTGCCCCTCTAGATGCTATATTTTAAGAAAGACAATGAAAAAGTGAGAAGTTTCCAGAAGAGGATGCCAAAATGGTGAGAAAAGTGGAGTTCAATCCATTTGAAGATTGGTGTAAGGAACTGGGGATAGTTTGGAGGAGGGTATGGCTGGGAGATAAGTTGGGGAGGGCATGCCAGCTATCTCTAAGTATTTAAAGGGCTGTTCAATATTGTAAAGATGATCAACTGTGAAAGACTTAGCTATCCTGAACAAGACAACAATCCAAGACAATTCCAAAGGACCCACGATTAAAGATACTATTTACCTCCAGAGAGAGAACTGAAGAACTCTGAATGCAGATTGAAGCATACTTTTTTAAGCTTTATTTTTATTATTTTGTGTTTATTTCAACATAGCCGAAATCTTTTGCATGGCCTCACATATACAATAAAAAACAAAGCCTTCTCAAGGAGGGGGGAAGGAGAAAATTTGAAACTCAAAAGTTTAAAAAAATGATTGTTAATTTTTTTACAATGCAAATGGGAAATAGTTAATGAAATAAATCAAAATAATTTTTTAAAAAGGAACTGTCACATGGCAGGGGAATTAGATTTATCCAGCTTGGCTCTCTAGAAGGCTACTAGGAGTAGTGGATGGGAACCAAAGAGAGACAAATTTTAACTCAATGTAAGGGAAAAAATTTCTAAGAGCTATAAAAAGTACAATAGACTGAAGAAACTAGTGGGTTCCTTTTACCAGGAAAGAGAAGGCAGAATGGCCCCTTGTAGGGGATGCTGAAGGGTAGAATTTTAGTTGGGACTGAGTTGGAACATATACCTCTGAAGTCTCAACTATGATTTCTTAGGATTTTATGAAGCTCCCTGAATCTCAGTCTCATTATCTGTAAAATGGGACTATAACACTTGTACTATAAACCTTATTATAAGGCTGTTATAAGGAAGGGGTTTTGTAAATCTTAAAGCAGTCCATTAATGTTAGTTAACAGTAATACTTTCTCTACAAGTGCAGACTAATATCTTAGCAACTTAATGAGTTGCAGTAGACAAAAATAGTCTTAATCTAGTGATAAGCCTTTTTATACTTAGCTACTCCAATGCACAATATTCCTGGGGCCATACTGAAGGCTATGAAGATACAGACAATAAAACCCTGGCTTGCCAACTGGAGCTCACATTTCCATAGGGCTTACATTTTACCAAGTGCTTTTCCCTAACAACAATCATAAAGTTGGGAGCTGCTTCAAAGATTATATAATCTAAACTGTACCTTAAAAGGAACTTCAGCAGCCCTGGTAAGTGGCTTTCCAGTATGTTTGGAGAACTCTCATCATGGAACTCCACATAGGAATTTGGGTTGAAATCTGCCTCTCTCTAACTTTTACCCAGTAGTCTAGGTTCTCCTGAGGTGCTCCAGCCATGTTAGCTTCATTCCTGCCTTGATTTCCTCTACGGACTTTCCCTCCTTCTCAGCAGCTGTCTTGGTGGAGATATCCTGCTAATGATTCCTAGTGAGCTTATATACTTCTAAAACCTCCAGATCTTTTTTTTTTTCTTCATGTGAAGGGTTATTTAGCCATGTTTCTCCCATTTTGAATTTGTGAAACTAAGTTTTTGACTACAGATTTATTATTTTTTATTTTTATTTTTTTTGCAGGGCAATGGGGGTTAAGTGACTTGCCCAGGGTCACACAGCTAGTAAGTGTCAAGTGTCTGAGGCTGGATTTGAACTCAGGTACTCCTGAATCCAGGGCCAGTGCTTTATCCACTGCGCCACCTAGCTGCCCCTACAGATTTATTTTTATTAAATGTCATTGTATTAGCCTAATGTCCTAGCCTGTAAAGCTCTTTTTGAATACTATCATTTAGTGTGTTAAAGCCTCCCAGCACGGTATCATTTTCTGATAAGAAATCCTAAGTCTGATAAGAATACCATCTGTGCCTTTAACCAAGTCATTGATAAAAAGGCTAAGCAGAATGGGGCCAAACACAGATCCTTGAGAGACCTCCTTCCAAGATGAATGGCAATGATGAAACAGGTTTAGAAGTACATAACTTGATTGGGATTACACACCTTGCAAATGTTGGGGGATGTTTTTCTGCCTCAAAGTGCTTTTCCTTCACCATGCCAGTAAACTTTGTATCCAAATTTAACTAAAATTTGCTGTGAGGTATTTTAGAACTCTCATCTACCATACTCCAGGGCCACAGAAGAAGGCATTCAATAACGAGTATTATTCAGTTCAACAATTATTTCTTTCTCCCTTTATTCTGAGGGCAATATTTCCCTATGGAATTCTTCTTCCCATAGCTCTGGTCCCAGTGGCAGGGTTATAATAAGGGGATACATATAATCATGAGAAAGGAACATCCCTTGGCTGTATGCCTGGCTATGACAATGTGAGAAAAGAGGCCCCATGTAACCAGAAACTCATGTTTAAAGGCTTTAAAAAAATCCTCTTTCTAGAATTTCGAAGTTGATGAAGTTAAAAAATTAATGGATTGTGGGAAACTAGTGTAGAAGGTACAATTTAAAGGCTATCCCTGTGGCCCACCAAGGCCTCAGTTGCAGCCTTGCAGCATACTCAATCAAGTATGACTCACAGCTACATTTCTTAGCCCAAGGATGAACTCAGTTCAACAGGTAAGAGACTCTGAGGGTTTGCTCTGAGCTCAGGTTCCCAACTCCCTACACCAGCCCAGTTTATTTGCTAGCTTTATCTCCTTGATATAACTCATGGGTTTCCACCTCTAGACTCTGGGAAGCCCTTTCCCTTTTGTTTCATGTTTTTCATGACTAGAAGATGCATCACATATTGGCTCCTGTTACAAGAGATCATATGAGATGCTTATGGTCAGAGGCAGAGATTGTCTCAGTGCTCAGTGTCTTCCTGCTGACGGTGCCTACTGTCCTCCATGCCATCATCTCCAATTGCTGTCTATTCTTGGACTCTTATCTCCTATCTAAACCAATGACGTGATTCCTGGTACCTGTGATCTTTGTGACTGCCAGTTTAATATAGGATCATTAGGATCAAAGATGAAAGGGATTTTAGAGGGTGCAGATTGGTTCAGTGACCTGCCCAAGGCCACAGAAGTGGAGATAGAGCCAGGATTTGAACCAAGGTGCTCTGACTCCAAGTCGAGTGCTCTTTTCACTGTGCTGCTCTGGACCCCAGGTTCTGGCTCCATGCCACATCTCTCAGGAGTGCCTCTCAGCCTGGTCTCTCTCCAGGGCTGTGCCTCTCAGTCTCCCTCCATGGTAGGCTCCCTGCCTCACCACCTGCAGCTCTGCCTTGGAGGATCACTTCCTCTGCTGAGTGTGCTCAAATACTTCACCTCCATGCTTCCTTCCTTGCCGTGCCTTGGTACTTCTAGTCCAAGCTTCCTAGCCTGACTCCATTAATGCTATTTTCCCCTGGAAAAATATAAGTTCCTTGAGGGCAGGAGCTATTTAATTTTTGTTTTTGTAAAGCTGATACCCAATACAGTGCTTCGCACATAGTTTATTATTAATTAGGAAGCTAAGTGGCATAATAAATTAAGTACTCTTCTTGGAGTTAGGAATATTAAGTTTAAGTCCTGACTCAGACACTTATAAGCTATGTGACCCTGGACAAGTCACTTAACTCTCTGAACCTCAGTTTCCTCATTTGTAAAATGGGGATAATAAAAGCAACTAATTCCCAGGGTTTTTTTGAGGATAAAATGAAACGATGTATGTATAGGACTTTGCAAACCTTAAAGAGCTATATAAATGCTCGCTATGAATATTTAATCTAATGTGTCTCAGTGTAACACAAGGCCAGCCTCAACTTCCCCTTCATTCTCTAGATCACTATAGACTACCAGAACCAGAATGCAAAGGCACCATTCCCTTGGTCAAGTCAGCAGCTTAACTAATACCTCTCTGACAGGAGTGAATTTAACAGAGGGTATGAGGCCAGCTATATGGAGGGTAGGAGTAGTTGGTGAGGATCTCTGCTGTCTCTCCTAGGTATCAAGCTTACACTGACACCTGGATTCCTAGGTCTCACTAGCTCCCGCTGGGTTCTGCTTGGCAGGGAATCTAGGAGAGTGAGGATTCTTACAGATATATCCTGCACATGAGATGGCTGTTTAATGGCAGAATGGGGGTGCTGGCTTCAGGATCCTCCTTCTGTATAAATTGGCAATTAAGTGGGGTAAGGAAACAGGTGGAAGGATTGCTGAGGCTAGCAGAGCTCCCTCTGATGACACTTGCATTTCAGTCTCTGGACGCCCCATAGGGGTCTGGAATGCCTTGGCACCATCATATACATTATTAATTTCTGGAGTAAGAGGGAAGTCAACTTGGTTAGGGAACAGAGGAAAGAATCTGTCAGCTTCACCTTTGATGAAACTTAATAGACCCTTGACAGTCAGATTTTACTACAATTATAAGAAATATTTGAATCACAAATTCATGGAGTCTTGGGTTATCTCGCCCGACCTAGTCTTACTTGAAGAATAATATTCCTTATGGCAGCTTACAGAGAATGTCACTATTTCTAAAGCCCCAGGACTTTTTATCAAACACCAGCCTGACTATCATGTCGCTTTCAGCACTGTTGCCCTTATATTTGGCATTACTGCAGATGTAAGGATCATAGATTTGAGTTTGAAGGAACCCCAGAGATGGAGAAACAGGCCCACAGAGATTAAGTGGCTGAGGCCACTTAGATTGTTCAGTAGTAGAGTCAATATTCAAATTGAGGTGCTTGGACATTAAATACAGTGCTCTTCCCACTCCACCACATTGAAAAGGGGGCCTATGAGTGCCCACCTTGGCCAGTGTCATGGCAGATGAATGTTTGAGAGGGACACATCCTGTGGGGTGTGGTACGGGTTCTTGCTACTCTTTCCTGACACTCAAGAAAGCTAACAGACAACAGAACTCCAAGTGTGCAGCTCTATGTGTGGATATTCTATCTGCCAACACAGATCACAGTGTCTCTTTGTCCCATGAGATGGTTACTGTGAATTGCTGTGGACTAAAAAAAATAGATAAATAAATCACCCTGTAACCTCCCTCCCTCTCTCCTGGTTATGAGCCTCTCCAACTTTAGGCTGGTCCTCAGACAAGAGTCAGTCTGTTGCCAGGGTCTTACTAAGAGGACTCTCAAATTTGGTGGCACCTACCAGAACTTACCCTCCTTTGGCACAGCTCTGGAAAACACAAGGTGACATTCAGACAATGATTAAGCATCTGAGCAGTGAGAACACAACACTGAATAGAAAATACACAGGAAGCTCTGATAGCAAACCATTGCTCACAAGACTTTCCCAGTGTTTGCTCAGCTCAGAGGTAGTTAGAGAGCACTCCTTGAAAGTCTGGGCAGTTTTCCCACTTGGGGTGGCATGGTTTCTATTGGACCTACTTTCCTTCTCCCTCCCCTGCCTTGGTCTCCTTTTGAGGATTACCTGAGATGGATGTAAGTACGGCTCTGGAGAGGCCAGGTTAGTCTGAACAGAGACACTTTTCTCCAATAGGATCTGTGGGAATCCCAGCTTTTCAAAAGTGTTTCTCTTCCAGTGCTTGTTTTCTTGCTGTGCCAAAGCCTCATCTTCACTGAATGCACGCACTACGGGTCCAGGCATGGGGAGGGGCAGGGCTCCATCACTCTCATAGCCAGACCCATCTTTCTGGGAATCCCAGCTGCTACGCTGTTTCATATGGTAGTGTGCCTGCTGGGCCTCCCAGGCCAGCCGGGCCTGTGCTAGGAAGGGCTCGGGGAAGCCCCGCACCGTGTCTGCCTCCATCGATTTGCTCTCTGTGCGACTCATCTGGGGGCGGCTAGGGCCCGACAAAGGTCGGTCTTCACTTCCAAGCTGATCACTTAGCAGGTCCCGATCCCCTGAGCCATCAGTTGAAGAAGTGTTTGGGTCTTGTGATAGAGAAGGCTTCCTGCTTTTTCTCTTCCTAGTGCCAGGGGAGTAGCCTGTTGAAGACATAGTGTCCTGTTGGCTGGACCAGGACATAGAGTCCTCCCCATGAGGAAGCTGGGAAATGGGCTGTCCATGCCTGAAGTCAGACCCCTCCATGCTGCTGTAGTCTCCTGACTTAATCTCTAGGCGCTGATCCCTTACAAGGCAGGGGCTATGCTGGAGGGAGTAGGAGCCCCCAATGGGGTTGGGGGAGTACTTGTGGCGCAAGCCTGTTTTAAGCTTGGGGCTGGAGCCAGACTGTTCCACGTAGACCAGCTGCCGTACATACTCTTTGCCTGCAGGGCTATACTCCAGGCTCATGAAGCGGTCAGTGCATTTCTGTTTGGTGAGCACCAGCTGCTGGTACGGAGAGTTAGATGTCTGCTTGGGTGACTGCAGGAAGGGGTGGGGTTTACGGATGGGCGATTTCTGTGGGGAACCCGCTTTGTAGCTGCCACTCGCTTCATACTGCATGTCCATGGGGGGTTCATCATAGATAGGGGCTTGGTATTCCATGGGGGGCTCCTCATAGAGGGGTGGCTCATAGGCATAGCGGGGTGAAGATGGCTGTGATTCACTTGAGTGCTTTCGGTGTTGAGACTGGAGAGGGGAGCAGAATGAGTCACGGTCCCCACGGCCCAGCAAAGGGGAGCAACTACCAACATGCTCAGCCCTCTTCAAGAATGGTGATGGCTTCCTTTCAGGGAAGAAGACTGAGTTGTCAGGCTCTGGTGCAAAGGTTTGTAGGTTGGGGGATTGTTGACCACCTGAAGGTCTCCGGGAACGGGGCCCTGGCTGGTTGTCTGTGGGGTAGTCATTCCCCTGGTGCATAAGGAAGCTTGGCTCCCTATCTGTCACCTTGATGAGCATACGTTCTTTGGTCCCCGTATTCCAGCGCAAGGATGAGGTCCTAGATAAGAGAAAGAGAAACAGAGTTGGCTACTAGGACAAAGAAGAAAGCAGACAGGTAAGTGGGTGATACATAGCTTCTCTTAACACCCACGACAATCAGCATTTGTTCCACCTTTGTAGCCCCAGTGTTTCCTTTTGAGAATAGCAGCAATAGGCCCCAAATGTAAACAATGAATATAAGGCAACCTCCCTTCTTCCCACAAATTTCATCCTTGGAACTCAAATATAAGACAATCTGCATTTATTTATTAGGTACCTGCTATGTGCAACACATTATGCCCAAGGATACAATGATGAAATAAGATGTAGTCTTTGCCTCCAAGGTGCTTAGAACCTAATAGGGAGGCTAAGACAGGTGCACAAATACATGGTAGCAGAAAGAATGTAAAAGCTATCCAGATGTGGCACTCTGAGAAACATACAGAGGGAAGATCATTCAGTGAAGGCCCACCCAGGACAGTCTCAGCTCCAGGATTTACCCTGGTCATCTTGCCATTGATCCTGCAGCTCCTGTACCTTCTAACCCAGACTTTCAGAGACCATGCCATGGAAAAGCTGAGCTAGCCTGGCACTCCAGCCCTGGGTCATGCTGTCCTGTGAGCCCATTTTACTAAGTGACCTCAGATTATTAGATCATCCCTTCTTACCATTCCCCTGGCCTCAACAGGTGTGCCCTTTCCCCACCTCTCTTTCCATTTCTCACTCTCGAACAATAATCAAATCAATGCTACCACTGCTTCTGGTAAAGGTGTATCAGCTCAGCTCCCCCTCTCTCTGACTTTCCAGATTAAAGTATCCTTCCCTGGCCACAACTCTGCTATCTGTAGGGTCTGACCATATTAAAATGTTAGCTCCTGAAGAGGAAGGGCTATCTCATGTTTATATTTGTATCCCCAGTGTTTAGCACAGTGCCTGTCACATAGTGGACACTTCATATATGCTTGCTTGCTTGCTTCCTTCCTTCATGACGCCTTCTGCCTAGCTCTTTCCCCACAGGTTAATTACTTTTCTACATACAGAATTGATCTTTCTGATGTTGACATCTGGAGTGAGGTCTGTGTTCACTTAATTCTGTCAGCTGCCAAATTTGGATACAATAGTCTTGACTCTTGGGTTGGAGGTGACAGAACATTGGGAGAGCTGAGGTAAAGGTCTTCTAAGTCACTAGTGGCATGCAGAGATCCTTTCTATTTGAGTTTGACACCCCTACTCCATTCCAGTCTTGGGTTGAGGGATAAGGGGGCAGGGGATGAACATTTATTTAATTTAGACAAAGCCTATCTGTTCTAGGCTCCATTTTACATTTAACATTCCTATCACAGACCACAGTTTCTCTGGGGACTAGTCCATAATGTGCTGGTACAGAGAGCCCCAGACACGGATGACAAAAAAGTCTTACACTCCCATTCAGACAATGTAAACTTTGGGTGTAAACTTGATTAGAAGCTTCCTCCTTAAAAAATTCAAAACATGACAGCGAGAACACTACATGAAATAGGAAAAACTGGCTTCCAGATTGGAGTCCTTTTCTTCCCCATTAAGCCTAAACCAGCCTGCAGAACATCAGGTAACTAAGCAAAGTCAAAGGAGGTATCCTGCAAAGTTTTCCTCTGCCTGCACGAAGGTTGGAAGGGCCTTTTGAGACACCATGGCTAGTTACAGCACTAGTCTGGAAGTCAGGAGACCTGGCTTCAAATCTTCCCTCTGTTACTAATGGTAAGCTTGGGAAAGTCACAACTTCCCTGGGCCCACATTTCCTCAACTGCAAAAGCAAGGCACTGAACTAGATGATCTCTAATGTTTCTTGCCTCTAAATTCTATGAAAAGGGACCTCCCGGATCTACCATACTATGGAAGAACAATGACAACAGCACTGCTGTCAGTGTGCCAGTCCTCTCCCACCCACTGGCACCCTGACTATTCCTGGAAGACAACAGCCCTTCTCTTGATTTCGACTGTTTTCACTGGCCGTCCTCCTGGACTGCCTGGAATGTTTTCCCTCTTTGTCTTTGCCTCTCGTCTTCCTTCAATTCTCAGTCCATGTTCTACCTTCTACAAGAAGCCTTTCCCTGGGGCAGCTAGATGGCGCAGTGGATAGAGCACCGGCCCTGGAGTCAGGAGTACCTGAGTTCAAATCCTGCCTCAGACACTTAACACTTACTAGCTGTGTGACCCTGGGCAAGTCACTTATCCCCAATTGCCTCACAAAAAAAAAAAAAAGAAGCCTTTCCCAGCTCTTTTTCATCTTAGTACCTTATCACTGAGATGAACCCTAATTTATCCTGTCTATGTCTTCTTTGTACATGGTTGTTCTCATCTTGTCTCTCCCATTTGACTATCAGCTCCTTGAGAACAGGGATTGGACTTTTTAGAAGGTGTGGGTTTCTTTGTATCCCCAGAATTGAGCGTACTGTTGGCACAGAGTAGGTATGAATACACTTTAGTTGACTGATTAGCATGAAGGACATCATCAAGGACATATAAGAACAGAAAATAAGGTGGGCCAGTCACTGAATGAAAGTGAAGGCAGGCAGATGGACAGATGCTATGTTGCACTGGTACCCTGGAGATGTTAAAAGAACCAAAGGGAAGGCCTCTAAAATGTTGAAATCCTCTTTAGAGGATTTATGGCAATAAACATTGGCAAAAATTACACAATAAAAGAAGAAAAAGAGATTGTGATCTGCACTGGTAAAGAGAAAGACTCCATCAATTAGACCAAAAATCCAAAGTAATAATAATTCACATTTGCATTATGCTTTAAGCTTATATAGATGTTAGTTCCAACTTCTCAGAATTCAGGCGGAGGGGACTCAAAGTAACTGTTGATAAACAGAGGCAATACAGAGAATCATAGAACCTCAGAGCAAGCAGAGAAATTGGGGATTATCTAGTCCAATATATATCTGAATAACAAAGAACCAGATTCACTCTGATGCCCTTGTCTCTAATGGCATCCAGGTTGGATCTTGGTTTCTGAAATACAGGTTAACTTAAAGATATTTCATTCTAGGAAATATATTATGAGAGAGTAGGGAGTTAAACAAGTACAGTGGTGTGTTTTAGAGTTTGAGGATCTGGCCAATTAAAATTTCAGCTCACCCGAGTTGTCTGACCTTAGGCAAATCCTTTTACTTTTCTAGGACTTAGTTTCTTCAAGTGTAAAATTAAGAGAGATGGATGTGGACTAGCTCATGTTAAATGGTCCTTTCACATCTAAATCCTATGCTCCTGGTCAGAGCTAAGACTGTCACAGCATTATTTATATTTTAGTCTGTCTATTGTTTTAACATGGCTACTGCTACTACTCTAAACTGTAGCTTTGTGGAATTTAAAAGCAGATTAATTTCTTTTTCTTCTTTTTTTCCTTTTTTTTTGGTGGGACAACGAGGGTTAAGTGACTTGCCCAGGGTCACACAGCTAGTAAGTGTCAAGTGTCTGAGGCCAGATTTCAACTCAGGTCCTCCTGAATCCAGGGCTTGTGCTTTATCCACCTAGCTGCCCCAGATTCATTGCAATACCATTGGTTTCAAATGTGGCATAGTCCATGTTAAAAACTATACAGGAATAATAAACAAAAGTGGTTTTCCTTTCCTTTGAATTAATTGACTATTCTAGCTCTCATTCTGTCTGGAATGTTCTATCAAAGGTTCACCACAGTCCTCTTCTGAACCAAAGGCAGGAAAAAAGTGATGTTTTTGCCTTGGGAATCAGGTGGCTTAAGGAATCTGACAATGGTGGCTCCGGCTGCCTAAGAAGCAGGGGTTCTGTGGAAGTTGGCAGTTCTAGGATGAAGGTACAGGACACGTAAACCTGTAGCTACCCAGACCAGAGGCTCAGCAGAAAGACAAGCAAGGGAAGGGGGGCATCCTGGTCTTCATTGTATCCTGGCTCTGTGAGACAGACTAACTTAAGCAAGTTGTTGTCTTCTCTGTAAAATGAGCTCTCATTTGTTTTGCTCTCTGCCTCTGTGGTCCCCTCTGAAATCACTTCCCATCTGCTCTGTATCTTTCTTTTGCATGTCTATTTTTTAAATGTGTTCTCCCCCATTAGACTGGGAGCTCCTGGAGAACAGGGACTGTTTTTGCCTTTCTTTGTATCCCCAGCACTTAGCACAGTGACTGGCAAAGAAAAGGCATTGAATAAATGTTTGCGGACTTTAACTCCTGATTTCCATCTGTGCTAGAACTATTATCTTTTTCTCTTCCTTTAAGGGACAAGGTTGGACCTATTACATGAACCAGTCTATCTCAGCTCAGGAATGGGCTATGTGAGGCATAACATAGGGGATTCTCTTTTAAGACTGATAAGTTTGAACAAAATGACTGCTCTTACTCGGAGTCCTGAGTGCAAAACCAACCAGAAATTGGAAATTTAGGATAGGTGATAGGGTGAAGGGGGACTGGGGAGGGGGGAAGGGAAGGAGAAAAAACAAATAGGGAAAGCCTTGTTTCTCAGCTGCTATGGGAGCTTCTGATCTTTCTTCCCCATAAACCAAGTTGGCCCTTGAGCCCAGTGCTCATTTATTGTTGTTGTTCAGTTGTTTCAGTTGTGTCTCACTTTTTGTGACCCTATTTAGGGTTTTCTTAGCAAAGATACTGGAGTAGTTTGCCATTTCCTTCTCTAGCTCATTTTACAGATGAGGAAACTGAGGTGAACAGGGTTAAGAGACTTGTCACACAGTTAGTGATGTCTGAGGTCAGATTTGAAGTCAGGAAGATGAGTCTAGGCCCAGCACTCTGCACTGCACCACCACCTAGATGCTCTCCAGTGCTCATTATCCTTTTGCATTTTCCTCTTCCTCTTAGCACTCAGTACACTGGGGCACCAAAGAAGCACTGAATGGCTTCCTATTCAAATACTTGAATGCTTCAAGGTGTCATTGTTGTGGGTACCCCCTTCCACCAATGCAACCCTTCCATACCTTAGCAGACTGTCTTCTACAAGTTATATAGCCTAAAAGAACGACCACCTTGAGATTATTAATAATAATAATAATAGCTAACATTTATATAATATTTGTGTGCCAGGCACAGTGCTAAGTGCTTTAAAATGTTCTCAGACAGTTCTCAGGAAATATCAGGCTTATATTTGAACGATAGGTATACAGTCTTTATCAGTGGTCTGATATTCAAAACCATTCAGAACTTGTACTCCTCTGACAGAGCCCTTGAGAATCCTGTGTCCCCCTACATCAAGAAAAGGCACCTGAGTAGGTCTTTAGTAAACAGGGTGACTTCTATTGGAAAAATGTAGGTTCTTTTCATTGTTTTTTATAGGCGTCCTGAATGAACACACCTTATGATTAATCACATCTGTAACTGAGGGAATGTAGTTAAGTTAGGTGAAGTGGATTGAGTGCTGAGCCTGAAGTCAGGAAGACTTATCTTCCAGATTTCAAATTTGGCTTCAGATACTAGCTGTGTGACCTTGGGCAAGTCACTTAACCCTATCTGCTTCAGTTTCCTTACCTGTAAAATGAGCTGGAGAAGGAAATGGCAAACCGCTCCAGTATCTTTGCCAAGAAAACCCCAAATGGGATCATAGAGAGTTGAACAAAACTGAAAATGACAGAACAACAACAACCATAGCCAAGATGAATATGTTGGTGGACAATCTCTGTGGCTTCTCCATTCAAAGCATATTATAGACTGAAAAAAAAAAAAAAGGATAACCACCCCCATAGTTCTAACTACTTTAGATTCAGAGAGAACCCCAGGAGTTGCATTTTCAATATCAGACAATAGTAACTGACATTCTAGTGGCACATCTGCAGGCTAGCTATTGAAATTTACAATGAAACAAAGTTTTTTCATGATTAATAATTCATACATAGGAATCATTATAATCTCAGCATAATCTGCCACTGCAATATTAACTTTTTGACATTTTCCCATAGAATGTCAAAAACATTGGCTTAGTTGTTTCTTCAACTGTCTATTATCACCCTACTCACAGAATAAAGACCACAGGGACATGCCTTTTAATTATGGCAAGAAAACTAACAGCTGATGATTATTAATTGGTCTTCAATACAGGAGATGTGCGGAGCCTATCCAGCAGGTGAGTGCTGGAGACAGCTCTAACAGGCTTGGTTCTGTTGTTAAATTTTTAGTGTAAGAATTTACACCTTTGAAATTGATAAATGCAATAAATCAGGGCCTGATTTATTGTGTATTGATTGTCTAGACTTAAGAAAGTGATGGAGAAAATGGTAATAATTCAGATTAAACTTAAAAATGTGTCAGGGGCACATTCCCCCTGAGAGCCAGTCATTAAAAATTTATGAGCACAGATCTGTATATCTTCCAGTTACTCTTGTGACCTGCCTATTAAGATGCAAAGATTAATGCTCTAAGAGCCTTAGAGGGTAGTGCTGACCTGGCTCCAAATCCAGTGTACTCTCTACAATGGAGTTACTCTGCTTCTCAGCTGAGGAATACCTCTAAAGGGACTGGCTAAGGAGTAAGAGGAAAAGAAAGGCTTCGAATGTTAATCATCACAGAGCACAGAAAGTGCTACCGCAGAACCATCATAACACAGCTAGAGGACCTGGTTCTGAACCTCCATGCCACTCCCTATTTGTCTGGGCCTATACCATAGCCTTGAAGGCCGATCAGAAGAAAACGTGAGCTGTGTACGGGGCCATCTTTATATATCCCAAGGTGTGTGGCTTTGAGCAAGAAACTTCAGAGTCACAGAATTTGAGGTATGGAAGGGACCTTGGGGCTCTCTATGATGACATAGGAATCCTTACTATAGCATGTCTTGCAAATGCTCATCCAGCCTCTGTTTGAAATCCTCCAAGGAGGGGAGCTATCCTGGCCTGAGACAGTCCATTCCACTTCTGAAAAGCTCTGTTAGGAAGTTCTGCATGATCTCAAGCTTAAATTTGCCTATTTGTGCTTTTACCTATTACTCCTATGTTCTACCTCTAAAGCCAAACAGAACAAATCTAACCCCTTTTAGAAGTGATTTTGACAAGTATCATGTTGCACTTTAGTTTTTTCTAGTCGAAATGGCCCCACTCCCTTCAACAAATCTTAAAGGTTCCTCATCATCCTGGATGTTCTTCTGGACAATCTCAAACGTATTCTGAAACTTTTGAATCAGAAACTTCTGAACCATGCTGGGGGCAGAGCCCAGAGGGTGGTGTTGTAGGAAGAGGTACATCAAGATCCCCACCTCCCAAACTCTGAACATATTTAGGAAATACACCAGACTGACTTCTGATGGACAAATTCAAGAAAAAATCATGTAATTTTTCCAGTGCCGGTTGGCATAGGGAGATAGAGAGGTCTGTGGACACTGGGGAATGAATGGGTTTGGCCAGGAGAGCTCCAGTGCAGGGAGAGGTTGTGAACAGATACCAAGTAGAAGATTTTCTTATTCATCACCCAGTTCTGGGTCACAGATCCAGGGTGGACTGAGGAGGGAACTTGTACCCTGGTGTTGGTGTTGGTGTTGGTGTTGGTACAGAGTGGTTATAAACACTAGGCTGTGTATGAAGTGAGAAGCAAGGTCAGAAAGAAGGAGCAGTGGTGAGGCTGGGACCCTAGCAGTGGAGTCTCAGTTCTAACTTCTGGCCCGGTCTGAAGCCTATTGAAGAGTAACCAGGGAAGAAATCTCAGATCAAAGGGAAATTTATAGTTCTGTCACTGTCAATAGTGGCTGAATTCAGTACCAATCTATTCTTTCTCAGAACTAAACTTATCTCAGCAACTTGTAGAGCTCAGACAAGGGAGGTGGCAATTAGATTTTGCCTCAACATGACATCTCAAGAAATATTGAAAGAAAACTGCCCAAGGGGCGGCTAGGTGGTGCAATGCATAGAGTATCCACTTTGAAGTCAGGAGGACCTGAATTCAAATCCGGCCTCAAAGACTTATTAGCTGTGTGACCCTGGGCAAATCACATAAACCCCAATTGCCTTAAAAAGAAGCAAACAAAAAAAAAAAAAACCTTGCCCAAATCTCTTAGAACCAGAGAGCAGATCAGAAACAGAAAGAATCCATAGATAGCTTCCTGAAAGAAACCAAACATGAAAACTCCCAGGAACATGATAGCCAAAATCCAGACCTTCCAGGTCAAAGGAAAAACACTACAAGCAGCCAGAAAAAAAAGAATTCAAGGACCAAGGAACCACAGTTAGCCACTATTATAAAGGAACAGAGAACTTGGAATATAATATTCCAGAAGGCAAAGGATATGGATTTCCAATAAAAAATAAATTTCCCAGAAAAAACTGAGTGTAATCCTATGGGAAAAACCAAATGGATTTTAATGAAACAGAGGCCTTTCAAGTATTTCTGATGAAAAGACCACAGCTGCATAGAAACACTGTAGTTTAAACACAGGAGTTAAGAGAAACATAAAAAGGCAAACGTGCATGAACAATCATGAAGGACTACACGAGGTAAAACTGCTTACATTCAAATATGAGATGATACATGGTGTCCCCTCTGAATTCTATCATCATCAGGGGTTGCATAGTTTAACTATAAGAAAACCTGGCAGTGGTTCTGTTATGCCTTCATGATCTTAATAGAAAGAGAGGGGAAGATGCAGGGGGGACACTAGAGGAAGGGAGGGAGGGAGGAAGAGAGGAAGGAAAGGAAGGTTAGGAAAAATTCTCTCACAGATTTTGGTTGTATGAAGTAAGGAAAAACACACACACACACACACATACAGTCAGGTATAGAAATACATTTCACTTCACAGGGAAAAAGAATGGGGAAGGAGGAATTATTGGGAGAGTAAATTAAGGGAGGAATTAGTCCTAAGCAAAACAAACTCTAAGGAAGTACAAAAATATTTATAGAAGTTCTTTTTGGGGGTGGCAAAGAATTGCAAACTGAGGGGGTATCCATCCATTAATGGGAGCAGCTGAGTGGTTCAGTGGATAGAACACTGGGCTTGGAATCAGGAAGACTAATCTTTATGAGTTCAAATCCAGCCTCAAACTTGTTCCAGGCTTCTACTTCACTTCCCAGCCACTGCCATGTTGACTGATTCCTTGCTTCCTCCCAGCTTTTTAGTCTTGCTTGTGTGTTATCTTCATACTTTTCAATGTAAATTCTTTGAGGGAAGGGGCTATCTTGCTTGCTTATTTTGAATCTACAGCATTTAGTATGATGCCAGGAACATAGTAAGTACTTAATGAATGCTTTATCTATTGATACAGTGGGGATTTTTTTGGCTGCTACATTGCACTATTGATTCAAACTGAGCCTACAGATCACTAAACCCTAGAAATCTCTTTGAGAACAACTGATGTTCTTCCTTTACCCTATACCTTGTGAAGTTGTTTTTGTTTTTTTTTGGACCTGAGTGTAAAACTTTAGATTTTTCCCTAATGGATTTCATCTTACTAGATTCAGTCTGTCACAGTATTTTTGGACCCTGACTTTGCCACCCAGGTTGGCTGTCCCTCTCAGCTCTGTGTCCTCATCTACATCATTAATAAAATGGAAAAAATAAAGTAAAAAAATGATTAAAAAACGGCACATGGCCAAGTACTGGGCTACTCTACAGGAGACTTCTTGCAATGGTGACAATGAAACATCAATAATTGCTCTTTGAGTCCAGTCATCATCTTGAATACATTACTATCTAATCCCTATCTTTCTGCTAGAAAGAAGAGTATGTAATACTTTATCAAGATTGTTTGTTGTTATTCATCCTTCATTCTCAAAGAGGAACAATGACATCAGGAGAGTGATGTCTTGACTTTCAAGTGAAATGGGTTTTAAGTGAGGCAGGGCTATACAAAATCATCAGCCTTGTTCTCTTCCTCCAGAGTGATAGGAGTCCAGTGGCAAGATATTGGTCAGGAAAATTGGCAACGGCTAAAATATAGGCAAATGGCACTCCAAAGCTCTTGGAGGGGCTTCCTTTCCCCTCCCCATGCCCAACAACGAACAGCTAGAACAAAAGGGACAGGAGTGGGGGGAGAGAAGCCATGGATGTTTCTCTTCCCCAACTAACCTTTACCATCCCATCACTCAGTTCCCACTAAATGCAGGACACCTACTGTCAGACTGATAATGATCCCTACATCTTTCATCTGCTGGAGTTGTTCCAGAGCCCCATTCCACTTGAACCCACTCTCCCCCTTGCCAGTGAACTATCTGCCCTGCCATTATTCCCCAAGGACCTTGCTGTCTATACTGCTACTTTCCCTGCTTAAGTACTTCTCAGCCTTTCATTTGTCATGAACTGAACCTAACCCCTCCTTGATGAGTTGTCTCCTCCAGGAAGAATGTGAGCTCCTTGTCAGGAGGGATTGCCTTTTCTGTTTGTACCCCAGTGTTTAGCACAGTGCTTTGAACCAAGTAAGATTATTAAATGTTTTTTCATTCTATTCCATTTTCATTTACAAGTTTAGTAATCCTGTTTAAAAAAAAGAAATTAGGCTAGTTTGATATGTGTAGCTAGTGTAGCTGCTGACTCTTTGTAATCACTGCCTTCTTTTATGGATGTTTGCCAACCATCTATTTAATGATCTGTCTGGCATTTTCCCAGAATATAAGTCAAGCTCAATATATAAGTCAATATAGTTATGAGATTAAAAAAAAATTGTGACTAACCTCCAAGCCTGTTGTTCCTTTTCCCCTTTCCATGACCTTTCAAATACCACTACCAGTGACTCAGGAATCACATCTACCAGTACTTTTAGGACCTAAGGATGGAGTAGTTCATTTAGGTCAGGTGAGTTTATTAAGGACTAGAAGGCACTCTCTTACTCTGAGTCATTTTTGTTTGGTCATTCTCCTTGGTAGAGTAAACAAACAAAATAAGACTTGAGCAGCTCTGCCTTCTCTATGCTGTCAGTTATCAACACCCCATCCCAACATCTCAACATCAGTAAAGATCCTATCCTTTCTCTGATTTTTTCTCCCAATGGAGCAAAAGTCTCTTTACTGGGGCAGCTAGGTGGCACAGTGGTTAGAACACCTGTTCTACAGTAAGAAAGACCTGAGTTCAAATCTAGCCTGAGACACTTACTAGCTGTGTGACCCTGAGCAAGTCTCTTAACTCTGTCTCCCTCCTTCCTCCAAAATAAGACACCTTATTTGTTGTCCTTAGGCTTCCTCACTAGCCTCAGTCCATTCTGAGCTCTAACATTCCTGAAGCTATTAAAAAAAACAGGCAACACTCATATTTACTTTTAATTGGTCCTTGCTTCCATCTTCTGTAATTTATTTTTATAAATATATGTCGTTTGGTGAATTTCCTATGCAACCACATCACTTTCTTTAGACAAATATGATTTCCTCCTCTTAAATGGAATTGCTTTCCTCTATGTCTTCAGGATTTCATTTTGAACAACTGAAGCATCGTAGTCCATAGAATCCTATCTATTTTTCTTCTGAATCTTCTGAAATCTGCTTTACCAAATCTAGGGTGTATGTTAGACTATGCCGTATTTTATCTCCTTTTCTATCACAAATTCTAGGATGGAGAGGTTACTTCCACTAAGGTTCTCATTATTTCCATCCCAGCAACCAGTTACTCCCTGTAAGTGAGAACCATATTGAGAACAGAATTTCCCCTTATTGGTTCCTTCTTTGGAAAGATGAAATTATCACTAAGTCAGGACAAGAAGTTATTAGCTGCTCTGCTTCTAGCAGAGAGAAGACTGCCCTCCAAGCAAAATGGGCTTGGATTAGATAATTTCTAAGATCTCTTCCATTCTGAAATATACCATCCTATGACAAAGATTGGTGCACCGCTCAAGGAGCAGGCAAGGGAACTCAATACCATATTACCTAGAAGCAAAGTCAGAAGCTTCACTACTTAACTTGCCATTACTAAGTACAGATAAAGTGGTCTTCTTCATGGAGGATGCAATTAGGAGAGAATGACTTCTGAAGACAAAAGGAAATTCACAAAAAAGAAACACATGTTATTCCAGCTACTTTTTCCTTCCCTCTCACTACTTCAGGGAAACAGTTCACACTTTCCATATCATGAGGGAAAGAAATTCTGGTGTTGCCAACACACATAGTCCAATATTCACAAGATAATACTGTAATAACAGTAACCACAACTCGTATTCACAGAGCATTTTAAAGTTTACAAAACAATTTGACGTACCTTTAACTCATTAGCTCCTCACAAAACAGTGTGAACTCACGAAGTGCTATCATGATCCCCTTCTTACAGCTCAAAAAGCTGAGGCTCAGTGACTTGCTCAGAACCACATGGCTAGTTAAGTATGCTAGGGCTTCCTGACTTCAAGTTCAGTGCTCCACCCACTATAGTATGATGATTCTACTTTTAGGATCCATTCTAGGGAAAGAGATGCATTTGGTGGATGTGGAACATTTCATCCCAAGACCATTAGAAACATCACACAATAATAACACAAACTCTATAAAGCACTTTCTTTACACTCATAGCCCATTGAGATGGACAGTAGCAGTATTATCCAACAGTTAAAAAATATTTATGTTGCTCAAAAAGTTAGGTAGGTTTCCCAAGATCACACAATTCATTGTTAGGTTGAGGATGTGAGTCTAAGTATCCTGATTCCAAGCACAAAGGCTTTTCCAGGCATTACTATTGTGTTTTCTGAAACAAAATATGGGAGATATTTTTGCTGAGTCTCCCTTCTTTTTCTCAAAAAAATCCAAAGCGTTCAGTTACTTTATACACAGATTATGAATCAGGTTCCACTGAGCCCACGATTCTGTCTCTAACAAGGACACCAAGGGAACCGTTTGGAGAATGTGATCATTGTCTTCCTCGATTTAAGCTCAAAAGATGACCAAATTAACCAGAATGTGACCAGGTTCACCTCATTTAGGAGAAGCCACAAAAAAGGCCCAGTTATATACACTGGATCTGTATGATGCTGTCTATGTCACACCAAGTGACAAGATGGTGAGGTAGAAAGAACATTGGTTCTGAAGCCATGAGTGTCTGGGTTTCAGTTCTTGGCTTTGCTAGTTTACTACCTGAGGTGTGGTGCTTTGAAAGTGGTATCACCTCCCTGGGCCTCAGTTTTTTCTTCCTTTGTAAAAAGAGGAGTTTAGGTTAGATAGTCTCTAAGGTCCCCTTTTTTCTCTAAACTATATGATTTTATGGTCAAGTCTGGACTTTTCTCTGTACCCACAAGTGACAAGGATATGAGCATTAAATAAAAACTTCTGGATGACTGTGACCTATGGTAATTTACCCTCTGCTGACTGCTGGTCATTCTGTGAAGCCAGGCATTTTTATGAAGTAATTGGTGAAGCCTTTCCAACCAGAATATTCTACTATGTGCTGTGAACCAATTACTGCCTACTTTCTTCACTTCCTCGCTTTTTCAATGTCCTCTTGCTGTTCCTGGGGACCTGAATCCTTAATTTTTTCTTTCTTTTTTATTATGGGGTCCTAAACCATAGATCTCTATCTGCAGTGACCAACAAAGTAAAGCTGGAGCATCTACTTCTGGTAAACTAAACATTTTCTGTCCAACTAGATATCAATGAACCTAGTGATAAACTTCCTGCTCCCCTCCTAACCAGCTTTCCTCTTCATGGTAATGCCCTTACATTCAATGAATATGAACAAAGGAGGCTCTGAACCCACATGGACCCTAGAAGTGGGTGGTGAAAATGCTGGTCTCACTGACAGTTAACTCTCTTATGCTGGCAAAAAAACACGACACGGAAGCCTGTGGGAGTCCATCCCAATCATCAGTGGCCGGATGTGCCAACAAAAACAGCCAAACCCAGAAGCTGCTATGAGGATGCCAACTACCAATTTGACTTAGCTTACTCAAAGATAGACTAATTTTTGCTAGCTGAGCAATAGTTTGCCTGTCCTGGATTTGGGGAAATCAATTTTCTCCTTGATCTTTCCTTGAGGATGTGGATGCTTTTCTTAGCAAAATTCAATTGACCAAAACTTTGCTGACTTTTACTATGTGTAACAGCATAAGAGCACTATATATGGTTCTGGGTATGAAACAAAGCTTAGCTAAAAATGCCCCCTCCCTTTACATATTTATTATCCTAATCTTAAAGGATGAGAATTGAGAAGTGAGGTCGTGGTAGGGTTTAGTGACAGACACTTTAGGTTGTCATTTGTACAATGTGGCCATTGAGACTTTTCAGAATCACTGTGTCATTGAATTTCTCTCCAACTGGGAAGCAAGGGGTCTGTTTTGCCTCTTTCATGTTCCTGGCACCCAATAGCTAATTGTAAATGCATATTCATGCTGAGTAGAAGCTGCTGCTAAACTGAATACTGCCACATTAAGCTGACCAACATGTTGGGGCGGGGGGAATCCTAAAAAGCAAACAAATGGCTAAACCCAGGTCTAATCTCCAAAGGGTTAAGTGCTTGGAGAAAAGTTACAGACGTGAATTATAGAAGAGGGCAGCCCCACTGGATTTGTAGGGGGCCAGCTTGAGTTCCAGGACAAGGAGGTCTGAGTAAAGCGAGGCAAAATTGGACAGAGCTCTCCATTTACCTTCCTGATCAGGATACGCCTTACAGAGGCCAATGAAGCTTTAAAAAGAAAAGAAAAGAAAAGAATTTCTAGAATTTTTGTTAAAGAAAGAGCATCTAAGTCCATGGCTATCTGGAGAAATAAACTATAGGGAACCTTGAAGGATGGGACACTGGCAGTCTATAGTACATCCCATGGCCTTCCTAGGCAAAATCTGAGAGAGTCATAGCCATGGGAAAGTAATACCAATGAACCTCTACTCTCTTTCTTGGAGACTCCATTAGCTTATATGGGTTTTATTGTTATCTTTACACAAACGACTTCCAGATCTATAAAGTCTGCCTTGGTCTCTTCTCCTGAGTTCCAGTCTCACATGACCAACTATCTATGAGATATTTACAACTGGATGTTTCACTGGCATCTCAAATCCAATGTGTCCAAAGCAGAAATCATTCTTTCCCCCCAAATCCACCTCTCTTCCTGATGTTCTTATTTCTGTCAAAGACAACACTATTCTCCCCCCAAATATGTTTATTTTCTGCTATTCTGAACTTGATAAACACCAAATGACATTCCTATATAGAAATAGAAAAGGACTGAATCTTTGCTAAGTCCAACTTGTTTCTCTTATAAAGTATGTAAGATATTCAACAACTTAGTTTAAAAGTGGTCCTACATGCCTGTTTCTCATGCTAAACTTTCTGTTCTTTGCTGTGCAATCTTTTAAATGTTTTCTTTCCTTTTTCTTTAATGGTTTCACTATCGCTAGGCCCTTTACCTCCAAATCCCTACCTCCCCAATGGGGAAAAACCCTTTTCTTTTAATAAGCAAAGATTTTCAAGCAAAAACATGTCTGAAAATATATGCTTCATTTTGTACCTCTAGTCCATTACATCTCTGTCAGTAGGCAAAACATGCTTCATCATTAGTCTTCTGGCATCACTACATGAGTCAGAGTTCTCAGGTCTTTCAAAGTTATTGTTCTTCACAATGTTGTAGTCACTGCATAAAACTGTTTTTCCGGTTCTGCTCAAATGGCTTTCCAGAATGGTTGGACCAATTCTTGGTTCCAACAACAATACATAAATGGAGGACAAAACCATTCTTCTAGAAATGCAGGTTGATAACCTTAGAGTCATCTTTAATTCCACATTTTTATTCACTTCACACATCAATCATATGTCAATCTTGTTGATTTTATTATCACAACCCTCACATCTGTCCCCTTCTCTTCATTCCAAAGACTACCATCCTACTTAAGCTCTAATCATCTTTCAACTGTACTATTACAATAGCCTGCTAACTGTTTCTCTTGCCTCACATTTTTCCCTTCTCCAATCCATTTTACACAAAGCTGTCAAAAGAATTTTCCTAAAATACAGGTCTGTCCAATATGCAGTCACTACACACAGTCCACTACACTCCAAAGTGTGGCTTGAATTAGATTAAAATGTAGTTGCTGAAAAGTTAATAAAATAAATAAAAATATCATAAAATAAAGACAATGATAATCTGTGGTTTTCTAAGTCAGCTGGAATCCATTTCTACTTGAGTTTGACACTGCTGATGTTCAAGTTATTTTTAAGTTTTTTGAGGGCAGCAATTGTTTCATATTTGTCTTTGTATGCAAACCATTTATCTGAGTGCCTGGCTTAACGTTTGTTTACTGATTTATACCATATGCGGTATGTCTTGTGCTCTAAAAGATAGGCAGAAGTGGTTTTAAGGGGTCCTGAAAATTATGTTCAGAATAGGGAAACAAGAAGAAAGAGAAGATCCACTAGAAAACTGTGAAGATGCAGATGACATGGTGAATGCTGTGAACCTATGAATTACTGTGGTGGAAGCATTTAGGACTAGAATAGTAGAAAAAAATTACAAGAGTTGGAAGGGTCTTTAGCTATGATCTAATCCAATTTTCCCATTTTATAGACAAGAAAACTGATGCCAAGATAAGTTAATGATTTGCCCAAGGTTACACAGTAAGTGCTTGAGCTAGGGTGTGAAACTTGGTTTTCTAGCTGTCTGAAAAGGAGCCAGCCTGGGCCAAGGAGACCACAGAGGAGGAAAGTATAGACCTTAGGAGAGCTGAGCAGGGTTTGAGCAAAAAAGCTGCAGCAGAAACATTGAAGAGTGCTATCAGGTTCTTCAAAGCTCAAAAATTCTGTGTTTCTCTGGGAATGCTCAGGAACCAGCAGCCAGATCTATTAGCTACCTTCCTTTTGTTGAAAAAAATCTTATACCTTCCTTGCCACAGGCAAGTCCTGGAAGGCCATATAACCACTGAGTTCATTGTCAGAGGGGCATGCCAGTTTCTCTTTGACTTTATGAAGGTGAACGAGTGACTACTGATGATCTGGACTGAAGAAGGACTGGTTCTCCTCTTAACAGGAAGACCTCTCCTTTGCACCAACTTTGACTTCTTTGCCATTGCTATTTGTTTTAAGTTCTGCCTTCTTGGATTAAGCAAAACAATTCTAATCCTTTTTCCAAACAATAATCCTTCAAATACTTCAAAGATAGTTCTCTTCTTCAGGTTCAACAGCCCCAGCTCCTTCAAAGTCCTTGACCCTCCAAGCTGCCCGTCTCTGGGCAGTCTATAGTTTATTTATGCCCTTCTAGAAATGGGGCACTCAGAATTCAACACAATACTCTAAATGTGCTCTGACCAGGGCATAATTAAGTAGGACTATAACCCTCCTTATTCACTTTGATGAATCTGTGATTTCATCTATGTGAATACTCTCTCTGAAAACAAAATCTATTCATGTCTCCTTGTCTTTGTCCTCCAAAGGGAGTCCATAGGCTGACCACATTTCATACTCTTCACATAAGCAACTCACCTTCTTCTCTGGTCATGAATCTCGATGAAGAAACCCTTAATGCTATTTCTTTTGTTCTGAACACTGTGCCTTTCTTAAATGCAGTTCCCCCACACCCGCCTCCTGCCACCTCAAACCTACAGCTAGCCCCTTGTGTTCATGCAACTAGATCCTTCCGAGACCATTACTTTTGGAATCAGCAGACCTAGGTTGAAGTACCTGACACTTACCAGCTGTGTGACCCTGGGGATGAGTCATTACATTTCTTTCATTATAAAAAGAGGATAATAAGCCTTGTACTACCTACTTCACAGGACTGTTATGCAAAATGTGCTTTTTAACTCTTAAATTGCTATAGAAATAAAAGCTATTATTATATTGGAGAACAGTAGCACTAAATTCCTACAACAAAGTCTAAGATGTTAATTATAGTAAGGCTCTCTGTGGGTGACATGCTGGGACACGATGAGAGTTGTTTCCCCTGCCATGCCCCAAGAGGATTATGGGAAGAAGGGTTTTTATAATTAAATCATTAGGACTAAAAGAAAACTTAAGGATTGTCTAGTACAATTCTCATTTTCTCAGAAAGGGAAAGGGACACCCTTTTATTCCTTATATAAGAATAGCAAGGGGTGCTGAGATAAAACTGCATAATCCTGAGTCCAGGGAGGCAGGGCTAATTGCATCTACCACTGAGAAGTTGCTTTCCCAGCAGATCTGGGGTACAGTTTTGTCTGAGAAAAAGGATCCCTTTCTTGCCAAGGAATTGGGGCTCAACTAAGGGTCCTGGCCTGTTCTTCTGCCTGGGGCAGTTCTACTTGGGCTTCTCTTCCTACCATGACAGCACAGGATGCTGGCACCAAAGCAAGAATTACTAAAGCCTGAGAAGCCACAGACCTCAGGGTTGTGTGGTTTGAGGTTTCTTACTCTTGGTTTGGCCTGATCTGTATCTTGGCAGTTTAACACAGGCTTTCCCCAAGAAGCTGAAGCTATTTGCCTGCAAAGCTCTAGCTTCCCTGGTGTTCAATGAAGGCAACAATAGCTTTACATCATAGTATAGAGAGCAAGTCAGGTCCAGAAGTGGGTTTCTCAAATCATGGGAAGAAAGAGAAATGTGTCAAATGTAACATAAGTGAGGGACAACATGGTGTTGGAGTGTTGGAAATGGAGTCAGGAAGAACTGAGTTCAAATCTGCTCAACATTTACCAGTTTTGTGACCACAGGCAAATCATTTAAGTCTCAGCTTCCTCATCTACAAAACAAAAAGATTGGATTGGATAGCCTCTAAGGTCTCTTTTGGCTATAAATCTATAATTCTATGAGTCACCCTGGAAATTTTCCTACTAAAATTGCAGAATTACAGGATTCTAGGGCTAGAAGAGACGTAAGAGGCCATCTATACTCTTATTTAAACAGTAGTCTCTTCAACATTCCCAATAAGCAGTCATTCAGGCTCTAGTTGAAATTTTCCAGTGATGAGGAGCTCACTATCTTTTAAAAAAATTTTTAGTGAGGCAATTGGGGTTAAGTGACTTGCCCAGGGTCACACAGCTAGTAAGTGTTAAGTGTCTGAGGTCGGATTTGAACTCAGGTCCTCCTGACTCCAGGGCCAGTGCTCTATCCACTGCGCTACCTAGCCGCCCGGAGCTCACTATCTTTTAAGGAAATTCATTTTGCTTTGTTTGAGACAGCTCTAATCAAACTGGAAGCTTTTCTTTATATTGGACTCAAATTTGCCTCCCTTATAACATTCACCCACTGGTACCAGGCCTGCTCTTTGTTCTCTCAAAAAGAACGCATCAAATTCCTTTTCCTTATGACCCCCTGAGAATACTTGAAGATGGTCTTCCCTGAAGTTTGCTCTTCTTCAGTCTAAACAACCTCAGCGATTTCAGTTAATCCTCTTTTTGGATAGTTTTATTTTCCTCAAATTCTAGTAATTCTCCTTTGTAACAACTCTCTCTTGGTTCTTAGAACTGGATAGATCACTCCAGGTGTGGTCTGATTAGGATGGGAGGGCATAAAGACTACTACCAATGAGGTATAATATTAAGAATATTGGGCTTGAAGTCTGAAAGACTTGACTGAGTTTGAGTCAAAGTTCTGCCACTAATAACTATGGCTGTAGGCAAGCCGCTTAACCTTTATGTGCCCCTAGTGGCTTGAACTGTAAAGTAGAATAATGTTATTTTGACTACCAATCTTACCAGGTATTATGAGAATAAAATCAGATAACAGATGTAAAAACACTTTCCCTCACAGAGCCTCAGACTGAATTAGATTTCTTTTGGTCATCATGCAACACTGCTGACTCATTTAGAGTTTTCAGTGTGGTCAACATCCCAGATCTTTTTCACATGAGTGTGTCTAGCTCTGTCTTCATCCTCTATTTGTGCATTTGATTCTTTTGAATTTAAACAAAACACTTGTCATTTGCTCTTATTCAATCTAATCTTCTTAGATACGGCTCATCACACTAGCCTGTCCAAAGTCTTTTTTTGCATCCTGACTCCCATATCAAGTATGGCAGTTCTTCTCATGTCCTCCCGGCTACATGTCATTTGCACACTTGATAATCCTGTCATCTATCCCTTTATCCAAAACACTGATACGGTAAGAATACCGGCAAGGCCTACCACATAGTCCCAGGGTCCTCTACTTAAGATCTCTCTGCAGTCTGACATCCATACATTAAACAATGGATCAAGCCATTCTACAAGTTCTGAATCTAACTGTACTATTATCTCTTCATCTATTCTGAAATTAAATTGAACATGAATACCTATCATTGCTACTGCTTTGGAATCTCCTTTGTATCTGGAAAGAATTTTAGCTTTTGGAGCAGAGGAGTGGGGTGTGTGTGTGTGTGTGTGTGTGTGTGTATACATACACACTTTATCATGTGGCAAAGGCAAAGTCCTTCAAGAAAATCATAATTCTTTACTACTTCCTGCTTTGCAGGCAGATCCGCTCCTTTTAAAATTAAGACACAATACAGGTGATACAAAGACCAAAATTAAGCAGCATCTACATGCTTTGAAAAAGTCAAGAAAATGATAGAGGATGGATTGGTTCAAGATCTATGCAAGCAGGTCTGCCTGCTCCAGGAATTTCAAAGAGATTGAAATAGCAGTATAAGGCTGGTAATAACAAATCCGAAGGACCAGTAGTATGAAGACTCTGATGCTGAAGCTAACTTCAGCTGAAATTCCAGATGAAAATTTTTTATATTTCTTCTGAAAGAATGGGGACTAATTCTAAGTCTGCATTTTCCTTGAAGTAGGGTAGTGGCTGCACCTACATGTAAGGAATATAGAGCCCCCCCCCCCCCCAAGATAAATTCTGACATCTATATCAAATATGCACTTACTCAGTGTAAAGGCCAGGGCATTTGGATATAACTAACACTGGCATATGGTATGATGGGATCAGACCTTAGAAAGATGGGCTGAAGGACCTGGGTATGTTTAGCCTAAAGAAAAAAATACTGATCAACCAGGGGTTGTGGGAGGTACTGAAGATATAGAAACAAAAATGAAACAGCATCTGCCTTGAGGTAGATTTTAGCAGAAGAAACATGTAGACAAACAATTATACAGAAAATATCAAGTAAATACAAGGTGACTTTTGTAGCGATGCACTATCTTATGGGAAGACTGGCAAGGGCCTCATGTGTAGAAGTGGTATTAGAATTGAATTTTGATGGAAACTAATGATTCTAAAGGGAAGAGGTAAGAAGAAACATCAATCCAGATATAGGATACTGCCTGTACAAACTGTTGAAGATGGAAGATGTAATGTCATTCAAGAAAGACCAGTTTAGCTAGACTATCAAGTTTGTGAAAGAGAATAAAGTATAATAAGCCTACAAAAGGAGGTTGGAGCAAAGGTTGTGGAGGGCTTTAAATGTCAAAGAAAGGAGTTTATATTTAATCCTGGAGCTAAGAGGGAGTCACTGGAACTTCTTTAGCTGGGCTGTGTCATGGTTAGTCTTATGTTTTAGGAAAATCATGTTGGCAACTATGTATAGGCTGGATTGGAAAGGAGAAAAGACTTGAGTTAGTGAGGCATATTAGGAGGTCTAATAGAGAATTTATGAGAACCCAAACTAAGGTGGTGGCTGTGAGAATGGGGAGAAAGGGGTAGATTAGAGAGATCTGGAGGCAGAATCAGTAAGATATAGCATTGGATATAGGTTTGTGGGGTCCCTAAGAGTAAGAAGTTAAGGATTACTCAGATTATAAACCTGGATGTATGTTAAAATGGTGAGGTTCTCAAAAAAAAAGAGGGAAGTTTAGAATATTGGCAGGTTCTAGGAAAAGGATCAATAATGTTATGGTTCATAGATGTTGAGTTTGAGAGGCTAGTAAGACATCCAATAGGAAGTGTGAAACAGTGGTTGGTAAATGTAGGGTTAGAGCTCTGGAGAAAGACTATGATCATACAAATAGATCTTTGTAGATGACACATAGTACCTGAGAAGGCAGCAAAGTGGCTCGGGGGATAAAATACTGTGGTTGGTGTCATGAAGATCTGCGTTCAAATCCAGCCACAGACATTTACTAGCTGTGTGACTTTGGGCAAGTCATTTAACTTTTGCTTGCCTCGGTTTCTTCAATTGTGGTAAAAAGGGAATAATAACAGCACTTAACTTGCAATGTTGTTGTGAGGACTAAATAAGGTAAAATTTGTAAAGAACTTAGTGTCTCGCATGTAATGGGGGCTATATAAATACTTGTTTCCTTCCTCTTGTCCCTGATAAGGTAACAGAAGAAAGAGAAAGCAGAAAGGCCAAGATAGAACACTGGGCTACACTCATAGTTAAGGGATGCAATGATTTTAGCAAAGGTGTCTGAATGGGAAAAGTCACACAGGTAGGAAGATAGTAACATCACAAATACACAGAGTGGAGAGAGTATAGAGGATGAGTGGCTAACACTGACAAATGCTAGAGGGTGAGGACTAAGAAAAAAAAAGCATAGGATTTGGCAAGTAAGAAATCATTAGGACTAGAAAAATATAACTGGAAAGCACAGCCACAACAACAATGAAACTGAATGCTGTGTAACTATAACAAAAAAACAAACTCAGAAGTGACATTACTGTTGGCATATACCACAGACCAACTGGACAGAAAGAAGAAACATTTGAAGCTACAGGTATAGTATAAAAGCATAATGTAGTAGTGATAGGGAACTTCCATTATCTAGACATCTGTTGTAGCTATTTCTTTGCCAAAAGCAGAGCAGCTAAAAATTCCATCCTTCAAAAGATGAAGGAAATAACTTGGGGTAATTTTATTCAGGATTTGCTTATCATCAGGATCATCTAGTCTGAAATTAAATTGAACATGAACACCTATCATTGCTGTTGCTATGGAATCTCCTTTGTATCTGGAAAAAATTTTAGCTTTTGGAGCAGTGTGTGTGTATGTGTGTGTGTGCGTGCGCTCGCATGTGCACACTTTATCATGTGGCAAAGGCAAAGTCCTTCAAGAAAATCATGATTCTTTACTACTTCCTGCTTTGCTCTAAGCTAGGTTGGATTTTAAGGAAGGCAGATACACTTAGCTCTTTCTAAATGAAGACATAACCCAGGGGATACAAAGACCAAAATCATCAGGAGGGACTGACTGCTGGGGTGGAAATAGTGAGAACTTTGGAGGGATAATTTGTCATGCCGGGGTGGGAGTGGGGATAAGCTCCACTCTCTATAAATGCTTCAATGGCATGCATCTCAAATAGCTTCTGACAACCAAAGCCCAACTCCTGGCCTTCTTGTGGCAGAACTGTTTCCACTAACAGGAGAAGGGGCAAAGGCGAGTCACTGGCTCCTTAAAACCAGTCACTTCGGGCAGGTGGGGCACGTTAGCCTTGGTAGGTAACCCGCCTAGGGGAAGGAACCCTGATTTTAAACCTCTGCTGCCTTGCGGCTATACCCATATATGGGAAAGGCTTCGGGAGTTAACCCAGAAGAAAAATCAGGAGTAGGAGTCCCTTAGGCAGTTGGATGTTGGACATCACATCCCTCTGGCAACTCCTGCACTGGCACTGGTGCCAAACTGTATTGGCTCTGCCTCCTCTTTGGATCCACCAATATCGTGGAGAGGGAAAACCTGCTGCATGGGCAACAGCTTGTTTTCCATATTGATCTGCCCAGGGCAGCTCCCTGGAGAGGACACTCCAGTTACTCCTTATGGGGTAGATACAACATGGGATGTGGCAGTTACCAGTTATAAGTCACTTAGGAACTACAGCTCCCACATCGGACTGCACAGCCACACTGTGGCCTGTGGCTCTTCAAGGCGCTGATCCATGGTTGTCCACGACTGGTGGAGGCCTACTACTACTACTACTACCAGAGAATTTGTGATAAAGAAGGGAAGAAAAGGCAGTCAGAGTTGCTGGGGAGGCATTCTGGATATTTTTAAATTTCAAAGGGTTCATAAAAGGATAGGTGGGATCCCATAGAGTAAAGTCTTCTTCCCCCTTTTTTTTCCCAGAGCAATGAGGGTTAAGTGACTTGCCCAGGATCACACAGCTAGTAGGTGTCAAGTGTTTGAGACTGGATTTGAACTCAGGTCTCCTGAATCCAGGGCCAGTGCTTTATCCACTGTACCACCTAGCTGCCCCTAGTAAAGTCTTATAGGTTAAGTCATTCCTAGAGGAATAGGATACTATCAAGAATGAAATTCTGAAGTCTTAAAGAGGAAGAGTTTAAATAATGAAGAAAAAGTTATCTGAAGAGACAAAAGTGGATGCTTAGAAAACTCACTAGTGACTTAAAATTTTAAAAATCCATTTAAAAATGGAAGTCAAGTTATATAAATGAGAAAGTATCACAAGATCTTATAAGAAAAGTAGGAGGAATATTAAAGTTCGGGAATGAGCTAAGGCTGGGGAGAAAAACTGGTTTTAAAAGTTTTGTTGGCGAAAAGATGAAGATCAAAGAAAAGTTGGGATAATTGCTTGGGGTGAACAGGATGATGACAACTTCTGAAAAGGCAGAACAGTTCAACTCTGACTTCCTTTCTGCTTTTTAAACCACTGAATGATCTTTCAATTGCAACAGGTAGCAAAAAATTATTAACAAAGACTTGATGTCCAAGAGAAACAATGAGAGAAAAGAGAAACTAGTTGTCCTACAAGAATTTTAGGGACCTTGCCAACATGAACTGAAAGAACTGGCAAGCAGGATTGGTAAAGCATCATCATTAATTTCTTTACTCTCCAAACTATAAGCCTGTGAGTTTGACTTTGCTTACTTTGCAAAATTCTAGAATGTATTATTAAGAAATAGTGGGGGCAGCTAGGTGGCGCAGTGGATAGAGCACCGGCCCTGGATTCAGGAGTACCTAAGTTCAAATCCGACCTCAGACACTTAACACTTACTAGCTGCCTCACTTAAAAAAAAAAAAAAATAAAAAAGTGAATACCTAGGAAAAAAGAAGTTATGCCAAAGAATGAGTGTGACCATTTATTATTATTTTTTTTTCATTCTCAACAAACATTTATTTTATTTTCCATTTACATGTAAGGGTAGTTTTCAACATTCGTTTTCATAAGATTTAGAGTTCCAAATTTTTCTCCCTTCCTCCCTCCCTCCCTTTCCTCCCCCCTCCACAAGATCGCAATCAGGTTATATATGTACAATCCACGAGTGTTCTTTTTATCAGTTCTTTCTACAGCAGTGCATAAAATGCTTCCTCATTAGTTCCTTGGGATTGTCCTGGATCATTGTACTGCTGAGAGTAGCAAAGTCATTCACAATTACTCATTGAACTATAATACTGCTGTCACTACGCACAATGTCCTCTTCGCTCTGCTCACTTCACCATACATCGATGTTCATTAGTCTTTCAAGGTTTTTCGGGGATCATCCTGTTTGTCATTTCCTGTAGCACAAGTCCATTCCACTACAATCACATAACACAGCTTTTTCCATCATTCCTCAATTGATGGACATTCCCTTGATTCTCAATTCTTAGCCTCTACCAAGAGTTGCTATAAATATTTTTTGTACAATTTTTCACCCTTTTCTCTTTTTCATGATTACTATTGTTAACTGTTTCACTTCCATCCTATTCCCTTCCCCATGATATTTAATCTATTGTCCACCTCTTCCCTTCCCCCTCCCCCAGTGAATTCCCTTCACCCCTCAATTTAACCCTAAAGATGTCATTGCCTAGCTAAGTGACACAGTGGATAAAGCATCACTCCTGGACCCAGGGAGATCCCAGCCAAAACCCGGCCTCAGACATAAGACAGTCGCCCACTGCACGACCCCAGGTATGTCCCCCAGCTCCAATTTTTTATGGTTCTCTAGGGTCTTGTATTTGAAAGTCAAATTTGCCATTCAGTTCAGGTCTTTTCATCACAAATATCTGAAAGTCTTATTTTTCATTAAAGTCCTTTTTTTTCCACTGAAAGATAATGCTGAGTTTTGCTGGGTAGGTGATTCTTGCTTATAATCCCATTTCCTTTGCCCTTTGGAATCATATTCCATGCCCTCCGGTCCTTTAATGTAGAAGCTGCTAGATCTTGTGCTATCCTGACTGGGGCTCCATAGCACTTGGATTCTTTCTTTTTGGCAGCTTGCAATATTTTCTCCTTGACCTGAGAACTCTGGAAATTGGCTATAATATTCCTAGGAGTTTTCCTTTGGGGATCTCTTTCTGGAGGTGATCGGTGGATTCTTTCAATTTCTATTTTAGCTTCTTCTAGAATGTCAGGGTAATTTTCCCCGAGAATATCTTGGAAGATGGTGTCTAAGCTCTTTCCTTGATCATGGTTTTCAGGTAGACCAATAATTTTCAAATTATCTCTCCTGGACCTATTTTCTAGGTCGGCAGTTTTTCCCAGAAGATATTTCACATCGCCCTCTAATTTTTTATTCATTTGGATTTGCTTTATTGTGTCTTGGTTTCTCATAAAGTCACTGGCTTCCATTTGTTCAATCCTAATTCTTTGGCAATTATTTTCATCAGAGAGTTTTTTTTACCTCCTTTTCCATTTGACTTTTCAAGCTGTTGACTTTTTTCTCATGTCTTTCCTGCATCACCCTCATTTCTCTTTCCATTTTTTCCTCTACCTCTCTAATTTTATCTTCAAAGTCCTTTTTGAGCACCTCTATGGCCTGAGACCAATTCATATTTTTCTTGGAAGCCCTGATATTGACATCTTCCTCTGAGGGTGCCTCTTGGTCTTCCTTGTTACTGAAGAAACTTTCTATGGTCTTCACCTTTCTCTGTCGGCTCATCTTGCCTTTCTTTTACTAGACTTTTAGCTCCTTAAAGTGGGGCACTGTTTCCAGGCTGCAGTATCCCAAGCTTAAGAAGTCCCAGGTGGTATGATTTAAGGAGAATCAGGTTCTTCCCTTGCCCGGCCTGTTTCCTGGTCCTAGATGACCCCAGACCAACTTGCCAATCAACCAGCTTTGTGTGTTGTGGTTGTTAGCTCTGATGAGCCTGTGCTCCTCCCCAACCTGGGCCACTTCTACTCGAGCCTACCATCTGGTTCTCAGCAGGGTTATAAAATCCAAGTTCTGCCTTAGCACCAGCATAGACCCCTGTAGTCTCTCCCCTGTCCAGGGCTCAGCCCACTCATCAGACTGTGAGCTTAGTTCCAGAGGAAACTGGTGCTTCAGCTGATTCAGAGGCTCTGGTGGTCTCCTTCTCTGGTGAGGACTTCCTGAGACTGGATCTGTGTCAGGGTGACTGTAGGGTTGGGCCCGACTCCTGTATCAGCACAGCAGCTCCCTCCTTCTGACCTTCCAAGCCGTTCTTGGTTAGAAGATGATTTTAGCACATTCTTCTGTGAGTTTTGCTGCTCTGGGCGTTTTCTTATGACCTTATTTGGATGTTTTTTGGAGCGATCGTGTCATGAGTTCGGGAGCTCACAGCCTTTCCTCTGCCATCTTGGCTCCGCCCAGGAAGTCCGTGACCATTTATTATTATTATTTTTTGCAGGGCAATGAGGGTTAAATGACTTGCCTGGGGTCACACAGCTAGTAAGTGTCAAGTGTCTGAGGCCAGATTTGAACTCAGGTCCTCCTGAATCCAGGGCTGGAGCTTTATCCACTGTGCCACCTAGCTGCCCCTAAGGGTGACCATTTTCGTTTTTGTTTTTTGGTGGGGCAATTGGGGTTAAGTGACTTGTCCAGGGTCACACAGCTAGTTAGTATGTGTCAAGTGTCTGAGGCTGGATTTGAACTCAGGTCCTTCTGAATCCAGGGCTGGTGCTCTATCCACTGTGCCACCTAGCTGCCCCTTTTTGTTTTAAGTGTGACCATTTAAAAAAAATTATTTTTAAGTGAGGAAATTGGGGTTAAGTGACTTGCCTAGGGTCACATAGCTAGTAAGTGTTAAGTGTCTGAGGCCAGATTTGAACTCAGGTACTCCTGACTCCATGGCCGGTGCTCTATCCACTGGGCCACCTAGCCACCCCCTAGTGTGACCATTTTCAAACCACTTAACTTCTTTGTGGATCAATTTCCTAATTTGAAAAATGAAGGGGTTAGACTAACTGGCTTCTAAGGTCCTTTCCAGCTCTAAATCTGTGATCCTCTAAATGAACAGGTACTGCAAGATTAACATTATTTTCCTTTCCTGACAGAGGAAAAGTGGTGTAGTGAATAGAGTGATGGGCTTGGAGTCAGGAAGACTTGAGGTTCAATTAATGTAGAGGATTACCATCTGTGTGATTCAGGGCATGTTACTTTACTGCTCTTTGCCTCGGTTCCCTCAACTATAAAACGAGTAATTAATAACAGCACCAATCTCCCAGGGTCGTTGTGAGGATCACATGAGATAATACTTATAAAGCACTTAGCATAGTGCTAGTACCTAGTAGGTGCCACATAAATGCTTATTCCCTCTTCCCCTATCTAATCCACTTTGCAAACCTTAAAACACTATTAAATGCTCATCCCCTCCTCCCACACAAGAGTTACTAGAATGCTAAAGATAGGCTGACAAACTGCAGCCTGTGGCCCGGTGCTTATTTTCGTATGGCCTGTAAAAGACCACTGCTATCTACTTGGCTCTACAAAAACAGGAGGTACCAGATTTGATCCTTAGGGCATGGTTTGAGACCCCTGATATAGATTACTGTTTGCCTAGATTTTAGTATATTATTTATTTGACAAAGACCATTATTGTAAAAAAAAGTTGGAGTCATGTTGGCTGAAAGATATAGTATAGAACAATTTGGTGGAATCTAAACAGTTTAAATAGGGTAGCTAGGTAGTACAGTGGCTAGAGTGCCCAGCCTGGAGTCGGGAAGATTGATCTTCCTGAGCCCAAATCTGGCCTCAAACACTTACTAGCTGTGTGACACTGGGCAAGTCACTTAATCCCAGTTTCCTCATCTATAAAATGAGCTGGAGAAGGAAATGTCAAACCACTCCAGTATCTTGGCTAAGAAAACTGCAAATGGGGTTATAAAGAGTCAGACACAACTGAAAAATGACTGAACAACAATAAATAGCTTAAATAGCCAGACCCAAAGAATAGTCATTAATGGTTTGGTGTCAACTTCAAAGGATATATCCAGGGGAGTCTCACAGGGATGCTATTTAATGACTTGGATAAAAGCATGGATAGTGTGCTCATTAAATGTATAGATGACAAAAATATGAGAAAAACTCTGACTGGCTCAGGATTCAAAATGATCCTGATAGGCTACAACACTGAGCCAAATCTAATGGGATGGGATTTAAAAGAGATAAATGAAAAGTATTTTATTTAGGTAAAAAACACCAACTAGTGAACCTCAAGCCCAATTAGTCAACAGTTCTATATGACAGCTGAGAAAGCTATTGTGATGTGAGGCTACATTAACAGAGGCATGCATGGTGTACAGGATTAGGGAGATGAAATTCCATTATACTCTGCCATGGTCAGACCACACCTGGAGCATAGTATAAATTTCTTGTTGCCACATTTTAGGAAGGAAACAGATAGGCATTTTCTGTGCTGTTCCCCATGGCAAGAACTTTCTCCCTTCTTTACCTTTGCCTACCAGCTTCCCTAGCTTCCTTCAAATCCCATCTTCTATAGGAAGCCTTTCCCAACCCCTCTTAATTCTAGTACCTTTCCTCTGTTCATTATTTCCTATTTATCCTGTCTTTGGTTTGTTTGTATGTTTGTGTGTTCTCTCCCCCATTAGATTGTAAACTCTTTCAAGGGCAGGTACTGTCTTTTGCCTTGTTTTGTATCCCCATTGCTTAGTATGCTTGTTATATATCAGATACTTAAAAATTGTTTACTGATAGTCTGACAGACTGGACCATGTGCAAAGAGAAATCAATATGGTGAAGGGCCTTGAATATATCTATCTTATCTCATGAGATTTGTTTGAAGGAATTGGGAACGGGGAAGAGATGACAACGTAAAGAGGGAGGAAGACATGACAGCTTCGTTCAAATATTTGATGGGCTGTCATGTATAAGAGGGATTATACTTGGCCTGGAAGTTCCTGAGGCAAATTTAAGTTTAATGTGAGGAAAAAGTTCCTAACAATTAGTGCGGTGCAAAAGTAGAGTGGGCTGCTTCTGAAGGTAGAAGGTGACTTGGGTTCTTTAAACAAAGGATATATGACCACTTGCTGGATATGCTGTAGAAAAGGTATAGGCTGGACCAGATCGTCCCTGGTAACCCATTCAATTCAGAAGTTTTTTGATACTTAGTATCTGATGAAAGACTATTTGTCTGCTATCCAGGAAGAATTGATTCTACTACAGTATGAAGTCCAGGTTCAAATGTCATTTATGAGAGACACTGTGGTCTCAAAAATATGAATAATTAAATATTCATCAAATATTTAATAAGCACCAAATATTCTAAATGCTTGAGGAAGATGGAGAAAGACAGATAAAAATCTAAGTTATTAACTAATCTTAACAGATTTTTATTTCTATAGCACTTTAAAGTGTACAACATTCTTTCCTCACAATATCTTTCTGTGGTATGAAGTGAAGGAACTATTATTTATCCTCATTTTACAGATGAAGAAATAAAGTCCAGAGAGAGTAAATGATCTGGTTGGTAACAATGCTGAGTCAAAACCATGCTTTTTGACTCTAATACTAAAATGTTTTTTCTACTACATCACACCATATCTGCTCTCTCTTTTGCATATGATGACGAACTTCTCCATGTGCTAGTCTAGGAAGCAGAGAACAAAAGCCTTCATTCTTCTGAATCAGTAGCCTATCTTTGTCTATTTGATTAGACAGTCTCATTCTTAGAGTACAGAAGTTATAAACATCTTTTTAGTAAGAATTCCACCCACTTTATTAGAATTATTCCTTCATAGAGCCCTGATTCTGGGCAGGCTAGAACAAGTAGACTTCGTGGGGTTCCAGGTGGGCAGTTATGCCAGATTCAAGTGAGTCTGTGTGGGGCGAAGCCTGCTGAGATCAGGAAATGGCAAGAATGCTTTTCTGAACACTTCTGCCCCTCAAAAGTCCTGGCAGGCTCTTAATAATTTGACAAGAAGATTTATAGATGTGGATAGCTAATTGGTTTCCTGAAGAGCAAACTGCCTATTTTTATGAGTACTTCCAAATTTGGCTGATCTCTCTATATCTGTACCTGTATCTGTCATTATTCCAACCAAACTGAAATGATCTGTGTAACCTGGAAAATGAGAATGTCCAAATTAAAAGATAGAATTTGAAGACTTCCTGTGTTGGGGGACTCAGTACCTGCTGAAGCAGTTCATTTCACTTGTGGATACTTCTACTTAGAAAATATTTCTTTATGTTAATCTGAAATCTACTTCACTGTAAATTTGAACCATTGATTCTGATCAGTAAAAAAAAAAGTTTTATATATGACAGCTCTTCAAATTCGTGAAGACAATAATTACTAACATTTACTCTGTGCTAGAGAGTCATCATGGTGAAGTGGACAGACAGTCTTCAAGCCAAGAATACCTGGATTCAAATCCTGCCTTTGATATATATTGTATGACCCTAGGCAATTCATTAAATCTCTTAGCACCTTACTGAGAGTAGCAAGAAGGTCCTGGTCTGCACGAGTAGAGGAAGTTTCCTCACTCTAGAGTTCCCTAGACCAATGAAATTACAGGTCCAGTTTTTCATCTCTGTTCCCTTACTAAGTGTTAGGTACTGGGGATACAAAGACACACAAAAAAGTCCCTGCCACCAAGGAGTTTCTATTCTATTGGAGAAGTATGCCACTATCTCCCCCATGCTTAAAAAACAAAACAAAAACCCTTACTTGCTTCAACCATTTTTGCTAATTATTATCTCTCTTCTTCTTGGTTAAACTCAAGAAGGTCATCTACAATTGATGCCTCTACTTCCTTCCTTCCTTTCCTCTCAATCTCTTCTAAACTCTCTCAGGGATGAGAAAAAGGACTGCACTGGGAGAAGAGGAAAGGGAGAGTAGAATGAGGTAAATTATCCCACATGAAGAAGTGAGAAAGACCTATTACAGCGGACAGAAAAAAAGTAGAGGTGAACATTGCTTGAACCTTATGCTCATCAAAATTGGCTCAAAGAGGGAATAACATAAACACTCAGCTATCTTACCCTATAGAAAAGTAGGAGGAGAGGAGGACAAGAAAAGGGAACAAAACTGACAGAAGAGAAGGTAGATTGAAGAGGGGATGAACTCACCAAAAATAGAAATGGATAGCATAATGGATTAAAAATCAAAACCCTATAATATGTTGTTGAAAAAAAAACCATATCTGAAGCAGAGAGACACACACAGAGTAAAGGTAAAGGGTTGGAGCAGAATCTCAAACCCAGGGCGTAGAAATCATGATTTCATACAAAGCAAAAGCAAAAATAGATCTAAATGATTGATAAGCAAGAAAACTACATCTTACTGAAAAGTACCACAGACAATGTAGTAATAGAAATACAAAACATATACACACCAAATGGTATAGCACCCAAATTTCTACTGGACAAGTGAATGAGTTACAGGAAGAAAAAGACGGTAAAACTGTAATAATAGTGGGGGACTTCAATTTTCCTCTCTTAGAACTTGATAAATCTACCCACAGAATAAACAAGAAAGAAGTTAAGGAGGTGAACAGAATTTTAGAAAAATTAGATATGATTGTCCCCTGGAGAAGAATGAATGGGGATAGAAAGGAATATACCTTTTTTTCAAGGCACCTACACAAAAATTAACCATGTATTAGGGCATAAAAACTTCAAAATCAATTGCAGTAAGACAGAAATATTGAATGCATCCTTTTCAGATCAGGATGCAATAGAAAATACATTTAATAAAGGGCCATGGAAAAAGAGATTAAAAAAATTAATTGGAAACTAAATAAACTAATCCTAAAGAACAAATGGATCAAAGAACAAATCATAGAAACAACAATAACAAATCCATTTCAAAACCAAGAGCTGGTTTTATGAAAAGCAACAACAATAAAATAAACCATTGGTTAATTTGATTTTTTTTTAAAAAGAAAGGAAATAATATTGCCAGTATCAAAAAAAAAGGGTGAATTCACCACCAGTGAAGAATTAAAGCAATAATTAGGAACTTTTTTTCTGTTTAGAATTTTATTTTCCATCAGATTACCTGCTGTCTAGGGGAAGGGGGAGGGAGGGAGAAAAATCTGAAATTGTAAAGCTTGTATAAACAAAAGTTGAGAACTATCTTTATATGTAACGGAAAAAATAAAATACCTTATATGTTAAAAAAAAGAATTTTATTTTCCAAATTACATGTAAAAGCAAATTTTGACATCAATTTTTAAAAACTTTGTGTTCCAACTTCTCTTCCTCCCTCCCTTCCCACCCCCCACCCCCAAGAACTCAAGCAATTCAATGTAAGTTATACATGAGTAGTCATGGAAAACATCTCTACATTAGCTAGGTTGTGAGAGAAAACAGATAAAAACAAAAGTTCAGATTAAGGAATTGTCAAAAAAAAATGTGTTTCAGTCTGTTTTCAGATACCATCAGTTCTTTCTCTGTAGATGTACTTCAATTTTCATAAGTCCTTCAGAGTTATATTGGATCACTGCCTTGCTGAAAATAACCACATTTCCCAGCAGATCATCTTACACTACTGCTATTTTGTATATAGTACATTTCTCTCTGCTTCAGTTCATGTGGGTCTTTCTAGGTTTTTCTGATAGCATCCTGTTCATCAAAACTTTTATATAGTACCTTAAACTTGACAAAGAATTTTCTTCACAATAGCCCAGCAGAGTAGGTACCATACATTTTGACACTGTAGTCAATCATCATAACTATTTCCTTCCATCCTATTCCCTTCCAATGATATTTACTCTATTTTTTATCTTATTTTGCCTTATTCCTCCTCAAAAGTGTTTTGCTACTGCCTGCCCCCTTCCCCGCTCTACCCTCCCTTCATTCACCCTTCCCTCCTTATCTTCTTCTCTCCCTTCTTTCCTGTAGGGTTAAATAGATTACTCTTCCAAATTGGGTGTGTATGTTATTCCCAATTAGGAGCTATTTTGCCCAAGTGTATGCCAATAAATCTGACAATCTAAGTGAAACGGATGAATATTTACAAAAGTACAAATTGCTCAAATTAACAGAAGAGGAAATAGAATACTTAAATAACCCCATCTTAGAAAAAGGAATTGAACAAGCCATCAATAAATTTCCTTAAAAAAATCTTCAGGGGCAGGTGGATTTACAAGTGAATTCTATCAAACATTTAAACAACATTTGATTCCAATACTATATAAACTATTTTGGCAAAATTCTGTTTGTGACATAAATATGGTATGGATACCTAAGCCAAGAAACAAAACTAAAGACCAATTTCCCTACTGAATATTGATGCAGAAATTTTAAATAAAATACTAACAAGGAAATTACAGCAATATATCATCAGGATCATATACTATGACTAGGCTGCTTCAACTTTTAGGAAATAACTGACTGCATCAACAACAAAATCAACAGAAATCATGCGATTATTCCAATAGATGCAGAAAAAGCTTTTGAAACCTGGAAAGACTTGTTTGAACTGATGCAAAGTGAAATGAACAGAACCAGGAAAACATTGTGCACAGTAACAATAACATTGTGTGCTGATCAACTATGAATAATTTAGCTCTTCACAGCAATACAATGATCCAAGATAATTAAAAAAGACTCGTGATGCTATCCACATCCAGAGAAAGAACTGATGAATTCTGACTGTAGCCCGAAACATAATATTTTCACTTTACTTTTTTTTTGCAGATTTTTCCTTTTGGTCTGTTTCTTCTTTCACAATAGTGAAATGGAAATATGTTTTACACGATTGCACATACATAAACTATATCAAACTGCTTATCATTTTAGGAAGAGGAAAGGGGAGGGAGAGAGAAAAATTTGTAACTGAAAATCTTGTAAAATGCTAAAAATTGTCTTTGTATATAACCGGGAAAATACTATTAAAAAAGGAAAAAAAGAAAAAGCTTTTTGACAAAATACAATACTCATCACTATTAAAAACACTAGAGATCATAGGAATAAAGGGAGCTTTCCTTAAAATGGTAAGTAGTAGCTATCTAAATCCATCAGGGAGCATTATCTGTAAAGGGGAGAAGCTAAAAACCTTCCCAATAAGATCAAGAAAGGATGCCCATAAAGGTTAGCTATCCCAATAAGAGAATAAAAAGAAATAGAAGGAATCAGAATGGGCAACGAAGAAACAAAACTCTCTTTCTTTGCAGATGATATGATGGTATACTTACAGAATCTCAGAGCATCAATTAAAAACTAGCTGAAATAATGAACAACTTTAGCAAAGTTTAAGGATATAAAACAAACCCACACAAATCATCAACAATTCTATATATTCCCAACAAAACCCAACAGCAAGAAATAGAAAGAAAATTCCATTTAAAATGACTGTAGACAATATAAAACACCTGGGAGTCTACATGCCAAGACAAACTCTGGGAGTATAAGTGAACACAATTACAAAACACTTTTCACACAAATAAAGTTATATCTAAACAATTGGAAAAATATCAGTTGATCATGGATAGGCCAAGCCAATATAATAAAGATAACAATTCTACCTAAATTAATTTACTTATTCAGTGTCATACAAAACTATAAAGTTATTTGATAGAGCTATAAGAATAACAAAATTCCTCTAGAAAAACAAAAGGTCAAGAATATCAATGAAATTAATGAAAAAAAAAATGTGATGGAAGGTGGCCTAGCTATACTAGATATCAAATTGTATTATAAAGAAGTAATCATCAAAACTATCTGGTACTGGCTAAGAAACGGAGTGGTAGATCAGTGGAAGAGATAAGGTATGCAAGAATCAGTAGTAAATGACCATAGTAATTTAGTGTTTGATAAACCCAAGGTCCACATCTTCTGGGAAAAGAACTCAATATTTGACAAAACTGCTGGGAAAACTGGGAAACAGTATGGCAGAAAATAGGTATAGATCAACATTTTATACTGTATACCAAGGTAAGATAAAAATGGGTACATGATTAAAACATAATGGATGATACCATAAGGAAATCAGGAGCTCTAGGAATAGTTTGTTTACCTGTCAGATCTATGGCGAAGGGAAGAATTAATGACCAAACAAGATAGAAAGCATTACTAGATGTAAAACAGATAATTTTTATCATATTCAATTAAAAAAATTTTGCACAATCAATGCAACCCAGATTAGAAAGCAAAAAACGGAGAAATTTTTTACAAGTATCTCTGATAAAGGCCTCATTTTAAAATTATATAGAGAACGGAGTGAAATTTAAAAGAATACAAGTCATTCCCCAATTGATAAGTGGTCAAAGGACATGAACAGGCAGTTTTCAGACAAACAAATCAAAGCTATCTATAGTCATATGAACAAATGTTCTAAATCACTATTGATGAGAGAAATGCAAATTAAAACAACTCTGAGGTACCACCTCACACCTATCATAATGGCAAATATAATAAATAAGGAAAATGTTGGATGCTAGAGGGGCTGTGTGAAAACTGGAACACTAATCCACTGCTGGTAGAGTTGTGAACTGATCCAACCAATCTGGAGAACAATTTGGGACTAAGCCCAAAGGGCCATAAAACTGGTTTTTTTTTTAAAATGTTAAATATTGTGTTTACATGTAACTGGGAAAAAATATTATTAAAAATGAAATAAAAATAAATAAAATCAATGGATTTTTTTTTTTGCTTTCAATTTTCTTTTCTGATTTTCAGAATTTCTATTTGGTGTTTAGAATTGCTACCTGTTGTCCTCCCCACCCCCTCACCTCCCTGCCCCTGTCCCCCATGGTATAATGTATGGCACACTAGACTTGGAGTTGTTACAAAGACCTGTCTTCAAATCTTGCCTTAGACAATTTCTTTGTGACATTGAGCAAGCCACTTAACTTCTTTCACTTTTAGTTTCCTTAATCAAACAAAGAGAGAAGGTTATACTCAGTGACCTTTAAAGTATCTTCCAGTTCTAAATCTATGATGTGGGTTTTTTTTAAGGTTTTTTAGCTGCATACCCAATTCACCAATTAATTCTCTCTCTTCTACTGATGAAAATATTTAGAGACAGATTCTACTTTAAGAACCTATTTGAGGGGCAGGTAGGTGGCGCAGTGGATAAAGCATCTGCCCTGGATTCAGGAACACCTGAGTTGAATTCCAGCCTCAGAAACTTGACACTAGCTGTGTGACCCTGGGCAAATCACTTAACCATCATTGGCTTGCAAAAAAAGAAAAAAAGAAAAAAGAACCTATTTGGCCATATCCTAAAAGTTTTGGTTTGCTGTCTCAACACTGTAATTTTCTTTCATGAAATTATCTATTATTTTTATGACTTATTCTTTGAATTATCAAAACAATATAAACTGTTTAGTTTCCATTAAAGTTTGAATCTTTTGGCTAAAGGCCCTTTGTTAATTATATTTTTACTCCATTGTGGCAGTTGATCTGTTTAATATTTTTACTTTTCTTCAATTTTTGTAAAGGTTCCATAAACTAAGAAATAGGAATGATTCTTTTTATTCCCATTCAGTCATCGAGATCTGTCATATCTAATTTTTTTCTAAAATGTCACTCTAGTTCTTAACTTGTTTATCTTTTTGTTAAAGTTATCCAAGTCTGAAAGAAGTATACCAAAATCTCCAAAACTCTTATAGCTTTTTTTTGTCTATTCCCCTCTGTAATTAGATTAATTTTTCCTTTACATACTTATATGCCATCTTGTCTGGTGTTTATATATTAAATCATTAAGTAATTATGTATCATTGTCTGTTTCTTAAGAATAATGTCATTTCCCTGTTTAATCTTTTTTAAACATGCATTTTTTTTACTGTAACCTTGTCTGAGATCAGAATATGCTTTCTTTAAAAAAATTTTTTTTATTTATAGTTTTGAGCTCCAAATTTCACCTCTCTTTCCTTCTCTTCCCTCCCCCACCCAGAGCAGTAAGCAATCAGCTATGGATTATACATGTGCAAATTATGTAAAACATTACCATACTAGTCATTTTGTACAAGAAAGCTTGAATAAAAGAAAAAAATGAAAGAAACAGAAAATTAGCATGTTTCGATCTGTATTCAATCAATATCAGTTCTTTCTTAGGAGGTAGATAGTATGTTTCATCATTAATCCTTTGGATTGACTTGGATCATTGCATTACTGAGAATAGTTAAGTCATTCAGAGTTCTTCATCAAATAATATTGATGTCTCTGTGCACAATGTTCTCTTGGTTCTGTTCACTTCACTATACGTCAGTTCATACAAATCTTTCCAGGCCTTTCTGAAGTCATCCTGCTTGTCATTTCTTATAGTACAATAGTATTCCATCACTATCATATACTACAGCTTGTTTAGCCATTTCCCAATTATTGGGCATTCCTTTGATTTCCAATTCTTAGCCACCACAAAGAGAGCTGCCATAAATATTTTTGTACAAATAGATATGCCTGACTTTTAAAAGTTCATCTGAACAAATAAATTCTGCTCCTGCCCCTTATCTTAACTCTTTGTGAATCTTTATGTTTCAAATGTGTTTCTTGTAAGCAACTAATTATTGGAGTTTGATTCCTAATCCAGTTTACTATCCTCTTTCATTTTTAGATGAATTCATCCATTCATATTCATGATCATTATTTTTGAAATCTTCTCTATTATATATTTATATTTTCTACTTCTATTTATTCTCCTCCTTTATCACAAAAGTGAAGAGGTGATGAAAATGTGATCAATATTAGTAATCTACAACTGAATCAATTCCATTCCATTTTCCCTTTTCTCTTCCCCACACCTTCACCTTATCACTAGTCCTTACCCTTTTTCCTTTTAGGCTCCACAATCTACCATCTCTCTTAAACTCCCTTCTTCCTTACCCAACTCTCATTCTCCTTTTAAAAATTAATTTTTTTTTAAGTGAGGCAATTGGGGTTAAGTGACTTGCCCAGGGTCACACAGCTATTAAGTGTTAAGTGTCTGAGGCCGGATTTGAACTCAGGTACTCCTGACTCCAGGGCCACTGCTCTATCCAATGCGCCACCTAGCTGGCCCCATCTCATTCTCTTTTGAGTTTAATGTATTTCTACACCAAACTCTTTGTGGTGTGTGTGTGTGTGTGTGTGTGTGTGTGTGTGTGTGTGTGTGTGTGTGTGTTGTTTTCAATTCTCCTTTGTCCAGTTAAAAGTTCATGTGATGCATATGTCTCTTCACCCCTTCCGTCCATGTCTTTATTGTCTTCTCATGCATCCTGATTGTGAGATGGCCTTAAGGTCTGCACCCATCTTCCTCTTTTCTTTCTTCCCTTTTCCCCCTTCTAAGACCATGATAATAGAAAAAAACTATCCCTAAGCTTTCTGTTATTTATCTATCTCAGTGACACTTGAAGACATTAGGGCTCCAAAAGAAACTGGTTTCTCTTCTCTTGTATTAGAATTCATCATTCTATATAGCCTCAATTGCTCAAATGTATTTGTCTTTCCAAGTTTCTCTTGACTCCTATGTTTCTATTTCAAAATTTATACTTGACAGTAGCCTCTTTTTAAAAAATGGTTTTAAGTCCTTTGTGTTGTTAAATGTAAGATTTTGTAGAAAATTTTTAACCCTGTAGGAATCATATTCAGTTTTGCTAGGTAAATTATTTATGGTTATAAACTTTTATCTTCTGCCTTTTGTCATATTGTACGCAAAGATTTCTGCTCCTTTGTTTCAGTAGCTGACAAATGTCATGTAATCTTGATAGTAGTTCCTTGGTATTTTAACTTTCATTCCAGTTGCTTGTGGTATTTTTGGCTCTGATTTAGAAGTTTGACATTTCTGTTACTTTTTATTTTAGGTTAGGTTTAGGAGGTAATTGGTGGATTTATTCTCTTTTTACTTTGCTCTCAGATCTAAGAGATCTGGGCAGTTTTAATTTATTACCTCTTGAATGATATATCTAGTCAGTCAGTCAGTCCATCTGTCCATCCATCCCTCCCATGGTCATGACTTTTAGGTTTTAGTGATTCTTAAGTGATTCTGTTTTCCAGATCATTTGTTTATGATGCTGGTTTGTCCTGCTGGCTTCCATTTCCCCTCCTGACTGTACTTAGAGCTCTGGCAGGTTTCAGCATTCCCTAGGTCATCCAGATTAAGATCACTGTAGTTTTCAAGCCCTTCTGGAGCATCTTAGGTCAGAGTGCAGCAAAATTTTGTTGCCCCTGAAGTATACTAGTCAACACTACAGGCTCTAGGTCCTACATCTATGCTCAGGTTGCTGTAGGTTAAGCTCTCAAGAACTCCCTTGTCTGAGCATTCTAGTCTTCTTGACCTTGAGTATTCATACAGCGGACTTCTCAAACTCATCAGGTCCAAAACGGAACTCTTTATCTTTGCCCCCTAGTCCTTCCTTCTTCCAAACTTCCCCATCCTCTTAAGTTTCCCAGACTCACAACTTTAGTGTTATGCTTGACTTCTCACTTGTACTCATACCATATATGTACTGTCAAATGACATAGGCAAACATTATCCCCTTCTCTGCACTCACACAACTACCACCCTCAAACCGAGACTACTGCAATAGACTTGTGGTTGGTCTATCTGCTTAAAGTCTCTCCTGAAAGCCATTTCTCTTCCATTCAGTTGTCAAAGTGATCTTCCTAAAATGTGGTTCTGAACATGTCACTCGCTACTCTGACACAGAAAGACTTTAGTGGCCACCTATTATCTATGGGATCAAGTATGGTCTCTGGTTTTTTAAATCCCTTTACATCCTGAGCCCCTTCTACCTTTCCAGTCTGCCTATACTTTACTCTCCTCCATGTATTCTGTGATCCAGCCACAATGACCTTCATAGTATTCCTCACATGACACCCCATTTCTTAGAGTCATCATTTCTTTATTCTTTTTTTAATAGAAATTTATTTTCCAAAATACATGTAAAACAAAATTTTAACACCAATTTTTTTAAAACTTTGTGTTCCAATTCTCTTTCCCCCCTCCATTTCCACCCCAAACCCACAAGAACTCAAGCAATTCAAAATAAGTTATACATGAGTAGTCATGGAAAAATTCCCATATTAACTAGTTGTAAGAGAAAACAGTCAAAAAACCCCAAACTTCAGATTAAGGAATTGTCAAAAAAAACTAAAAATGCGTTTCCATCTGTTTTCAGATGTTATCAGTTCTTTCTCTGCAGATGGGCTGCAATCTTCATAAGTCCTTCAGGGTTATATTGGATCATTGCCTTGCTGAAAATAACCACATGCTTCCCAGCAGATCATCCCCTACTATTGCTGTTATTTTGTATACAGTACATTTCACTCTGCTTCAGTTCATGTAGGTCTTTCCAGGTTTTTCTGACAGTATCCTGGTTATTATAACCTGTATATAGTACCTTAAGCTTGACAGAATTTTCTTCATAAAAGCCCAGCAAAGTAGGTACCATATGTTTTGCCATTATAATCAATCATCATAACTATTTCCATCCATCCTACTCCCTTCCAATGACATTTACTCTATCTTCTTTTTACCTATTCCTCCTCAAAAGTGTTTTACTTCTGACTATCCTCTCCCTCACTCTGCACTCCCTTTTTTCACCCTTCCTTCCTTATCCTCTTCCCCTCCTACTTTCCTGCAGGGTTAAATAGATTATTCCTCCCAATTGGGTATGGAATCTATTCCCTCCATGAACCAACTCCAATGAGATCAGGGTCCCTGAGCTAATTCTGTGTTTTAGATTTTTCTTCCTTCCACCCTCCTCCACTCTCTCTATGAGATCAAGGAATTCAATATGTCATACTGGTGCAGTAATGCAGAACATCTTCATCTTCCTTGAAATAGTTTTGTTTTTTACTGCTCTCTCCCCAAATCTGCCCTTTCCTCCTTCCCTTCTTCCTCCCCTTTTCTCCCTCCCCTCCCTCAGGGCAAAAATATATTACTATACCTACTTGAGGATGTATGTTAGTCCTTCTTGGAGCCAATTCTGATGATATTAAGGTTCACTTACTCCCCAACTCCTTCTCCCTCTTCTACTCTCCTCCATAAGCTTTTTTCTTGTTTCCTTCATGTGAACTACCTCTCCCCAGACCATCTCTCCCCTTCTCCCTCCCCCAGTTTATTCCTCCTACACCTCAACCCTATTTTAATGATGTCATCATGGATTAGTTAGGTGGCACAGTGGACAAGGCACCAGCCCTGGACTCAGGAGGTCCCAAGTCCAAATCCAGCCCCAGACATGACACCCCACCCTGTCTGCCCCACAAAGAACAAAACATAAATGCTTTACAGATATCATCCCTTCGTATTCAGTTCAGACCTGTGTCTTCTGTGAGTTTCTTACTGAGATAGTTCTTATGATTTTGAAGTATTATCTTTCCATGAAGGAGTGTAAATGGTTTGATCTTTTAATATCCCTCATGAGGTCTTTTTCCTGTTTATCTTTTTATGCTTCTCCAGGGTCTTGTATTTGAAAGTAAAATTTTCTATTCAGTTCAGGTCTTTTCATCACAAATGCTTGAAAGACCTCTTTCTCATTGAAATCCCATTTTTGCCTCTGAAAGATTATACTCAGTTTTGCTGGGTACGTGATTTTTAGCTGTAGTCCCAGTTCCTTTGCTCTCTGGAATATCATATTCCATGCCCTCTGGTCCTTTAATGTGGAAGCTGCTAGATCTTGCTTTATCCTTATTGGAGCTGCACAGTATTTGAATTCCTTTTTTCTAGCTGCTTGCAGTATTTTCTCCTTCACCTGTCAGTTCTGGAATTTGGCTATAATATTCCTGGAGGTTTTCCTTTTGGGATCTCTTTCAGGAGGTGATCGGTAGATTCTTTCAATTTCTATTTTAGCTTCTGCTTCTAGAATATCAGGGCAACATTCCCTCACAATCTCTTGGAGGATGGTGTCTAAGTTCTTGTTTTGGTCATAGTTTTCAGGTAGTCCAATGATTTTCAAATTATCTCTCCTAGATTTATTTTCCAGGTCAGCTGTTTTTCTAAGGAGATATTTCACATTGCCCTCTATTTTCTCATTCAATTGGATTTGCTTTACTGCATCTTGATTTCTCATAAGGTCACTAGCTTCCATTTGTTCAATCCTAATTCTTAGGCAGTTATTTTCATCAGACAGTTTTTTAATCTCCTTTTCCATTTGGCTTTTCAAACTGTTGACTTTTTTCTCATGACTCTCCTGCATTGCTCTCATTTCCCTTTCCATTCTTTCCTCCTTTTTTCTACATCTTCTTTCTATTTCTCCTACTTTCTCTTCAAAGTCCCTTTTGAGAGCTTCCATGGCCTGAGACCAGTTCATATTTTTCTTGGAAGCTTTGGATGTTGGAGCTTTGACCCTGTTATTATCTTCTTCTTCTGAGGTTGTATTGTGGTCTACCTTTCCCCCAAAGAAGTTTTCGATGGTCTTCTGCTTTCTCTGCCTACTTATCCTGGCTCACTATTTCTTGGCCTTTAACTCCTTAAAGTGTGGCGCTGCTTCCAGGACACACTATTCAAGCTACAGCATGGGCCTGGGGGATGGTTGGACTTCTTCTCAGCCTGCCTGGCCTCATGTTCATTTGATTTTAAACTCCCTACTGGGGGGTGGGGCTGCTTCCCGGCTCTGCTCCTGTTCCCAACTTCAGAGGGTCCCAGGTGTTTTGGTTTGGGAGGGGGGGGGAAGGTTTTAATCTCACCTGACCTGTTCTCAGGTCCGGAAATAACCTCAGGCCTACTTACCAAGCAACCAACCAGCAAAGCTTTCTGTGGTGTGGTTTTCAGCTTCAGATGAGCCTGCCTGCTCCCCTTCCCTACCTGGGCCTTCAGCCGCTCAGGATTTCTTCCTGGTTGCTCGTTGGGGTGGGACAGTCGAATCCTTCCCCCCAGACCACTGGTACCCCTGCATTTACCCCCCACCCCCGCCCCAGCTGTTCAGCCTGATCGCACATTCGGTTCCAGAAGATGCTGGTGCTGCAGTCAATTCAGAGGCACTGGGGCAAATTCCTCGGGTGGGTGTCTGGTTTGTTGGCCAGATTGTGGGGTTAGGCTTTATTCATGGCCCAGCACGGCCCCCTGAAATCTATAGCTGTAGAAAACTCTCAGCCTGTATTTTTGTGTGTTTTTCTTCCCCAAGGGTTCTTTTATTGCTATTTTTGGGGTGATTGTATCAGGAGCCCTCTGTTTAATGTCTTTCCTCTGCCATTTTGGCTCCACCCCCTTCTTTATTCTTTTTTAAAGTAATAAACATTTTTATTTATAGTTTTGGGTTCCAAATTTTATCCCTCCTTCCCCCCCGCCCCGGTAGTAAGCAATCAGATACAGGTTATACATGTACGATTATGTAAAACATTACTATATTAGTTATTTTGTACCAGAAAACTTGAATAAAAGAAAAAAAAGAAATAAAGTGAAAAATAGCAAGCTTCAGTCTGTGTTCCATCAATATTCTTTCTTTGGAAGGAGATGGTATGTTTCATCAATAGTCCTTTGGGATTGTCTTGGATCATTGTATTGTTTGTGTGTGTGTGTGTGTGTGTGTGTGTGTGTTTTTTGGTGGGGCAATGAGGATTAAGTGACTTTTCCAGGGTCATACAGTTAGTAAGTATCAAGTGTCTGAAACCAGATTTGAACTCAGGTCCTCCTGAATCCAGTGCTGGTGCTTTATCCAGTGTGCAAACTAGCTGCCCCCGATGCTATCCTTTTACCAAGCTGAGAGAAGATATCCCAATGTTTGAGATTGTCTTGGATCACTGTATTACTAAGAATAGTTGTCATTCAGTTGTTCATCAAACAATAATGCTGTCTCTGCGCACAATGTTCTCTTGGTTCTGCTCACTTCACTATATATCGGTTCATACAAGTCTTTCCAACCCTGTTCTTTTTCACTGGATGTCTAACATGCCAGGAATGTACTCTCTCCTCATCTCTACCTTCTGGCTTCCCTGGCCTCCCTTCAAGACTCAGTTCCAATGACACCTTCTGTAAGAAGCCTTTTCTGGTCTCTCCCATTGCTAGTGTCTTCTCTTTAAAATTACCTCTGATTTATATTATACAAATTTTGTGTATATATAGTTATGCATGGTGTTCCCCAATTAGAAAGTGAGCTTTTTGAAGGAAGAGAAACTTTCCCATTTCTTTGTATTCCCAGCTCCTTAACATAAAACCATGTATGTAGTAAGTATTGGATAAATGCCGCCACTGCTGCTGCTGGTACAGAGCACCACAGGCTTCTGGCTTGTTTATTTGTACTTTTGGAGGACTCCTTTCTTACTGCCTGAAGGTTTTGTGCTGTCTTCTTGTACAGTTCTGTACTAGATGAAAGTGCTTATTAGAGTTTTTCTTGGATATCTTGATCACTATTTGGTCTGGTGCTCTTTTTAGATCTTTGCTGGAGTACATGTTGGAACTGGGCTCTTTTGTGATGTTCACTCAGTCATCTTAACTGGAAGTAACACAGTAATTTCTGACTATACCCCCTCCCCCTGACCTAGAAGGCCTTTTCTTGTAACAAATTAGAGGGGACAAACAACAATTAAGCAAAACCAACCAATGTATTGACTATATCTGCCAATTCTACAACACAGAAATATTTCATAAGACCAAATGTTTTTCTATAAAAATCCAGGTCTAAAGAACTAGCTCCATTCTTCTTGCTACAGGACTCTACTTTGCATACATGACCACCAAGGTTTTCCCACTCAGGCCTTTGGAAATGTACAGATTTTGAAGGCAAATGAGAAAGTTTCCTCTGCTTAAACTCTTTTTACCCTGGGATTTCTAGGACAGGTAGAGCTTTACACAGCTATCCCCCTTGGCTGTCATATTGCCACCTTGCAGCAAATTGCAGCTTAAAGCCAAGAATGATTTTGGGCAAGATACTCTATATAAAATGATTTTACTTTCTGCAAAACCCTAAAAACTCTGATTACAATAAGTCTCCGATTTGCAACTAGACTTTATCCTTCATAGGCTATATCCCTAACTATTTCCATCTTTTATAGCTAAACCCTTTGAAAAGGCCATCTACAATTGGTGCCTCCACTTCTTTTCTCACTCTCTTCCTAACCCCTTTCGATCTGGCTTCTGACCTCACCACCAACCACCAAAAATAATCTCCCCAAAGTTACTAATGATCTCTTATTTGCCAAATCCAATGGCCTTTTCTCAATTCTCATTTTTTTCTTGACCTTTTTTCAGGTTTCAGACACTGTTGTTTACTCTTTGCTTCGATTTTTTCTTCTCATCAGGTTTTTGGGACACTACTTTCTCCTGGTTCTCTTCTTACCTATGGGGGTTAAGTGTCTTGCCCAGGGTCACACAGCTAGTAAGTGTCAAGTATCTCAGGCTGGATTTGAACTCAGGTACTCCTGAATCCAGGGCAGGTGCTTTATCTACTGCACCACCTAGCCGCCCCTCCTTGTTCTCTTCTTACCTATCTGATTGCTCCATCTCAGTTTCCTTTAATTCATCCTCATCCAAATTATGCCCTCTAATTGTAGGTGTCCCTTAGGCCTCTGTCCTGGATCCTTTTCTCTTTTACCTCTATACTACTTCACTTGGTGATCTCATCAACTCCCATGGATTTAATTACCATCTCTATGCTTATAATTCTGAAATCTATGTTTTCTTCCACAATCTCTTTACTGACCTCTCATTTCTCCAACTGCCTTTTAGTAAGCTCAAATAGAATGGCCAATAGACATCTTAAACTTAGTACTTATATGCTGATGTCTAAAACAAAACTTATTTTCTCTCCCCCTAAATCTTCCCCTCCAACCTTCCCTGTTAATGTTGGGGGCAATTCCATTCTCCTGTCCCTCAGGCTTAAAACCTAGGAGTTATCCTCAACTCCTCACTACCTCACCCCTACCCCAATTCTAATATCTTGCTAAGAGCTGAATTTCACCTTTGCAACATCTCTCCTCTATGCCCCCTTCTCTCTGCTGGCAATGCCACCACTCTGTCCAGGTCCTTATCACCTCACTCCTGAACTATTATAATAATCTGCTGATAGGTTTGCCTGCCTCAAGGCTCTCCCCACTCCAATCAATTCTCCAATCAGCTACTAAAGTGATTCTCCTAAAGGTCAGGGCCAACCATGTTAACCACCCTACTCAATAAACTCTAGTGGCTCCCTATTGCTTCTAGGATCAAATAGGAAATGCTCTATTTGGCATTCAAAGCCAATCAAAATCTAGCCCTGTCCCGTCTTTCCGGTTTTTTATATTTTACTCTATTCAATGAACTCTCTCTTTTTTTTTGTTGTTTTTTTTTTTCCTCCTGGTGAGGCAATTGGGGTTAAGTGACTTGCCTAGGGTCACACAGCTAGTAGGTGTCAAGTGTCTGAGGCCAGATTTGAACTCAGGTCCTCCTGAATCTAGGGCTTGTGCTCTATCCACCGTGGCACCTAGCTGCCTCCTATTCAATGTACTCTTTTTTTGTGTGTGTGTGTGAGGCAATTGGGGTTAAGTGACTTGCCCAGGGTCACACAGCTAGTAAGTATCAAATGTCTGAGGCCGGATTTGAACTCAGGTACTCCTGAATCCAGGGTCAGTGCTCTATCCACTGCACTACCTAGCTGCCCTCAATGTACTCTTAAATCCCTTGATCCTTGCCTCCTGGCAATTCCATAAACAAGACACTCCAAGAGGTTCCTGGTATTTTCCCTCTCCCATGCCCTCCTTAACATCACTACTACTGCTGACTTCCCTGGCTTCCTTTAAATTCCAACTAAAATTCTATCTTCAATAGGAAGGTTTCCCCATTCCCTCTTGATTACAGTGCCTTCCCTTTGTTAATTATTTTCTATTTAGTCTGCATATAGCTTACTCTGTATATTTTTGTTTGGATGTTGTCTCCTTCATTAGATTATGAGTCCTTGAGAACAGGGACTATCTTTTGCCTCTTTTTGTATCCCTAGCTCTTAGCACAATTCCTGTCATATAGCGGGTACTTAATAAATGTTTACTTATTGACTGAAGTTGGCTGTTTCATGTTATCATGGAAACATAAATACTGGTAACTTATTCAGCCTAGTCCATAAAATTCTAATATAACTCAAATATGGCTGAAATCTGGCACATCTACAATAAAAACAAAGAATAACAACAATAACTTATATTTCTATAGCACTTTAGTTCTTACACAGTGCTTTCTTCACAAAAGCCCTAGAAGGCAGGACACACAAAATTTATTACTTTCAAATGAGGAATTGAGGTTCAAAGAAACTGAGGCAAACTGATTTGCCTAAGGTACCACGGTTGGTAAGTGCCAGAGCCATGAGGTGAATCCAGGTCTTCTGACTCCAAGTAAGTCCAAATCTTTTTTAAGCTTTACAAATGCTTGGGGAAAAAATGATGTCATTTCCCAGGATTTACTTTCCCTCCCTCTCAAAATAAAAGAAGTACAGTTAAACAAAACAAAATGATAGAGTGATCGTGTTTGAAGATTTAGGTATCATTCACAACCTGTAGCCAATCACTTCCCTAAAAACAAGAAGAGAAAGTTATAGCCCCATAAATTCTCTGGAGTTAAGTCTAATTGATGTACTGATTTAAATTCTAATGTCTTTTAATATTTGTTTTCCTTTATTTTCCTTTGGTCACCGTGTATATTGTTTTCTTGGTTCTGCTTAAGTGCATTCAAGATAATTAATTAATATCACTCATTAAGACCCTTATGTGTCAGGTATTATGTCTGGTTCTGGAGATTCAAAATAAAAAAATGAAATTGCACTGGCCCTAAGGAGATTATATTCTATTGGGGAAGATTTTTATATACAAAAATAAATATGTCATTTTGAAGGGAACTGCTTCATGAAGAGGGTGGTACTTGAGCAGAATTTTGAAGGACACAAGAGATTCTCAGAGGTGTAGGTCAGGAAGTCCATATTTCAAGCACAGGGCACAGCCAGCCAGTCCAAAGGCAGAGAGTTGGGAGATGGATCATCATATATATGTGAGGGACACCAAGGATTCTGGCCAGATTGTAGAGTGTGTAGAGGGTAGCAACTGAAAAATTAGGTTGGAACCATATTGTGTTTAAATGATAAACAGAGGAGTCTTAAAGATAACAGGAAGCTACTGGAGTTTAATGAGCAGGGAAGCAACATGGTCACATCTGTGATTTAGATCCGTGATCATTGTGTGGAGGATGAATTGGGGGTAAAAAGAGAGTAAGTTTTATACTGGGCACATTGAGTCGGAAATGCCTTTGGGTAATAGGAAGTTGGTGATGTCAGCCTTGTGCTCAAGAGAGAGATTAGGTTTGGAGATATATACTTGGGAGTCACTTGTATAAAGGCAGTAATTAAATCCAAGGAAACTAATGAGGTTTCTCTGAATTCTTTCATTTTTTTTTTCATGATCCAAAATTTTATCATATTCATAATACCACAATTCATTCTTCCATATCCCAATTTGATGGCCATCTTCCTTATTTCCAATTTCTTGCTAACATTAAAAAATGCTACCATAAATATTTTGGTCTACTTGGGAACCTTGCTTTTTTTGCCTTTGACTTTTTTGGGGCAAATACAAAGCAATGGCATTGCTGTGTCAAAGGATAAAAATAGTTTAGCAGGGGAGCTAGGTGGCATAGTGGATAAAGCACCTGCCCTGGATTCAGGAGGACCTGAGTTCAAATCCAGTTGCAGACACTTGACACTTACTAGCTGTGTGACCCTGGGCAAATCACTTAATCCTCATTTCCTGGGGGGTGGGGGGGTTAATTTTCAGTGCTCTTTCTGTTAAACCTCTGGCTTCTAATAGTACTATATGAAGTTCTTTCAAGTTTACAAAATGATTTTACTTCTCAAGTAATAATTAAGCTTACTCTTCAATGGATCTAAGATTTCTTCCATGGAAGTATTCCCTTCACTTTTAAGTGAACTTAAATGGATGGGAATGGGTGAATTTATTTCAGGCAATCACTACACATACTATTGTGAGTAAGAATCCCTGAGAAGAAATGAAGTAGCCCTTATAGTCAATAAAAGGGTGAGAAAAGCAGTATTAGGGTATAATCTCAAAAATGAGAGATTGCTATCTGTTCGAATCCAAGGTAAATCGTTCAACAACACAGTAATACAAGTCTATGCTCCAACCATTAATACCAATGAGGCCAAAGTTGATATGAAGACCTAAAATGTCTTCTAGAAATAACAACAAAAAAGAAGTTGCATTCATCACAGGGGATTGGAAAACAAAAGTAGGAAATCAAAAGTTAATTGGAGGGGCAGCTAGATGGCGCAGTGGATAGAGCACTGGCCTTGGAGTCAGGAGTACCTGAGTTCAAATCTGGCCTCAGACACTTAACACTTACTAGCTGTGTGACCCTGGGCAAGTCACTTAACCCCAATTGCTTCACTAAAAAAAAAAAAAAGTTAATTGGAATAACATACAAATCTGGTCTTGGAATACAAAATGAAGCAGGGCAGAGACTAATAATTGAGTTTTGTTGAGGTAAGTCGCTGGTCATAGCAAACATTCTTTTTCAACAATCCAAAAGACAACTCTACACATGGATATTACCAGACAGAAATCAGATTGATTACATACTTTGCATCCAAAGGTGGAGAAGCTCTATGTAGTCAGTTAAAATGAGACCTGGAGTTGACTGTGGCTCACATTATGAGCCTCTTATTACAAAATTCAGACTTAAATTGAAGGATGTAGGGAAAACTATCAGATCATATAGGTATGACCTATATTTAAGGCATTAGATGTGGTAGATAGAGTACCTGAAGAACTATGGAAAATATTTTTCAGGAGGCAGCAGCAGCAACAGCAGCAACAACAAAATCCCACAGAAAAAGAACAAAAAAACCCCAAATGGCTGTCTGATGAAGCTTACAAATAGCTGAGGAGAAAAAGAAAGCAAATGGTAAAAGAGAAAGGTATATGCTCAACTGAATGCAGAATTCCAGAAAATAGCAAGGAGAGATAAGAAGATTTTCTTAAATGAGTAATGCAAAGAAATAGAAAACAATAGAATGGGAAAGATGAGCGATCTTAGAGATATCAGGGGAATGTTTCATGCAAAAAATGGGAATGATAGAAGACAAAAATGGTAGAGACTTAACAGAATTAGGAAAGAATAAGTGGCAAGAATATATAGAAGAACTATTCAAAAAGGTTCCTAATAACACTGATAACCATGATGGGTGGTTACTAATCTAGAGCCAGATATGCTGAAGAATAAAGTCAAGTGGGCCTCAGGAAGCATTGTTAACAATGAGGCAGTGGAGGGGCAGAGCACCGTCCCTGGAGTCAGGAGGACCTGAGTTCAAATCTGGCCTCAGACACTTGACACTTACTAGCTGTGTGACCCTGGGCAAGTCACTTAACCTCAATTGCCTCACCAAAAAACCCCAAAACAAAACAAACAAAAACACAAACAATAAGGCAGTGGAGATAATGGAATTCTAGCTAAGCTATTTAAAATCCTAAAAGATGATGCTGTTAAAGTACTGCAGTTAATAAATCAGAAAATTTGGAAAACTCAACAGTGGTCACTGTATTAGAAAATATCAGTTTACATCTCAGTCCTAAAGAAGGGTAATACCAAAGAATGTAGAAATTGTTGAACAACTTCACTCATTTCACATGCCAGTAAGGTTATGCTTAAGATTCTTTCTGCAAGCTAGGCTTCTGTAAGATATGAACTGAGACTTACCAGAAGTGTAGGCTGGTTTTTGAAAGGCAGAGGAACTAGAGACCAAACTGCCAACATTTAGGGGATTATGGAGAAAGCAAGAAAATTCTACCAAAAAAAAATCTACTTCTGCTTCATTAAAGCTTTTGACTGTGTGGATTACAAAAAAATGTGGCAGATCCTCAAAGAGAGAGAAATACCAGATGATCCTTCTTGATCATCTCCTGAAGAACTTGTATGTAGGTCGAGAAGCAACTGTTAGAATTGAATATGGAACAACTGATTGGTTTAAGATCAGGAAGGAGTATGACAAGGCTGGATCTTTCCACCTTTTAATTTATCTATAAAGCACATCATACAAAATGCCAGGCTGGACAGATCAAAAGCAAGAATTAAAGTTTCCAAGAGAAGTATCAACAATCTCAGATATGCAGATAATACCACTCTAATGGCTTGATGGAGGTGAAAGAGTAAAGTGTAAAAGCTGGGGGCGGCTAGGTGGCGCAGTAGATAGAGCCCTGGCCTGGATTCAGGAGGACCTGAGTTCAAATCCGGCCTTAGACACTATCACACTTACCAGCTGTGTGATCCTGGGCAAGTCACTTAATCCCAATTGCCTCACACACACAAAAACAAAACCAAAAAACCCATACCCCCCGCCCCCCCAAACTCCTAAGATCATAGCAACTGGTCCCATCACTTCCTGGCAAATAGAAGGAGACAAAATGGAAGCAGTATCAGATTTTATACTAAAAAGCAGGGACATTACCTTGCCAACAAAGGTCCGTACAGTCAAAGCTTTGGCTTTTTCAGTAGCACTGTATGGCTGTGAGAGTCGGACTATAAGGAAAGTTGAGTGCTGCAGAATCGACACTTTTGAATTGTAGTGCTAGAGAATTTCTAGAGTTCCTTGGACAGCAAGGAGATGAAATCAGTCAATACTTACAAAAATTATCTATTGGAAGGACAAATATTAAGCTGAAATTTAAACACTTTGGCCACATGAGAAGACAAAACTTATTGGAAAAGATCCTAATGTTGGGGAAGACTGAAGGCAAAAGAAGGGACAACAGAGGATGAGATGGATAATATCATGGAAGCAATGAACATAAGCTAGATTACAGGAGATAGTGGAGGACAGAAGGGCCTGATGTGCTATGGTCCATGGAGTCATGAAGAATTGGACATAACCGATCAACTAAACAACAACATTCCCTTTCCTGGGATATACAACTCATGCTGTCTGTGTTCTACTATATATTCTCTAAAGAAGAAATACATAACATAAAGGAGGCCTTCTTCCAGTTTGTCACTGTTGTGGGTTTTTTTAAGCATATTGTGGGAAACAGAGCAGACTTGGATTGTCCATCTGTTATTTTTTGTTCTCAACAAATAACGGATTCACCTTCTTTTTCAATTATACATTTTCTGCAAAATATTCCAAATCTTGCAAGATTTCCAATATGGTGCAACCCACTTACATCTCCCATTTACCTCTTAATTGCCTGTTGGGTCACTTTCAACTAGGATTCTTCAGAGATCATGATGATTAAGAACCATATAGCATCACAAGGTAAACAATGATGTTAAAAAATATAATTAAATGAAACCGAAAAATCCTAACATTAACTTAGAAACATTTCATTTCTTTTGAATGCTAGCATTAAAGAAAAGCTTATTTAATTATAGCTAGGAGAGGTAGTAGGTTAAAACTTATAGAGATTTTGGAGAGGATGTCTAGGCATTAAACTTTTAAAATTTAATTTGTGTTTTAAATCAAAACATTTTTAAAAGCTTTATATTCTTTTGTCTTTACATAAAAGGCAGTGCTCTTTAATCTCATTCTTGGAATTCAACCCTCCTTATAACAATAAATATGTAAAACTGATATACAGTGACCATATCTGATTACATATACCATATTTCATATCTATAACACTACCACTCCCCTAAATCTTCACTGGGAGGAAGAAGTATTTCATAATCATTTCTCTAGGACTAAGATTGCTCACTACAATTAACCTGTCTGGGTATTTTCAAGGACTTTTCAGGTAGATGGTTTTGGCTTTTTCCAGCTATGACTCATTTTAAATGATACCTTTATTGAGGAAAAGACATGTATACCACTTCCACTATATAATTTGTAACTGGGGTCTTTATTTGGCACATAAACAGAGCAAAGAGAAGATCAGAGGAGCATAGAAAAAAATTTAAAAACATATATGTCAACAAATGAGAAAGAGATTCCTAATGCAGAGTTAATTGAGCTGTGAAAGACAGAGAAAAGTAGGGAGTAGAGTTTGTATAGAAACATTTTGGCAAAAATGGAAGTGTCGGCAGAAAAAATACTGGTCAGATAACAGTTCTCCATAGCAGATAGCAGGTGTTACTGTCAACACAAAATTGAGAGGCTGTTTTTTGAAGCAGCTCCTGAGATAAGGAACAACCAGTCATTTCTAAGCCACTAGCTACTCATGAGAAGATGTAAGTCATGTGTTTGTAATTCAGGAAAAGCCTGAAAAATGTTTAAAGGCAGCACACTGTAGTGATTAGAGGATTGAAGTTGGAGCCAGAGAAACCTAGAATCAAAGCTCATCTCACACACTAGATCAAGGTGGGCTTCAGTATCCTCATCTGTAAAATGAGTGGGCTGGACTTTTAAGGTTTTCCCTCTCTAAATCTATGATCCTATGACCTGTTATGACCACTGTCAAAGCCAACAACTTTAGGATTCCTTGAAGATAACCAAACCATTCATGGGTGGAAATCCAACTGTTTATTTGAGGCAGTCAGGTGGCACAAGGGATAAAGCACTAGACTTGGAAGTGAGGAAGACCTGAGTTCAAATCCAACCACAGACACGTATTAGCTGTGTGAACTTGGGCAGGCCATTTAAAGTCATTTAACCTGTTTGCTTCTGATTATTTATCTGCAAAATGAGGATAATAACAGCACCTATGTCCCAGGGGTGCTGCAAGGATCAAATGAGATAACATTCATAAAGTGTTTGGCACAAAGCAAGCTATATAAATAAATGCAAACTATATCAGCACCACCATCAACATCATCATTTACAAGGGGACATTCCTCAATGATGAAGGGATTACTTTAGCCATTCCACAATGGACCAGAGCATTCTACCATTCCATATCCCTTTCCAATAAAAAATCCCATCACTTGTTTTCTACCCTGTTGCAGCTCTATTACTCTCTCCTCTGATTCCTCTGCTCCCACTTCCCTGCTAAATCTTGCTTTTGCTGCAGTTCTCAAAGCCCTTCCCAAGGCCGTTCTTTTCTGTCCTTGTGCATACTGTATCCTCGTGTAGTTCCCCTTCCTTTGTAGACTTTATTCTTTTTATTCTATAACAGTAGACATGACTGTCCTTTTTAATTCAAAAGTCTGTGATTCTGAGACTACCAAACCTTATTTATTTTCATTACTGACAAGATAGGCCAAGGCCATCCTGGACAGGGGAGGAAAGAGATTAGCCCGAGGCTCTGGGTTCAGCCAGGGAAAGCCTGCTCACTGTTGACGTACACCTATTTTTGTTGTTATTATTAGAGAGATGTGCCCATAGGGAGGCAACATAATAGAAGAGAACAGAAAGTTCAGTTTTTCCTGTTTCATTTTCCCTTATATAATCAGAAAGAAAGTTAAATGTGAATATTTAAGAAGTTCAATCGCAAGGAACAGATAACTCTTGAGGAGTTGACTCTTTTTTTTTTGTTTGTTTTTTGTTTTTGTTTTTTTGAGAGGCAATTAGGAGTTAAGTGACTTGCCCAGGGTCACACAGCCAGTAAGTGTTAAGTGTCTGAGGCCGGCTTTGAACTTGGGTCCTCCTGAATCCAGGTCTGGTGCTTTATCCACTGCACCACCTAGCTGCCCCAGAGGAGTTGACTCTTAACAATGCCACTATTCCAGGCCTGGGTCACCAGAAGGCTTGTTTTCCATTGTGGTATTAGGAACAATGTCATACAGTCCATCCCACAGTGCCTCAGCAAAGCTAAAGAACTGAGGAAACTTCTTTATGCAAATGCCCACAAATCATGTCTTTTTCTTAGCTGTTGTAATTTATGAAATGTCCATTTAAAAAACAACTTTCAGCAGAGCAAAGATAGTGAAGTGGTATGCAGAAGATGGTATGAAGTTAAAAGATAAAGTAGACAAAACTATTCAACTCTTATCTGAATGGGCTGTCTCATCACGTCGAGGTGTTTAAACAGAATCTGGAGATCTATAGCAGTACCAATGACCTGGATCAAGGCACTGAGGCCATACTTATCAAATTTACATTGAGATGAAATTGGGAAGAAAAGTTAATGCAGTGAATAACATAACTAGAGTCTAAAAAGGCCTTGACAGACTAGCACAATGGACAAAACCTACTAAGATGAAATGCAAAAGTGAAAAATAAAAAATACTGTACTTCTGCTTTTTAAAAAGTATTTTATTATTTTCCAGTTACATATAAGAATAGTTTTCAACATTTGTTTTCACAGGATTTTTAGTTCCATTTTTTTTTCTCCTACTCTCCCTTCCCTCCCTACTCCCCAAGACAGAAAGCAGTCTGATAAAGGTTATATATGTACAATCACATTAAACATATTTCTACATTAGTCATCTTGTGAAAGAAGAATCAGAGCACAAGGGAAAAACCTCAAAAAAGAAGGAAAAAAAAACCCAGTCCAAAAGTAGAAACAGTATGGTTTAGTCTGCATTCATAATTCACAGTTCTTTTTTTTTCTGGATGTTGAGAACATTTTCTATCATGAGTTTTTTTAAACGGTTTTGGATCGTTGTACTGCTGAGAAGAGCCAAGCCTATCACCATTGTTCATCACACAATGCTGCTGTTATTATGTACAATGTTCTCCTGGTTCTGCTCCTCCCAGTCAGCATTAGTTCATCAAAGTCCTTCCAGGTTTTTCTGAACTCCTACTGCTCATAGTTTATTACAGCACAATAGTATTCCATTAAATTTATATACCACAACTTGTTTAGCCATTCCCCTATTGATGGGCATTCCCTTGATTTCCAATTCTTTGCCACCACAAAGAGAGCTGCTATAAATATTTTTGTACATGTGGGTCCTTTTCCCTTTTTTATGTTCTCTTTGGGATACAGATCTAGCAGTGGTACCATTGGGTCAAAAGGTATGAACAGTCCCATAGCCCTTTTGGCATAGTTCCAAATTGCTCTCCAGAACAGTTGGATCAGTTCACAGCTCCACCAACAATGGATTGGTGCTCCATTTTTTCCACAGCTTCTCCAACATTTATTATTTTCCTTTTTTGTCATATTAGCCTATCTGATAGGTGTGAGGTAGTATCTCACACTTCTGGGGTTTTTGTTGTTTTTTTTTGTTTGTTTGTTTTTAAAAATCAACTACACAGGGGCAGCTAGGTGGTGCAGTGGATAGATAAAGCACTGGCCTTGGATTCAGGAGGACCTGAGTTCAAATCTGGCTTCAGACACTTGACACTTAGCTGTGTGACCCTGGGCAAGTCACTTAACTCTCATTGTCCCGCAAAAAACCCCAAAAGATAAAAACCAAAAAATAATCCCCCCAAACTCAAATCAACTACACAGGTATAGGACAGATGAAGCATGACTAGAAAATGGTTCATGTGGAAAAAGATCTTGAAATTTTAGCGAACTACAAGTTTGGAATGATTCAATAATGTTACATGGATAGAAACAGAAAGGAGACAGATTTTGTTCTCATGAGGAGAGACTAGAGCTATCTAAAAGTGAAATGGGTTGCCTTGGTAGGATTTTAAGCAGAAGCTGGATAGTTACTTTTAGGGTTGATATAAGGGGGTTTTCTGTTCCAGCATAGGTTAGATGAAATGACTTTTCCACCTCTGAGAAAAAAGATTTTAGCAGTATATCTATATCTATATATCTATATATATTAGAAGCTGTCTCTAGTTCAGTTCTGCTCAACACTTTAATCAATGATTTGTATGAAGTTATTGCCATTAATATAATAGTCTGAGGATGACAATATCTGAGAAGAAAAGAACATTTAGTGCACTGAATGATAGAATCAAGAATCAAAATGTAAAATCTTTTAAGGGTCTGGAAAAATGGGCAAAAGCCAACAAAAGGACATTGATCAGTCATAAATGTAATGTGTTGCCTTCAGGTTGAAAAAAAAGCCAACTAGATAAACACAGAATGGGAGAGAATTAGCTTGCCTCATCATAACTACAAACATAAGCCAGTGTTGATATGCATATGCCTACCATTGGTTTTGAAAAATGCCAACCCTGGCAGAAAAGAAGCAAATGTATGTAGGGAAGGAGGGACAGCAAAAGGTAAAAAAGGATACTGATCTTGGAGCCAAAAGACCTAAGTTTGATTCTCCTCTCAGACACTTATTAGCTGTGTGACCCTCAGTTTCCTCCTGTGTAAAATGGGGATAACTGAATTTACACAACATACTGTAAGAAAAATATTATACAGATGTGATCTATTATGAGCAGACTCATTTACTCTTTTGTTATCCTAAGCATAAGCAAGTCCCTGGTACATGTAAGAAGGATAATAAGTTACGGACAGTCATCCACTGAGTCAATGGTATAGACTACAGTATGCTTCGCCACACTTTAGAAAAAACACTGACAAATTGCTACATATCTCTAGGAACCAAGATGGTGAGAGGACTGAGGGTCATGCCATATGAAGATGGGCTGAAAGAACTGGTGGTTTTTAGCCTGAAAAAGAAAAATCTTAGGAGGGATGTGATTGTTGTTTATTTAAAAACCTATCAAGTAGGAGAGTGTTTACTCTGGCTTTGCTTGGTCCAAGAGAGAAAATCTGAGAATAATGGGTATAAGTTGCAGAGATGCAGATTTCAGTTTGAAAAAAAACAACAACCAAACAACTTCTCAACAATTAGAGCTGTCCCAATATCACAGGGGGTTGTTCAGTGAAAACTCAACAACGACTCAACAATGATGAATCCCAGAGAGGAGATTCTTATTCAGATATGGGTTAGATGAGATCACCTCTCAGGTACCTTTCTGATTTGACAGTCTCAGATTCAATAAATTGAGGATGGATTATAGTGAGACTAGTCCTCCATTACAGTAAACAAAAATTTCTGGAGGGAATTGACAATCAAGAGATCTGGGAAGGATGCCACAGGCAAAAAAATAATTTCAGAAGGAAATAATACAAGAACCTGAAAGTTGGAAATCAGGATAGACACTAAGAAAGGATGGCATAGAAAATAAAGCACCTTTACAATGGGCTACTACCACACTGGAAAATACTAATGTCTGGACAAGGGAAGAGATCAAGGATTACTACTGTCCTTACTTTGGGATAGCATGCTAATGGTTCTGTACACAATATTGTACAAACAAGAAAGTGTGTCAGACAACAAACAAACCCATTATCTCTGGCACCTTTGCCTCAGAGACAGAGTAGAATGAGTCAGTGGAGCTAGAAGGTACTGTTGATCATGTGGGTAGATAGGAAATTATGAGAGACAAGAGGGAAATTTTTTGATTGTATTAATTAGGAAGTAGTTTTGTTTTAGGTTGGGAAGAAGGGTGAAGTCTTCTTCTTCTTCTTATTATTATTATGAACGGATGTGTCATGTAGCTTTCTGGAGTTTTAGTTTCTTCACCTCTCCCTAGCATATAGATAAGAGACAGGGAGCAGAAGTGTTATGGAAGAAGCTGCAGGGGTGAAAGAGAAACTAAGACCACAGTGAAGGATGAGATAATCAAAGGATGTGGATAGATTGCTGGATGATGTGAATAAGTAGAAGTCAGAAGTTGAAGACAGAGAAATCTGGAGAAGGGAATAAGGAATACATTACAGACAACGGAAATGATAGAGAAACATTTAGAAGGAAATCAAAGAAATAAGCCGGAGCAAGCACACCTGGCAAAATAGTTAATGTGAGAGAATGGTAGGGATAAAAGGATCCAACTCAATTCAGAAAACGTTCTTAAATGCCTTCTGCGCTCAGGACCCGGTGCTGGGAAAGATTTGGTTTAGTTAGGATACGGTCATTATGAAAATGGGAGTTTATAAATGAGATAACAGATATAGTTAACAAAAATACACAATTGTCAATCAAGTACATTGGAGAGGGGTAACAAAATAGTACCTGAGGACTAAGGAATAATAATAGTAGGTAAAAATAGCTAACATTTACATAGCACCTACTATGTGCCAGGTGTTGAACTAAGCACCTTACAATTATTACCTCATTTGACCTTCACAATTACCCTGGGAAGTAGGGGTTATTATTATCTCCATTTTACAGATGAGGAAACTGAAGCAGACAGAGGCCAAGTGAAACAGTGTCTGAATACAGATTTGAAATCAGGTCTTCCTGACTCCAGGACAGAAGCTCTAACCACTGTGCCCTGGGAAGTAAGGTTACTTCAAAAGGGATCCTAGACAACAGCATGGGATGCATTTGCAATTGCCAATAGCATAGTAACATATAGATTCCACCCCCTCTCTCATGGTAATTATACTCCTTGAGCATCATTGTTCATCATCCTTAGCATATAGTAGGAAGAAAAGAGAGCAGTTAGATGGTGAAGTAGATAGAGTGTCATGTTTAGAGATAAGAAGACCTTCCTGGGGGCAGCTAGGTGGTACCCTGGATTCAGGAGGACCGGAGTTCAAATCCAGCCTTAGATATTTGACACTTACTAGCTGTGTGACCCTGGGCAAGTCACTTAACGCCAATTGCCTCACCCCCCCCCCCCCCGACCTTTCTTCCTTACTAAAAATGTAGCCTCCAACACTTATTAGCTGTATGACCCTGGGCAAGTCACTTAACCCTCTCTGCTTCAGTTTCCTAAATGATTTAGAGAAGAAAATAGCAAACCACTCCAGTATCTCTGCCAAGAAAATCTCACATAGGGTCACAGAGACAATAGGTACACAACTGAAATGACTAAACAATAACAAAAGTAAGGAAAGAATACTAGTTCTGAGGCCCTGGTACAAAGCTAACCTGTTTTTTAGCACAGAAGTATCAATACTTAACATAAACAATTTCCTGTAGTATCATCACCTAGTCTCCCAACTGTATGCATGTATGTATGGGTGTATACATGTGTATGTACATATGTATATATGCATGTATGGATATATGATTAAAAGGAGGCAGAAAATTCTATCCTTTTAATGAGTGGTGGGGCTAAGTTACCTGGGAAAGGTAAGAACAGTAGGGATAAGGCTGTGAAGAGTGTTAGTATGACAGAGATTAGATAAAATGTGGAGATAAGAATAAGAGGCAACCAAAAGAAGGATTAAAAGAACTAACTTGAGGCTAACAGAGTGAATATACTAAAAAAACAACAAAAACAACAAAGAAAAAAACATCAATGGGAAATGGTTGCTATGTACAAGATTAGGTGCTAGATAAGGAGGGGGGAAAAACTGAAATAACTAATGAGATTAGTAGATCTAGGCTAACTCTTACATAGCTTGATAAAAAAGAAAGATGCTAAAAGGTTTGCTAAACAAAAAGACACACATCTTCAAGAAGAGATCCCTCAATATAATTCTAACAGTCACTTGGTGAAAGATGGAGAACTTTGTTTATCTTTGATGTTTCAGGACTTAGGGGTCTTTCCCCATCCACTGCATCTCAAAATACATTGAAGAGAACTCTTCTTTCTTTCCTAGTAAAAGACAGTTACCAAAAACAAGGAAGTAAATATTCACTACCTGTAATGGAGAAGCTGGCCTTCTGCATTGTAATCACGATAAATCTCATAGTCCTTCTCAAGGAATACTCCTGATGGGGAAGAACTGAAACAGAGCAAGAGGAAAAACGCATATTAGATTGAACAAAAGCAATTTCAACCAACATATGACAAAACATGGTTATCTTTGAGATTCACATTTCTTTGATTTAAGATTACACACGTCTGTGTGTATATGTGATGGTAACTTCAACACATTGCTCACTGGGACCCTGAGTTAGAAGGCACCTTAGTGCCCATCTAGTTCAACCTGAACCTAAACAAGAATTCCCTCTACAACATTCCCAGAAAGCTGTGGGAAAGCCATCACTTCCTGAGACGAGTCTAACTCATTAGGAAGCTTTGCCTTACTGAATTGTAGATATGTGCTTGTTTTATTTCCCTCTATCCCCCATTTCTGAGAGCAGAGACTCAAGATTTGATGGGTAAATGCTACAGGACAAGGCACTGGACCTGAAGTAAAAAGAGATAGGCTCAAAGAACTGCCTCTGGCTCTTACTAGCCATGCAATTTTGAATAAAATCACTAAACCTCTCTCATTTCTAAATGAGGTGGGGTTTTTTGAACATGGTCAATGCAGGCATTTGTTTTGCTTGATTGTACATATTTGTAACACATTTTGCTTTCTTATTGGGGATGGTGGAAAGGGAAAAGAGGAAGATAATGTGGTCTTTAAAATAAAACTATATATATACCTCAAATAACTTAGGTGTTTATGTGTGTATATACACACACACACATATATACATACATGAAAAAGCTAGAGTTTATTATTCAACTGTGTGAATACATACAAGCTTCAAAAGTTAAATTCCTAATTGACTCCCCCCTCCAAAAAAAAAAAAAAAGAGGAAAAAACCTCTCTATAAAAATATCCCTAGCATTTTTATTCATGAATCCTTCCAAATTGTAGTTTGTCATTGTGTTGACTGGAGTACTAAAGTCTTTCACAATATTATTCCTATTACAGAATTGTTCCCCTGGTTCTGCTCGCTTCATACAAGTGTTCCCAGGTTTCTCTGAAACCAACCCATTCAGTATTTCTTACAACACAGCAGTATTTCATCCCATTCATGTAACATAACTTGCTCGGCCATTTCCCAATAGATGCTCCCCTCAATTTTCAGTTTTTATTTTTTGCCACTGCAAAGAAAGCTGCTAATTATTTTTGTAAATATGGCTCCTTTTCAATTTTATTTAATCTCTTTGGAGTATGGACCTATAGCATTATCACTAGGTCAAAGAGTACACCACGTTCAATAGCTTTTTGAACACAATCTTCAACATTAATTTAACTTTTCCTACTTCAAGCATTTGTGTGATTTTATTAGTAATTTCATTTCCATTTTCATGTTGGCAATTATGTACATTCACAGCTATGAACAGCTGAGAAAAAAATGAGAGGCATAATGCAAGCAAGTCTGTGCAATGGCTGGCATCCTACTAAGTGCTTCCCTGGTCTTGTTCACCCTAATTTAAATATATATTTGTTGCATACTTTCATTGTTTATATTTAAAACTCAAGCTTTGTCAGCTTTTTTTTTTTGTAGTGGTTAAGAAATGGAAATCAAAGGAATGGCCATCAATTGGGAAATAGCTAAACAACCTGTGGTATATGATGGTGATGGAATATTATTGTGCTTTATTCAAACAGGATGATTTCAGAAAGGCCTGGAAAAACTTGTATGAACTGATCTACAGTGAAGTAAGCAGAACCAGGAGACAGCTGAGCACAATGACAGCAAAAGTATTTGAAGAAGAACTGTGAATGACAACTATTCTCAGCAATACAATGATCCAAGACAATCCCAAAGGAGTATTGATGAAACATATCTACCGCCAAAGAAAGAACCAATATTGATTGGATACAGACCAAAGCATGATATTTTTCACTTTCTTTCATTCTTTTATTCAATTTTTCTTTTACAAAATGAGTAATGTGGTAATATTTTACATAACTGCACATGTATAACCTATACATGATTGTTTGCTGTGATGGGGAGGAAGAAGGGGGGGAAGGAAGGAGGGATAGAATTTGGAACTCAAAATTTTAAATTAAAATGTTTATTGTTATTTTTTTAAAAACCCTCAAGCTTTGTGTTGCAATTATACCCCCAAAGCATAGTGCAAGTCCTTTGGGTTCCAAACACAAGTGTGCAAAGTTAGTGATGCAGCTTGGTGAGAAAATAAAAGTATTAGGATAAACTTCATTCTAGAATGTCTACAGCCACTGTTAGGAAATACTTAAGGAACTCAAACGTGCACGAAGCATAAGTCTATATCTATGTAGAGAGTAAATACAAATAAACATAAAGCAGTTATATACAAAGTAGTTTAGAAAGGCTCTAGGATTTGTGGGCTTTATGTTAGAAGGAAGAGATCACTAGCAGTTGGTGGAATGAGGAAGGGCTTAATTTTAGGCTTCCATTTGACTCTATGGTTTAGCACTGTATTCTTTTTTTTTTTTTTAAGTGAGGCAATTGGGGTTAAGTGACTTGCCCAGGGTCACACAGCTAGTAAGTGTCAAGTGTCTGAGCCCAGATTTGAACGCAGGTACTCCTGACTCCAGGGCCGGTGCTCTATCCACTGCGCCACCTAGCTGCCCCAGCACTGTATTCTAATAGAATTGAATCATGCTCCACCTAAGGTATTTTTTCAATGCCTGATTATGGCACAAGGACAGTCCTAGGATACTGAAGGTCATTCTAGCAGATCAGAAGCTCTGGCATGAGCTATGAAACTTGGAAGGTTTTGAACACAGAAACTTTGACAGACTATGTTGTTAATCCAAGGGCTGGCTGCACTAAGTAGAATATCAGTCACCAATTGATGAATTTTTTTTTCATTCTTAGCAACTCATAAAAACCATATATGAAAACAAAGAAGAGTAGAACTCAAGTCAATGAGCATGTATTAGGTGCCTAGTATGTGTCAGACCAGAACAAAAAAGGGAAAAAGACAGTCCTTCTCAAAAAGCTTACATAATGGTGAGGGGAAGGGAAACAGGTATATCCAACTCTTCTTGACCCCATTTAGGGTTTTCTTGGCAAAGATACTGGAGTGATTTGCCATTTTCTTCTCCAGCTCATTTTACAGATGAGGAAATTAAGGCAAGCAGGGTTAAGTGACTTGCCCAGGGTCACAGCTAGTAAGAGTCTGAGGCCAGATTTGAACTAAGGTAGATTACTCTGACTCCAGGCCTGGCACTCTATCTACGATGTCACCTAGTTGTACCTTGAAGCAAATGTCACTGATAGATTATTTCAAGTTGGTGTGTCCTTCACAATCTCCAATGCCATCCACTAGCCATGAAGGATAGTGTCAGTGGTGATGTCAAGACCTTGCTTTAAATGTGTTTCTTGTAAACAACACAATGTAGGATTTGGGCTTTTAATCTACTCTGTTATCTGCTTCTGTTTAATGGGTGAATTCATCCCATTCACATTTATATTTATGATGACTTTATTTCTCTCCATTCTATTTTTCACCTGTTTATCCTTCCCACTCTGACCCCCACCTTCTCCCTTCCCACAAATGTTTTACTTATGATCACTGCCTTCCCCAATGTCCCCTCCCTTGTATCTGTCTCCCCCCCACCTTCTATTATCACTGTCCCTTTTTGAACTTCCTTATAGGGTAAGATAGATTTCTGTATCAAACTGAGTGTGTTTGTTCTTCCCTCTTTAAGCCAACTTTGATGAGAGTAAGGTTTAATCTTTGCCCATATCCCCTATCTTCCCCTCCACTATGATAGTTTTTTTAATGCCTCTTTGTGTGTGTTCATCCCATTTAGTTTCTTCCCTCCTACTTCTTTGATGCAATTTCTTTTTAGCCCTTTATTTTGTTTTCTGTGGTGTCATATCATCAATGTCACCTTATGATCACACCCTCTGTGTACATATATTATTTCTAATCATTCTTATATTACAGTTTTTAAGACTTAAAAATATTATCATAGCTTAACTATTACCTTATGATCACAACCTCTTTACATATACTCCTAATTACACGAATAATTCCTTTTGCAATAAAGTTACTGAGACTTACAAATATTATCTTATCATGTGGGACTAGAAACAGTGTAACCTTGTTAAATTTTTTAGTTTTTCTTTTTTGTTTGTTTGGTTTTTGGTGAGGACTTTGTGGCCAAGGTCACACAGCTAGTTCAGTGTCATGTGTCTGAGGCTGGATTTGAACTCAGGTCCTCCTGAATCCAGGACCAGTGCTCTATCCACTGTGCCACCTAGTTGCCCCTACAGTTTTTCTTTTTTACCTTTTTATATTTCACTTGGATCTTGTATTTGGAAGTCAAATTTCCCATTCAACTCTGGCCTTTTAATCAGAAATACTTTAAATTCCTCTATTTTGTTAAATATCCATCCCCCCCCCCAAATAATATATTCAATTTTGCTGAGTATGTAATTCTTGGTTTGAAATCTAACTCCTTTGCCTTTTTTTTTTAAGGTTTGCAAAGTTCTTTAAATGTATCATCTTTTTTTTTTAATGTATAAGGTATTTTATTTTTTCCATTACATGTAAAGATAGTTCTCAACTTTTGTTTATACAACCTTTACAATTTCAGATTTTTCTCCCTTCCTCCCCTCCCTCCCCTAGACAGCAGGTAATCTGATATAGGTTATATCTATATATCTATATACATATACATATAGATATATATATATATACACACACACACACACACATATATATATACACATAATAACATTAATCCTATTTCTGCATTAATCCTATTACAAGAGAAAAAATCAGAGCAGTGATGCAAAACCTCAAAATAGAAAAAAAAAAAAACAGCACCCAAAACAAAAGAAATAGTATGGTTCAATCAGCATCTATACTCCACAGTTCTTTTTTTTTTTTTCTTGGATTTGGAGATCCTCTTCTATCATGAGTTCCCTGGAACTCTTCTGTACCACTGCATTGGTGAGAAGAATATAGTCCATCACAGTAGGTCAACACTCAATGTTGATGATACTGTGTACAATGTTCTTCTGGTTCTGCTCATCTCACTCATCATCAGCTCATGCAAGACCCTCCAGGTTTCTCTGAACTCCTCCTGCTCATCATTTCTTACAGCACAATAGTATTCCATTGTATTCATATACCACAACTTGTCCAGCCATTCCCCAATTGATGGGCACCCCCTCAACTTCCAATTCCTTGCTACCACATAAAGAGCAGCTATCAATATTTTTGTACATGTGGGTCCCTTTCCCCCTTCCATGATTTCTTTGGGAAAAAGACCTAAAAGTGGAATTGCTGGGTCAAAGGGTATGCACAGCTTTATCGCCCTTTGGGCATAATTCCAAATTGCTCTCCAGAATGGTTGGATCAGTTCACAGCTCCACCAACAATGCATTAGTGTTCCAATTTTCCCACAGCTTCTCCAACATTTATTTATTTTTTTTAATTTTGTGGGGCAATGGGGGTTAAGTGACTTGCCCAAGGTCACACAGCTAGTGTCAAGTGTCTGAGGCCGGATTTGAACTCAGGTACTCCTGAATCCAGGGCCGGTGCTTTATCCACTGCGCCATCTAGCTGCCCCTTCTCCAACATTTATTATCTTCCTTTTTTGTGATTTTAGCCAATCTGATAGGTGTCAGGTGGTACCTCAGAGTTGTTTTAATTTGCATCTCTCTAATCAATCCTTTGCCTTTTGGTATATTATATTCCAATCCCTGTGATTCTTTAATGTGTAAACTGCCAAATCCTGTATAATTCTGACTGTAGGTCTGTGGTATTGTAAAGAATTAATTGTTATTTGAGGTTTTTATGACCCCATCTTTTGGCTAGAATTTAAAAAACCTCAGTGAGCGCATAGGCCTGGGGCATGGGTTGTAGCCGTCGCCATGGCACTGGCACCTCCCATCATCACCACTCGCTGATGCCTACGTGGGCCTGGCAAAATTATAATGATTGGAAGCCCGCAGTCATGTGACTGTCAGAGCGGCCAGCCAATTGGCTGGGGGCTGTGTGTGGTCAGCCTGGGGTCTTCTGGGAAGAAGAAAGGTATTTTGTCATTCTAGCTTGAAGCTGGAAGGTGATGGGATGCTGCTGTATGTTCTCAGCTGATTCCTGGGCAGTGGTGTGATTCAGGTTGTATTATTTCCCTTTTCCCATTTTATTTCCTTTCCCTTAATCCTACTGATCCTGTTTGTGTGTGTGTGTTTTTTTTAAGTTCATTCTTGTTAAATAAATCCTGCTCTGTCTTGAGGGAGGCTGTCAGTCTCCTTCTTTGCCACAATATTGTGGCAAGCTGCCTAGCTAACACTCCCCAATTAAAAATTGGTCCCTACAGTATTTGAATTGTTTCTTTTTGGTTGCTTGCAATACTTTTGCTTTGATCTGTGAGTTTTGAAATTTGGCTATGATGTTCTGGGGAGTTTTCATTTTGGGATCTCTTTTAGGTGGTGATTGGTGGATTCTTTCGATTTCTATTTTGCCCTCTTGTTCTACTATTTCAAGGCAAGTTTCTTTGATAATTTCTTGAAAGATATTGTCTAGGCTCTTTTTTTGGTCATGGCTTTCAGGTAGTCCAATATTTCTTATGTTATCTCTCTTGGATCTATTCTCTAGGTCACATGTTTTTTTCAATAAAAAAATTTTACATTTTCTTCTATTCTTTTGTTTTTCTGATTTTGTTTTTACTGCATCTTGATGTCTTACAGAGTCACTAGTTTCCATTTGTTCAATTTTAATTTTTAAATAATTGTTTTCTTCAATGACTTCTTGTAATTCCTTTTCCATTTGGCTAAATCTGTTGTTGTTTTTTTTTTTTAAGTGAGGCAATTGGGGTTAAGTGACTTGCCCAGGGTCACACAGCTAGTAAGTAGTAAGTGTCTGAGGCTGGATTTGAACTCAAGTACTCCTGACTCCAGGGCCGGTGCTCTATCCACTGCGCCACCTAGCTGCCCCTAAATCTGTTTTTTAGGGAGTTATTTTCCCCAGTAATTTTTTGTATTTTTATATTATTATTTTGTATTTCTTTTTCATGATTTTCCTGCATCGCTTCCAATCTTTTCTCAACTTCTCTAATTCAATTTTCAAAGTCCTTTTTAAGTTCTTCAACAAATTTATTTTGGGCCTGAAACCAATTTGCACTTCTCTTTGAAGTAGCCATTTTGTTACTGTCCTCTTCTATGTTTGTGCCTTGATATTTCCTCTCATTGAAGTAGCTGTCAATATTGAAACTTAAAAAAAATTTTTTTAAAACTCATTTTTGTGCCAGCCGCTTACTGAGTTTACAAGAAACACATTTAAAGCAGAGTGATACACATAGTGTAAATGTAAAGGGCTGGAACAAAATCTATTATGCTTCAGCTGAAGCAAAGAAAGCAGGGGTAGCAATAATGATTTCAGATAAAGCAAAAGCAAAAATAGATCTAGTTAAAAGAGATAAAAAAGGAAACTATATCTTGCTGAAAGGTACCATAGACAATGAAGTCATATCAATACTTAACATATATGCACCAAATGGTATGGCATCTAAATTTTTGAAGGAGAAGTTAAATGAGTTACAGGAGGAAATCGATAACAAAACTATTCTGGTCTGGCACCTTAACATTCCCCTCTCAGAACTGAATAAATCTAACCGAAAAATAAATAAGAAGTTAAGCAAATGAATTAAAATTCTTGAAAATTAGATATGATAGATTTCTAGAGAAAACTGAATGATAATAGAAAGAAATATACCTTCTTCTGAGCAGTACATGGGACTTACACAAAACTGACCATGTATTAGGGCATAAAAATCTAACAACCAGATGCAGAAAAGCTAAATGATAAACACATCCTTTTCAGATCATAATGCAATAAAAATTACATCCAATAATGCACAATTGAAAATGAGATTAAAAACCAATTGGAAATTAAAATAATCTGATCCTAAAAATCAAGTGGATCAAAGAACAAATCAGAGAAACAATTGATGATTTCACTAAAGAAAATGGCAATGATGAGACAACATACCAAAATTTATGGGATGCAGCAAAAGCAGTTCTTAGGGGAAAATTTCTATCCCTAACTACTTACATCAATAAAATAGAGAAAAAGCAAATAAATAATTTGGGCATACAAACTAAAAACAACAACAACAACAACAACAACAAAAACCCCTAGAAAATGAACAAATTAAAAATCCCCAGCTAAACACTAAGTTGGAAATCCTGAAAATCAAAGGAGAGATTAATAAAATTGAAAGTAAGAAAAGCACTGGATTAATAAATAAATAAATTAATAAATAGATTTCGTGAAAAAAAAAACAATAAAATAAACAATTGATTAATTTGATAAAAAAAGAAAAGAAACCAAATTACTAGTATCAAAAATGAAAGGGGTAAAATCACCACCAATGAAGAGGAAATTAAGTCAATTATTAGGAATTATTTTGCCCAATTATATGCCAATAAATTTGACAATCTAAATGAAATGGATGAATATCTACAAAAAGATAAATTACCCAGACTAGCAGAAGAAATAAAATACTTAAATAATCCAATTTTAGAAAAATAAATTGTTCAAATCATCAATGAACTTCCTAAGAAAAAATCTCCAGGACCAGATGGATTCACAAGTGAATTCTACCAAACCATCAATGAGCAATTAATCCCAATTCTATATAAATTATTTGAAAAAATAAGTGAAGGAGTCCTACCGAACTCCTTTTATGAGACAAATATGGTGCTGATACCCAAACCAGGAAAAGCCAAAACAGAGAATGAAAAGTATAGACCAATCTCGCTAATTAATATTGATGCAAAATTTTTTAATAAAATACTAGCAAATAGATTACAAAAATATATCACAAAGACCATACACTATGATCAGTCGGGATTTATACCGGGAATGCAGGGCTGGTTCAATATTAGGAAAACTATCAGCATAACTGACCATATCAATAACAAAAGCAATAGAAATCATATGAATATCTCAATAGATGCAGAAAAGTAGAGCGCCCATTCCTATTAAAAACACTAGAGGGTGCAGCTAGGTGGCACAGTAGATAAAGCACCAGTCCTAGATTCAGGAGGACCTGAGTTCAAATCCAGACTCAGACACTTGACACTTACTAGCTGTGTGACCTTGAACAAGTCACTCAACTCTCACAGCCCTACCCCCACTCACCCCCCCAAAAAAAACCACACTAGAAAACAGGAATAAAAGTTTACCTTAAAATGATAAGTACTATTTATCTAAGACCATCAGCAAGCATTATCTGTAATGGGGATAACCTAAAAGCCTTTCCAAGCCAATCAGGAATGAAGCAAGGATGTCTATTATCACCTCTATTATTTAATATTGTAATTAGAAATGTTAACTATAGCAATAAGAGAAGAAAAAGAAATTAAAGGAATTAGAATAGGTAATGAGGAAACAAAACTATCACTCTTTGCAGATGATATGATGTTATACTTAAAAATTTGTAGAGAATCAACTAAAAAGCTACTTGAAATTAACAACTTTAGAAGAGTTGCAGGATACAAAATAAATCCTCATAAATCATCAGCATTTCTATATACTGCTAATAAAGTCCAGCAACAACAGATGGAAAGAGAAATTCCATTTGAAATAATTATGGCCAATATAAAATACTTAGGAGTCTACCTCCCAAAACAAACACAGCAACTATATGACCAGAACTACAAAACACTTTTCACACAAATAAAGTCAGATCTAAATAACTGGAAAAATATTAATTGATCATGGGTAGGCAGAGTCAATATAATAAAAATGACAATCCTACCAAAGTTTATTTATTTAATGCTATATCAAACTATCAAAAATATTTTATAGTGCTAGAAAAAATAATAACAAAATTCATCTGGAAAAACAAAAGTTCAAGGATATCATGGGAATCAATGAAAAAATACAAAAGAAGGTGGTCTAGCAGTACCAGATCTCAATCTGTACTATAAAATGGTAATTATCAAAACAATCTGGTATGGGCTAAGAAATAGAGAGGTAGATCGGTGGAACAGAATAGATAGAAACAACATTACAGTAAATGAGTACAGTAATCTAGTATATGATAAACCCAAACATCTAAGCTTTTAGAACAAAAACTCATTATTTAACAAAAACTGATGGGAAAACAGTATGGCAGAAATTAGGTATAGACCAACATCTCACACCATATACTAAAATAAGGTCAAAAAGGATACATGATTTACAAATAAATGATGATATCATAAGGAAATTAAAGGTGCATGTAATTGTCTGTCAGATTTATGGGTAGGGAAAGAATTTAGGACCAAAGAAGATATAATGAATAAAATTAAATGTAAAATAAATAATTTTGATTATATAAAATTAAAAAGCTTTTGCAAAAACAAAATTAATGTAACCAAGATTACAAGGCAAGTAGAAAATTGGGAAAGAATTTTTGAAACAAATATCTCTGATAAAGGCCTCATTTCTCAAATATATAATGAACTGTCAAATTTTTAAAAATACAAGCCATTCCCCAATTGACAAAGAATTTGAACAGGTAGTTTTCAGACAAAGAAATCAAAGTTATCAATAATCATATGAAAAATGCTCTAGATCATTATTGAGCAGAGAAATACAAATTAAAACAACTCTGAGGTATCACCTCACACCTATCAGAGTGGCAAATGTAAAAAGAATGGAAAATATTGGTTGTTGGAGGGATTGTGGGAAAAGTGGGATGCTAATCCACTGAAAAGATTCAACCATTTTGGAAAGCAATTTGGAAATATGCCCAGAGGGCTACAGAATTGTGCATACCCTTTGATCTAGCAATACCACTACTTGGTTTATACCTCAAAGACATCCCCAAAAAGAGAAAAAAAAAACCCATTTGTACAAAAGTATTTATAGCAGCTCTTTTTGTGGTGGCTAAAAATTGGAAATCAAAGGAATGCCTGCCCATCAATAGGGGAATGGCTAAACAAACTGTGGTATATGATGGTAATGGAATATTATTGTAGAGTAAGAAACGACAAAAAGAATGACTTCAAAAAAACTTGGAAAGACATGTATGAAATGATGTATTGGGAAGTGAGTAGAACCAAGAGAACACTGTACACAGAGACAGCAATTTTTTTGATGAAGAACTGTGAATGACTTGACTATTCTCAACAGTACAGTAATCTAAGACAATCCCAAAAGAATATTGATGAAACATACTATCCACCTCCAAAGATAGAACTGATATTGATGGGACAGACTGAAGCATGCTATTTTTCACATTCTTTCATTAAGTGACAAATATGGTAATGTTTTGCATGATCATATATGTATATCCCATATTGGATTGTTTGCCACTTTGGAAGGGAGATGGGGAGGGAGGGAAGGAGAGATAGAGATTGGAATAGAAAAATAGAAATAAAAATATTTAACTTAAAAAAAAAGGTGGGGGAAGGATGTGTTGGGAAGGGTACAGGATGTATATATGTATCTATATACACACATGTAAATATGTATGTTGTGCATATATGAAGTATTTAGGTATTATTCATATAGTAATTATATTTAAACATATTTTTCATATATATTATTTATACAAATTGATATGTATATGTTATTTACCTGTATTTAAAAAACCTGCCTGTTTATTAAAAAAAAAGGGAGAGGAAGGATTCAAAATACTAAGTTATATGTACTATAATATATCTAGATATATCTAAATGTGATGATGTAGAAAATATACACTACATATGTCATATGTGTGTATATGTATATCTATGTTTGATATATGTATAAAATTTAATTATCTCACACACACACACACACACAAAGACCTTGCCAGTTTTAGTGTCTTCTGACAGCAACAACCTCTCCAATGGTTTTAAGAAGGTGGCCAAAGCAGAAAGGTTTACAGCAGTATAGCACACAGTAAAACTCCCTTACACTGCCATCTGACACAGTAGAAGATAAGATTCAGGTTAAAAATGTCTTAGTTTTTTTTTTTTTTTAAGGGGCAATGAGGGTCAAGTGACTTGCCCAGGGTCACACAGCTAGTAAAGTGTCAGGTGTCTGAGGCTGGATTTGAACTCAGGTCCTCCTGACTCCAAGGCCAGTGCTTTATCCACTGCGCCACCTAGCCGCCCTCAAAAATGTCTTAGTTTTAAGAATTTTATTTGCTGTACAATATTTATGGTATTGTAGATTTCATTTATTACAAAAGAAGAATATTGTCTGAAAGCATTTTTTTAAAAAATTGAGATAGTACAAAAAGCCACAGAATTCTAGGGTATTACTAGCAAAAAAAAAATGTTTTGTATGTTACCAATTTTTTTTTGTAGACTGCATTTTGTGTATTATTTCATGACTACTTTATTAGGAAAAATGTGTATTATTGGAATTATAGTAATCTCTAGTGAAGGATTACAGTTTTTGGTTGAGGGAACCCAACCTCCCCATTGGTTTAATATATCAACATTCACAGGTTTTATTTTAATGCCATTTTTTAGGGACTGTTACCCCTCAAAAGCTGAGGATTGACTGTAGTTCCCAAATGCTTTCCAGATTAGCTGGACAAGGCCACAGCTCTGTTAACAGTACATTAATGTGTCTATTTTCCCACAATCCCTCTACAACTTATTTTATTTTTTGGTCAACTTGATTGATCTGATGGTTGTGAGGTGGTACCTCAGAGATGTTTTAATTTGCATTTTGTTGGTTACTGGTGATTTAGAACATTTTTATATGACTTGATAAATTTGGATATCTTAATCTGAAAACTGCCTATTCATATTCTTTGTCTATTTATCAACTGGGGAATCACTGTTATTCTTATAAATCTGACTCAAAGTTCCCTATAAAACCTAGAAATGAGACTTTTACCTGAGAAACTTGTTGCAAAAATCTTTCCTACTCCCTTTCTCTACCAATTTACTTCTTCTCCTCCCATTTTACTTGTATACAATTTAAAACTTTTTTATGTAATCAAAATTGTCCACTTTACCTCCCATGAACCTCTCTAGCTCTTATTTGGTCATGAACTCTTCCCCTCTCCTTAGATCTGACAGATGTTTTCTTCAATGCTCTACTAATTTCTTTCTAATGTTAACCATTATACCTTAATCACATATGCATTTAGAATTTATCTTAGGAAATGGTATGAGATTTTGATCCATAACTAGTTTCTGTCAGAAAGCTTTCTAGTTTTCCTAATAGTTTTTGTCAAATAGTATTTGCCCCAATAGCTGTGATCTTTGGGTTTACCAAACACTAGGCTACTATGTTCATTTGCTTCTGTATATGGTATATTTAATGTTTTACTGATCAACCTCTCTATTTCTTACCCAGTACAAAACTGTTTTGATGATTACAGCTTTGAAGTATAATTTGGGATTAGTTACTCCTAGGCCCCTTTCTTTCATATGGTTTTTCACTAATTCCTTTGATATTCTTGATTTTTTATTCCTTCAGATTAATTTTGTTACTATTTTTTCTAGTTCTATAAGGTAATCCTTTGGTATTTTGACTGGTATGGCACTGAGGCAAACTAGGTGGTATAGTGGATAGAGCACTGGCCCTGAAGTTCAGAGGACCTGAGTTCAAATGTCACCTCAGACACTTACTAGCTGTGTTGATCCTGGACAAGTTACTTAACCCCAATTCCCTTAAACATCTGGGGCTATCTCCAGTATTCCTTATGTACATCTAGCCACTGGACCCAGATGGCTCTGGAGGAGAGAGGGATGACTTTGCACAGTTCTCCCTCACTTAAATCCAATTCAGTGCAGGTCATGACATCAGGGTGATATCATGGTCCTCTTCCAGAACGAAGGACAAATAACAACAACATTATAGCAGTGGATAAGTAAATTAATTTAGATAGTATTTTTATTTTTATTACATTAGCTCAGCCTACCCATGAGCAATTAATAGTTCTCTACCGGCTGGATTTTGTTGGTAATATACAGAAATGCTAATGATTTGTATGGGTTTATTATTTCTACTATAACTTTGCTGAAGTTGTTAATTGTTCAATTAGCTTTTTAGTTGAATCTCTACAAAAAACATAATTTCATCTGAAAAAAGTGAATCTTATTTCCTTTTCATGCCTATGCTTATTCTCAATTTCTTTTTTCATTTCTTTTTGCTACAACTAGTATTTTTAGCAGTGCAGTGAATAGTAACAGTGAAAATAGAAATCCTTGCTTAGTTCTCATCTTATGGAAAAGGCCTCTATCTTATCATCATTAGAGATAATGCTGGCTCCTAGTTTTAGATAGATACTATTTATATTATGGAAAGCTCCCTTCTAAAGGAAAAGAGAATGCTGGATTACTAATCAATCATCAAACATTTTAAAAGCACTTATATGTCAGGCACTATGTTAGGCATTTAGAATACAATTCAAAGAACAAAACAAGCCTTTTTTTTTGGGGGGGAAGCATGGCAATGAGGGTTAAGTGACTTGCTCAGGGTCACACAGCTAGTAAGTGTCAAGTGTCTAAGGCCGCATTTGAACTCAGGTCCTCCTGAATCCAGGGCTGGTGCTTTATCCACTGTGCCACCTAGTTGCCCAACAAGCCTTTTTTTCAAGCACTTTAAAGAGACAAGCACATATTTAACAACAATAGCTACCATTTACATAATACTTAGTATGCACATGGTACTGTGCATGGTACTTTACAATTATTTCATTTTATCCTTACAACAGCCCTGGACGGTTGGCATTATTATTATCCCCATTTTACTGGGAAGAAAACTGAGGTAAACTAAGTTAAGTGACTTGCCCAGGATTCATATAGCTAAAGTAATTGTCTGAGGCTGGACTGAAACTCAGGTCTTCCTAACTACACACACTATGCTCTATTCACTGCATTACACAGCTGCATCTATCTCTATGTAGAGAATAAATACAAATAAACACTAAGCTGTTATATACAAAGTAGTCTGGGAGGGCCCTAGGATTGGGGGCTTTAGGAAAGGCTTCATTTTAGGCTTCCATTTGACTCTATGGTTTAGCACTGTATTCTAATAGAATTGAATCATGTTCCACTGAGGTATTTTTTCAATGCCTGATTATGGCACAAGGACAGTACTAGGATACTGAAGGTCATTCTAGCAGATCAGAAGCTCTGGCATGAGCTATGAAACTTGGAAGGTTTTAAACACAGAAACTTTGACAGACTATGTTGTTAATCCAAGGGCTGGCCACACTAAATATAGAATATCAATCAACAATTAATGAATTTTTTTCACTCTTAGCAACTCATAAAAACCATATATGAAAACAAAGAAGAGTAGAACGCAAGTCAATGAGCATGTATTAGGTGCCTAGTATGTGTCAGACCAGAACAAAAAAGGGCAAAAGACAGTCCTTGTTCTCAAAAAGCATACACTATAATGGTGAGTTGTAAATGAATATGTACAAACAAGTTATACATATGATAAGCTGGAGATAATCAACAGAGGAAAGGCACTAGCAATTGAGAGATTGAGACAGGCTTCTTGTAGAAGGTGGGATTTTAGCTGGGTTTTGAAAAAAGCCAGAAAAATCAGGAGGTAGAGATCATGGGGGAGAACATTCTAGGCTTGGGGGCAGTGAGTGAAAATATTTGGAACTGGGAAATGGAGTGTTATGTTTGAGAAACAGTAAGGAGGGTCAATATCTATCAGAGTATTTGACGGGGCGGGGGGGGGGGTGGGGAGGATGGAGAAAAATCTGGAAAGGAAGGAAAAGGGCCAGGTTTTGAATGGCTTTAAAAGGATTTTATATTTGATCCTTGGCGGAAATAGGAAGAGTAACTTTAAGAACTTTCTGGCACTTTAAGAACATTCTGGCAGCTGAGTGGAGTATGGACTAGACTGGGGAGAGACTTGAGGCAGACAGACGTACCAGCAGGTTATTGCAGTAGTTGATAAGGGCTTGCATCAGTGGTGGAAGTGTCAGGAGAGAAAGAGGCATATAAGAAAGAGGTTATGAAGGTAGAATTGATAGGACAGCATCAGATTGGTTCTGTGGGATGAGAGAAAGGAATCAGGGATGACATCTAAGGTTGTAAATCTGGATGACTGAAAAGATGGTGGTGTCTTTGACAGTAACAGAAAAGTTAGGAAGAAGGGAAGGCCTAGAGGACAAAGATAATTCCATTTTGGACATGCTGACTTTAAAATGGACATGTTGAGTTTAGAAGTAAAAAGACAAAGAGAGTGGCACACTGATGAAATCATGGAGCCCTGAAGTACTGCAATGTATCAAGTAATTATCAAACATTCATTAAGCATTTCTTACATTTATTTATTATTTACTATATTTATTAAGCTGTGTTGAGCTCTAGTGATACAAAGAATCTGCCATCAAGGAGCTAATATTTATTTTTAATTTCTAGTACATTTTCTGTGTGTGTGTGTGTGTGTGTGTGTGTGTGTGTGTGTGTGTGTGTGTGTGTGTAATGGGATTGGAGAGGATGAGTTAACACAGACTTAGCAATATCAAGATTTTGTTTTTGGTTTTTGGAGGGCAATGAGGGTTATGTGACTTGCCCAGGGTCACACAGCTAGTAAGTATCAAGTGTCTGAGGCCAGATTTGAACTCAGGTCCTCCTGAATCCAGGGCCGGTGCTCTATCCACTAGCTGCCCCCTAGCAATATCAATATTAAAGCTTCTCTATTCCTTATCCCTTGAAAAATCAAAGACAAATTTATGGATATTCTTAAAATATGAAATATCCAAAAGTCAAATTCATAGATAAGGAAACTGAGACACAGCAAGGGGTGGGACCTGTACACAGTCTCACAGAGAGTTCATTCAATCTGCAAAAATGCAGCAGGGGAAGCTGGCTCAAAGGCCTAAAAATCAGAACCTTGAGACAAGTTCCTTTAATACTTGGCCTGAGTTTCCTCCTGAGCAAAATGATCTCTAAGCTCCTTTCCAGATCTAAGTTTCAAAGATTTAGGGAAATTCTGCTTCTGTTGTTTAAATTGATGCAGATAACAACAGCCATATCCTCAGTATCTGAATTTCTGGTTTCATGCTCCAATTGGTAAAGAATTTTATAGAAAAGGGTTGTCATTTTAGAAAGTAGAAGACACTAACTTATAATAATGCAGGAAATTCTAAGGAGAAGGCAGGGGAGGCCACAGCAATCATTACCTTATTTTTCTTAGACAGAAGAGATGCTTTGAAGGAAAAGAGAAGAATAAGTGCTGACCACATACCATGCCAAGAAGACAAATGGGCACAGCTGCAATGTACATTAACTAGAGCTGTGGAAATCCACAGAAGGTCTGCACAGTATTTGTCTGTGTCAGCCACTCCATATGGTGGAGGGATTTTCCCTTGCTAATCTCAGCACAGTATAGTTACATACTCACACCTACTCCAGGACATATAGGCTCAAGGAGTTTTTAGCCAAGGGATCTAATGGCTAGGAGAACCTTATGACCAGGATTCCCCTTGGAACTCCGTAAGCTAAGAACCCTCTCACTCATCTTGGCTTAGTATAGTTAACAGAGACAGCTATATCGGGGGAGACAGACTTGCTTAGCCACATGAATTCCTCCCTCCCCATCAGCCTTATACATTGCTATTAAAGTGTTGTTCCTAATACAAAGGCTGCTTTAAAAGCTTCAGTTTGGCATTTACTTATACAGATGTACAAACTGAGCCTCAAATAGATTAACTTGCTTGCCCAAGTTCAATACAGGTAGCATACAGGCAAAGCCAGGATTTGAGCCCAAATCCTCTTATGACAAGTACAACACTCTTTCTATTGCACAAAAGTTCTGTTAGACTGTTAGAGCTGGAAGGGGCCTTAAAGGTCACTTATTCCAACCCTCTTGTTTTACAGTTAAGGAAACTGAGGGTCAAAGAAATTAAGTGACTTCAGGTCACAAAGCTAGTTAGTAATAATAGAGCTGTGACTTGATCTCATGTCACACGATCGCTATACTCTTTCTAATAGTGTTTCTGTGGAGTGTTATAAAAACCCACGGCTCTAAAGAGAGATTCAAACTGTCTCATGCTCAGCTAGCTTAAAAATACTAGTCTCAGGGCAGGCCATTGTAGTTCACAATTCACCTCCATGAAAGAGGTCCAATGAAACAGGTTCAAACTAATTGGGGATGTTCCCTCTTACAGGGCTGCGTCCTGCACTGCACTGCACTGCAGCTCCAGAGATCCCGAAGCACAGATAATGAGTTTCCACCCCAGGGTCCTGTAAACAGGCCTAAAGTCTGGGGTGGGTGGGGGTGGGGGTGGGGCAGGGCAGAGAAAGGGTTGAAGAAGCATCTGCCATGTGTTTGGCATGCAGCATACAGCAAGCCAGACACATTGCATTAATCCTCAATCACGCCTATGTGCCATGCCCATCATTTCAGCAGCACAGGAAACATCCGACTGTGCCAACAAATGGTAACAAATGGTCCCATCCAATTCACAGCCTCTCCTCTCTTCCTAGGAGTCTCATGAAAAACAGAGTTTGGGAGAGGCTCTTGGCATGTGGGTATAATTTGGGCACAAATTTCTCTTGACAACAATCTCACTGTACAGATATAGATATTCTCTATAAGGTTTGGTGCCTCAATTTAAAGAGAAAGCCTCTACCCTGCCTCCAGATGCACCTGTTGTTTCTAAGAAGCAGGGTCACATGGTGGGAAAGAACTGTGTACTTAGGAATCAGGAGATCAGAGCCTGACCTCTGGCTTGAACACTTCCTGTTATTACTAGCAAGTCATTTGCCTTCTTGGTTTTCTGTTCCCTCTTCTGCAATATGAGGATGATGACATTTAGTCACTAGGTCACAGAGGTGTTGTTATAGCATGACATTCTTTATTATATAGTCTTATTTAACTGTGTATAAGAAGCCTCCTTGTATGCCCCAGAGGAGCATAAGCTCATTTAGGACGGGGACTATCTCCTTTTTGTCTTTGTAACCCCTGCACTTTGGCATTCAGGTGCCTTGAATGTAACCCATGTTTGTTGACTTGAACCACTGAGTCCTCAAGACCTTCTGACTCCTTAGAGGACATTTCCCTGGAAGAGCTACATGTTGGAGATGGTAGTTATGGCCAGAGCCAAAGCGAAGCCAACTTCTTAAGTGCTCCTCTCCATGAAACTGTAGTAATTCCGAAGCCAGGATATAATGCGTAAAAGATGTTCTGTCTAAGTTCTGACTGTTTCCCAGACAGAGAGGACTGTTTTCTACTGGTCCTTTGATAAAAGGAGAGTCTAAAGAAATGTGATAAAGGGAAAAGTGCCTAGGGTCTGAAGTCAGAGCATCACTTGCTAGTGGTTAGCACAATTGAGTCACTTCTCAGGATTTCAGTTTCTTCCACTGGAAAATGGAAAGGTTGAATTAGATAATCTCTAAGGTTATTCTCAATGCTAACATGCTACAATTCTTGACAGATGAGCTACAAGGCTAAAGGGGCTAACCTTCAGGATATTGCCCAAGCACTCTCAGAGACATCTAAACAATTTTTTCTTGTCCTGACATTCCTATTTTCTCATACATGTTAAGAGTCCCAAAGGTTGTGGCATGGCAGAGAGGATACAAAGCCAGACGTAGAGACAGGAAGATCTGAATTCCATTTCTTCCCCTGACACATACAAGTTGTATAATCAAGGGCAAGTCACTAGATCTCCCTCTGATTCCAGACAACTAAGAGAGTTGGTTTTAGGCAACTTGGTGATTTGTATCAGAGTGGATTCCCCACACTTAGGAAAATATGGGTTCCAAACCAAAAAGAAAAAGAAAGAAATCCATGCACAACAGCACACACAAGGATTATAACACTGTAAATGGAAAAAAAGGGCAGCTAGGTGGCACAGTGAATAGTGTCAGGCCTAGAGCCAGGAAGACAGCTTTCTCAGTTCAAATTGGCCGCAGACAATTGCTAGTTGTATGACCTTGGAAAAGTCATGCAACCCTGTTTGTCTCAATTTCCTAATTTGTAAAATGAAATGGAGAAGGAAACAGCAAACCATTTTGCTAAGAAAACCTCAAATGGAGTCATGAGGAATTGGACAGGGCTGAAATACAACTGAACAAACAACAAATGGAAAGAACAAAAACAGATGAGGGAATATTTCTTTTCCTTCTTTACTGAGACTATGGATACTGTACATTCCATATACTGTCAGACCCAGGTAGTTTTGCCAAACTGCCTTATAAAAAAATTTCTCTTTTTAAAACAAAGGACATCTGTCTTTTGCCATTTTTTTGTAATGCCAGCACTTAGCACAGCACCAGGTTCTACATGGTTAAGAAGAATAGAGCGTATACATTTAACTAGAGCTGGAGGGAAACAGATCTTTACACTTAGCAAAACAATCAATTATGAATCCAGAAGCTCAGTTTATTCAAGATTCTGCCATACAACAATGTGGAAAATGCCTGCTTATTTGTCATAAGCCTTGATGCAATGGTTTCTTACTTTCTATTTTAAGTGAATAAGTTTTTAAAAGATTATTCTTCGAAGTTCATATTGATAAATCAGCTGAGTCATCTTATTATAATAAAATTATTCCCCATTTGCATAAATTAGATGGACCCTGCCTGATAGCCTTATTTTCACCAACATTCTCTGGCAGACATAAAGGCAGATGAGGTAACGTCGGCAAGAAGGAACACTGGTCAGAGCTCAACAAAATAGAGATCCTAGTCTCTTTGCTCTCTGTGCTTTTCACAGATTTCCCTCTCCTACTTCTCCCTAGCACTCCCCCTTCTTTTCTAACCAAGTGGCAACAACGAAGACAATTATCAAGGTTACAGGGCAGTGCTACCACTTTCCTGCCAACATTCTTTATCTGAAAATCAGGCTTTCTACCCAAATATCTATTTCACAGAGCTCCCATTTCTATCCTTTCAAAAATATATGGTAAATACCTCTAAAGGGCAAGCCTATAGTAATCTACCTCTGAGGACTCTAGGGAGTACTTGGCAAAAGCTTGATAATACCAAAGCACAACTGCAATGAGGCCCACATCCTTTTCCAACCTATAACTCTGGTCCCCCAAATCAAAGGACATAGAATGGCCAGATCTTTGAGCTATCAAGAAACATTTCTACTATTATCAATAGCAGTTTCCCTATTACTGTTTTTTAAAAATAAGTTTTTGTTGATATTTTCTGTTTCTTACATTATCATAGCTATCTCAAGCATCCTTTCCCCTCTTCAAGAGCCATCCCATATGACAAATAGTACTTTTTTTAGAGTAAAAAACAATCATCACAACTGACTAATACACTGGAAAAGTCTGAAAGCATGTGCAGGTGGTTTGGAGGTGTCTTCTCAGAATTCTTCATTTGAGTCTTCCTTAATCTTTATAATTTTGTTACATTTAGTTCTGATTTTTTTTGTATGTTGCTCTTTCCATTTAAATTGTTGTAGTCACTGTGTACATTGTTTTCTTGCTTCTCCTTACTTTACTTTGTTTTGCTTCATATAGATCTTTCCATGCTTCTTTTTAATCATCAAATACATCATTTCTTATAGCACAGTGATATTCTATTACATTCATATACCACAATTTGTTTAGTTATTTCCTAAATGATAGGAATCTAATTTGTTTCCAATTCTTAGCTATCACAAAAAAGTTGCTATAAATATTTTGGAGAATAAGTTGACTTCCTTGGGGTATAAGCCCAGTAATGAAGTCTCTAGTTCAAAGAGGATGGTCATTTTAGTCACTTTTTTTGCATAACTCCAAATTTCTTTCCAAAATGTTTTGTACAGTTCCACTAACAATGTATTAGTGCGCCTAACCTTATACAATCCCTCCAACATTGATTATTGTCATTTTTTGGTCATCTCTGCCAATTTATAGGGTGTGAGATGATGATTCTCCCACTGTGGGTCGCTTTACTGGCACCCCAACAATTCTGGCATGTTGTTCCATCATTATCATTTTCTTTTACATAATTATTCTTGGTTTTTTTTTTGGGGGGGGGTTGGTGACGCAATGGGGGTTAAGTGACTTGCCCAGGGTCACATAGCTAGTAAGTGTCAAGTGTCTGAGGCCGGATTTGAACTTAGGTCCTCCTGAATTCAGGGCCGGTGCTTTATCCACTGTGCTACCTAGCTGCCCCCCTTTACATAATTATTAACTATTTCTATGATGTGTACTTTGACTCACTCATTACTTAGGATTTCATTGTTAAGTTTCCATTTAGGTTTCTTTTTGTTTATTATCCCTGAACCAATAACTATTTTTATTGAGTCACATTCTGTAAAGGATGTATTAACTCATGCCTTTTTTACATTTGTTTGCAATATCTCTGTGCCCCTAGTACATGGTCAGTTTTTATAAAAGTTTCATGTGGTATTGAGAAATATTTATATTCTTTTACTGTCCCATTATGAGGTGGCAGAGGGGTGTTAAGGCAACTACTTTGTATGAATGTGATATTTGACATGATTTGACTGATCAAGTTAGAAAGCCCTTCCCCACCTCACCAGCACATAAAGATTCCTTGTGGCCAACCCTGGAAGCCTATGGTGTAGGGTTATCAGAAAACAAATACAAATGGCATGACTCTTGCAAAGCAGTTCTTGTTACCTGATTGCAAATGACTATATTCACATCTACTTACCTGGTTGTACTGATACATTTGTGAGAGTTAAATGTCCCTTTGAGATCTACTAGTAGAGCACATACAATGCTAGTCATCATATTTCAGAAAAGTAATTTTTTTTAAGCCCCCTGAATTTATACTCTTATTTTACATTTGAATGCTTTATAAGGTGGCTGAGACATATAGATTTCCTCATTCTGAATTCCCAGAAGAGATTCTGCTCTGTTTTGTCTCTATACATTTTATAAAGCCACATACATTGACACAGGGACATCCAATCTGAATGGACAAAGAAAGCTTGGTGCTTTTTGTTTGTTAATTTTTGGACACATGCACTATTTCTTCTTGAATGCCGGCTCACTGAAAAGCAGACAGCTATGGCATTCAAAGAATACTAACCCTTGAGCTCAATAACTGTCTGCCTTTAACCACAAACAATTCTCCTAATATGACTAATGATTGTGTCACCTTCCTGGCTCAAGAACCTTCACTGACTCCCCACTGCTCTCAGAATAAAACTCAGATTCCTTAGGCTAGCATTTAAGACTTCCATGTTATGGCTCTCATCTGTCTTTCTAGTTTCTACTTCCCTTTGTAGTATTCCAGGCTTTAATCAAAATTTTGTTCTGCCTTCCCCCTGCTTCCCTGCATTCACCAACACCATCCCTGCTTCAGTGTTTCTATGCTTATAATATAATTATTCCTCATACTTGCCTTTTGAAGTTTTTCTTTTCTTTAAACGTACAGTGGAGTGTACCTCCTTCCTTGAAGCCTTCCTTTACCAATACCTCCCTATCCCTAATTTCTCCCTCCTAAAATTTTTTTTGAATATCTCCTTTATCCCCACCACATTATACTGTTATTGTGTACAATGTTCTCCTGGCTCTGCTCACTTCAATCTGCATCAGTTCATGTGAGTCTTTTCAGGGTTTTTTGAAATCATCTTGCTTGTCCTTTCTTATAGCACAATAATATTCCATTACAACCACAAAAGACAACTTATTGCCATTCCCCAATTGATGAATATCTCCTCAATTTCCAATTCTTAGCCACCACAAAAAGAGATGTTATAAATATTTTTGTACAAATAGGTCCTATTCCTTGTGTGTGTGTTTTTTAAACCTCTTGGGATACATACCAAGTAGTGTTATTACTGAATTAAAGTATATGTACATTTCTATACCTCTTTGGGCATAGTTCCAAATTGCTTTCCAAAATAGTTGGATCAGTTTACAACTCCACCAACAAAGCATTAATGTCCCAGTTTTCCCACATCCCCTCCAACATTTCTCATTTTTCTTTTGTCATAATAGCCAATCTGATAGGTGTGAAATGGTACCTGAGAATTATTTTTAATTTGCCTTTCTCTAATCAATAGTAATTTAAAGCATTTTTTCATGTGACTACAGAAAGCTTTGATTTCTTTGTCTGAAAACAGTATGATCATAGCCTCTTGATTATTTATTAATTGGGAAATAAATTATATTCTTATAAATTTGACTCAGTTCTCTATATATTTGAGAAATGAGGCAGCCTCCATTTTGGGAACAAGTCCAGGCCTGCTATACTTCATCCCTCTCCTGGCTGTGCTTCTGATTCTAAGGATTTTGCCACCATCTTTCTAAACAGGTACCTCTTCTCTCCTCCTCCTGTCCTCTTCTAGGTACCTTTTATGCGTTGTCATCTTTCATTTGAATGTAAGCTTTTTGAGGGAAAAACTATCCTTTTGTTTGTATTTGTATCTATAGTACTTAGCATGATGCCTGGTACACAAAAACACTTAATAAATCTTTGTAACAGGGGCAGCTAGGTGGAGCAGTGGATAAAGCATCAGCCCTGGATTCAGGAGGACCTGAGTTCAAATTTGCCCTTAAACACTTGACACTAGCTGTGTGACCCTGGGCAAGTCACTTAACTCTCATTGCCCTGCAAAAAAAAAAAAAATTTTTAAATCCTTGTTAGCTACCTACCTACCTACTTATACTTTCTCTTTTCACCTGCTGTCCCCTCTGCTATCACCAATTCTTTCCATCTCAATTTGTTTAAGTACTGGGAAGGATGACTCCATCGTAGCTGCAGCTAAGCTACTAGGGTCCTTCATTTATTTCTCAGTCCATCTCTCTTCAATTTTCCAACTCTTTTTTCAACTCACTTCTTCACATCCCTCTTCAGAAAGATTTTAAACTCCCCCTGGATTGGGAAAAACTCCTATCTTCAGTTCTGATTCTGTAATAGCCATATTCCAAAGCTGGGAAGAAATACAATTCCTGGAATTTTAGTGACTTTTGGCCAAAATTAATATTCATATAGAGGAAAGAGCAATGGCTCTAGAGTTGGAGGAGCTAGGCTCAAATAGCATCTCAGCCATTTTTATGACCATGTAACTGTGGTCAAATTATAAACCTCCCTAGGCCTCAGTTTCCTCATTAGTAAAATGAAGGAATTAGATTGTATAACATCTGCAATCTTTTTCTGGCTCTAGATCTCTGATCCGATGACATATGCACAGGAAACTTTTCTGACTGAATGAGTCAGTCAATAAACACTTGTTAAGCATCTACTGTGTGCCAGGCTGTATGTAAGGCAGTGGGCATGTAAACAAAAGCAATAAACAGTCCCTGCTCTTGAAGGCTCACCCAGTCTAATGGGGGAGGAAATACATTAAAAGTTAGGTACAAATATGCTACAGATAGGATTTTTTAACTTTAGTTTTTCAAACACCATTTTATTTTTCCCAATGACATGTAAATATAAATTTTAACATTCATTTAAAAAAATTTAAGTTTCAAATTTTCTCCCTCCCTTCCTCCATATCATTTTCTCCCTAAGGCAGCAAGAAATTTAATATAGATAACATATGCAATCATGCAAAACATATTTCTATATTAGTCATGTTATGAAAAAACAGACCAAAAGGAGAAAAACTATCTCCCCCCGCCCCAAAAGAAACTGAAAATAGTATGCTTCAAAATGCATTCAGACTTCATTAGCTCTTTCTTTAGATATGAATAACATTTTCATCATGAGTCCTTTGGAATTTCCTTCGATCACTATATAGCTGAGAAGAGTTAAATAATTTATAGTTGATCATTGTACAATAAAATACTTTTCATTAATTCATCTAAGTCTTTTCAGGTTTTTCTGAAATCTGCCTGGTCATCACTTCTTATAGCACAATAGCATTCCATTATATTCCTATACCACAACTTGTTCAACCATTCTCAAGCTGATGGCCATGCCCTCAATTTCCAATTCTTTGACACCACAAAAAGAGCTGCTATAAATATTTTTGAATAAATAGGCTCTCTTGCCTAACAGTGGCATTGCTGGGTCAAGGCAGGTACTATTAAAGGGCAGTATGACTGACCTTTGTTCTCCAGAATGGTTGGATTAGTTCACAACTCTACCAACAGTGCAATACTGTCCCAATTTTCCCATATCTCCTTCAACATCTCTCATTTTCCTATTCTGTAATATTAGCCAATCTGACATGTATGAGGTGATACCTCAAAGTTGTTTTCATTTGCATTTCTCTCAGCTTTAGTGATTTAGAACATTTTTCATATGACTATAGATAGCTTTGATTTCTTCATCTGAAAACTGAATTTTCATATCCTTTGACCATTTATCAATTGGGAAATGACTTGTATTCTTATGAATTTGACTCAGTTCTCTATATATTTGAAAAATGGGGTCTTTATCAGACACATTTCCAGTAAAAATTTCCCCCAGCTTTCTGCTTTTCTTCTAATCTTGGTTACTTTGGTTTTGTTTGTGCAAAACCTCTTTAATCCATTTTACACCTCGCAATGCCCTCTATCTCGTTTGGTCATAAATTCTTCCCTTCAGGTCTGACAGGTAAACTATACCTTGTTCTCCTAACTTGCTAATGAAATCAACCTTTATGTCTAAATCACATATCTGTTTTGAACTTTTTTTTAGTATACAGTGTTATCTGTTAGCTTATATCTAGTTTTTTCCCATACTGTTTTCAAGTTTTCCCAGCAATTTTTGTCAAAAAGTGAGTTCTTGTACCAGAAGTTGGGGTCTTTGCATTTATCAAACACTAGATTACTATGTTCATTTAGTAATCAGTCAAGTAGGGGCAACTAGGTGGTACAGTGGACAGAGCACTGGCCCTGAAGTTCAGAGGACCTGAGTTCAAATCTCACCTCAGACACTTACTAGCTGTGTGACCTTTGGCAAGTCACTTAACCCCAATTGCCCTTAAACATCCAGGGCCATCTCCAGTCATCCTGAATGTCTTGCCACTGGACCCAGATGGTTCTGGAGGAGACAGTGAGGTTGGTGACCTTGCACAGCCCTTCCTCACTTAAATCCAATTCAGTACAAGTCATGACATCACCTTGATATCATGGTCCTCTTCCATAATGAAGGACAAACAACAGCTCAGTCATGTGTACTTAATCTATTCCACTAACTCACCACTCTATAGCTAGTGCCAGATAGTTCTGATGATTATTCCTTTACAATACAGTTTGAGATACAGTATAGTTAGGCCACCTTCCATCACATTTGTTTTCATTAATTTTATTGATATTCTTGACCTTTTGTTCATTTAGAGGAATTGTGTTATGATTTTTTCCTAGGTCTTCAAAATATTTTTTGATAGATTGGCATGGAACTGAACAAATAAATTATTTTTGATAGAATTGTCATTTTTATTATATTGGCTCAGTCTACCCATGAGCAATTGATATTTTCCCAATTGTTTAGATCTGACTTTTTTTTGTGTGTTAAAAGTGTTTTATAATTGTGTTCTTACAGTTCCTGGGTTTGTCTTGGCAGGTAGACTCCCAAGTATTTTATATTATCTACAGTTATTTTAAATGGAATTTATCTATTTCTTGCTGCTGGACTTTACTGGTAATATACAGAAATGCTGATGATTTGGTTTATTTTATATCATTCAACTTTGCTGAGTTTGTTAATTATTTCAACTAGTTTTTTAGTGGATGGTCTAGGATTCTCTAATTATACCATAATATCATTTGCAAAGAATGTTAATTTTGTTTCCTCATTGCCTATTCTGATTTCTTCAATTTCTTTTTCTTTTCATTATTATAACTAACATTTCTAGTACAATATTGAATAATGGTGGTGATAATGGGTATCCTTGCTTCACTCCTTATCTTATAGGGAAGGCTTCTAGTTTATTCCCATTATAGATAATGTTTGCTGATGGTTTTTGATAGATACTAATTATCATTTTAAGGAAGCCTCTATTTATTCCTATATTATCTAGTGTTTTTAATAATCGATGTTGCGTTTTGCTTTTTCTGCATCTATTGAAATAATAATATGATTTTTGTTGGTTTTGTTACTGATATGATCAATTATGCTAATATTCTTTCCTAATATTGAAACAGCCCTCAATTCCTGATATAAATCTCAACTAGTTATAGTGTATGACTTTGGTGATATAGTGCTGTAATCTCCTTGCTAGTATTTCATTTAAAAAATTTGCATCAATATTCATTAGGGAAATTGTTTTAGCTCTTCTTGGTTTAAGTATTAGTACCATATTTGTGTCATAAACAGAATTTAGTAGGACTCCTTCACCTGTTTTCCCAAATAGTTTATGTAGTATTGGAATTAATTGTTCCTTAAATGTTTGATGGAATTCACTTGTGAATCGATCTGTCCCTGGGGATTTTTTCTTAGGGAGTTCATTAATGGCTTGTTCAATTTCTTTTTCTGAAATGGGGTTATTTAAGCATTATGTTTCTTCTTCTGTTAATATGTGCAATTTATATTTTTGTGAATAGTTATAGATTTTGCTTAGACTATAAGATTTATTAGCATATAACTGGGGATAATCGTTCCTAATTATTACTTTAATTTCCTCTTCATTGTAACAACTACAGAGGAATTTCACTTCTCAGTGTCGTTGGGAAAATGTTTGCCAAGGTCATCTTGCTAAGACTGCATAAACTTGCCAACCTTGTTTACCCTGAATTGCAATGTGGCTTTCGAGCAGGGAGGTCAACTATCGATTTGATTTTTTCGCTTTGCCAACTGCAAGAAAAATGCAGAGAACAAAGAAAACCCCTCTTCATTGCCTTCATAGACTTGACCAAAGCATTTGATATGGTTAACAAAGAAGGTCTTTTCGAAATTCTCTCAAGAATTGGTTGCCCTCCTAAACTCCATAGCCTCATTCGCTCCTTTCACTGCAACATGCAGGGTGTTGTCACTTGATTCTGAGATCAATCAGATGATTGGGAAAGCTACTTCAACCATGGCTAAGCTTGCCAAGCGTGTCTGGGCAAACAGTAAACTGACAAGATGAACCAAATTTGCTGTCTATAGAGCATGTGTCCTGAGTACCTTACTGTATGGCAGCGAAACATGGACTATGTATACTAGATAAGAGAAGAAGCTTAACAGCTTCCACATGTGCTGCCTTCAGCGCATCCTCAGCATATCTTGGTCAGTTAGGATCACCAACACAGAAGTGCTCCAACTCGCGCAACTTCTGAGCATCTACACGCTACTGAAACAAAGACAGCTGCGCTGGCTCGGTCATGTGCACTGCATGCAAGACGGACACATTCCTAAAGACCTACTCTATGGTGAGTTAGCCTCAGACCAAAGACCTGCTGGATGCCCCCAGCTTCGCTACAGAGATGTATGCAAGCGAGACTTGAGGGCTCTGGAAATAGACATCGGCAGCTGGGGGGAGATGACCAAGGACCACGTCCGATGGAGTTCAGTACTCAGGAGCAGTTTGTGTGCAGCTGAGATGGGCCTTCAAGCTCAGGAGGAAGAAAAACGAATGAAACACAAGAACCGTCGGGCAACAGAGAGCGCAGTTTTCCGATGTCCTCTTTGCGGCAGGAGCTGCGGCTCCTGTATCGGACTGCACAGCCACACTGTGGCCTGTGGCTCTTCAAGGCACTGATCCATGGTCATCCACAACTAGTTGAAGCCTACTACTGGTGGTGAATTGATCCTTTTCATTTTTGATACTGGTAATTTAGTTTTCTTCTTTCTTTTTAAAATGAAATTAACCAATGGTTTGTCTTTCTTACTGGATTTTTCATAAAATCAGTTCCTAGTTGTTTATTTTTAACTAGTTCAACAGATTTCTTATTTAAAAAAATAATGTCACCTTTGGTTTTCAGGATTTCCAATTTAGTATTTAATTGGAGATTTTTAATTTGTTATTTTTCTAGTTTTTTTTTAGTTGCATGCCCAATTAATTGTTCGGTTCTTTCTCTATTTTATTGATGTAAGAGTTTAGAGATATAAATTTTCCCATAAGTACTGCTTTGATTGCATCCCATAAATTGTGGTAAATTGTCTCATTATCACTCTCTTTAATGAAATTATTGATGTTTTCTATGACTTCTTCTTTGACCACTAATTCTTCAGGATTGGATCATTCAGTTTCCAATTAATTTATATTTTCACGGACCTTTATTGAGTATAATTTTTACTACATTATGATCTGAAAAGAATGCATTTAATATCTCTGTCTTTCTTCATTTGATTTTGAGATTTTTAATGCCCTAATACATGGTCAGTTTTTACATAGGTGCTATATAATGTGAGTGAGATTTTCCCCACCCCTTAAATATATATGATTTACTTCTCTACAAATACAGATTTTAAAGGTTTGTATCAGTTTTTCCTCTCATACAAGGTAGATTGTAAATGCTCTCATATAGAATAGACTGTAACTGCTTTGTCTTCTCATACATTAAGCATTCTCCTTTAAACCTTTAAAGGTTTGTGGTTAGAATGGACCAATCAGGGTAAAGGTCAGATTCCCCAAATGGCTACTCTGGAGTTGCTCTAGACGAATCAGTACTAGTAGAATAACGACACCCAAAGCTGAACCAAATGACTTAAGAATGGCATATTGTGTAATAGCCAGGACCAAGATGGCCACTTCTAAAGTTTTCAATGGGTTTTCTACTACCAAAATGTGAAGTCATGAGCTTTGTAACTTAGCAACAATGATATTGGAGAACCAATAGATGAGAAGATAACACTATATATTTGCTTATTGAAGAAATAACTAATGGCATTTAAACTGCTTCAATCTTGGGGACTTTATGGGTATAAATATCCCTTCTCCCTGTGGCTCGAGGTCTTTGGGTCCTAGACCTGAGACCAGCTTTATTGTGAGACAGGATCCCTCTTTCAATAAACCTATTTTCTTTGGCTTAAAGACTTGTTTTTTTCTTTGTCTAACATTGGGACTTAGAAATTTTCACAACAGTACTGCTGAGACAAAGGTATATTCCTTTCTATCCCCATTCAATTTTCACCAGACATATATTATGTCTAACTTTTCTAAAATTCTACTTAACCCCTTAATTTCTTTCTTCTTTATTTTGTGCTTAGATTTATCTATTTCTTCAAAAAAAAAAAACCTTCATGGATACACCTTCACAGCACACACTGGTATTTAATAGATTGTCATTGTAAGAGGGAGAGAGGATGTGAGTGAAGTAGGTGGTACGTGACATAGAGTGCTGGAAGGACTATATTTTTCTTGGAAGCTTTGGATGTTGGAGCTTTGACCCTATTATTATCTTCTTCTTCTGAGGATGTATTGTGGTCTACCTTTCCCCCAAAGAAGTTTTCGATGGTCTTCTGCTTTCTCTGCCTACTCATCCTGGCTTACTGTTTCTTGGCTTTTTACTCCTTAAAGTGTAGCGCTGCTTCCCGGACACACCGTTCGTGCTACAGCGTGGCCCAGGGGGTGATTGGGCTTCTTCTCAGCCTGCCTGGCTTGTGAGTAATCACAGCTGCTTTCTCTTTGACCCGGAAACAGAAGTCTGATTGAACTCTGATTCTCTATGGTCGGAAGCTTGGCGTGCTTTTACCCCTCCCCCACTGGGCCACCACCACTCGATTCAGCCCACTGGTTCAGACCCAGGGCGCTTTGCCCCAACTCCAGCAGATACTGCCTCCACTTCACCCCGGCCTACCTCCGAACCCCCTCACCGGTCCGTGATCGGAGCCTCAGAAGCTGCTGGTGCTGAAGACTCTGACGTGTTGGAGGCACTGTCCCTGGCTGGGTCTGGACCGCACGCTGAGCTGTTCAGCCTGATCAGTAGGTGATCAGAATTGCCCTCTTTTGCGGAGAAACAGTCTCACTCTGTTCCTATGTGCATTAGGCTGTTCTGGGTTTTGATTTTTACCGCATTATTTGGGCGTGAATGGACGGGTTTATCTGGAGCTTGTGGGAGTCACAGCCTCTCCTCCGCCATCTTCTGGAAGGACTATAGGCAAACTAAATATTCACATTCAACAAAAGCAGCAGCCCCAAAGAAAGACAATTATGAGAAGACAATGCCAACAGATTAGAGTGTTTCTCTAAGCAGAAACAGTTACTTGTTAACTGAGAGGGAAAGCTAAGCCAACAGAGTTAGCAAAGGTGAAGCAGAAAAGGAGTAGGTAGCTTTCAGAGATTTGGTGTACAGCACTACATTTATTCATCTGGATCAGAACACTCACAAACATCAAGTCTGGTTTTGATAAAAATGATGGGGAAATTCAGAAGCTGCTAAATGAAAACTGAGAACTCTACACAGTTTACGAGCAAGACAGTTCATCCATCTCTAAGAAGGCAGTGTTTAACTCCATCAAAAAAGAATGCAAGCAAAGCTTAGAGAGATGTAGGATTCTTGACTTGGCAAGAAAGCAGATGAAATTCATTTTTATGCTGACAGTAACAATCCAAAGCACTTTTATGATACCCGGAGGGCCATTTATGGGCTAAAGATTCATGGTACATCTCAACTGCTCAGTGGGGATGGAGCCAAATTGATTAGTGATAAGGACATAATCTTGGAGAGATGGGCTCAATACTTCCCTAGAGTTCTAAAGAGACCAACACAAATCAATGCTGAAGCCACTGACCATATACCTCAGGTCAACCCCTCTCTAGCCAAATTTCCAACTGAAGAAAAGGTTTTGAATGCCATTAGGCTCCTCTCCTGTGCCAAAGCACCTGCTGCTGATTATTTCTTTCTTTTAAATAATAAACATTTTTACTTAAAGTTTTAAGTTCCAAATTTGATCCCTCTTTCCCTCCCACCCTGAGGTGGCAAGCAATCATATATAGGTTATACATGTGCAATTATGTAAAACATTGCCATATTAGTCATTTTATAAGAAAAATTTGTATAAAAGAAAGTGAAAAATAGCATGCTTCAGTCTGTGTTCAATCAATATCAGTTCTTTCTCTGGAGGTGGATAGTATGCTTTATCATTATTCCTTTGGGATTGCCCTGGATCATTGTATTGCTGAGAAGAGTTAAGTCATTCACAGTTCTTTATCAAAAAATATTGCTGGTACTGCACAATGTTACCCTGGTTCTCCTCACTTCACCATACATCAATTCAGATAAGTCTTTCTAGGCCTTTCTGAAATCGTCCTACTTGTCATTTCTTATAGCACAAATCCCATTATTTTATCACAACAATAATATTCCACCACCATCATATACCACAGCTTGTTTAGCCATTCCCCAATTGATGAGCATTCCTTTGATTTCCAATTCTTTGCCACCACAAAAAGAGCTGCTAGAATATTTTTGTACAAATAGGTCTTTTTCTCTTTTTGGGGATGTCTTTGGGACATAAACCTAGCACTGGTGTTGCTGGATCAAAGGGTATGCACAGTTCTATAGCCCTTTGGACATAATTCCAAATTGCTCTCCAGAATGGTTGGATCAGTCCACAACTCCACCAACAAAGCATTAATGTCCCAGTTTTCCCACATCCCTGCCAACATCTAATATTTTTCTGTTGTAACGACTGGAATGACGCCACCTGCTGGAAATTTACTGTAGAATTCTGCCCATGAAGTGAAGGTCTTTAAGGGCAAGACCAGGAGTCTTTTCTTTGGCGTCAGGAAGTGACATTGGCTAGTGGGAGGAAGAAGGAAGAGACTGACGCTCTGTCTCGCTCTCTTTTCCTGGGGACTCTGGTGGAGAGTGGAGGTAGAAATGCGCTCTCCCTTTAATAGATATGAATCTAGGCCTTTTCTCTCTTTACCAAATTTTTATTCGCCTTAATAAATGCTTAAAAGTCTAACTCTTGCTAAAGCTTATAATTTATTGGTGACCACTCATTAGATTTTTAGATAGTTTAGCTAGAATTTTAGCCCTTAACACTGTTTTATTATTTTGTCACTCTGACAGGTGCGAGGTGATATCTCAGAGTTGTTTCAATTTGTATTTCTCTGATCAACAGTGACCAAGAGCATTTTTTCATAACTATAGCTAACTTTGAAAACTGCCTGTTCATATCCTTTGACCATTTATAAATTGGGAAATGACTTGTATTCTTATAAATTTGACTCATTTCTCTATATATTTGAGAAATGAAGCCTTTATCACAAATACTTGTTTCAAAAATTCTTTCTCAGTTTTCTACTTTCCTTATAATCTTGCTTACATTAGTTTTGTTTGTGTAGAAGCTTTTTACTTTTATATAATCAAAATGATCTATTTTACATTTTGTATTGCTCGCTATATCTTCTTTGGTCTTAAATTCTTCCTCTGTCTATAAATCTGACAGATAAACTATTCCATGCTCTCTTAATTTGCTTATGGTATCACCCTTTATTTGTAATCATGTACCCATTTTGACATTGTTTTAGCATACAATGTGAGATGTTGGTCTATACCTAATTTCTACCATACTGTTTCCCAGTTTTCCCAGCAGGTTTTATCAAATAAAGAGTTTTTGTTCCAAAAGATTGAATCCTTGGGCTTATCATATACTAGATTACTATAGTCATTTACTAAGTATAATTTGTACCTATTCTATTCCACTGTTCCACCTGGTGCTGATTCTATTTCAGCTTAGATTTACAAAGCAGGGGGTCCACTGGTGAAACAAAAGCTGAGCAAAATCTTCCAGGAGAAGGTCATCCCCAAATAGTTCAAGGATGCCTCCACTGGTCATTTCTATAAAAGCAAATGAAATAGATTGTCTTGTGGCAATCACAGGAAGGTCTCTCTCTGACACATCACTGCTAAGATTCTTGTCAGAATCCTCCCTAATAGGTCAATCTTTCACCTGGAAGATGGTAAGATGGTAAGGGGCTCTCTCTCTCCTTTTACCTTGTCAATCTTCACCAGTGTTTTGCTTCTGACCATTACCTCTCTCATTTTGTCCACCTTTCTATCAGTTCCTCCCCATTTTATCTCCCTCCCCTTCAACTTCCCTATAAGGTAAGAAAGAATTCTATATGCAACTGAGTGTCTATTATTCTCTCATTGAACCAATTCTGATGAGAGTAAGGTTCAAACAATGCTTGTTCCCTTTCTTCTTTCCCTCCAATGTAATAGGTCTTTTACATTTCTTCATGTAGGATAATTTACCTCATTCCATTCTCCCTTCCCTCTTCTCCCAGTGCAATTCTTTTTCTCATCCCTTAATTTTTTTTATATCATCCTGTCAAAATCAACTTATATCCATATCCTTTGTCTATGCATACTCATTTTAACCCATGTAGGGGTGTAAAGAGTTTAACCTTATCAAATAACTTATGTCTTCTCTTTCCTGTTTAGCTTTTTATGCTTCTCTTCAGTCCTGTATTTGAAAATAACACTTTCTGTTTGGATATGGTCTTTTCATCAGGAATGTTTGAAAGTCTTATTTCATTAGCTGTCTATTTTCCACCCAAAGGATTATGCTCACTTTTGGTGGGTAGGTGATTCTTGCTCGTAATCCTTAGCTCTTTTGCCTTCTGTAATATCATATCCATGTCCTCTTATCCTTTAATGTTGAAGCTTCCAGATCCTTTGTAATCCTGACTGTGGTTCCTCATTATATGGATTGTTTCTTTCTGGCTGCTTGCAGTATTTTCTCCTTGACCTGAAAATTCAAGAGGTGTTTTTCCCCCCTCTGGGAGTTTTCATTTGGGGACCTCTTTCAAGAGGTTACTGGTAGATTCCTTCAATGTCTATAGGATATAAGGGCAGTTTCCTTTGATAATTTCTTGAAGTATAATGTCCAGGTCCTTTTTTTTATCATGGCTTTCAGATAATCCAATCAATTTTTTTTGGCGGGGGGAGGGGGGGGGGCAAATGAGGGTTAAGTGACTTGCCCAGAGTCACACAGCTTGCCAATCATTCTTAAATTACCTCTCCTGGATGTATTATTTTCCAGGTCAGTTGTTTTTCACATGGGGTATTTCACATTTTTTTCTATTCTTTCATTCTTTTGATTTTGTTTGATTTATACTCATATGGAGTCATTAATTTCCATTTGTCCAATTCTAATTTTTAAGGAGTTAATTTTCCCCAGTTAGCTTTTTAATTTCCTTTTCCACTTGGCCAATTCTACTTTTTAGGGATTATTTTCTTCAGTAAATTATGTACATCTTTTCCCATTTTTTGTACTTTCTTCATCAAACTATTGCCCTTTTTTCCACAAATCTCTTGCATCCATCTTATTTCTTTTCCCAATGTTTCTTTTACATCTCTTTTTTATTTTTAAAGTCTTTTTTGAGCTCTTCAAGGAACTCTTTTCTGGGCTTGATACCAATGCACATTTTTCTTCGAGGCTTTGCATGTAGGTGTTTTGACATTGTTGTCCTCTTCTAAGTTTGTGTTTTGATCTCCTTTTTCAGCGTAACAACTTTCTATTGTTATGTTCTTTTTTAGTTTTTCTCATTTTCCCAGCCTATTGTTACTTTGGAAAGGGGGGGGCAGGGCAATGAGGGTTAAGTGATTTGCCTAGGGTCACACAGCTATTAAGTATCAAGTGTCTGAGGCCAGATTTGAACTCAGGTCCTCCTGAATCCAGGGCTGGTGCTTTATCCACTGCTCCACCTAGCTGCTCTTATTTTGTTACTTTTAAAGTTGAGTTGTGTTCCTATCGGGAAGGGGCCCAGGGCTGAGAGTAGGCCTGGTGGTATGCTGGACTGCTGGTGGTCTAGCTTCTCATCTGGTGTTGCACTGGGACCCATAGGGGTAGTGGAAGGGGGAAGTGGCACATAGCTGGCCACTTGCCTGCTACTGCACTATGGCCATGGGGCCTCAGTCACTGACCTCTACTTGGGTCAGGGCCTTCTACTAGCTTGTTGAGACAGGGTCTGCTATTGGCTTGACAGAACACTACCTGCCCTGGACTATGCTCCCCTTTTATTCAAGTGGAATAGACCTTTCCTGCTTACCTTCTACACTTTCTTGGGCTGGAAAATTTTTTCACCCGACTTTTTGTTGGTTCTGCTGTTCCAGAAATCATCTTGAGGCATTGTTTTATAGTTAGTTATTTGGAGGTGAATTTTGGAGAGTTCAGGTGATTTCTGCTTAGTCCACCATCTTGGCTCCCAGAAGTCTCCAGAGAAGACATCTAGAGATATCACTAGAATTAAGGGGAAGAGTAAAAACTTCCTGTAGAACATAGGATTTTAGCTGTAACTTGAAGGAAGCCAGGAGGTGGAGACAAGGAGGGAGAGAATTCCACAAATGGGAGACAGCATGTCTAGATAGCCTGTAAGGCATAACTTTTCTTTTCTACATTTTGGGGGGCATGTCAACTGACTTTTCCAAATGACTGGTACACATACAGGCTGAATGGTACATGATTTCAATATTAGTGTTACCCAAGAGAACTTAAGAGAAAGAAAATAATCTCAATGCTATATTTCAAGAAACCGATAAAGAAAATTTCCCCAAATTGGTGAAAACAAGTTACATACAAAGAGAAAGAATTATCGGGATCTGCATAAGGATACCCAAAGAGGTTTTCTTGCATTTGGAACAAATACTGGAAACAGCAAAGCACCATGAGGAAGAGACTGCAGGCAGCATATACCACAGGCTTCTCAAACTACCACAACTATCTTGATTATCATTTTCCCACAGACCTTAATGAAGATAGCCTAGTCTAATAGTTTTGGGAATAGCAGCACCAAAGAAACCACTAGAACAGCTTGCAGTTCAACCCCCAGTGCCATCATTGAGAGGAGAAATCACTGTGTAGAGGTAGCCCATCTTCCTCATCACAAGCAGAAAAAATTGATATCCAACTGCCACCAATGGGCAAACGAGTTTAGCAATCCTGAGAGTGGCAGCACCTGTCAGACCATTGGTCCTGCTTCCAGCCTAGCCCTCACAGCCATCATCTGGTAAAGTTATTCTTATGGAAAGGGGCCAAACATTCCTACCAACTGATAACCAACTGCCACAAAAAATCAGGCAAGCCAGTCTATCTGAAACAGTTAGGCCCACTGAGGGTGAGAGCGGAGGCAGTACGTACCAGACAAGACAAACCACCACCTTGACCACTATCTCCCCCAGATACCTAATCAAGGCATCTTAGTACCCAAGAGCCTTGGGAATAGCAATACTTTCAACCCAGTGCCCTTAGCCATCAACATGGGCAGCAACTAGAGATACAGCCTAGCAACTGCTTCTGCAGTAGATATGACCACTACTACAGAAGACCCAGAAAAAGAGAGTTCTTCCCAACAAAGTCCTTGGTCTTTTCAAATAGTTCAATATCAGAAACTTACACTGTTTTATTAGGGAAATGATATTAAAGTAGAACATTTAACATCTTCTTTGCTACTGCACCCTAAGGACCATGGAACATAACCATCTGACTTGAAGCTGAATTCTTCCAAGTGTTGCGTCTCCCACTACAATGTGAATTCTATGAGACCAGGGAATGTCTTAATTTTCCATTTCTATCTCCAACACTCAGCATAGTGCTTTGCACCCAGGAAGCATTTAATAAATGCTTGATTCATTAATTCATCAAGGAATTTAATATGATCTCATACTCATGAGAGATCTCATATGTCATCAGAGCCTTTATGCCCCACTTTTCTCTGAGTCACATTTGAAAAATGAAAGGGTCAGACTAAACAATCTTTGAGGCTCCTTCAAGCTTCAAATATGAGCTTTGGGGGACAAGGACTATGTTTACGCAAAGTTGTTCTGCACAGAGTATCTAGTTAATAAATATATGAAGAATGAATGAACACACAATTTCTCCCCAGAATAATGGAAACCTCATCTCTTCACAGCCCTATCTGTTCTGCTGATTGTGGGGCTCTACACTCAGATTCAAGGATGCTTTCTCCCCCTATGTCTGAGCTATCTGGAAATCTATTCTTTTGGAGCTGTAAATTTGCTGTTGAATCTTTCTCCTTCGGTGACTCTATGTGTACAAATGGATGTGTGTGGGTACAGGAAGGTGATGAGAGTTTGAGGCACTATGACTCCAGAATCCAAGGGGCCAAAAGTAGGTCAGTGAATTCCTTCCAAAGAGTTTCCATTCCCATGGGCCTTTGATCCTTTTTTCCAAAATTAGACCAACATTTCTATTTTCACACTTTGCCTAATGTTCTAACTTTTTCACAGGATCACAGATTCAGAGCTAGAAGGGATCTGAGAGGTCATCTAGATTGACCTCATTTTACAGGTGAGGAAACTTTCCCACTTTCTTCTATTTAAAACATAAAGACTTTCACTCAGTTTCCACAGTGGCAATTTCATCAAAAATCCTCATTAAGTCTTTCAATTCAAAAGGATTGGCAACATTGAAGTTCATTATAAATCCAATAAAACCCACATTCATGTGTCACTGCCACTTCTGGCTGAACATGTCCATGAGAGAGGCATTGTCTCATAAGAATGCTGGAAGAGAAATCACTTCCTTATCAATTAGGGACACGCCTAGGAAGCAAAAGATGGAGTACATAGAGTGCTGTGATTGAAGTCAGGATTGAATTTAAATTCTACCTCTGACAATCACTAGTTATGTGATGGCAGCCAAATCATGTACCTTTTTTTTTTTTTTGAATGGCAAGTTATTTATCATGTACCACTTTTAGCCTCAATTCCTTTACCCAGAAATGGGGATAATAATCATACCTCCCTCATGGGGTTGTTCTGAGGATCAAATGAGATAATATAGGAAAAGTGCTTTGGAAAACTTGAAATACTATATAAATGCTAGTGACGATGATGATGATGATGACAGGAAAGGATTTATTAACATCCATCCGAACTTTCATCCTGTCTCCTTCCATGTAGAGTCTCCCTTAGAGCAACAAGAAGCTACTAATTCTTTCCTTCTTTAAGTAATTTCCAACTCCGAATACTTAGCTAAGAAATAAATGCATGTATTATCACAGTGATCTCATCAGCTCCCCTATCATAATGAGGCTTGCAAACTTCTGCCTCTGAAGAATGGCTTCAATTTCCTGTTTGTGCATTCAGTGGGTTAGCCTAGGTGATTTCTTCCCCCAAACTCCCATATTAGTCATTTTGTATAAGAAAACTTGAATAAAAGAAAGTGAAAAACAGCATGCTTCAGTCTGTGTTCAATCAATATCAATTCTTTCTCTGGAGGTGGATAGTATGCTTTATCATTAGTCTTTTGGGATTGCCCTGGATCATTGTATTGCTGAGAAGAGTTAAGTCAAACATATGGGTGCAATTTTTCCAACAGCATGTCTGTGTGTCACATTTTGGCAATTCTCACAATATTTCAAACTTTTATATTGCTATTATATCTGTTATGGTGATCTGTGATTAATGATCTTTTATGTTACTACTGTAATTGTTTTGGGGTGCCACAGACCGCACCCATATAAGACAGAGAACTTAATAGATAAATGTGTGTTCTGACAGTTCCACAGACTAGCTGTTCCTCCATCTTTCTGCTTCTCCTCAGACCACTCTACTCCTTAAGACACAACAATATTAAAGAATATTATATAAATTTAGTGGATTAAGCAGCAGCAGGGTTTGAATGAATTGACTATGGGGGGGGCAGGGCAATGAGGGTTAAGTGACTTGCCCAGGGTCACACAGTAAGTGTCAAGTGTCTGAGGCCAGATTTGAACTCAATCCTACTGAATTCAGGGCTGGTGCTTTATCCACTGTGCCACCTAGCTGCCCCCTGGATTGACTAATTTTTTTTTTGTGTGTGAGGCGATTGGGGTAAAGTGACTTGCCCAGGGTCATATAGCTAGTAAGTGTCAAGTGTCTGAGGCTGGATTGGATTGACTAATTTTGAAAGAAGTTCTACTGTGGATAATATGCTATCAAATGGCATTGCATGCTACAAAAAAACCTTTCATGAAAGGAAGAGCCAACAGATGCAGCAAACTTCATTGTTGTCTTATTTTAAGAAACTGCCAGTCACCCCTACCTTCAGCAGCTACCACCCTGATCAGTCAGCAGCCATTAACCCTGAGGCAAAACCCTCCCCCAGCAAAAAGATTCACTCACTGAAGGCTCAGATGATCAGATTATGATTAACATATTTTTAGCAATAAAGTATTAAAATTTTTGATGTGATACTATTTATTGCATACTTAATAGACCACAGTATAGTGTAAATATAGCTTTTATATGTACTGGGAAACCAAAAAATTCATGTGACTTACTTGATTGTCATATTCACTTTATTGTTATGGCCTGGAACTTAACCTGCAATATCTCCAAAGTATGCCTACACTGACTGCTTTTTCCCTCATGGCCATCGACTCATCATTGCTCTTAATGGTGAAGCCAGAAAAGTTTTTGCTCTTCCCTAATCCCTAATGCTACTTCTAAACTCTTCCTCTACCACAATCATTCAGCAACTTCTCCTTCTTTATCACCTAATACAGATCCTGGCAGCTATTATTTACCCAACCCTAGGATATGCACTCTCCTTTCTGAATGAGTTCAGTGCTTAGTTTATAGTCAAGCTCTCCATCACTAATGTTTGCCCTCCATACTAGGGTACTTGAATATACATATTCTTGTCCTCTCAGATACTCAAATTAGTCATTTCCTCTAACTGCTCAACTCCCAAGACCTATCACTTCACTCCATATCAGTGCAATTAAGTGGCATAGTAGATAGAATGCTTGATTTGAAATTAGGAAGATCTCATTATGAATCCTACCTTAGATAATTACTTAGCAAAGTGAGTCACTTAACTGCTCTCAGCTTCAGTTTCCTCATCTGTAAAGTGGGGATAATAATAGTACCTATGGAACAGAATTGTTGTGAGGATTAAATGTGATAACATATATAAAGCACTTTACAAACTTTAAAGCTCTATATAAATGCTAACTATTATTATTAGCTATTACCTTGCTATCACCTACCAGTGTTCCACTTCCACGTTCAAGAACTCCAAAATTCTTTTATCTGATCATAATTTTATCTCTCCCTATGCCTTATTCTTCCTAAACATAGTTTTTCTTTTTACAGTGATCTCTAATCCTTTCACCTCAGGCAATCACCTCTTCCTTTCCCAATTTCTCCCTAGATAAACTGGGTAAACAACACTTTAGAATGTCTTAGTCTCTTGTCTTATCTGAGCTCACGTCTTGCCAAACACCAACCCTGGATTACTACCACAATCAGCTTCCTTTGCTCCTATGCATGTGCTGCTGAATGGAATTAGAATAAATCCCGGAACCTTACTGACCCAGTCATCCTAATTTCAAATTGACCTTCACTGAGCATGGCAATCATTCTACTCATTAATTCACTATCTGTCTCATTCATCACAGTGGCTCTTCCAAACAAGCCTTAAATCTCCCACCATACTGTCTTAATTGTCTATTCAATCAACTCTAATGGCTCCCTATAACAGGATCAAATATAAAATCCTTTGTTTGGCTTTTAAAGCCTTCATAATCTGGCCTCCTCCTAGCTTTCCAGTCTTCTTACACCATGTTCCTCTATGTGGACTTTGAGTCTAATGCCAATGGCCCACTTGTAATTCCTTGAAAAAGATACTTCATCTCCCAACTCCATGAATTTTCACTGACTATCCCTTATGTCTGGAACACCCTTATCTCTTCCCTTTGTTGTTGCTGAGTTGTTTCAGTCATTGTCTGACTCCATTCGGGGTTTTCCTGGCAAAGATATTGGAGTGGTTTGCCATTTACTTCTCTAGCTCATTTTACAGATAAGGAAATGGAGGCAAAGAGGGCAAAGTGACTTGCTCAGGGTCACATTTAGTTAAATGTCTGAGGGCCAGATTTGAAGTCAGGAAGATGAGTCTTCCTGACTCCAAGTAAGGCATTTTAGCCACTGCCCCACCTAGCTGCCCCATCTCCTCATGGCTTCCTTCAAATCCCAGCTCTACTCCCATTTTATACAAGAAGCCCAATCCCCCTTAATACTAATACTTTCACTCTGCTGATCATCTCCAATTTTCTGGTCTGTATCTTGTATGTACACAGTTCTTTGCATGTTCTTCCCCAACCCCATTAGACCGTGAGCTCCCTGAAAATAGACTGTTTTGTCTTTCTTTGTATCTTAACACAGTGCCTGGCACATAGTCATTGTTTAATAAATACTTGTTGACCTGAGCGTGCCTTTGCATTGGCTGTCCCCCGGGTCTCAAATGCTCTCTTTCCTCACCTTTGTGTCTTAGAATCCCTAGCTTCCTTCAAGACTCAGCTCAAATCCCATATAATGCAAAAGGTCTTTTCTGGTTCTCCAAGCTGCTAGGGTCTTCCATCTCCTCTGAGATTACTTTCCATCTACTCTGTGCATTTACATGTTGTCTCCCCCAATAGAATGTGAGTTCTGTGAGGGTATGGACTCTTACTGCCTTAAAAATATTGGGGGGGGGGTATCCTTAGCATTTAGTACAGGGCTTGACACAGTAAGCATTTAATAAATGTTTGTTGACTAACAGTGATGGAGAGAATGGTCCTTTTTGTGACACTTGAGACTTTTGATTTGAAGTGGGGATGGGAGAAACAACTAATCAGCATCTGTTCTGACGCTATAGCAGAGCAGTGACACTAAGGAGGTAATGTATATGTCATGACAGTTAAATGATATAGGGAAAAATGATTAGTTTTAAAAGATTAACAGAACTCTTTTCAGACCAAAGATTATCACAAACATTAGCTCTTTGTGAGGAGGCAGCACAGGTCAGAGGATCAGACTCTTCATCATTATCATTCTCCAAGCCACAAAATATTTTAGTATTTACTCTATTAAGAACTCTGTGAAGAATATAGGGAAGAATAAGTTATATTTTCTACCTTCTAAATTTTTACAATTTTACTGGGAAGGTAAAATACTTGCACAGAAGAACAGGTTAGACAATAGTACAAGGTAGTATCTGATAAAATCTCACTCCCTTCTCCTCCCCCAATCCATTCTTCATAGCTCTGCCAGAAGAAACTTTTTTACACATAAATATAGTTGTCAGTTTTTTACTTTAAAAATTTTGCTGGTTCCCTTTTGCTTCTAGAGGAAAGCTTAAACTCTCGTGCCTGAATTTCATGGCCATAAACAAATTGCCAACACCTAACCTTTCAAAGGTTTTTTCATATTATTCTTCTCTGTGTTCTAATCTCCAACCAAATACAAATCTCTGTCTAACCTTTAGTCATTTCAGCCCTCCCTGTTTTCCTAGTTTATAACCCCTACTCTGGCTTCATTTTTCTCCCTTCACAATTTTCATACTGTTCTCTAGCCTTGGGTCCCTTGCCTCATATTATCATGATCATTCATTCATTCATTCATTCATGAGCCCCTCTTGAATTACCTTGACTATAGATTTTTTCACTCCTATTTTTATGCTATTGAACCCAAGGAGTCCAGAAAATGGAGATAAGGAAGGAAGGAATTCCAGGCATGAAGCAAGTCAGTGGAAACGTATAGAATCAGGAGACGTGTTTTGTGTGAGGCAAAGAGGTCAATGGCACTGGATTGCAAAGTACACAGAGGTGAGTAAGGACTTTAAAAGCCAAACAGGATTTTATATTTTATCTTTGAGGAAACCAATGGAGTTTATTGAACTGGGAAGGGATAGGGGGATGGGAAACAGATAACATATGACTATAGAAAAAATACAAATGGAAAGAACAACCAGCACAATTTAAAAATAATGTTTCAGAATAGTAAAAAATAAACTTGCTTGCCACTTCCCCACCCTTCAATTCCTTATTATATAGGATGGCTCCCTGGGAGGGAGGAGGAAAGATGGAATTTAGGTGATGTAATAAAATAAAAGTTTTCTATGTGAATGTTGTCCATACCTCACCCCCAACTACATGTAAACTAAATAAATGCTTGCTGAGTTAATGACTAGTTGGTGGGGACCTACATATTTTCATTTTGGAGAAAAAAAGACAGCTAAGTCAAGTCAACAAGCATTTAAGTGCCTATGTGGTAAGAAAGAAAGAAAAGTAAAAAGTGGTTTCTGTTTTCAGGAACTTAGAGTCTGTTGGGGGAGATGATCTGCAAATAACTATGAACAAACAACTCAGAGACAGGATTAACTGGAGGTATCTAAGGAGGAAAAAAGGACTTGGGAAGGTTTGTTGCAGAAGACTGGATTTTACCTGAGACTTGATGGAAGCCAGGGAAGCAAGAAGATAGATGTCATGGGAGAAATAGGTGTGTGTGTGGGGGGGGGAGAGAGGGTTCCTTAGGTATTCCTCTGGAAAGAATTACATTCTCACACACAGTCCAGTTAGAATTTAAACAGTCCTTTACTGGGTACTAGAGAAAGTGACCAAGTGAGAAGTTGAAGACTTAGCTTCAAGGGGAGGAGATGGTTTAGAAGCATCTTCCTCCTAGAACAGAAGGAAGGCCAAAGCTTTTATAGAGGGTAGACAGGTTGACCACCTGAAAATGGAAAGTTCCTTTTGGGGGTGGGTTGGGGAAAGATTCCTGAGAATCAGGGGGATTTTTTTTTAATGATAGTCCTGCCCTCTGGAGTCATCTCTGTGTTCTAGCTCAGGTAGTAGCCATGTCTAATTGACTTTCCTGCTATAGAATTGTTTCTCCCCTTAATTCTGTGAGAAAATAATAATAATAACGAATTTCTAGGAGAAACACAAGCATGTTAGTTTAGCTGCTCTCTCCCTCTTCCTGGAAACCAACCTGGGATGAGCCTTCAGCTTAACAAAAGGAATGAAGATTGATCCTTCTGATTAGCTGGGGGAAGAAACACACAATTTGATCTCTAGACCACCCCCCAAGTCAGGTCAATCAATGGAGTTGAATGATGCTAACCAATTATCTTAGATCAATGTGTGGTGACCTGCCTATACCAAAAGAGGCTTAAAATCCCTGGAGACATGAGGGTCTTTCTCAGTCTCTCTCTCTCTCTCTCTCTCTCTCTCTCTCTCTCTCTCTCAGTCTTTGTCTCTCTCTGTCTCTCTCTCCTTTCCTCCTTCTTTGGACTCTTACTTTTCATGCTGGGCATGTAATTACTTAGGCCTATAAACCTGTGACCAATGGGGAAGTCAGGGAGATGTGGTCAATACTTTATTAATGTGATCTTAATTAATAATACATTCTTACTGCCAAAACTGGTACAATAGCCATTAATTTATAAGCAGCAATATTTTAGAAAACCCAGCCTAATCCCACAATATTTTAAATAACACAATTCTTAGGTGTGTCTAATCTGATATATCTAGTTGGCCAAGCTAAACTTTAATAGTACCTTAAATTCCTTGATATGTCTGTCCTGTTATCTGGTCATTTTTGATTTTGCTTCTCACAGGAGAAACTTCTGATTTATCCTAAGCTCATGTCAATAGAGATGAGGAAGGAGAGAATTCTAAGTATAGGAGACAGTCAGTGAAAATGCCTAGAATCAGGAGATGGCATATGGGATAAGGAGACTGGAAAGGTAGTATGGGCCTAGGATAAGAAAGGCTTTAAAAGCAAAACAGGATTTTATATTTGATGCTGGAGTTGATAGAGAACCACTGGAGTTTGTTGAATAGGAGGATGATATGGTCAGACCTGTGTTTTAGAAAAATCAATTTGACAGCTAAGAGAAGAATGGACTGTAGTAGGAAGAGATTTGAGGCTGGGAAACCAACCAGAAGTTATTACAACTTTCTAGCTGTGGATTATAGGGGTGAAGCCATGATGGCAGAGGAAAGACAGTAAGCACTCAGGGCTCCTGACAAAATCACTCCAAATAATGTTATGAGACAAGCAGCAGAACCCACAAAAGGATGGGCTGAGACCATTTTCCAGTCAAAGACAGCTTAGAAGTTTGACAGGAGGAGTCTGCTGTACTGGGGTGGAAGTAGAGCCCAACCCAGTAGCTATGCTGACAGACCCAGGCCCGCAGCCACACCAGAGAAAGAGACCTCTGGAGCCTCTGAATCCATTTCAGCTGGGGCTAACTCAGCTCACAGTCTGGTGAGAGGGTAAAGTGGTTGGCCCCTGGAAGATCATAGGGGTCTCTGCTGTCACTGAGGTGGAACTCTGACATTTTGCCCAGGCTCATATACAGGACACAGTCTTGGGTGGTGGTACCAGGTGGGGGAGGGGCGCAGACTTGACTGCACTTGCAACCAAAGTGAACCAGATTTGTTTCTGGGTTAAAGAGCAAGCAGTCTATGGTTACTCACAGACCAGAAGACAAGTCAGGTGAGCTGCAAACATACCTCTTCTTAAATCTTACCACCTGGGACCCTCTGAAGCTTCAGATAGTGTGTCCTGGAGGCAGTGCCCCACTTTGAGAAGGAGTCAAAAGTCAAGAAACAGGCTGGCAAGATGGGCAGGCAGAAAAAGGTGCAGACCATAAAAAGTTTCTTTGGTGACAAGGAAGATGGAAGTACACCCTCAGAAGAGGATAGCAACATCAGGGCTCCTACATCCAAAGCTTCCAAGAAAAATATAAATTGGTCTCAGGCCACAGAAGTACTCAAAAAGGACTACGAAGATAAAGTAAGAGAGGTAGAGGAAAAAATGAGAGTGATGCAGGAAAGTCATGAAAAAAAAGTCAACAGCTTGAGTAACCAAATGGAAGAGCTCTCTGAAGAATATAATGGTCTAAGAATTAGGATTAAACAAATGGAAGCTAGTGACTTTATGAGAAACCAAGACACAATAAAGCAAATCCAAATGAATGAAAAAATAGAGGGCAATGTGAAATATCTTCTTGGAAAAACTGTTGACCTGGAAAATAGATCCAGGAGAGATAAGTGGAAAATTATTGGACTACCTGAAAACCATGATCAAAAAAAGAGCTTAGATATAATTTTGTCTGGGAAAATTGCCCTGACATTCTAGAAGCAGAAGGTAAAATAGAAATTGAAAGAATCCACCAATCACCTCCTGAAAGAGATCCCAAAATGAAAACTTCTATGAATATTATAGCCAAATTCCAGAGCTCCCAAATCAAGGAGAAAATATTGCAAGCAGCCAGAAAAAAATAATTTAAGTACTGCAGAGCCACAGTCAGGATAGCACAAGATCTTGCAGCTTCTACATTAAAGCATCAGAGGTCTTAGAATATAATATTACAGAGGGCAAAGGAACTAGGATTACGACCAAGAATCACCTACCCAGCAAAACTGAGTGTAATCTTTCAGGGGGGAAAATGGGATTTCAATGAAAAGGAGAACTTTCAGTTATTCCTGATGAAAAGACCTAAACTGAATAGAAAATTCGACTTTCAAATACAAGACCCTAGAGAAGCATAAAAAGGTAAAGAGGAAAAAGAAATCATGAGAGATGTTAAAAGGTTAAACTGTTTACATTCCTACATGGGAAGATAATATTTCTAACTCATAAGAACTTTCTCAGAATTAGGGCAGATGACAGGAATAAATTTAGACAGAGGGTACAGGTGGGAATTGATTATGAAAGGATGATATCTGTAAAGCATTTATTTTTTGTTGGGCGGTCAGGGTTGGGTGGCATGCCTTGGGTCGCTGAGTTGGTGAGTGTCTTGTGTCTGAGGTTGGATTTGGGCTTGGGTCTTCCTGAGTCCAGGGCAGGTGCTTTGTCCATTGTGTCACCTAGCTGTCCCATGATGACATCTTTAGGGTAAAATTGAAGAGGAAGAAGATTGCACTGTGGGAAGGGGAAGGGGAAGGGGAGAGGTAGAATGGGGTGAAATCTCACATCAAAGAAGGAGGAAAGGGCTTATAGAGTGGGGGGAGAGATGAGGGAGGAATGGAGCAGAAAATGAGCCTTACACTCATCAGAATTGGCTCAAAGACCTCACTCTCATCAGAGTTGACTTAAGGAAGGAATAACATACACACTCAATTGGGTGGAATAATCTATCTAACCCTGCAGGAAAGTAGGAGGGGAAGGGGATAAGGAGGGAAAGATGAAAGGGGAGGGCAGAGTGGGGGAGGGGGCAGTCAGCAGCAAAACACTTTTGAGGAGGGATAGGGTAAAAGAAGATAGAAAATAGAGTAAATATCATGGGGAGGGGATATGATGGAGGAAAACAGTTGTAGGCGGCTAAAATTGGCCTCAAATGGAGCTGCCCCTCCCCCTCTGTTTCAGCTGCAGGGGTCTCTGAGCAGGGCTAAGCAAGCAGCTCAGATGAAAACTCTGGCCGGGCATGACACAGCTCAACCTGGCCCGTGTGGAGGCCCCAGGTGTGCAGTGCGGGGCATGGCCCCCCTTGAGCCCTGGGCGTGGTATACACAGCTCCCTCTAGCCACCGAGGCCCTGGGGCGGCCAGTGAATTAGCTTGGTGTGCATGTGGGCATGGCCCAGCCTGAGGGTCTGTTGAGAAAGAAGAGTTTATGTTCAGGAGTGGAGGTAGTGAAAGGGGTCGCTACAGTGAAGTAGGGGTCACTACAGAGAGAGAAGTTAGAAGAGGGGGACGCTATAAAGATGCTAGAAAGACACTATGGAGGTAGGAGAGCTAGTGAGAAGGTAGACACGCTGAAGAAGTGCAGGGGCAGCTGACAGAGAAAGTTAATTGAAAGGAGAGATGACAAGACGTAGTGAAGCAGAGGAACGGCTGACAGTGAAAGGGCCAGACCAGGGAAGGAGATGTGTCTCAGGGGTGTGAGCGCAGGCAGTGCAGCAGCGGACTGGCCAGACACAAACAGGAGGCAGCAACAGCAGGAAAGAAAGTAAAACACAGTCAGGTCGTATTTTACTTTTTGTTATCCTTGTTTCTACATCTATCCCTAAGTTTATTCACCTCAAGAAACCCTGGTATTTGCATAAATTGAAAGAGCCTTCTCTGAGAGGCAGTGGGGGAAGGGGCAGGCCCTTACAGGTTGGGTCCCCGTATGGGGCTTAACGAACCTGGGGGATTTTTTAACCCCCCCAGGCAGGTAGACAGCTAATAGCCCCACAGCCAGCCATCCAGGGGCTTACAGATTAGGTCCCAGTTAAAATAATTTTTACACAGTTAGCAATAGTAACTGTGAAAAAAATTTTTGAAGCAGAGGCAAGAGTAATATAAGATGATGATTGATTGATGGATGGGATGATAATGACTGGAGGAAGATGAGGATTGATTGAGGATGATGAGGATTGATTGGTGATAATGATGACAAAAAGTATGGTACTTACTTTGCTGGGCTTTTGTAATGAAAATTCTTTGTTAGGTATAAAGTACTATATAAATTTTATCTACTACTGTTATTGCAATAATCAACCTCATGGGTTTATCATAAGGAAATCTCTCTTTAAAGTACTATATAAATGTAGTTTACTATAAAAAAATGATGAACAGGATGCTATCAAAAAGATCTGGAAGGACCTGCATGAGCTGATGCAAAGTGAAATATACTGTATACAAAATAACAGCAATATTGTGAGATGATCTGCTGTGAATCACTTGGTTATTTTCAGCAATGCAATGATCCAAGACAGCTCTGAAGGTCTTATGAAAAATGCAATCCATCTACAGAGAGAGAACTGATGGTATCTGAATACAGACTGAAGCATAATGTTTTGTTAGTTCCTTAAAAAAACAAAACAACAACTTTCCAGCTGTGAGGGAATGAGGGCCTGTACCAGGGTGCTAGCAGTATCAGAGAAAGTGGCATATGTGAGAGATATCATGATGGTATAATTGCCAGGCCTTGGCAATAGATATAGGGGGTGAGAGTGAGAAGTCAAGGATGACTAAGTTTTTAGTCTGGGTGACTGGGAAGATAGTGGTGTTCTTGACAGTAATAAGAAAATATGGAATAGGAGAGGTCTTTAGGGAAAGATAATAAGAGTTCAACTTTGGACCTCTTAAGTTCAAGATGTCCAATAGACATGAAAATGTGAAACTGTGTGACTCATAAGGTTAGAGCTGGATAAGTAAATCTAAAAATCATTAGCACAGATATGCTCAGTGAATACATGGAAACTGATACAATCACCAAGTTAAACAGGATAGAGGGAAAAGAGAAGAGTGCCCCAAACTGAGCCTTGGTGGTTAGTGGGCACAACCTAGATGAAGATCTAGCAAAGGAGATCGAGAAGGATTGGTCAGACAGGGAAGAGGAGAATCTGGGGAGAGTAGTGTCATAAAAACCTAGAGAGAAAAAAGTATCAAGGGGAAGGTGATTGATATTTGAAGGTGACTGGATTTTAGCTGAGACTTAGAGGAAGCTAGGAAAGGCAGGGAAGCCAAAAGGTAGAAATGAGGAAGGAGAGTATTCCAGGCATGGAGGGCAAGCCAGAGAAAATACCTGGAGGCAAGGGAGCGTCTTGCTCCTGGAACAACAAAGAGGCCAGTGTCACAAGATCAAAGAGTATTTGGGAGGAAGTATGGTCAAAGGGGGCTAAATAATGAAGGGCTCTAAACACCAAAGAGGATTTTATATTTGATTCTGTAAAGTACAGGAAACAGGTGGGTGATGTGGTCAGATCTACACTTTAGGAAAATCACTTTGATGGCTTAATGGAAGTTGGATTAGAATGGGGAGACTTGAGGCAGTCAGATCTATCATTAGTGTAAGGAATTAATTGTGATTTGGGGTTTTCATAACCCTATCTATCTTTGCTTCATTATGGTCAGACTAAAAAATGTCAGCTTAAAAGCTTAAGAGAGGAAGGGTGTGTACTTTGGGAGATAATTGAACAAACAAGAGGAACTCTGACCACAGGGAACATTTATTGAAACTAAGTGACTATGCCTCCTCTTTTAGCCTTCCCCATGCCCATGTGGGTCTGGCTAGAGTATAATGGAAACAGTTCATGTGGGTGTGCTGAGCCAATTGGAGACTCAGCATGGCTAAGAACTGCCTCTCCCCTTCCTGTAGAAAAGTCAGTTAGATACAGTTGAGATCTAGTTAGCAGGAGTTACAGTTAAAGGCAGTTAGGGAGTTTTCTGAGGAGAGGGTTCTGAGAGGAATGGGGAAGGAAGGCAGACAATTAGAGGAGCTGCTGGTGTCTGAGCTTTGGACAAAAACAGAAGTAATAACAAGTAATTCTCCTTAGAGTAACAGATTTTGGGTGTTGGTGAGTTTGTGTTTTTGAGGCAAAGCTAGCTCTTCTGAAGGCAGGTTCGGGTGCCTGGGGCCTTTTTACCCCAGAGATTTATACATTGTTTCTAGTTCTACTAATCTCACTTCTGTGATTCAGATATTGTTTTAAATTTGTTCCCATTAATAAACCAGTTTTGTTTTTGAAAGAGGCTGTTTCTTTTCTTACCCCAATACTATGGTGAGCTGCCCAATTAACTCTTCCCATACTAAATTTGGCCCTTACAACTGGCTATTGCAGTAATGGAAGCATGAGGTAATAAGGGGTTACATGAGAATGGTTGCAGTATTTGAGGAGAGAAGGAAGCACATATCAGATAAAGGGGGGTTAAAAGATACTGAGAAGTCCAGGATGACTCCTGAGGGACTGGAAAAATGCTACTTCTTCTATGAGAAGTTAGGACATGGGGAAGGTTTGGGGTAAAGATAATGAGTTCCGTTTTGGACAAGTGGAATCTATTGAAAATCTGGTTTGAGAAGCATAAAAGGCAGTTAGTGATATGAGACCAGAGGTCAGCAAAGAGGCTGGGGCAGGATAGGTAGACTTGAGAATTATTAGCATAGAGATGGTAATTAAGTGCATGGGAGCTGATAAGATCACCAAGTCAAGTAATATAGAGGGAGAAGAGAAGAGGGCCCAGGAGAGGATCCTATTTCACACCTAAGATTAGAAGAAATGGTCTAGATGATGATCCAGGAAAGAAGACTGAGGAGTTATGAGACAGGTATTAGGAGAACCAGGAGAGAGTAGTATCCTGAAAATCTAGAGAGAAGAGAATATCACGCTAGAAAGGGTGATCAATAGTGTCAAGGACTGCAGAAAGGTCAAGGAGAAAGAACACTGAGAAAAAGCCATAGGATTTGGCAATCAAGAGATCACTGAAGGAAAAAAAAAAAAGAGAGATCAGTGGCAACTTTGGAGGGAGTAGTTTTGGTACAATAATGAGGTCAGCAGTGTAATATGCTGTATGTATCAAGTTTAAATTTGTTCTGTATGGGTTATATTTTGAAAAACTCTCACTGTTTAATTTGATCACTGACAATGTTATACTAAAGATTAGTGGAAATCCAGCAGTTAAACAGCTAAAGAAGTAAAAGTATCCAGAGACAACCAGAATCCAGACTCCCTGATGGCATCTTATTTTACATGTTTTCACATTTCATCCTAACAACCCTGTGATATAGGTGCTATTATCTTCATTTTACAGACAAGGATACTGAGCCTGAGAAAGGTTAAATGACTTGCCCAGGGTCAGAGAGGTAGTAAGTATCTAAGGTAGTATTTGAACTCAGGTCTTCATAACTCTGGCAGTTAGGTGGCTCACTGGATAGTGCCTGGTCTAGAGTCAGGAAGACTCATCTTCCTGAGTTCAAATTTGCCTTAGACACATCCTAGCTGTGTGACCCTGGGCAAGTCACTTAATCCTATTTATCTCTATTTCTCCATCTATAAAATGAGCTGGAGAAGGAAATGGTAAATCACTCCAGTATCTTTGCCAAGAAAAACCCAGACAGGGTCAAACCAAGAGTTAGTTGGACACGATTGAAAAATGACTTGACTTCTTGACTCTAAATCCATGATCCCATAATTTCTACTTCAATCATTAGCTATTCCTTATTGGTGAGAATCACACACAGAATAACAGCTCTTCCTTCACTACCTCTACCTTTAAAGATGAAATTATTAGTTCCTTTGCTTTTGGCAGAGAAAGAACACTGGAAGATATTCAGATAGCTGATTTCTCATATTGCTACTTATCATGTCTCTATTCCAAGCTTACAATCTGTTTCTCAAATTTATCAATTTCATCTTTTTGCTCAAGTGATCTTTAGTGTTCTCTAATGAAAATATAACTTCTGTAATGTCTTTCATTAATTTTTCCCCCACATGCTTCCCATATTACCATGATTAATTCCTTGATTTCCTCACATGGGTATATCTTAAGGGACAATGCTACTCTTGCTTCTCATTTCTACCTTTACCTGTCTTATTTCTTTGATTTAGGTATACTTTTCAGAGTTACACACCCTATTTTACCTCCAGGGTTGCTGTGAGGATCAGATGATACTATCTACCAAAATTACTTGGTAAATATTAAAATGTTAAACAAATAACAATTATAATTATTACCCTACCAGGCCTTAGGAATACCAAAGAGACCAAATTTGCCTCTCTACATTAGGACCTCAAGTTTATCTTGCTTGTTACTCATACTTTGTTGGTTTAGTAGAGATAATTGATACCACAAGCTTTATGACTGGCCCCTTGGATTTTGTCACCTGTAAATTTCTGGCTTTTTTGTGTTATTCTTTTACCACAGTAACCATTCTCTATGGTATCTATCTAGTGGGCAGGTAGGTGCCACAATAAATAGAGTGCTGGGCCTGGAATCATGAAGATTCATCTTCCTCAGTTTAAATTTGGCTGCAGATAATTACTAGCATGAGACTCTAGGCAAGTCACTTAACCCTGTCTGCCTCAGTTTCCAAGTCTGTAAAATGAGCTGAAGAAGGAAACGGCAAACCACTCCAGTATCTTTGCCAAGAAAATCCTAAAAGGGGTCATGAAGAGTTGGAAATGACTGAATGACAACAAATGCTATCTATTGTGACACTGTAGTTATGCACCGGCAGTTTTTTCTACCCTCAATTCTTTTCATCTTAAAGTCTTTTAATAAGATTGGCAAGATATGAGCAAATATATTTTTACCAGACCTTTTAACAAACTCCATCCCTGGCCAAAATACCAACAGTCCTATATTTTAAGTCACCATTCAGACACTACCTTCTTAACCAGTTATTTACTTCTCAAATCTTCCTCTTTTTTTTTTTTTCTGAACTCCTTGTCTTCAAAAGACAGCAGTGATGACAGCCAGTGACCACACGGTCTTCATTTTCTTTCTTCAAATTTTATAATCCTCAGCCATGTTTGCACCTTTCTTTCTGGCTGTATCATCTGCCCCCCAGTGAACTGTTAGAAGTTTAGAAGAACTGGGTAGTAGTGGGTGGATGGTAGTCATCCAGTCTGATATAGGTAAGAAGTGTACATGCCTCCGAAAAGATAGCTGGCTCTTCTGCAGACCATTTCTGGCAGACAAATTGCTGCCCCAGTAGTCCTCTTATTAATGGCATACATCTCTTCATCTGATTCTTTTTGGATAATCTTTCCCCTGACTCCCTACCTTTGGAAGACAAGCAGTTACTGCTTCCTCAGAAAGTCCAAGTCCTTCCTTTTCAGGACAGATTTTGTATTTATTATTTATTGCTAAGTGTTCAGTGACCCTTTTCTTCTTTGTTCCCTATCTTCTTGCACCATCCAATACCTCAATACAAGTCACTACTTCCTTTTGTCTATTTATTTCTCTTATCTTTACATTGAAGATCTTCCACTTTTTAAAACAAAAGTTCTTTTCTCTCTGATAACCAGTAGAAAGGTCACTGGCTTTGAAACCTGAAGGTCCGAGTCCAAATCCTGCTTATGTCACTTTCTATCTGGGTGATCTCAGAGAAGTCACTTAACACCTCTTAAACCTTCAGCTTCTGAAGGCATCCCTTCTCAATCCCCTTACCCCACCTGAGAGTGCCTTGTCCTCTCAAATTAACCTCTATATAATCTGTCAATACTGTGAGTTTATCTAGTTATTTCTATCTTGTCTTTGAGGGCAGGGATGGTTTTTTGCTATTCTGTGTCCCCGGTGCTTACACAGTGTATGGCACACAGTAAAGTGGTTAAGAAATAAATGCTTGTTAGCTGATTGACTTCAAGATCCCATATAGCTCTAGACAGATAACAAGCATTTAAGTGCCTACACTAGGCACTGACGTTCCTATTCTTATAGTAGGCATTATATAAATGCTTATTCTCTTCCCCACCTTTCCCTTAATATATGCCAGGCATTGTGCTAAATGCTTTACAATTTATTATCTCATTTTATCCTCATGACAATCCTGGGAGGTAGATGCTATTATCCCCATTTTAGAGATGAGTAAACTCAAACAGAGGTTAAGCGACTAGTAAGTGTCTGAGGCCAGTTCTGAGCTCAGGCGTTCCACTGTTCAAGTCTAGGGTTCTATCCATTCATTGCACAAGCCAGATGCTTCTAAACCTACTGTTCTTTTCTTTCTCTTCAATAAAGCTATATAGACTGCATTTTGTGCATAGATAACCAGGACCCTGGCTATAGCAAAAAAAATAAGTATGCACAGAAAATGTTTTTTAAATGAAAAAATTTGTGGTCCTGCCTCCTTACTTCACAAATAGAAAACTGAGGCCCATGTTTAATTTTTTCATACCAGCTAGAGACAGTGAACTGTTTTACAAAAGCAGTTATAAACAGTTCCTGTTTCTTACAGTAAATGAGAGATAATGGAGCTGTTTGTAAACTATAGTATGAACATTCATTTCATTCCCAAGACATATCTCAAATGACAAATAGTTCAAATATAAGATAGGGCCACAATATTTTACCATTGATGAGAAATTATTATTATTATTATTATTATTATTATTATTATTATTATTTTTTGGTGAGGCAATTGGGGTTAAGTGACTTGCCCAGGGTCCCACAGCTAGTGTTAAATGTCTGAGGCCGGATTCGAACTCAGGTATTCCTGAATCCAGGGCCGGTGCTCTATCCACTGTGCCATCTAGTTGCCCCCGAGAAATTATTTTTAAAAGATCTTTTGGGACAAATTTAGTCTTTTGAACAGAAAGATGTCTTATTCTGATCCAGGTTCCAATGAAATCAATAAAAGATATTCTCTGATGTGAACAAAAACTAGGGTGAGAATAAATATCATTTTTTGAATGTACTAACTGGTGGTTCTTCAAAGGACTAAGCTGAGCCTGTCAGTTTTTAATAAAAAACAAATGCTGAGCATTAAATATGAACTCACAAGTGCCTGGCAGGTGAGAAGCCATATAGAATTGAGGGGTCCCTGACCATAAAAAGTTGTTATGATGCCAATACTTACAGAGACAGAGCTAGGCTCTAACAGAAGCCATAGAGTAAACAGAAGACTCCTAGAATGAATGAATGAGCATTTATTAATGTTCTAGACAACTGTGCTAAATTCAATAATGCCAAACTGGTCAAGATTTTATTCCCCCTGCTTTGCTACATGCTTTAGTACAATTCCAAGATGCTCTCTCTAGAATGACAGGTGGGAAGCAAGATGTCTGCTATCGTTTACTCAGTCCATATGCTGATGCTGTTCTTATTCCTAGGTTCTCCCTAATTTATTCTCAAGATCAAAGCTAAAAACAGAGACATAAGCACAAAGCAACTCATTCAACACAGCCACCTTTGTTCGTTGTGAGAACACAAAGAACAGCATGCACACTTATCCTCAGAGTTTCTGGGCTTCAACTGGTAAACAAAAGCTATTTGGCACATCAACATGTTGAAGTGCAGCTCCCAAAAATGTCAGGAAATGTCTGGAAAATCATTTCTAGAGAAGCCACCGACCACTACGAGTCAAAAGAAACTTTGGCTTCTAGCATAGTTAGATGGCAGGAGAAGAAAGGCATTTTTTCTTTTTTAAAGCGCACGAATAGAAATTAGGTAGTCAAATTAATATATACCAGTCCCTGACTCTTTTTATAAAAAAACACAAGAATGGAAATTAGACAGTCAAATTAATAAAAACCACTTCTAGATCAGTATTATATACAAAAGCAAGTACCAAATGAATACTTCCTATAGGAATTCAAAGCCCCTAGGATGACCTCTTGGGGTCAGAGTAGAGCAGAGAGGCTCTGGGAAAGAGGTATTCTAATGACACTTTCTATGCAGAGGGAAGGGCTGATTAAGGAATCAAAATCCAAACTCTACGTGATCTATGTGGTCTTCTCTTTTTCCATGTCTGTGCCATATTGGTAATTAGCAAGGCAAAGCCCTTTCTAAGATTTAGGATTTAATTAAATAGCTAGATATATCTGCAAAGCTTTTTTCAAATGGCTGCCTGAGATAAAAGGGGGAAGTCAAGTAACTTATTTGTGTGGAAAAAACAGGTGTGAGTGAACTTTTCTCCCACCTATGCATTATGATGCCTTACTGAAATGGAATCGAGGGTGATTATCCCCACTGATGATAAAGAGGACAAGGATGGTCTGGATTAGCCAAGCAGAGAATGTAGATCTGAGATATTAAGGGAAGGTCTAAACCCACACCAACCAACTCAATGGACACAGGAAAACCTCTGTCAATTGGTTAAGTCTGGACAGTCACATGTTCCTGACGCCAACCTGATACCAGCTATGAGTTACCAGCCCTGTTCTAAAAGCAAGGGACACTGTTTATATATACCCTAGTCCTATGCACAGCCAGGCACTAAAGCAAAGAGTATGAGAGGCAGCACAGTACATTACAAATATCATTGAATTTGTAGTCAGAGCATTTGGTTTTTGTCCTGGCTCTGCCCAAATATCTTGGGCAAACCAGTCGCTTCCTCACTTTGAACCTTAGTTTCCTTATTTGCAAAATGAAGAGACTGAACTTACTGGCTTATAAGGTCCCTTCAGTTCTAGAGACAATGAAATTCTTTAAGTTCTAAAAGCTGATTAGTCTCCTTTAGTCCCAGAAGATTAGTTGTGTGTTTTTCTTCCAGAATGACGTTAGGCAGTAGGAAGTTTTAGCAAGTAATCCTCAAACACTGGAATTCAAATGCCAAATCTCTTTTCTTTTGAGTTTAAGAGATTAAATTCAATTTAGAGGTGACTTGTCTCTGCATTTGTTTTACTTTGTTTTAAATAATCTTAAATGAAATATCGGGGGAAACAATCTCTTATTCTCTAACATTGGTTTCTTCCCTTAAATAGGAAATAGTAGGAAGGTGTAAGGATCTCCCATCACCCTTCAAAAATGAGTCACTCTGACCATTAAGCATTATTTTCTAAGAGCAAAAAGAACAATTATTATTAAAAGAGCTAACTCTTAGTGATACTCCTGCAAAAAAGAAAACAAACAAACACTAAGGACTAGGTGGGTACCAGTTAATCCCTGGAGAGCCTATGTAGCAGGTGCTAGAGAGCAGATATATGCTGAATGAGGAAAGAAAAATGTCCAGGGCCCTTATTCTAGGGTTCAGGGAAGCTCTGCAATTCATCCTTATAAAGTGGGAGAAGTGACCAGGGCTGACTTGGAGTTAACTGTATTAAACAGGCAACCAAGACATACACAGACTCAGCCTCTCTATAACACCCCTTTAAGCCTGAACTTCCCTGTCCATCTCCCACTCACTACTACCCTTATGCCTTCTATTCTTTCTTTTCCTATCACTTTAACATTTAATCACTGGACATTTAAGAGAATACGATGCCATCTTTTTTCATCCCCATCCCCCTCAACTCTATCGTACTTATGTCCCAATTCAAACCTTCCCACTTCTTCCCCTATGCCCTCTGGATTTCCTGTTCCATAGTGAACAAATTCCCCTTCATCCTGGACTGTCTCATAAGCTTTCCACCTCTTATATCTCACTGAGACCTAGCTCTCCTCTGATGACAATGAATCTCCAGCTATTCTCTTCACTATTGGTTGTATCATATTTTGCCCCCCACCCCACCCCCAATCACATTGGTCTTGAGACCCTTCTGCCCTGGAGAGATGGGGAGGATGAGTTAGGAATAATCCTTGCTCCCCTCTGTACTTCAAAACTCTCCCTCCTTCACTCAGTAACCTTTCTTCTTTTGAAGTCTACTCAATCAAAATCATGATAGCTGTAAAATAGCAACACCTAGGTCTTCCTTTCTCAAGGAGTTCAATGCTCACCATTTTCTTCTTCTCTCCCATTTCTGTCCTCACACTAGAGGACTTTAATATCCATGTAGATACTCCATAGACTCCCTAACTATCCATTTCTCCAACCTCCTAAAATCCTATGACTTACTCCTTCACTCTATCACAATGGAACCACACATAGGAATGGTCATGCACTAGATCTTGTTCCATAATAAGAAACTGATATTTTCTGCCTAACCGTAGTCACCTGTCATTGACCTCGCCCTATGCATCACCCTCCACCACTTAGTACTTTCTCAAGCTGTTACTCCTGCTTTGACTTCACTTTTCTTCCTCTCCAACCTCAACCCAATAGTTTTTCTCCACTGTCCTCTACTCTTGAATGCCTTGTTTTCTCTTCTAATTGCTGCTTTTCTTTTGCCAAATCTTCACCCTAGATTACTCTCCACCATCCATCTCCTCCTCTCCCCCCTCCCCATTATGAGTTGATGAATGTAGCTGGAGGAAATATCCTAACTGTAAAGACTAGGAACATTACAAATTCATGACGAGTCCTCACTGTAACAAGGTAGTCCTTTTATTTCTTCATAACTTAACTGTTTTCCTATCTAACTCATCATGGATACTATTCTAAATCTCTTTCCTCTTCACCTCCCTCCCACTTTTGGCTGAGGATCTTGTTTCTTACATTACTGAAGAAAAACAAACAAAAAAACCTAATGCAATTCAACAAGAGCTCCATTTTTTCCTACTCCTTTCTACCTTAAAACCACTTGACATAATATTCCCATTCTCTCCTTTCCCCAGACTCTTACAAAGGGGTGGTCTTCTCCTTACCAAACCCAAAACCTAGACAGTTGTCCTTGATGCCATCCCTTCTCATCTTCTCTAGCAGATTTCATCTTCAATCATCTCTCCTTTCATGATTCCTTTTTGGGGGGAGGGGGTAGGGCAGTGAGGGTTAAGTGACTTGCCCAAGGTCACACAGTTATTACCTTTCATGATTCTTAAAATTTCTTCCTATCATTTGTTTCCTTCCCTCCTAATTTTAAACATGGCCTGTCTCCCCTATCCATTAAAAAAAAATTAACTAGACCCTACTACCCCTTCAAGCTATTCCTTCCTTTCTCAAACTCTTTGGCAAAATTGTATGCACTTGCTGCCTTCACTTCCTCTTACTCACTCTTCAACCCTTTGCAATATGGCTTCTGGCTTCATCACTCAGCTGAAAATGCTCTCTCCAAAGTTATGAAGGATTTCTTAATTTCCAAACTTGATGATCTTTTTTCAGTTTTATAGATTAGGGTTTCTTATCCTAGGGTCTGTGAACTGGTTTTCTAATATATTTTTATTTCATTAAATATTTCCCAATTACATGTAGAAATTTTTGAACAATAATTTTTAAAAATTTTGAATGATATCAGAAAAAAAAATCTGTCTTCTAACATTGGTATCTTCTGCCCCCACTTATCCCTGGGAAATGGTGGGAAGGAGCTAGAATCTCCCACCCTTCAACTGGTAACTACTCTATTAGCCATTATTTTCTGAGCAAGAAGAATAAGTAGTAGTATTTTTGTTTTGTTTTGTTTTTGTGGGTCAATGAAGATTAAGTGACTTTCCCAGGGTCACACAGCTAGTGATTGTCAAGTATCTGAGGTCAGATTTGAACTCAGGTGCTCCTGAATCCAGGGCCGGTGCTTTATCCACTGAGCCACCTAGCTGCCCCCAACTAGTAGTATTAAAAGAGCTAAACACAACCTATCCCCCCAAAAAAGAAAAATAAAGAGCTCAGGATTAGGTCAGTATCAGTTAATCCCAGGGGAGCCTAAGTAGTAGATGAATGGCCTGTATTTTTATAAATGTGGTTCATTTTGCTATATATTTAAGAAATGAGGCCATTACCAAAGAAATATACTATAAATTTTTCTCCAATTCCCTGTTTTCCTTGTAATTTTGACTGCATTTAGTTTCGTTTGTGCAACCCCTTTTTAATTTCATGTAATAAGAACAATCCATTTTATTTCCCATCATGCTCTCTATCTCATTTGGTCATAATCTTTTCCCTTACCCATAGATCTGACAGGTATATTTTTCCATACTCACCTAATTTACTTATGATATCATCCTTTATGTATAAAATATTTTTCCATTTTGACTGTATCTTGGTATACAGTATGAGATGCTGGCCTATGCCTAGTTTCTTCTAAACAGCTTTCCAGTTTTCCCTGCAATTTTTGTCAAATGGTGAGATTTTACCCCCTTGGATCTTTGGGTTTATCAAACACTAGATTACTAAAGTCATTTCCTTCTGTGTATTGTGTAACTAATCTATTACACTGATCTGTCACTCTATTTCTTAGTCATTACTAAATTGTTTCCATGATAACAACTTTGTAATATAGTTTAAAATCTGGTTGTGCTAAGCTACCTTCCTTCACATTTTTTTCATTTGGTTCCCTTGATATTCTTGAACTTTTGTACTTTCAGATGAATTTTGTTATTATTTTTTCTAGCTTTATAAAGTAATTTTTGGTAGTTAGATTGGTACAGCACGGAATAAATAAATTTTAAAACCTAGGGAGAATTGTTATTTTTATTGTATTGGCTCAGCCTACCCATGAGCAATTAATATTTCTCCAATTGTCTAGATGTCTTTTTTGTGCGAAACATGTTTTATAATTGTGTTCATATAGTTCCTGGGTTTGTCTTCATAGGTAGACTCCAGAGTGTTTTATATTGTCTGCAGTTATTTTGAATGGAATTTCTCTATCTCTTCCTGCTTGTTTTTGTTGGTAGTATATACAAATGCTGATGATTTATATGGGTTTATTTATGTCCTGTAACTTTTTAAAAGTTGTTTATTCTTTCAACTGCCATTGCTCTCTCCTAATTCTCCTCCTATCTGATTGATTCTTCTCAGTCTCCTTTCCTGACTCAGTCTGACGGTTTATGCAATGTTCAACAACCATAGTCATCTACCTCTTCAAAGAAGCGAAAGATGTACATTTTCTAAAATCTCCTTCAGGGCCAAGCTTGACCATTATAATTACACAGCATTCATTTTCATTTATTTTGTGATTGTTTCTATTTGTGCAGTTAGTTGTAAGTGGGTTATTCCCATTTATCTACCTTGTAATCATTTGCTATACTGGTTTCCTGGTTCTTCTTACTTCTATTTGCAACAGCTCAATAAGTCTTCCTTATTCCATATTCAACATTTCTTATGGCATAAAAATATTCTATTAGTGTAGTGCTTAAGCTGGATCATATCAGTTCATAAGAACTGACTCTTCTATTTTCAATGTAAACACACACACACACATATATATATATATATATACACACACTGAAATAAGTAAATGCTACAAATCAGGGATTTATTTGTTTTGACAATTGTGTAAATTTAAGAAAGTGATGGAGAAATGTTAATAAAGTAGATTAAACTTAAAAGTATGTCATGCATACACCATTCCCCCCTCCAGAGAGCCAACTATTAAACATTTACCAGCACACTTCTGATTGCATCCATATAGTGTATCATTACTTGTTTAGCTATTATTAGTCAATGGAAATTCACATTTTTCTAGTTCTTTGCTACTACCAAAGTGCTGTTTGAGTTATTTTTGTAATATATGTGAGCCTTTCTTTATATCCTTTGACCTCTTTGAGGTAAATGCCTAGGAGTGCCATACCTGGGTTAAAAGGTAGGGGAACTGTAGTTACTTTCTTAGCTTTTCAAATTACTTTTCAGAATGATGGGACCAATTCACACCACTATCAACTGTGGATTACTGTTCATGAGGCCTTTCCTGATCCCCTTACCTGTTGATGTTCTTTCCATCTTGAAATTACTCTGTATACAACACCCCTCTCCCCACCCAGGAGATGAGAAAATGAACTTCCCTTTCTTTTTTGAAAAGGTAGAGGGATATACAGTTGTGGAATACTGCATATACTGTTAAACTTGGCCAATGTGTTGGTTCGTATTACTGAGTTTATCTTCACCTATTTCCCTCATCCTTTTTAATTCTGTTACAAGGGCATGCTCTCTGGTTTAGGGTAAAAGAAGGATTATATGGAAATTACAGGGACAGAAAAATAAAAAAATAGCAATAATATTTAAAATACACTTAGTATTTACCAATGTATATGTTGGAGCCTTCCAAGCCCCTAGAAAATGTAACCTTGAGGATAAGAATTAATTAACTTTTCTTTGTACCCACAGTATTCAGAACAGTGTTTTGCAGATAGCAGGCATCTAACAAACATTTGTTGAATTGAATCAGACCAAAGCAGTATTTTTTATAGATAAGGAAACTAAGGTAGCAGGGAATTAGGAAAACTAGGTCTGTTTTCTAGCTTGCACTAAAAATTGGTGTGGTTTGGGAAAATCTCTCAATCTCTCTCCCTCTCTCTCTCTCCAATATAGCCCTCAGTTTCCCCACCTGTAAAATGTATGGGAGAGGATTAACTGGATGTATCCAGGGCTTTTTCAGCTCTAATTAATTAATCAATCACTTATGTAGGGTCACATGTCCCAGGCTTCTTGACTCATAGTCCACTGTTTCATCTACTACTACTACTACTACTACTTCCCCTCCCCCCTAACAAAACATCAAAATGGACAGCTGCCCCTGGCCACTTGTCACATTATATTTCTGATATAAGACTGAAAGGAATGCAGCCACTGATATGACTAGGAGGGGTTGGTTGGCTACATCAATAGTAGAGACAAAGATTGCAGCCTGCCAACTGAAAGTTCAGAGAGTAGTGTCAACTACAAAACCAACAACTCTCCAGCTGTGTGCAAAGCCAGGGTTTCTCAGATGGAATTTCCATCTAAGGAGAGAGAGAAGGAGGCAGCTGACAGGGGCCAGCTCCCTCATGCTGACTCTCATTTGTTTTCCGTTGCCTTTTGGCCTTTCTCTAGAGTCACATGAGTAACTTAACTCACAATGAGCTGTCACTGATCCTCTCAGCAAGTGGGTGCCAGCTGCACATATGGAGAGTTTAGCTTAATCAGAGCTTCTTGGGATTTCCAAGATCTTTGACAAAGTTCTGGAAATATCCCTTGCTGAATGAGAACAGGTCAGGGACCAAAATACTGACTTCTGGAGCAGGCACTTGTAGACACTTTAATTTCTGGTCCCCAAGCTTTTCAAGGACTATTTGGGCATCAGAGGCACTTATGCCATATCTGAAGATAAAGCTGGTAGATAGTTTATGCATCGGTAGGTCCACACAAACCCATTACACATTTTGAGTATGAGGGAGAGGGCCCTTGCTGTTGGTACCTCCCTGTCCCCAAGTGATATACCTATAGTCTCCCCTCAGACTTAACTCTAGTTTCCTTCATCTTTCTATGGAAACCTAGAAAAAGTAGTCACAACAAAGGTAGGTCCAGAGTTCTTATTCTAAAAGAATAAGCTTCTGGATGAGAAGCAAAGTTAGACTGAGGTCAGTAGAGTTTAACTTAGCAATACTTAAGAACATCTTACAGATTTTTTATCTTCAAAGTGTATTTACCTCTGTGACTCCAACATCATTAATGTCCAGTTTACATTTGAGAAGCCAAGCACAGAGAGATAAAAAGTTTCTGGGGAAGACAGTAGAAGGTTGAACATTATGAAAACAACACCCAGCTTCTCAACCTCGATGACTCTCAAGGTCTGAAATAACTTCAGAGGACACCTAATCTAACTCATACTTTATATTTTTTACATGGAAGTTGTCCTTTTTTAAGGGGGTGAGGGAGGTGGCACAGTAATGTTGGGAGACACAGAAAATAAGCCCATTTCACTTTTGGACAGCTTTAATAAAGAGTCTTTCCTCACACTGAGATGAAATATGACTGCATTTTCCACTTATTGCTTCTATTTCTGTTCTCAGAGGTCAAGAAGAATAAGTTTCATTTCTGACCTATGAAAGCCCTTCAAATAACTGAAAACAGTAACCATCTTCTCTCTTTTCCTCCCCAAATTTTTTACATGGAAACATACTTGCAGGTAGGGAAATCACATTAAGAACGAAGAGCAAGTAATATGGATATATATTTTGTATAACCTTGCGTGTATAATTAACATACTCCTTCCTTTAAATAGGTAGGTAAGGGGCAAGAGAGTTAGGAGAGAATTTGGAATTCAACATTTTTTAAAACAAAAGTTAAATTTTTTTCATATAATTGGGAAATATTTAATGAAATTAATATAAAAATATTTTTTAAATGAAAAGCAAAAAGAAAGGGCAAGCATATGGCCCAGAAGAAACAATATTCTACTTGCCTTAACACAAGTGTCTTATATCAAACAGGATCAAAGAGGGAAATGGCTTGGAGGCATTCTATGAGCAGTTATCACAGGCTGTCTCATTCTCTGCCAACACAAAAGCTAGAAGACCCTCCTAGAAAGGTCTCAGAGCTGGGGAAGAAGACAGACTACTGCCACCTTTCACTGGCATACATTTGATTCATGTCTGCTCTTACCACCTTACCTTTCATTCTCTTCTTTCACTGCAGTAAACTGGGTTGACTGTCGATTGGCTCGGGCCTGTTGATCCTGAGCCTTCTCACTAGCTTCTAGCTCTTGTTCCAATGAAGAGCTGGTGCTGCCTTCTCGACTGACATTGCTACTTCGCCCCGGGCTATTTTCTGTTGAGGCCCTCGGGGATTCTGTATTCTGTTTCAAGGTCTGAAGCTTGGCAAGAGGGATGATGTCACAGTTTTGCGGCCGGTGCCATACAGTTCTCTGAGTGGTGGCATTATAATAGTAGAAACGAGATGTGTTTGGGTCAAAGAGTTCCCACCACTGGTTCTCATTGGTACGCTTAATCCGTACACCAGCAGGTGGGTCCCACACACACTCGCCTGTTATAAGATTGGCATACATGCGCTCTCGTGTTCGAGGCTCGATGATTTCCACCCATTCTAGCCTAAAAAGGGAAACACAGAGAAGAAAACATCTTTTAGGTAATCAGAAGAGAAAGGTAGTCTGAGGAAAAAAGAGGAGGAGGCATGTGTTGGGAAGTCAAACCATGTCTACTACCTTGACCAAAACCTCCCTTTCCTTAGAGTCCAATGGAGACAGCCCAAGTCTCAGAAGCCAAGAGATTTGGGAAGAGAAGTAACCTCCAGATGACTGGACCTGCAGCCATGAGTGAGGGGAGCAATCATTCTGGAGAAGAAGACTCCTTTCCTTACCAACACCAATACCAACTTCGACCAAAGAGGAGGTAAACCTAACAGCTCTAGGAGTGGTAGTACAATCCTGCCTGCAGCCCAGCCCTGCAGCCATCATCCTGGGAAACACCTCCCCTACTTCTACCCTTATCACCCAGAGGTTTATGTCCTAGCACCTGCTTTCTCCAGGAGTTGCAGTCAAAGTCACTGAAAATCCAAAGATGAAAGTTCTAATCTTCAAAATGAAATGATTCAACATCAGAAACTGATGAACTTTAACTTAATTTCAAAGTTAACAGAAATTATTTTCGCTTCTTAACTCCTAAACCCTGACTCCATCCCAATAATGTTCAGCAGTTCCCATTACCTCCATTATCAAATATAAGATCCTATATTTGGCATTCAAAGCCCTTCTCAACCTGGCCCCCTTCTACTTTTTCAATCTTCTTACAATTTTTCTCTTCTATGCATACTATGATACAGCTATGTTGACTTACTATACCTTGCACACAACATAACACAATACACCATCTCTGTCTATTTGTGGTTGCTATATGTGTCCCATGCCTAGAATCCTTCCTCATTTCTGATTCCTAGCTGACTCATGATTTTCTTAGCTTCTACCCCTACCTTCTATAAGAGGCCTTTCCTGCCCTCCCCCAATTCTTCATCTTGTATTGTGAACTTATTTGCACATTGTCTCTCTCATTAAATGGCAGCTTCTTGTGAGCAGGGCCCACGTTTCTGCCCTTCTTATTATCTGTAGCACTCTTTTTTTGGGGGGTGTTGGCGGGGCAATGAGGGTTAAGTGACTAGCCCAAGGTCACACAGTGTCAAGTGTGTGACCAGATTTGAACTCAGATCCTCCTGAATCCAGGACTGGTGCTTTATCCACTGTGCCACCTAGCTGCCCCCTATCTGTAGCACTCCTAACACAAAGGGCTGGTACATGGAAAGTATTTATTACTGACAATGACAAAATGAAAAACAGTCCCCAACCTCAAGGAGGTTACATGGTACTAAGAGAAGAAAAATTTAATGAGGTATAGATGGCCATTTTTAATTTTTTGAAGGACTTCCATTTGAAAGAATGATGAGACTTTATTTTTCTGTTGTTCCAGAAAACAGAAATAGGCATAATGAATGAAAATTACTGAGACAAAGATTTTGGTTCAACATAAAGAACATTTTCCTAAAAAGTAAAGCTGGCCATATTGTTTGAATGCCAAACATACACTTTTCTAAAAGACTATGTTACAGAGAACTCACACTAGGCAAGCGCTCATATGGTGGTCAAAAGGCATACAAGAATACTGTCAAGGTGTCTCTGAAAAACTTTGGAATTGATTGAATGACATGAGAGATAGTGGCAAAGCACTGCCCAGCATGGCATGCCCTTATTAAAGAAGGTGCTGTGCTCTATAAGCAAAACAGAATTGAAATAGCTCAAAAGAAAACGAGATATGCAGAGTTAGAGAATCCACCCCAAATATTCACATGGACTATTTGTGCTGACCTCTGGCAGAGCATTCCAAGCACGTATTGGTCTGATCATCCACAGTCAGACATACTCTAGCTTGATTCTAACACAGTGATGCCATTTTGGTCCTTTTTCAGAACAAAGGACAACAACTATCACTTTGTTGCTTTCCTCTCCTGTGAATTTGAGGTAATTCACTGAGTGACCTTAGTATCCAGTCTCTGTAAAATAAGTTCCAAATAATATGTTTTAAGGGTTCAATCCTGGAAAATCTATCTCTAGATAGATAGATAGAAAGGGGGATTAAGCACTGGGCCTAGAGTCAGAAGGACTTCAGTTCAAATATGTCCTCAGACATTTACTAGCTGTGTGACCCTGGGCAAGTTACTTAACCTCAGTTTGCCAGTTTCTTTATCAGTAAAATGCAGATAATAGTAGCACCAACCTCTCTCAGATTTATTGTGAGGATCATATGAAATAACTGTAAAGTGCTTAGCATAGTGCCTCTAAGTTCTATTTAACTGTTAGTTATTATTATTGTTGTTGTCACCATCATCATCATAATCACCACCACCACCACCACCATCATCATCTTCTTTATGCATAGGTCTGCTTTATTAGGTTAGCATCAAATGATGTCTGGTCTTATCCTCCCCAAAATTATTCCATTAATTCCCATTTTTGTTTCAAAACTATAATTTCATTGGTATAGGGAACCCAATCAGTATAGATAAGCAACTATGTCTATGTAGATAGATAGTCTTAGAGAGTTGTCAGGGATGCCAACAAGCTAAGTGATTTGCTCAAGATCACACAGTATGTGTCAGGTGAACCTGAACTTAAGTTTTTCTGACTTCAAGGCTGGTTCTCAATCCACTAAACCATGCTGCCTCTGTAAGTAGGCTAAGTGGACTAACTAGGCTAAAGAGGTAAACCAAGATTATCATGCTTAGGAAGATCAGACAGCTTACACCTTTGGGGAGAAGGAGGAGGAGGAGGAGAAGTGCAGATTCTGGCTGTGAGCAGCACTGAGCCTTCCTGAACCACAAATTAAACTCCGTCCATATGGGTTTCAGATTTTAGAATGGCCTAAATCATCATCAACTCATCTAATATGGTTACTGGCTTTTATGTCACCTGGAGGATCGATATGTATACATAGTCACTGTTCTGCTTGCTTGCATGGATTTGCTTTGAGCTTTATTAACTTCTGCTATTTGGCTTTGGGCCTCCTTAAGCACAAACATTTCCCCTTTTACATGCTTTGGCATTTCCTGATTGGTTTATCTACTGTCAATCTAGACATACCTTGAACAAGGGACAACTGGTAGCCAACAGCTGCCAAAATAACCCCACAGAGCAGCTGGAGCTTACAGAAGGAACCAGCTGCACAAAGAAATATATTAAATCACTAAGCATGTCAACCTGAGTCCTCAGTAGGAAATATAAATACAATTTAATTCAACAAACATTTATTTTGTATGACCATGAAGCTAAAGGAAACTGACTAATATCAGTCTCCTGCTGAAAGAATATTTGTAAGACACTTATTAAGTCCTATAAACTGATGATGCTCTTGTAAAAATATATTAAATAACAGTCAGATTTTCATCTGTTGATCTCAAAGCACTATATAAGTTTTTATTCTTCATAAAGAAGTATTTTCAATGCTTTAAAAGCCTCTGTTCTAAGGCATCAAAAGCCCTTTACAACAGTTTAACTTGTTCATCCTTCATTATCCTTGTAAAGCAGCAAATACTAATACTATTATATAAAACCTGAATTTGTTATTCATTTGCTATAAGTAACTCAAAGTAGCAGGAACCTAAACTCAGAGATCATTAATTCACACCACTGATCACTGGCAAGACTATGAAGATACCCTAAGGTTCCACACTGCTATCTTAAGCTATGATAGTGATATAATTTTTATAAGTAGAAAGGGATCATAATCAACAATAAACATGTAATGAACATCCACCTTGTATAAAAGATTGTACAAGGTATTAGGATTATTATACACAGGTATAGCCTCTGCCTTCAATGATTTTATGATTTAGTTGGGGATACAGGATGTATATTATCATTTCTATGCAGATGACTCATAGATATCTATCAATCCATCCATCTATCCATATATCTAATCTCCATTTGTCTTTATATTTATCTAGCTCTGGAATCTGTCTCCTGATCTCTAGTTCCATATTATCAATAGACTTAGACCTTCCAAATTGGATATCCCATAGGCATTTCAACATCCAAAAAAAAAAAATCACTATCTTCCCCCATCCAACTTTCTCCTCTTCTGAAGTTCCCTCTTACTGTTAGGTGCACCAACAACTTTCCAGTCACACAGGTTCCCAATGTTAGTATTATCTTTGACGCCTCACTCTTCATCTATATAGTCAATTGCTAAATCCCATTTCTAAATCCACAAAATCTCCCACCACCCTAGACTATTTCAATAGTTTCCTAATTGGTTTCCTTCTCTCATGCCTCTCTCCTCTCCAATCCATCTTCCACACAGCTTCCAAAGTATTAGTCTGAACATGCCCCACCCCATTCCCCCCAAACACACAAATACTCAATAAACCGAACCGACTTTCTATTATTTCTAGGATCGAATATGAATTCTTCTTTTTGGTATTTAAAGCTCTTCATAGCCTGAATCCTTTTTATCTTTCCTATTTACTTCCATCTACTCACCCTATAGTCCAACCATAAGGTTCTCCTTAATGTTACTCACACATAACACTAAATTACACATCCATGCCTTTGCTTTGGCTCCTCCCCAAAGCCTAGAGTGCTCTCCCTCCTCAGTTCAATCTCTTGGAATTTCTTATTTCCTTCAAAGTACCAGCTTCTAGAGGAGGCCTTTTCCAGTCTTCTTAGCTACTAGTATCTTCCCCTTCAAGGTTGCCATAAATGCACTTTATATGTGCCTTGTAACAGGCTATATAATAAAATAATATCAGGTGGTAAGTTTATCTTGACAGAATAATTGTATCTGACACTTACATTATGCTGGAAGGTTTACAAAGTGTTTTATATACATTATCTCACTTGATTTTCACAAAGAGCCCTAGGACATAAGTAGTTCAAGTATTATTAACCCATCATAGAGACAAAGAAACTAAGGCTCAGTTATGGCTGAGTGCAACTTGATCAAGATCATATGGCTAATGAGTGACAGAGCTAAGACTTGAAGCCATGTCTTTTAAGTCTAAGTCCACAGTCTTTCTACTCTATCATGTGGCTTCTTGTGTTTCCCTTCTGTACTGATAAAGTGGTCAGAATATAGAGAGGATACAATGGATTCCTTTAGCAAGTCATTTAATTAATACGCACTATGTACCGAGAGAGAACTGAACTCTTCAACAATTAACATACAGAGTTTAGATAAAAAGTCATATCTACAATCTTATTAGAATGAAAATTTTTAGATGAATAACACTCATGATGGAAACACACACACATAATTATTGTTCAATATATGCCTTCAAAGATGTGACAATTCATTTACTAGCTACTTAGATGCAAGGCAGAGAAGCTTTGCAAAGTTAAAGGAAAAGAAAGAGAGGAAGCAAAGCTGAAAAATGAAGAAAAGTGCTATGATGATTTTTGTCCTTAAAAGAAAGGATTTCTATCCCTTTATATAAAATAATCTACTGTCCAAACAAAGCAGACAGCTAGCACCAAAGAGAACTGGCTAGGCGATCAAGCCATTCCTGAAGACAGGTCTCCCCTTGCAAGGGAAATTTTGATTTGTGGAACTGTGAAATTCTGACACTATAGGAGATGAAGTATATACAAGCAAAATCCCAACTGAAAAAGATAATCCAGGAATTCAATGCAATATTGCTGGCAGGACATTCTTTAAAGTCCAATTAGAAGAAATACAAAAGTGCCAATAGTGAATCCCTTGCTTGGGGCTCCCATCATCCTAGCTCTACCCCTCAAGAGAGAGTGAACAAGCTGACTTCTCTACCATTTCCCAAGCCCACTTTAGCTTGTTTTCCAAATTCTTTATTCAAGATACAACATACAATCCTGAGAACTTGGACTGACTGATCTTAATATCAAAGAATACTTGAAAAAGATGCCCTTGTACTCTTGTTTTCAAACCCAGTTGGGATCTGACTTTTGAACCTCACAACAAAAATGGAATAAATCCTAATTTAGGTACGACCTTAAAATGGGGTCTATGTGTTTAATGGGCGGTAGAGTGACACACACACCTCACCTACACTGTGTGTTGCAAACAAATAGGCTCCAAATCAGCCCAAGCCAGACACAATTCTAGAGTTGGGTTGGGCACAGTCTGACTCTCCTGGGCTACAACCTATGAACCCACACAAAATATAACAGAGACTATCTAGACTTGATTTCAAATTATTTTTCCAGTTATTGAACTACTGTAAATCCAGCTTTATCAAACAATTCTGGAGGGAGAATATTCCTTTTATCCCAACAGAGAATTCCCAGGAAAACAGTCATGAAAGTAGCTCCAAAAGAGTGTACAAAGAATAGTCAAAGCATTACTGAGCATCAAAAAGTCCTTTATTCTATGCTGAGGTTTCTTTCAGAAGGTAGATTCCTTATATTTCCACTTTTCCCTCTGGTTCTAAGATATATGGAATGTTTTCTTTTAAATTTCCCTGAAATATGTATAGGCTTTCAGGTAGTATAATGATTTTTAAATTTAGCTTTCCTCAATTTGTTTTTTAGGTTAGTTGTTTTTCCATATGAGAAAAACTTTTTTAAATTTAATTTTTTCTTACATATAAAAAAAATTAATTCCATTTCAAAAAATTTTGAGTTCCAAATCCTCTTCCTTTCTCCCTCCTCAAAAAGGCAAACAATTTGATATAGATTATACACGGTGAAGACATGCAAAACCTTTCTATATTAGCCATGTTGCAAAAAAAACCCACCCACATTAATCTACCTTTCTATTTCTCAGCCAGTAGCAGATAAGTTTAGAATTAAAAAAAAAAATTTATAAACTAAGTACAGGGGCAGCTAGGTGGCGCAGTGGATAGAGCACTGGCTTTGGATTCAGGAGGACCTGAGTTCAAATCCGACCTCAGACACTTGACACTTACTAGCTGTGTGACCCTGGGCAAGTCATTCAACCCCAATTGCCTCACAAAACAACAACAAAAAACTAAGTACAAAATGAGAACAGAAAAAGTTGCCAAGTAAACAGAGAACACAGGAGAGGATTCAATATATAACAATGAATTTCTATTTCAAGTAAACATATATAATAAACACTACACACTGTTTTCAAATCTGCCCAGCTTTTCTTTGCTTCGTTGTTGGTTTTCTTTTGTTCTCTGCTGTGAACTTTTTACTTTGTTAATACCCCCTCCCCAAAGAAGGCTGCAATTAAGCATGAATATACATAAACATATATAAATATATATATACATATACATATATGTGTGATATACACACATATACATAGGTATGATATATATACATATATCTATATACATACACTTATATACATAAGTATAAGATTATATTATGCTTATTTCCACTCATGTTTCTCTGAAGGTGGATGGCATTTCATCACAAGTCCAAGTCTTTCCATGCCTTTCCAAGTCAAGTATCTCATCATCTCATACTCCACAGCAATATTCCAACCCAATCACATTCTAGCTGGGATATTATCCACAAAAGTTTATTTCCCCATTTTTCAGTACCAGATAGTTTTCTTTTTCTTTTTTGGCGGAGCAATGAGGGTTAAGTGACTTGCCCAGGGTCACACAGCTAGCAAGTGTCAAATGGCTGAGTCAGGATTTGAACTCAGGTCCTCCTGAATCCAGGGCCAGTGTTTTATCCACTGTGCCACCTAGCTGCTCCGAGCAGACAGTTTTGATAATTACTGCTTTATACTATAGTTTAAGATCTGATACTGCCAAAATTCCTTCCTTTACACTGTTTTCATTATTTCCTTTGATATTCTTGACGTTTTGTTCTTCCAAATGAATTTTGTTATCATTTTTTTAAATTCAGTAAAATAATTTTTTGGTAATTTAATTGGGAAGGCATTGAATATGTAAACAAGTTTAGGTAAAATTATCATTTTTATTATACTGGCCCTGCCTCCCCACAAACAATATTTGTCTAATTATGTATAAAAAGGTTTTTTATAATTTTGTTTATATAGTTCCTGGATTTGTTTTTGGCAAGTGTATTCCCAGGTATCAGGGTATTTTTTTTTTACTAACTCTTCTTACAGGGTTTTGTTTGTTATATATAGGAATGCTGATGATTTATGCGGATTACCTTATATTCTGCTACTTTACTAAAATTATTGTTTCAACTAACTTTTTAGTTGAGTCTTTGGTATTATCCAAGTATATCATCATATCATCTGCAAAAAGAGATGGTTTTATTACCTCATTCCCTAGTCTGATTCCATTTCTTTTTCTTCTCTTATTGCTATTACTAGGATTTCCAATGAAAACTGAATATTGGTAATAGCAGGCATTTCCCACCTGACCTTACTAGGAAGCTTCTAGCTTATCCCCATTACAAATAATGCTGGCTGATGGTTTTAGATAAATGCTTTCTATCATTTTAAGGAAAAACCCATCTATATCAATACTCTCAAGTACATGACTTACATGAAATAATGAAGAGTGAAATGAGCAGAACCAAGAGAACAGTATACAGTAACAGCAATATTGTTTTTAAGAACAACATTGAGGAAATAAGTCATTTTAATTACTATAAATATTATATTTCTGTTACTGTGTACAATGGTCTCCCAGTTCTTCACCTATCACTTTATATCAGTTCATATAAGTCTTTCCAGGTTTTTTTTGAAAGCATCTTTGCTCATCATTTCTATTTGGGGGGGGGTGAGGAGTGGAGGTGGGGCAATGAGGGTTAAGTAAATTGCCCAGGGTCACACAGCTAGTAAGTGCCAAGTGTCTGAGGCCATATTTGAACTCAGGTACTTCTGAATTCAGGGCCAGTGCTTTATTCACTGCGCCACCTAGCTGCCCCCTCATCATTTCTTATACAAAAGTATTCCATTACCATCTGGGCATTCCCTTAATTTCCAATTCTTTGCCACTACAAAAAGAGCTATTATAAATGTTTTTTGTACATTTTGTATACATTTGTACCTTTTAAAAATCTCTTTGGAGTATAGACCTAGTAGTGCTATTGCTAAGTCATAGGGTACACACAGCATTATAACACTTTGGACATAGTGCCAAACTGCTTTCTAGATTGGTTGGATCAGTTCACAATTCCACCAGTAGTAGGTTAGAGTCCCAACTTTCCCACATCCTCTACAACATATGTCATTTTCCTTTTCTGTCATATTAGCCAATCTAAAGTGGTACCTCAAAACTTTTTAGATTTGCAATTGTTTAATCAATAGTGATTTAGAGAATTTTTTCATATGACTATAGATAGCTTTGATTTCTTTGGAAAACTGAATGTTTATATACTTTGATATTTATCAATGGGGAAAGAGTTGTGTTCTTACAAATTAGAATCAGTCCTCTATATATTTGAGAAATGAGGCCTTTATCTGAGAAACTTGCTGTAAAAATTCCCCCCCGCCCCCCCCATTCTGTCCTTTCCTTCTAATCTTGGCTGCTTTGATTTTGTTTGTGTAAAACCTTTAAAAATTCAATGTAATCAAAATTAATTCATTTTATATCCTGTAATGTTCTCTATCTCTTGTTTGGTTATAAATTCTTCCATTAGCCATAGATGTGACAGGTAAAACTTTCCATGCTCCCCTAATTTTCTTATGATATCACCCTTTATGTCTAAATCATGAAGCCATTTTTACCTAATTTCTCAGTGTGAGATGCTGCGCTATACCTAGTTTCTGCCAAACTTTTCCAGTTTTCCTTTTCTCAAACAGTGATCACTTGTCCCAAAATCTTGAAACTTTGAGTCTGTCAAACACTTGATTACTAAGGTAATTTCCTACTGTGTATTGTGTACCTAATCTAATAGAGCACTCTATTTCTTAGTCAGAATCAGATCATATTAATGATTACTGCCTTGTAATACAATTTGAGATTTGGTACTGCCAGGCTACCTTCCTTCACATTTTTTTCATTGATTCCCCTGCTATTCTTAACTTTTGTTCTTCTAGATGAATTTTTAAACCTTTTTCTAGCTCTAGAAAATAAATTTGGGTAGTTTCATTGGCATGGCACTACATAAATTAATTTAGGTAGATTTTCATTTTTAAGTTTACCCGTGAACAATTAACATTTCTTCACTTGTTTAGATCTGAATTTATTTGTGTGAAGTGCTTTGTAATTGTGTTTATATAACTCCTGGGTTTGTCTTAACATACTCTTGTATGTATACTCTTGTATACTTGAGAGTCAAGTATTTTATGTGAATATTTCTTATTGTTTGCAATTATTTTAAATGGAATTTCTCTATCTCTTGCTGCTGGGATTTGCTGGTAATATATAGAAATGCTGATGATTTGTGTGGGCTTATTTTATATCCTGCAAATTTTGCTTAATTATTTCCACTAATTTTTTTGTTGATTCTCTAAGATTCACTAAGTATACCATCATATTGTCTGCAAAAAGCTAGTTGTTTCCTCAGTGCCTAGTCTAATTCCTTCAAATTCTTTTTTCTTCTAAAGCTAGCATGTCTGGTACAATATTCAATAATAGTGATGATTATGGAATCATGTTTTTTATTGGTTGATTGATATGGTCAATTGTGCTGATATTTTTCCTAACACTGAACTAGCCCTGCATGCCTGGTGCAAATTCCATCTAGTTATAGTGTATAATCTTGGTGATATATTGTTATAATCTCCTTGCTAGTATTTTTTATTTAAAATTTTTGCATCAATTAGGGAAGTTGGTCTATAGTTTTCTTTTTCTGTTTTGGCTCTTCCTGGTTATGAATCACTGCCATATTTTTGCTATGAAAAGAATTTGGTAGTACGCCTTCTTTGCCATTTTCCCACAGTTTATACAGTAATTGAATTATTCTTTAAATATTTGGTAGAATTCACTTGTGAATGCACCTGGTCCTTGGGATTTTTTTCTTAGGGACCTCATTTATGGCTTATTCAATTTCTTTTTCTAAGATAGGATTATTTAAGTATTCTATTTCCTCTTCTGTTAATCTGGGCAATTTGCATTTTTATAAATATTCATTCATTTAATCTAATTGTTTGATTTATTGACACATAATTAGGAAAAATAGCTCTTAATAATTACTTTAATTTCATCTTTCTCCTATTTTTTCTAGTCTTTTGACTCTGACTTAATATTTCTTATTGTCTCAGGTAGTCATTATCATCTATTTCAGCCATTCTAATTTTTACGGAGTTCATTGCTTTGCAAGATCCTGTAACTCTCATGTCAAGCTGTCAATTCTCTTTCGTAGTTCTCATTTCATAGCTCTCAAAGAGCTCTCATTTAATTAAAAAAAACATTTAAAAACTCTTGATTCATATTTCCTATGAAAAGATAAGTTCTGTTTTGGACCTGTTGAGTTTCAGGTGTTCACAGGACATTCAGTTCAAGAGATTAGAACACATTTATAGAATATTATTGTGCCATGAAAAATTATGACAGAGGAGTTTCAGAGTATCCTGGGTAGCATGAACTGACTTGGAGTGAAGCGACTAGAACCAGTAGAATGATGTGTAGAAGAACAAAGTAAAATAAAACAACTTTGAAAGAAAGAAGAACTCTGATCAAACAACCAAGTCACTACTCAGTGAAGTGAGAGTATAAAGGGAGAAGAGGGTGAAAAGACAAACAGAGCCTTGGCTAAGTGAGTAGAAGTATCCAAGGTTATTGAGTACGGCTTGAAAATTGAGTAAAACTGACAATAAAATTGACTGAGGAATAGTGAAATAGAAAGGAGAACCAGAACAGAGTGGTATCACTCAAACCTATAGAGGAAGATTCTGTACACGAAAAAAAAAATGTTCAATGATGTCAAAGGATGCAGAAAGGTCGAGAAAGATGAGAAGTGAGAAAAGACCATTAGATTTGTCCATTAAGAGCTCAATGGCTACTTTGGAGAAAACAGTTTCAGTTGAATATTGAGTTCAGAAACCAGACCTCAAAGAGTTTAAAAATGAATGAAGAGGTCAGGGGCAAGGTACAGTAGAGAGGCTACAGTGGTTGGGCTGGTGGATTTGTCTTAGCATTGCTGGCTCCTTGGTTTGTTCGCTCCTCTTATGAGCAGGTGGGCTGACTGGGGTGAGGAGGTGCAGCTTCAAGGAATGAGAGGTGGAAATGGATACTCTCTTCAAGAATATCATCACTGTTGACATAGGTGAGTTTATTGTTATAGTTTACAGATAAGAGGTTTTACCCAATGCATGGCCTAACTATTGGTGTAGAATTTAGGGCTCAAATAATAATTCGTTTTTTTTTTAAGTGAGGCAATTTTTGCCTCACTTAACTCATTGGGGTTAAGTGACTTGCCCAGGGTCACACAGCTAGTAAGTGTTAAGTGTCTGAGGCTGGATTTGAACTCAGGTACTCCTGACTCCAGGGCCGGTGCTCTATCCACTGAGCCACCTAGCTGCCCCCTCAAATAATAATTCTTGATGAAAAAGTGATAAAACTTTGGATATGGGATACAGCATGGCAGGAATCCTTCCATTCCATCAGAAAGTCATATAACAAAAGTGCAGCAGGGGCTTTACTTGCTATATATTATAAGGACAGATACACTCAGCCATTTAACAATCTGATTAGAAGAAATGCTCATGAAATACTTGTCAGAATTCTAATATGGTCATTATGCTTATTGAAATTAAAAGTAATTTACAGCCTAAAAGTTGAAAAAGGAGAAGCTTTTGGCTGAGAACATGGATTTATTATATGGAAATTTATGACTAGACTGCTTCTAATGTAGAAGCCGCATTCATTAATACACCAAAATAAATGTGTGAAAAAATACAAGTAGTTTTTGACATTAATAATGAAACAAATGGCATCAAAACTGGTCTCCAGCATGATGACATTAATGCAAAACACGTACACACACACACACACACACACACATGCATACATAAGGACAACGAATTGGTGTAAGCTGCTTGCTGGGCCTGTTTTTACTTTCTAGCTTCCTAAATATGGTCTTCTCTCATGTTCTTTTACCATATCTTCCACCACTCAGCTGAGACATGAAACTACTGTGAAATGGCTTTATATTGCAGAAGACTTTGTCTTTCAGATTCTTGTATATTTCTGAATAATGGTTAATATTCACTTAAAGGCAGATTTTGGAGATTGCATTCATATATATTTGCATTGGATTTCTAGGTCAATTGATGTGATTAGTTTTGTTATATGTTATCATGACCTTGACTACAAATTAAATTACATTTAAATACTACTAAAGTCATCAGAGTATTTTAAATCAGTTTGTATAGAGCTACCACGTACCCAAAGCTACATAATATTTAACATTATAGACATTATATTAGTTTAAGCAGATGTTTCAACACAGGTGAGTGTCAGGGGAACTACTACTCTCACATTTCTAATGGGGAAAAAAAAGTTTTATTCTGTAGCCTTGGATCACATTCTCCAAATCATCTGTTGTCAATTTTTCTAGAAGTATGGGTCTATAAAAACACAACATCCCCACGGCTCCTGCTTCCATCACTCTCTCAGATGAGAATGTTGCTTCATATTTCACTGAAAAAAAATTGAGACCATTTGTCAAGAGCTCCTTTTTCTCCCCTCTTCCTCATGTTACATTACTTAGATGCCTTCTGCCACTATCTTTTCCTATACATCTTTCTCATATGAAGAAGTGGCCCTTCTCCTTGCCAAGGCAAACTCCTCCACATGCAAATGTCGTCCAATTCCATCTCTTAGTCTTCTCCAGTAGATTGTCCCCTCTATCATCCCCAATCTTTCACTAATGTTCAATCTCTTCTCCCTACCTCCCTACTGGATTGCTTTGCTATTGCATAAAACATGCCCAGGTCTCTCCAATCCGCAAAAAACTTGTCCATCACTTCACCTGTCCATCTCTGCTAGATATCATTCTATATTTCTCCTCCCATTTGTGCTTAAACTCTTTGAGAAGGCCAACTACAATAGATGCCCTACTTCCTTTCCTCTGACAGATTAATTCTTTACAGTATGGTTTCTGACCTCATTATTCTAATGAAACTGCTCTCCAAAGTTACCAATGATCTCTTAATCACCGAATCTAATGCCCTTTTCTCAGTCCTTAACCTTTTTTTAAAAAAACTTCTCTACAGCTACTGACACTGTAGCTCACTCTCTTATTATTGATAATCTCTTCTCTCTAGCTTTGAATGACACTATTCTCTCCTGGTTCTTCTCCTACTAGTCTGACCTCTCCTCAATCTTAGCTGGATCTTCATCCAAGTCATGTCACTAACCGTAGGTGTCCCACAGGGTACCAGACATCTTAAATATGCCCCAAAAAGAACTCATTATCTTTCCCTCCAAGCCCCCTCTTCTTTCTAATTCTCCTATTGGCAAGGGCACTACCATCTTCCCAGTCCCTCCCTTACCAGGTTCACAATCTTGACTCCTCACTTTCTTTCACGCTCCTCGCTTGCATACAGACACAGACAGAAGAGTTTGTGGTTGAAGCAGGCTCATGGTGGAGGACTTGAGGAAGAACCTGACCAGGCTGTAACTCTAGGCTAGATGGGCCTTTTCTTAACTTTCTGAACTCCACATGAATACCTGGTACACCTTAATAAATGTTTAATGCCCAAAGACTGGTGCTGTGTGTGTGTAGGCCTCCATCAGTCGCGGACGACCATGGACCAGGGCCTTGAAGAGCCACAGGCCACAGTGTGGCTGTGCAGTCTGATACGGGAGCCGCAGCTCCTGAGTGACTTATAATCAAGTGCTTTGCTACCATAGTGTAAAAATCTAAATGTGTGGTCGCCTTAAATTAGAAGCAAAGACTGGTGCTAAAGCTTCTAATTTAAGGCAACCACACATTTAGATTTTTACACTATGGTAGCAAAGCACTTGATTCACAGTCAAAAGAGATGGATTGTAGTCCCATCTGGACACATTTGAGCTACCTGACCTTGAGTAACATTAGCTGTCTGTTTGAGCCTTATTTTCTGCTGCCATAAAAATGGGAATAATATTTTCCGTCCTCTTCCTTGCAAAACTGCTCTGAATTAAGTCCTCTGAAATTTTAAATTGATATGTTATGTTTAATACTCCCTAAGCATTTATCAAAATCCTACTCATTTTGATGATTATGGGGGCTGTCATTGATAACAATTTCCATTTCTATAATAGTTTAAAGGTTTTGCTCATATCATCTCAAGTAGAGGAAGTACAAGTCTTATCATTTCCATTTTGCAAATAAAGAAACTGAGGCACAAAGAAGGGGAAAGAGTCATAAATCAGGAAAGTGGGAATGCCAGATACAAAGACACATCTTGTAATTCCAAGTATAGTAAGAATTCTTTTCACCAGATGGTGCTTTATCCAACAAATATTTCTACCTAACAAGAAACTCAAGTGTTGGACCCACAGAATAAAAACTTGATATTCTTTTGATATTCCTAGGATATTTCTTAATATATTTGTGAATTATGGGCCAGATGGCCAATCTTCAAAACTGTTTATCATGCTAAATCTCTATGGCCTTACTTCTCCAATATGATACACAAACCTTATGATGCATTATGTTTGTACTTTTGGTTAAAATATCTATGTATTTTTCATATATGTTACATTATATAGAACATATATGTATACACATAGCTAAATATATGTATATATTAAACGGAGTCATTTAAAAACATCCATTCTTTCCATATATACAGATAAATACATATAGATTTATATAGTAATGTGTATTTTGTTGTTCTTCAGTTGTATCCTACTCTTTATGACTCCATTTAGAGTTTTCTTTGCAAAGAAACTGGAGTGGTTTGCTTTTTTCTTCTCCAGCTCATTTACAAATGAGGAACTAAGGCAAACAGGATTAAGTGACTCACCCAGGGTCACACAGCTATTAAGTGTCTGAGGCCAAATTTGAACACATGAAGATGAGTCTTCCTGACTTCAGGCCTAGCATTCTATCCATGTACCAACTAGCTTCCCCTGTACATAGTCAAAACAGTTCATAAAATAAATAATGTTAGGAGTTAGAACAAAATACCAAAATAAAAAAAAAATAAGAAAACAAAATAAAGAACATAGAATATTACACTGTGCCAAGAGCTTTCCAAAATATTATCTCATATGATCCTCTCAACTTGAGGAGGTAGATTCTCTTATTAGCTCCATTTTACAGATAGGAAATTGAGGCAAAAAGGGGCTAAGTGACTTGCCATGGGTCACACAGCTAGTAAGTGTCTGAGATCAGATCTGAAGTCATGTCTTCCTGACTTCAGCCCTAGTACTCTGTCCACTGTGCCAACTCACTGCAATATAGTTTAGCAACAGTGCTTGGTACATATACACTTAATAAATGCTTTTCTCATTCATTCACAAATCCATTCAATCATTCATTGATCTTTGCCAGCAGAATAATAACAGTTTATGAGCAAGTATAAATATAATTGTAGCTCCACTTATATTTGGAGGCCAAGACTATTTCCATAGTAACGAAGAAGGAATGAAAGATACTCAGCCTGGAGAATAGAACATTCAGAAAACAGACATGATAGCTATTTTCAAGTATTTGAAAGGTGGTCATGTGGAAAAGGGATTAGACATATTTTGTTTAACCTTAGAAACCAGAACTAGGAGTAATGGAAGGAAAGTTGCTGAGAAGCAAATTTAATCTTGATATAAAGAAAAACTTCCTAACAATTAAAACTATCTCAAAGTGGTGAATTGTGAATTCCTCTTCCCTGAGAGGGATTGCTATAGAGAGCTTTATTGTTCAGCTAATGGCTGGACTAGCACACCTGTGCAGCTCTTTTCAATTCTGAGATATCCAGAAGAGAAAATACAGTTCAGTATAAGGAATTTCACCTTAAAGGGAACTATTTAAAGATGTTGTTCTTTGATCTATTGAAGAGTATTTGTAAATAATAATTTCCAATTAGCTAGAAGGCCATGGTCTCAAATAATTTTTCCATTTCTTTTTTCTATGTGAAATGAATAGAAAAGGAGATTTTTACATGAGATCATGCATTTGTAAAATGTACAACTTGATTAAAACACACACACACAAAACAGGAGATGGAGGCAAGATGGTGGAGGAAAGCCAGTGATTTCCCTGAACTCTCCCCAAGACCCCTCCAAATACCTTCCAATAATAACATAAGACAATTCCTGGAGCAACAGAACCCACAAAAGGACAAGGTGAAATTATTTTCCAGCCAAAGACAGCTTAGAAGGTTGGCAAGGAAGGTCTGTTGTACTGGGGTGAGAGTAAAGCACAGCCCCATGCAGGCCATGCCAGCATAGATCCAAGCCCCAGGTAGATCGCCCCAGAGAACCAGGCCTTGGAAGCCTCTGAATCGGCCTGCAGAAGTGGCTGCTTCTGGAATTCAGCCCACAGACAGTGAGGGAGCCAAGCAGTTGGCAAGGGGAAGATTACAGGGGTCTCTTTGCTGGAGCTGAGGCTCAACTCTGTTGTTTTGCCAGTACTCATATCTAGGTAGCAGTCTTGGGTGGCAGCCCAGGTGGGGGAGGGGCACCAGAGCTTGCAGCCACAGTGCAGCAGGATTCTGTTCCAGGTTAGAGGGCAGAGAAGCAGGCCTGTGGTTGTTTACAGGCTGAGGCACCAGCCAAGGGAGTGGTGAATGCACCTCTCCTCAAATCATACTGCCTTAGAGGAACCAGGGACTTCCAAATACCAAGAAGTATCTCAGAGAACAGCTCCTCAAACCCCTGAGGCTTAGGACAGTATGCCCTCCACCTTGGAAGCAGTTCTACAGTTTAAGAAGGACTTAAAAGTCAAGAAATAGGCTGGGGAGCAAGCAGAAAAAAATGCTAACCCTAGAAAGTTTCTATGGTAACAAGGAAGATCAAAATACACTCTCAAAAGAATATAACAAAGTCAAAGTTCCTACATCCAAAGCTTCCAAGAAAAATATGAAATGGTCTCAGGCCACAGAAGCACTCAAAAGGGACTTTGAAAATAAGAGAGATACAGGAAAAAATGGAAAGAGAAATGAAAGTGATGCAAGAAAATATTGAAAAAAGTCAACAGCTTACAAAACCAAACTGGCCAAATGGAAAAGGAGGTACAAAAGCTCTCTAAAGAAAATAGTTCCGTAAAAATTAGGATTGAGGGGCAGCTAGGTGGTGCAGTGGATGGAGCACTGGCCCTGGATTCAGGAGTACCTGAGTTCAAATACAGCCTCAGACACTTGACACTTACTAGCTGTGTGACCCTGGACAAGTCACTTAATTCCCATTGCCCAGAAAAAAAAAATTAGGATTGAACAGATGGATGCTAATGACTTTATGAGAAACCAAGACACAATAAAGCAAAACCAAAAGAATGAAAAAATAGAAGCCAATGTGAAATATCTCCTTGGAAAAACAACTGACCTGGAAAATAGATCCAGGAGAGATAATTTGAAAATTATTTGACTACCTGAAAACAGTGATCAAGGAAAGATATCACCTTCCAAGAAATTGTCAGGGGAAATTGCCCTGACATTCTAGAAGCAGAAGGTAAATAGAAATTGAAAGAGCCCACCAATCCCAAAAAGAAAATTTCCAGGAATATTATAGTCAAATTCCAGTGCTCCCAGGTCAAGAAGAAAATATTGCAAGCAGCCAGAAAGAAACAATTCAAATATTGTGGAGCCACAGTCAGGATAACATAAGATCTAGCAGCTTCTACATTAAAGGATCAGAGGGCCTGGAATATGACATTCCAGAGGGCAAAGGAACTAGGATTACAAGCAAGAATCACCTACCCAGCAAAACTGAGTATAAACCTTGAGGGGAATGGGAACTCAATGAAAGAGAGGACTTTCAGGCATTCGTGATGAAAAGACCTGAGCTGAATAGAAAATCTGACTTTCAAATACAAGACCCTAGAGAAGCATAAAAAGGTAAACAGGAAAAAGAAATCATAAGGGATATTAAAAGGTCAAACTGTTTACATTCCTATATGGGAAACTGATACTTGTAACTCATAAGAGCTTTCTCATTATTAGGGCAGCTGAATGGAGTATATTTAGACAGAGGGCACACAGGTGTGAGTTGAATATGAAAGGATATCTTTAAAAAAATAAAATTAAAGGGTGAGAGGAATGCATCAGGAGAAAGGGAAAGGAAGAAGTGGAATGCAGTAAAGTATCTCACATAGAAGCAAGAAAAAGCTAATGGTGTGGAGGGGAAGAAAGGGGAGATACAGGGGAGTGAGTGAGCCTTACTCTCATCAGAATTGGCTCAAAGAGGGAATAAAATACACACTTGATTGGGTGTAGTAATCTATCTTACCCTGCAGGAAAGTAGGAGGGGAAGGGGATGGGGTGGTGGTGAAAGAAGGGAGGTCAGATTGGGAGAGGGGAAGGGGGTAGTCAGAAGCAAAACACTTTTGAGGAGGAATAGGGTGAAAGAAGATAGAAAATAGAGTAAATATAATGGGGAGAGAATAGGAGGGAAATACAATTAGCAATAGTAACTGTGAAAAAAAAATGTGAAGCAAGTTTGTTTGATAAGCCTTAGTTCTCAAACACATAGAGAACTGAATCAAATTTGTTAAAATAAGAGCCATTCCCCAATTGATAGATGATCAAAAGACATGAAGTTTTCAGATGAAATAATCAATGCTACTGTGGAAATTTATTTTGATTTGGGGACCCTACCTTTAGGCTGAGATTAGAAAGTTTTAGGCCTTCAGGGTCTCTTCCCCTCCCCCTCTGCTTCAGCTGAGCCAGAAAGCCCTGTGGGCTGTGCAAGACGCCAGGTCAGACAGCTGGGGGGAAAAAAAAAGCCCCCAGCTCCCTCCAACCTGAGTAGAGCTATGCGAAAGATCCCGGCTAGCCTGTGCTGAGGCACAAGCTGCTTGAGCACCCCCACCCCCCAACCAGCCGCAGCCCTGGCTAGCAGATTAGCTTGGTCTGTGGGGGTATAGGAAGCCCCAAGATTTGAGTGGAGAGAAGAAAAGGTATATATAGACCTGGGAGTTAGACTCAGGGGGGCTCGGTCAGACAAAGACCGAGCAGTTCGGACAGACGAGACAAGGCAGAGAAGAGGTCAAGCGGTGGCTGACGAGATTAGAGAGGTTGGAGTGTGGCAGACTAGAGACAGGGCTACAAGGACTCAGGAGGAGACAAGAAGGACTAGGAGCAAGGAGGAAAGGCCGGCGGACAAGATTAAGAGAGGGGTGGCAAAGGGCAGACTGATGGAGCAGACAGACAGAAGGTTGGTGAGAGAGGAACACAGGGGTTCAGCGATGGCAGTAAGGAGAGGAAAGTTAGAAGCAAGGGGATTTACAAAGTGAAAGGGGCTCGGAGTTAGAATAAAGTGTAAGGTGTCCTGAGGCCAGAGGCGGCTAAGGCCCTTATTGTATTAAAAAAGTTCGAGGCACAGCAGGTGGGAAAGAGATGCAGTGGAAAGAGACTGCAGGAAAGTAGTCAGGTTGTACATTTTATTTCCCTGTATTCTTAATTTTCAATAGTATCTCATAAATAAACTCTGCTTTGATTATTTGGTTAAGAGGCTTCTTAATATTTTGCTTATCAATTTGGGAGCAGTGTGGTGGAACTTTATAAACAGCCCATGCTAAATTAATAGCAGTCAGATAGCCAGTTAGTCAACAGTCCCAGATTAAGTACCCCAGTCAGTTTAGTCCACCCAAAATCAGGCCCAATCATCAAAAATATTTTTACATTTGAATGGCGACCACAAAGGGACTTACGGCCCAATTATAATGTCTCTAACCTTATCATTTTTCATATAATCATAATTTTTCATAAGTACAATTATATAAAAATTTTCAGACTAATTTTTCTAGCTAATAATTATTTTTTTTCACAATATTTAATGGTGAGTCAGCCAGGACTTACTAACCTACTAACCTGGTAAATCTTTAAAAAATGATAATAATAATAATTATAATAATAATAATAAATTAAAGGGCCACTAAAAAAATTTTTTTAAAGAAATTTTTTTCCACCTACTGCCTCACTTAATTTTTTTTGAAAGCCTCTAGCAGAGAAAAACCCTAGCGTTTATACTGAACCATGACTGAATATTTGTTTTACCTGTTGCCTTTTTTCATTGGGGTATTCTGGGACAATATATTGTCTCACTTTAAAATCATGACTAGCTCAATATTTTCTTATGGCCTTACAGGACTTTTCCTCATCCATACTATAAAAAATTTTTGGAATGATGGGATGAGTGAGTCTATTTTCCCCACTGATCCCATGCTTAATATTACTGGGGACATTTTGACCAATTTTGAGCCACATTATGGCAAAGTAATAATAGCTCTAGCAATTGTAATTTTTTTCTCTCCATTACTAATATTCTAGGATGGTATTTTCTTATACAACTCTGGAGAGAGAAAAAGAATTGTACCCATAGTGAGCTATGTATTAAGAGGGATGCCAGAGCTAACTCTACTGAAAATGACCTGAAGTTAGAAAAATATGTCAACCAGTCTTTAAAATCAGGTCAGCAGAAGCCTCATATGCAGGATGCTGTAAAGCCTAAAAGCAGAAGCATCCTAGCACCTGCACTTTCAAGTCAAACATTTAAAAATCAGTATAAGAACCCTAAAGTATGTCAATATTGTGAGAAGCAAGGACATTTGTTGAGAGAGTGTAGAACTAGAAGGTATGAATTGAGACACATAATGACAGAAAACCTTAAAGAATTTTTTAGGGGCAATAGGAATAATCAGAGGAATTTTTACCAGAGAGGAAACAACCAAGGCAATTACAGGCCTTATTACAAGCAAAATCAGAATAACTTTAGAAGGCCCTATCAGGAAGGTACAGAAGGAAAGAATCAGGGCAATTATAGGCCTTATTATAAACAAAATCAAAATAGATATAGAACTTATCAGGGAAACACAGAGAAGCAGAGTCAAAACAGTTATAGGCCTTTTCAAAGAAATATAAAGGAGCAGCCTGAGAATAGTCACACTACCTATAGCCATATGAAAAAAAATGTTCTAACTCAATATTGATTGGAGAGATTCAGGTCAAAACAATTCTGCGTACTACCTCATACCTACTGGATTGGATAATAGGACAGCAAAGGAAAATGACAAACGTAGGGGATATGGGGAAAATGAGACAATATACTCTTGGTAAAGTTGTAAACTGATTCAATCATTCTGTAGAGCAATTTTGGACTATGGCCAAAGGTCTATAAAACCATGCATACTCTTTGACCTAGTAATAGCACTATTATGTTGGTATACAAAAAGAGATAACAAAAAACTTAAATTCGAAACTGGGGAGATGTCCATCAATTGGGGAATGGCTGAACAAACTGTGGAATGAGATTATGATAGAACACTATTGTTCTACAAAAAATGATGAACAGGATGCTATCAGAAAAACCTGGAAAGACTTACCTGAACTGATACAAAGTGAAAAGTAATGTATACAAAATAACAGCAATACTATAAGATGATCTGCTGTGAACGACTTAGTTATTTTCAGCAATACAATACTTCAAGACAACTCAAAAATGCAATCCATCTACAGATAAAGAACTGATGGTATCTGAATACAGATTGAAGCATAATTTTCATGTTAATTCCTTTTTCCAAAGTTTTTTTTGTCTGTTTTCTTTCACAACCTGACTAATGTGGAAATGTTTTGCATGGCTACACATGTAATTATACTGAATTGCTTGAGTTCTTAAGGGGGGAGTGGTGGGGAGGGAAGGAGGAAGAGAATTTGAAACTCAAAGTTTTTTAAATCGATATTAAAATTTGTTTTTACATGTAATTTGGGAAAAAAATAAAATTCTAAACATAAAAAACAACCAAATACACTACTTTTGTTTCAAAGCTGTCCTGTTTATGTCTCCTTCTGAACTACCTTTGGTTCCCTTCAGTGCATTTTTGTGGGTCAATGATTGGGCGTGGGGGGGGGGGAAGGGAGTGACTTGCCCAGGGTCACACAAACAGTAAATGTCAAGTGTCTGAGGCCAGATTTGGATTTAGGCACTCCTGAATCCAGGGCCAGTGCTTTATCCACTGCGCTGCCTAGCTGCCCCTGGTTCAATGATTTTTTTTTTTTAATTTTATATCACTATCACTAGCCCACTTACTCTGCCACCCAGGTTTTTTAAATCTCTCTTTTCCTTTTTTTTTTTTTGAAACAAATAAACAGAACAAAGCAAAATGCATTTAAAATATCTGAAAATATTTGTCTCAGTCTGACCTTGAACACATTTTGTCTTTGTCAGGGGGTAGGTAGAATGCTTTATCATGGGTCCTCTGGTGACACTGTATTGTTCATAATTCTTTAAATGTTTTGTCTTTACAATGTTTTTGTTATTGTACAAATTGTTCTCCTGGTTCATTCTAAATCAATTAATATGTCTTTCCCAGACTTGAATGTTCAACTTTAATAATTTCTTACAATGCAAAAATAAATATTGCTATTGGATTCATGTCATAATTTGTTCAGCTATTTCTAACTGATAGGCAACCTCTTAATTTTCATTATTTTACCATTACAAAAATGAGCTGCTATAAACGTTTTTGTACATAATGCTTCTTTTTTATCTTCTTTGAACTCTGGGTCTTATGCTTAATATAAGTATCACTGAGTCAAAAGGATATATGTACAATTAGTGAGAACTGACATTTCCCCTTTTGGTCATCTTTGCCTTATGGGCAAGAGAGTTGTTTTACTTTGTATTTCTTTTATAACTGGTGATTTGCAGCAATTGTTCATATAGTTTTTGACAACTTGGATTTCTACCCTTGAGAACTGCCTGTTTCTCTGCTCTGCCCATTTATCAATTGGGTGGAAAGATTTTAATCCATTAATTTTTTTAAAATGACATATGTGCTTTAAAATTTTTTTTTTTTTGGTGAGGCAATTGGGGTTAAGTGACTTGCCCAGGATCACACAGCTAGTAATTGTTAAGTGTCTGAGGCCAAATTTGAACTCAGGTCTTCCTGAATCCAGGGCTGGTGTTCTATCCACTGCGCCACCTAGGTGCCCCATGTGCTTTTTAAAAAGCAAAAACAAACTTCCCAAAATCCTTTCTTTGTAATATTGTCCTTTACTCTAACTCATTTCTAATTTTTGTATAATATTCTAGGATCTGTAGGATGTACAATCCTTAGCCTTAACTCTGATTTAGATTCTTTCATTTTGCCTCAAGGCAAATTTAATTTTGCCAGAATTCCCTCTTATTCTTTCCACTGTCCCTTTTACTACTTGTATAAAGAAGTCCCAATTATGTAACATTCTATTTCCTATGAACTTTATTTGCTTTTCTATCATCTTCATAGTCCTCTTGTTCTCTAAGTATCAACAAGAAACAATGTCATCCACTCAGTACCTGCAAGAACTGTTACTTCTCTTTTCTAGACTTATGCCCCTACCAACTTACATATATGACTTGAGCCTTGCAATAGGGAGCAGAGATCCTCTGGTTCCACTCCAAAGTTTAGGGAAGGGACCAATTCTCTTGATGTAAACACAGTTGTAGCTTTAAGGGGAGAAAAGATAAGGAAGATATATTTTGGATCTTTCCAGTTACTAAGAGGATCCAAAATAATGTGGTGATGAGATAAGCTACTGTGCATCTTTTAAAATAATATTACTCAAAAGTATTCAAGTATCTAAAAACACCACAAAGATATAGTACCTTTCAAACGTGAGTGAAGAAAACAGAGTTATCAATAAGGTGCTTGAGCAGGCTCTTGAAACATTAGCCCTGACATCATGAGGAAAGCCATATGCCTTCCTAATCAACCAAGCAGGTCATATTTATATAGCATTTTAAACTTTGCAAAATTTGTTCCTCATATGAACCCTGTAAGGCAGATAGTATAAGTATCAAATATGAAGCAATGAGTAGTTCAGTGGTTTGCTCTGGGTGATATAACAAGTAATCAGAAAAAGTGGGATTTTAACTTAGGCCTCTAACTTCTAGTCCAACCAAATCTACAAAGGCCATATACCTGGACCTTGAGCTGATGATTAATACAACTCCTGGAAATGCTTTTTAAAACACAGGTGCTAGTGGTCAGGTTAAAGTACAGGAAACCAATGGGACCAAGGATGAGGAGATTGGAAAGAGCAGAGTGAAGCAGGGCTAGCTTTTTGTTGGCTTCTAGGCTATTCTTGGGATTTCAATAAGAGGCAAAAGCAAAAAAATCAGAATCCATGGACTCTTTGCTGGCCCTGACACTGCTGCCCAAGGTGGGAAGATACTTGGGGCAGAAGACAATATATAAGACTATTATTTGTGGTGATAAGGGTAATGAAAAATTGGGTTGATGAAAATGAGGGTGACTAATGAGATATTATGTTATATAATTCAATGGTACTAGGTTTTACTAGAAACCTAGAAGAAAGGAAAGAGGGAGGGGGGAGAGAGAAAGAGGGAGAGAGAGAGAGAGCAAGCACGTGTGTGTGCGCAAGCAAACAGAAGTGCACCATGAGTTTCTGAATCACTAGACAAGAGGGCCAAATAAATTTAGCTGATTTAGCTTCCCAGTGGCTCTTTTTGGAATTAAAAAAAATTCCACTTCACATAAACAGTCTCTACACCAAGACATTAACTCTTATAAATTTGATTTAGTTCCCTATATATTTTAGAAATGAGACCTTTATCAGAAGTACTGGCCATAAAAATTATTTCTCAGCCTTCTGCATCCCTTCTAATTTTGGATGCATTGCTTCTGTTTGTACAAAACCTTTTTAATTTAATGAAGTCAAAATCATCCATTTTGCATTTCATAATATTCTCTATCTCTTGTTTGGTCATAAACTGCTCTCCTTTCCAAATATCTGAAAGGTAGACTCTTCCTTCTTCTCCTAATTTACCTATGGTATCACCTCTTATGTCTAAATCATATGCCCATTTTGACCTTATTTTAGTATAAGGTGTCAGATGTTGGTCTATGCCTAATTTCTGCTATACTATCTTCCAGTTTTCCCAGCAGTTCTTGTCAAATAATGAATTCCTATCCCAGAAGCTGGGGTCTTTGGGTTTATCAAACAGTACATGACTAATGTAATTTACTACTGTGTCTCCTGTGCCTAGCCTATTCCATTGGTCCTCCACTCTATTTCTTAGCCAGTACTAGATAGTTTTGATGACTGCTGCTTTATAGTAGAACTCCAGATTTGGTACAGTTAACCCTCCTTCCTGTGCATTTTTTTTCATTATTTCCCTTGATATTCTTGACTTTTTGTTTTTCCAGATAAATTTTGTTATTATTTTTTCTAGCTCTATAAAATAATTGTTAGGTAGTCTGATGGTATGGCACTGATAAGTAAATTAATTTAGGTAGAATTGTCATTTTTATTATATTAGCTCAGCCTATCCATGAGCAATTGATATCTTTCCAATTTTTTAGATCTGATTTGATTTGTGTGAAAAGTGTTTTGTAGTTGTGTTCATAGAGTTCCTGGGTTTATCTTGGCAAGTAGACTCCCAAGTATTATATATCATCTACCATTACTTTAAATGGAATTTCTCTTTCTATCTTCTTGCTGCTGGACTTTGTTGGTCATGTATAGAAATGCTGATGATTTATGTGGATTTATTTTATCCTGCTACTTTGCTAAAGTTGTTAATTGTTTCAAGTAATTTTTGAGTTGATTCTCTAGGATTCTCTAAGTATACCATCATATCATGATTTCTAAAGCTAACATTTCTACTGCAATATTAAATAATAGAGGTGATAATGGACATCCCTGTTTCACCCCTGATCTTATTGGGAAGGCCTCTAACTTATCTCCATTACATATAATGCTTGCTGATGGTTTTAGGTAGATACTGCTTATTATTTTAAGGAAAGCCCCACCTATTCCTAAGCTTTCTAGTGTTTTTATTAGGAATGGGTGCTGTATTTTGTCAAAAGCTTTCTCTGCATCTATTGAGATAATCATATGATTTTGGTTAGTTTTCTTATTGGTGTGGTTGATTATGTTAATAGTTTTCCTAATATTGAACCAGCCCTGCATTCCTGGTATAAATCCCACTTGGTCATAGGGTATTATCCTGGTGATCACTTGCTGTACAGATCTCAAGAGTTAAAAGTATTATCCTCCCTCATATGGACTCAAGCAGTTTAACATCACTGAACAACCCTCTTCTACCCCTATTTCTCTAGAGTCTTGTATTTGGAGATCAAATTTTCTGCTCATTTCTGGTCTTTTTCTCAGGAAGCCTTGGAAGTCCCTTAGTTTATTGAATGTCCATCTTTTCCTCTGAAAGAGAATGCTCATTTTTGCTGGGTAGTTGATCCTGGGTTGCAATCCAAACTCCTTTGCTTTCCTGTATATCATATTCCAAGCCCTGCGATCCTTTAATGTTGAAGCTGCCAGGTCCTGTGCAATCCTGACTGTGGCTCTATGGTATTTAAATGGTTTCTTTCTGGCTGCTTGGAATATTTTTTCCTTCACCTGATAATTTTGGAGTTTGGCTACAATATTCGTTGCAGTGTTACTTTTGGGGTCTCTTTCAGGAGGTGTTCAGTGGATTCTTTCAATGATGGTTTCATGCTCTGATTCTACAATTTCAGGGCAGTTCTCCTTAATAATTTCCTGGAATATGGTGTCTAGACTCCTTTCTTGATCATGGCTTTCAGGTAGTACAATAACTCTCAGATTCTCTCTCCTGGACATATTTTCCAGGTCAGTTGTTTTTCCAATGAGGTATTTCACATTTTCTTCTATTTTTTTCAGTCTTTTGATTCTGCTCGTCAGATTCTTGTTGTCTCATGGAGTTATCTGCTTCCATCTGCTCAATTTTTATTTTTAAGGCCTTATTTTCCATAGTAAGCTTTTGCAATTCTTTTTCTGTTTGGCTAATTTTTTCTTTCATTTGGCCAATTGAATTTTCTATGGAATTGTTTTCCTCAGTCATTTTTTGTGCTTCTTTTTGCAGTATAACTCTCATTTTTCTTATTTCTTTTTTCCATTTTTTCTTCTACCTCTCTTATTTGGTTTTTAAAAGGCTTTTTGAGCTCTTCAAAGAAGGCTTTTTGGTCTTGAGACAAGATCATCTTTCCTTTTGAGTCTTCACTTGTGGGCGCTTTGACTAACTCATCTGCATTTGAGTTTTGGTCTTCCTTTTCACCATAGAAGTTGTCAATGGTAAGGCTCATGTTGTAGGCTATTTTTAAACTTATCAAGTTGAAGTTTGCTCCTGGGGCACAGGGTTCAGGGTTGCAAGCTTCTTACTGCTCTCAGCTGCTCCACTCTCAGCTGTGTCAAGTTGCAACAGTGTTCAGCTGCCCACTGAGCTGTATGCTGAGAGAGCTGCCCCTGAGCCCAGCTTTGCTGAGGTGAGCTGCCAGCTGGGACGAGTAGTGCTGAGCCACCCTTCCCTTTGACCCAGGTGAGACAGACCTTTTCTGAAGTCTTCTAAATTATCTCATGTAGCAAGATTTTGTCTCTCTTTTTGTAGGTTCTGTAGTTCCAGAATCTGTTTAGAGGCTTGATTTAAAGATGTTTTTGAGGGAAATATGGGAAAGCTCCTCTCCGCCATCTTGGCTCTGCCGACATTAACTCTTAAAAGAATGGATTCTTTGAGCTGAGGTGATTTTTAGTACTTTAAACAGTAAATCACTGCTCCCTAAAGTACATGGCTCATATCAATAGGTCATAGACCTCAATCCATTATGTGGAGACAGAGAACATTACTCACACCCCAAGATAACATTCTCTTTTTCCTTTTGCGATCTCTTTCAGGAGGTGATCGGTAGATTCTTTCAATTTCTATTTTACCATCTGCTTCTCGACTATCAGGGCAATTTTCCTTGACAATTTCTTGGAAGATGATGTCTAAACTCTTTCCTTGATCATGGTTTTCAGGAAGTCCAATAATTTCCAAATTCTTTCTCCTAGACTTATTTTCCAGGTCAGCAGTTTTTCCAAGGAGATATTTCACATTGCCTTCTATTTTTTTATTCATTTGGATTTGCTTTATTGTATCTTGGTCTCTCATAAAGTCACTAGCTTCCATTTGTTCAATCCTAATTCTTAGGTAATTATTTTTGTCAGAGAGCTTTTCCATTTGGATTTTCAAGCTGTTGACTTTTTTCTCATGTCTTTCTTGCATCACCCTCATTTCTCTTTCCATTATTTTCCTCTATGTCTCTAACTTTATCTTCAAAGTCCTTTTTGAGCACCTCTATGGCCCAAGACCAATTTATATTTTTCTTGGAAGCTTTAGATATATGGGCCCTGATGTTGCCATCCTTCTCTGAGGGTATACCTCAATCTTCTTTGTCACTAAAAAAACTTTCTATGGTCCTCACCTTTCTCTGTATGCTCATCTTACCTTTCTTTTACTTGACTTTTAGCTCCTTAAAGTGGGACGCTGTTTCCAGGCTGCACTGTCCCAAGCTTCAGGGGGTCCCAGGTGATATTATTTAAGGAGGGGCAGGTTCTTCACTCACCTGGACTGTTCCCTGGTCTGTAGATAACCCCAGGCCAATTTGCTAATTAACCTGCTTTGTATACTATAGTTGTCAGCTCCAATGAGCCTGTGCCCTTCCGCCACCTGGCCACTGCTACTGGAGCCTACCTCCTGGTTCCCAGCAGGGGTGAAAAACCCAAGTTCTGCCTCAGTACCAGGAAAGACCCCTGTAATCTCCCCCCCTGCCAAGGGCTCAGCCCTCTCACCAGACAGTGATTCAGTGGCTCTGGTGGGTCTCTTCCTGGGACTGGATCTGTGTCAGCATGACTGTGGGAGTTGAGCTCCACTCCTGTCTTGGCACAGCAGCTCCCTCCTTCAGAACTTCCAAGCTGTCCTTGGCTGGAAATGATCTCAGCACATTCTTCTGTGGATTTTGCTGCTCCAGGAATTGTCTTAGGGCATTATTTGGAGGTTTTTTGGAGCTATCCTGTTGTGAGTTCGAGAGCTCACTGCCTTTTTCCAAGATAACATTCTCTCAAAGAGGACATCTGACAGGAGAAAATCTTTTTGTCCTCAGAAAGAATACTGCACTAGGATTGGAAAATTAAAACAGCAAGATCAAGGCAAGCACTTTTTCTTTCCCAGCTCATTGTGAGCTTTTATACACAAACACACATGGCTTTTAAAACTTTCGTAACAGAACATTCTCATAAATATTTTGGTCTAAAAGATTATTATCACTGAGCTCCAATACATACTCAGCTCATCTCTATCTTATTCTACTCAAACAATATTCCTTCCATTACCATTCCACTGTCCCTCATGGAAAACCAATTCCATTGTCCACTAATTCCCTTTTATACTGAAGAGGTTTTCTTACCTCTTTACCTTAACAGAAAGAAACCTGTTTTCTTCCAGACATCACCCCATCATCACATGTCATTTTGCTTAGAACTTTCCCTCCATTATACCCCTTTACTATGATTTAATGGGACAGAATAAAGAATAATGATTACCTACACCCAAATCACTCATCGAAGTTACTCACTTTTTTCTTTATTTCCTATCTTTTTATGCCCATTCTCTAAAACCACAACACTATATTTGCATTTCTACTTTTCTCAATGATTTTAGCATCTGGCTCATATTTTCTCTCTCTATTCTATCTGCTTTTCATCCTTAACAACTTCAACTCCTATAATGATGAACTTCCAACTCACTGAAGTCAGTTTTTCCTTATCCTAGATACATTCTACATTAACCACCTGTGTAGCCACACATTGAAACTCATCATATAGCTTCACCTCTAAGATCAAGAACTTGATGTTTCCTTCTCCTAAGTATCACATTGTCATATACCCTAAATTCACTGAAATTAGTTCCTTGCCCTATGTAGCTCCTCAAATATTTTTGGTCCCTTTTCAGCCAGTTCACTATATCTCTTTAGGCCATACTTGATGCTCTGGCCAGCAACTTCAAAGCTGTCCTCATGACACCATAGATTCTGTCTTCCCCCTATCTTTGGCTGTGCTAATCCCCACCCCTATCTTATATTCTCAATAATACTATAAACTCTATAGGGGCAACAACTAACTTACATTTCTTTGTATTCTTAGAGTATTTATTAAACAATAAAAATATGTTTAATATTGTTATCTAATTGTTATACTTTCCAACAAAAATTTCCCAAACTAATTTTCACTCATTTGAACTTGTTTGACTAGTATTAAAAAAAGGAAAGTATTTTTTATTAAACATAACTTTGGAATATATGCAGTACAGTACAGTACAGTACCTGAAGTCAAAGTCCCTCCCAAGGCTGGGAGTTACTAGGAGTAGCAACATATGTAGAAAGTTCAAAAAGAAGAATGCATGAACATAAACAGCATGGATTTTTTAGGCACAAGTAAGGAAATGTTGTCATCATACTGCTCTAACAGTTACAAGAATCATATCCAAACTCATAAGATAATCATAACAAAACTATTCAAGGACCATAACTACATGTGGGTAATAATTTCGGTGGTTCTGAAGCGCTTTACACAAGCATAAATTTCATTAATCCTGAAAGGAAGTTGAATTTCAGCAAATCAGACTGCTTGCAACATTTACAAGTTGGAGGAAAAGGAAAGACTAATCATGGGGGTGTAACATGTTTAGTATTCTCATGTGTTTTATCTTTATGGTACAGGAGCTTAAGAATGACAATTCTGACAAAAGTGAATGACAATTCAAAGATTTTCTACATTAGACTGTGAGGTGTGAGGTCCTTGAGAGTAGGTAGTTCTTTTGCTTGTCTGTATCCTTAGCACTTAGAATAGTGCTTGGCACAAGATAGGTGCTTAAGAAATGAGCAGCTACTATAATAATGAATATTATAAAGCTACAGCTTTCCTTTTTTATTATCTCTCACCAAAGTATACTTATATGACAATAGCACAAAGGCAAAAAACAGACATGCAACTGCCTTGAACAACTGTTTCTAGTGTTTTATTCAAAACGTATACCAGAGGGGGCAGTTAGGTGATGGAGTGGATAAAGCACCAGCCCTGGATTCAGGAGGACCTGAGTTCAAATTTGGCCTCAGACACTTGACACTTATTAGCTGTGTGACCCTGGGCAAGCACTTAACTGTCACTGTCCCTGCAAAAACAAATACATGTTTTATATATGTGCCACACACACACACACACACCCCCCAGAAATTTAGACAATGAAATACTATTTTACTGTAGAATGTAGTGGCCTTTAAGTATCAATGAATTTAGTATTCTTCCTAAAACCTAGATTTCATAGCTTCCTTCAAGCCTTGGCTGAAGTCTCAATCTTTTATGAAGTATTTCCTGATCTTCCTTAATCTTAGTACCTTCCTTCCATAAATTATGTCCAATTTATCCTGTGCATATTTTTCTTCTACATAGCAGTATGCACATTATCTCCCTGTTAAACTGTGAATAGGACTTTAAAAAAAACAAACTTACTTTGTATCCCCAGCCTAACACTTAGCAAAATGCCAGGGAAACAACAGCCATCTAATAAATGCCTGTTGACTTTATGGGTTCAAGTGAGCAACACATTCTTGTGGCTAATATAAAAAATCCACTGGCTTAGAGTAAGTACATGAATTGATCTGACAAACTCTGCACATTCCTTAGACTACAGACTTAAACTGAACAGGTAATAACAATCAAAGTCAGATTCTTGGTGAAACTATGTTTCTGGGTTTTCTTCAGGGCAATGATTTTTTTAGGCATTTGAAAATGAAGATAATTTTACTACTCATAATTAGAATCATAAAATCTCTTAAGTATAAGAAACCTCAGAGGTCATAGGAGTTATAGCTGGAAAACACTTTGGACAAATTCAACCCATTGTTGAAAAGAAATCCTTTCAGTACAGTCTTCAACAAGAGGTCATCCAATTTCTGTTTAAAGATATTTTGTAAGGGAAACTCATCAATTCAAGAAGGAAAATAAATTTTTAGTGTGTTCTTCCTTATAAAACACTGCAATCTGCTCCTCTACAATTCCTAACCACTGTTTCTGGTTATGCTCTCTAGGATCAAATGAAATGATCCAATCCCAATTCCACAAACAAATGTAACACAAATATCCACAATACTTCCTAAACCCAAATCAGCTATTCTGTGAATGTCAATGGAAATAACAACTGACTGGGCCAATCTTTTTACCTATCTTTCCCAATAAATCTATACATCCCCTTTCTAAACTACCCTATTTTTGTTGAGGGCATCATTAATCTTCCAGTCACCCAGGTTTGTAATCTTGGTGTTACTCTCATTTCTCACAGTCCCTTAGCTCCCCCCACCTTACTTAAAACCAGTTGCAAAATCTTATCTTTCTATCACTATAAGATCTCTCACATCCACTCCCTTTTCTCTACTCATGTCTCCCACTCTAGCTCAGACCCCCCATTACCTTTTGCCTGGGTTCCTGCAAAAGCCTCAAGTGTTGTTCTTGCCTCCTGTCTGATCCCAGTGATTCCAATTAGCTGGTGAAATGTTTTGCCTCAAGTGTTACCTGACCATGTCACTCTCCTATTCAATAAACTGCAATGGCTCCCTATTGCCTCCTGTGTTTGGATTTAAATGGCATCCATAACCTGGCTCCAACCTATCTTTCTAATTTTATGACATATAACTGTCTATTCTAAACATTTTATACAACCATACTGGGCTTCTTGCTGTTCTTCACACATAACACTCCATCTCAGAACTCTGCCTCTGTACTGGCTGTTTTCCATTCTCGCAATACACTCCTTTCTTAAATCTTTCTCTTAGAATATTGTTTCCTTCAAAATTCAAAACCCATACTACCTTCTAGATGCTACCCCCACTGCTAGTATCTGCCCTCAATTATTTTGTCTTTATTTTATATATACTTCCATAAATACAAGCTGTTTCTCCTGATAAAATTTTAAGGTCTTTGATTGGGGGAGGAGGGTGGAGAGGAAAGACTATTTTAACTTTAGTATTCTGAATGGTAGCACAAGTATCTAACAAATACTTGTTCATTGGCTGATTGCTGTAGCTTATAGGTGTACTCCCACTCAAATTCAAACTTAAACTCTATCCTAAATTAGATTACTCACTTTTCCTTCTCATTGACTGCTATCAATCAATGAACAATCAATAAACATTTATTAAGTACCTACTATGTGCCAGGCACTGTGCTAAGAACTGAGGATACAAAAAGAAGCTAAAGGCAGTCCCTGTCTTCAAGGAGCTTATAATCCAATGGTGAAGATAACATTCAAATAAATATATACAAAGCCAGTTAGTTATACAAAGGATAAATAGTAAATAGTAAGAGAGTGGAAGCACTGAAATTAAAAGGGGTTGGAAATGCTTCCTGAAAAAATATGGGATTTTAAGGAAGCTAAGGAAGTCAGTAGGAAAAAGTGAGGAAGGAGAGTATTCCAGGCCTGAATGACAGCCAGAGAAAATACCTGGAGCCCAGAGATGGAGTGTCTTGTTTGCAGAACAGTCAGGAGGCAAGTGTTACTACATTGAAGAGTATGTAGCAGGGAAAAACATTTAAGAACAATGGAAAGCTAGGAGGGGACTAGGTTGTAAAGGGCTTGGAAGGTTTCATCCTAGAGGCAGCCATTAGAGTTTACTGCATAGGGAAATGGTACAGTCAGACCTACACTACAGGAAGGAAATATAAGGAGGGGAGGGGAAGCCTTCTATAGTGGGATGGGGTAAATCTGACTGAACAATTCCATAGGGGTAAGAGAGATGCTCTATGAAATGAGATGTTGACTTTACAGTGGGTGTACTCTGAACCTATCTGGTATTTAGAGAGACAAGTTTTCCCTTTTCTTACTTTAGGAAAAAAGAAAAAACTCCTCAGGAAAGTGAGAAAGCATGGCCCCAGAGAGATTTCATAGCAAATGGAGAAAAAAATTCCATTAAGAAGGCCAAGTTTTTAATCAAAACAAAACAAAAACTGATCAGAAACATAGGAAAATTTCTACCATGGGGCAATATCTTCTTTATCACATGCAGAAATTATTATCTCTAACAGTGAGTCACAACGGGGGGAGGGCACAGAACAGGGCATGGACAGAAATACTGTTGTTTAGAAGAGAGATGTCAAAATAGGTACCTTAGTTCCATGAAGTCTACTGAGACTAAAGAAAAACTAAATAAGTACAAGGGTCATGAATTAAAGGATAAAGGTCAAGAACAGACAGGAAGGAAAGAGAAATAATGAAGAGATTTAGAGAAAGAAATATTTTTTAAGAAAAAGGCACAGAAATGAGATTTTAAAAACTAATAAACAAAACAAGTTGAAGGTATGGAAGAAAGGGGGTTTTACAAGAATACTTAACTAAGAGGGGACAAAAGAAGGAAAGCATTAAATAATTAGCTATAAGGATGAAAGAAAAGGAAATAAGTGAAATTATAAAATGAGAAAAAGGTATAACAAATTGGGGAGTGGGGCTTGAGGGCAAAGGAAAGAGAACAGGTGGGAATGGGATTTCCTTGAAGTAGATTAAGCAGATAAAGTACTGTGTTTACGGAAGAGGGTAGGGGTGGTGGTGGTGGTAGGAATGATAATTGAGATAAAAATGAAAGAAAAGAGTATTAGAGACAAATGGAGGAGAATATAAACCTAACTCTCATAGTTTTAAATGTAAATAGCCTCAACAATCCAATAAAATGAAAAAGAATGAGATTGGATAGGAAAAATAAAACCCCACAATTCAATGCTTATAAGAAACACAATTAAAAACCAAAAGCAGGAGGTAGGGGCATGAAACTACATGGCAAAGTGAAGTAATCATTTTTACTGAGTTCTCCCAACACACCCCTCTCAACTTTCAAAAACATGTCAAACCAAATTCTAAGTGGGATAATGAACAAAATGTGGCAGTGGGTCATTTTTCCAGCCCAGGATAGTTTAGGAAGACAGAAAGTGAGACAGGCAGACACTGGGGTGAGGACTGATTAAGAACACTATGTGTGGAACTAGCACCAACTCTGAGTCTTGGAATAGGCAGCGGCATTGAAGGCAGCATCAGTGTCCTATACCTGGAGACAATAAGGAGACTAAACACTTGATCAGAAAGAAATTCCAAGGGACCCCAGTGCACAGGGGATTGGATACCGTTTGGTGACTCCACTGCCCTTAACCCAGTTCCAGGGTAGAAAAGAGTAGCTGTAGTTGCAAGATATTAGGAGCCCTACTTAGGTAAGGACCAGAGGACATATCTGAAAGTGACCAGAACACTCCCCAAATCACACTACATTGGAAGCAATGAAATCTTCTAGGCCCCGAAACCTAGCTGTAAAAACAGCAGGACATAAAAGTCAGAAAGATCAGGCACTCCTACTCCTAGATCGCAAGTCTAAGATTGGAAAACTGGAAAAATGATCAAACAACAAAAAAGAACTTGATTATAAAAACCTACAAGTCAGAAACTCAGAAGACAACTACTTAAAAAATATACAAATAAAGTCTCAGAAAAATGCAGATTAGACATAATCTAAACAAGAATTCTTAGAAGAACTAAAGAAAGATTTTTTTTAAAGAGCATGATTCTAAAAGATTTTAAAAATGAAATAAAAGAAATAGAGGGAAAATTAGGAGGGAAAATGAAAGCAATGAAAGAAAAATATGAGAAAAGAATTAAAAGCTTGGCAAAAGAGATACAAAAATATTGAATAAAATAACTCCTTAAAAATTAAAATTGGCCAAATGGTAAAATAGGTATAAAACATTGAAGAAACTAACTTGTTCAAAATAAGAATTGGACAAGTATAAGCTTCTGACCCCATGAGACAAAAAGAAATAAAAGAAAATCAAAACACTTTTAAAAAGAAGAAAATGTTAACTATTTAATGAGAAACACAAATGATAGGAAAATACATAAAGAAGAGATCATTCAAGAATTATTGGACTACCCGAAAGGTATGATTTAAAAGAAAAACAACCTAGACATATTATAAGAAATCATAAAGGAAAACTGGCCTGATATCCTAGAACCAGAAGGTAAAACAGAAATGGAAAAGAATTCACTGATCAACTCCTGAAAAGGAAACCCCCAGGAATATTATAGCCAAATTGCATTGCTCCCAGTCAAAAAGAAACAATTCAAATATTGTGGAGCCACAGTCATGATGACACAAAATTTAGCAGCTTCTACCATTAAAGAACAGAGGGCTTAAAATTTGATATTCCAGAAGGCAAAGGAGCTGGGAATACAACCAAGAATCTCCTACCCAGCAAATTGAGTATAATCCTTTAAGGAGAAAAATGGATATTTAATGAGAGGAATTTTAAGAATTTTTTTTCATGGTCAGCTTAAAAAAAAAAAACAAACATCTTTATTTAGTTTTGAGTTCTAATTCTTTATCCCTCTTTCCCTTCCTGAGGTGGTAAGCAATCAGATATGGGTTATACATGTGCAAATTATGTAAAACATTACCATATTAGTCAATTTGTACCCAAAAAAAAAAAAAACTTGAATAAAAGAAAAAAAATCAAAGAAAGTGAAAAAAATGGCATGCTTTGATCTGTGTTCAATCAATATAAGTTCTTTCTTTGGAAGTGGATAGTATGTTTCATCAGTAGTCTTTTGGGGTTGTCTTGGATCATTGTATTGCTGAGAATAGTTAAGTCATTCACAGTTCTTCATCAAACAATATTGCCATCTTTGTGCATGATGTTTTCTTGGTTCTTCTTACTTCACTATACATCATTTCATATGTCTTTCCAGGCCTTTATGAAGTCATCTTTTTTGTCATTTCTTATAGCACAATGATATTCCACCACCATCATATACCACAGCTTGTTTAGCCATTCCCCAGTTGAAGGGCATTACTTTGATTTCCAATTCTTAGCCACCACAAAAAAAGCTGCTAGAAAAATTTTTGTAGAAATAGGTCTTTTTCTCTTTTGGGGGATTTCTTTCAGATATAAACCTAGCAGTGATATTGCTGGATCAAAGGGTAGCACAGTTCTATAGCTCTTTGGGCATAGTTCCAAATTGCTCTCCAGAATGGTTGGATCTTTTCACAATTCCACCAACAATGGACTGGAGTCCCAGTTTTCCCACATTCCCTCCAACATCCAATATTTTCCTTTTTTTGTTATATTTGCCACTCTGATAGGAAAAAAAAAACCTGAAACAGAAGGATTTGCAAGCAAATTCTATCAAACATTTATTTGGGAAAATAGGTAAAGAATAAATACTGCCAAATTGTTCCTATGTCAAAATTGTGGCTTTGTAAGCTAAACAAGGGAGAGCAAAAACAGAAAGAAAACACGAGACTGATTTTTCCTAACAATACTGATGTAAAAATTTTAGTCAAAATACTATCAAGGAGATTACAACAATACATTGCAGAGATCAGATGAGCAGGCACAATTTATATGAGCAGGCAGGATGTATAACAAGGATGCAAGACTGGTTCAGTATTCAGAAAACTGTTTAAGTATAACTGGCCACACCAATAAGAAAACAAAAAACATGATCATATCAATAAATGCAGGAAAAGCTTTTGACAAAATGTAACACCCATTTCCTATTAAAAACACTAGAATGCATAGGAATAAATTCAGCTTTTCTTAAAATGACAAGTATCTTTCTAAAATGAAGAGTATTATCTGTAATGGGGATTAACTAGAAGTCAGTCCAACAAGATCAGGGGTAAAGCAAGATATCTATTATCACCATTATTATTCAATAGTATACTAGAAATGCTAGCTATAACAATAAAAAAATAGAAATTGAAGGAATAAGTATAGGCAAAGAGAAAACTATCACTTTTTGCAGTTTTTCTTTTCAATGTGCTGATTGGTTTTACTGATTTTTTCTCTTCCTCCTTCCTTTTATTCTTTTTTTTTGTGTGTGTGTGGGACAATGGGGGTTAAGTGACTTGCCCAAGGTCACACAGCTAGTAAGTGTCAAATATCTGAGGCCGGATTTGAACTCAGGTCCTCCTGAATCCAAGGCCGGTGCTTCATCAACTGTGCCACCTAGCTGCCCCCCCTCTTTCCTTTTAAAAGAAGTTCTTTGATAATTATCTTGGGCAACTCACTAAACCATTCTGGGAATCAATTTCTTCATCTGTAAAAGGGGGGGGGCCCTGGACTAGATGGTTTCTATAATTAATTCCAGTTCTAGATCTTTGATCATGTTATTATTCTAAGACCTATAAGGTCCCTTCCAACTCTTAATCTTAAGAATCATGAAAAAAAGTATTTGGATGAAGTTGTATATAGCAACTTACAGGTCCTTTAAATAGGTTCAGGGATGCTTTCAACAGGGAACTTATTTCCCTAGGACAATATGATAATGTGGAAAGAGATAAGAGAAGAGTTAAATGTCTTCATTTTCAAAGTAGTTGGTAACTAAAATCAAGAAAAAACTTTCCCAGGGCCCCAGTTCTCTTCTGTTGCTTACAAACTCCTAGTATGCCCACCATACCAGTAATTATTGTTTGCTGAAATAATTAGCTCTAAGGGGCACACTCCCAAAACGGGACTAATAATGACTCTCAAGGAATACTGTAACAGTTGGTAAGTAAGCTCAACAAAGAGTCAAATGACATGCACACCAATAAATACCTCCCTCTACGAATAAATGGGAACAAAAGAAGCTAGTAAAAACTAGATGAATCTTTAATTTTCATAGATAAAATTACTCCCAATCTCCCCTCAAACGGTAATTCAAAGTTTCTTACTGTTAATTGAACTTCAAGACTTGCAAGAAAAAAGTATGTCTATGTTTGTGGTTGGGTAGGAAGGAAAGAGGCAAAAGTCACTAAGCAAATAGTTATAATAACTTTGTAGAGGTATTATTTTTATTTATTTATTTATAGTTAGTTACTTATTTATTTATTTACTTACTTATTTTAGTGAGTCAGTTGGGGTTAAGTGACTTGCCCAGGGTCACACAGCTAGTAAGTGTTAAATGTCTGAGCCCAGATTTAAACTCAGGTATTCCTGAATCCAGGGCCAGTGCTCTGGCCGGTGCTCTATCCACTGCGCCACCTAGCTGCCCCTGAGGTATTATTTTAAATTATACTATTTCCAGCTATAGCACAAAGCTATTTTATTGAGTATAACAGATCAATCACCTGCTATAAATCCTTATAATAAAAGGTAGAACATGTCACATGGACAGCTTCTAAAAATCTGTGGTTACTATTAAGTTGTACATTGGTTACTTCCATGAGCTTTTAAATATAGTGGGATGCTTTACCAAAACTGTGAGGAATGCATGTGTCAGACCCCCTCAGTTTTACCACACAGGGCTTATCTAATTAGCCATCAGCATTTATTAAGCACTTATGTCTCCAGCATCAGGTATAGCCTAAAGTCTCCTGGCTCACATCTGGAGAAATGACCTACAACTCCTCAAAGAATGGGCAGCATTCACACAGTCAGCCAAAGACCTATAATACCTGAGTTCCAGCATATCATCTGATAAAATTTCTCAATATAACCCAGTAGAAAAGATGTAGAGATACAGACTAGATTATAAAGAAGTACATTTATTATAGATTGAACTCTTATAGCCAAAAAGTGGCAATTAACGGACTGATACTTACTGTATCTGATAATGTTCCTTGTTATAAATTCTGTATTTCTACCAAACTGTACAAAACTTCTCAGTTCAGAGATGCGGAGATGGGATGTTACAGAAGGGCAAAAGAGAATATATATTTATATAGTGAATAGTATGTCTTAAGTGCCTTTATAAATAAAATCTCATTTGGTCTTCATAACAGCCATGGGAGGTAGGTGCTATAATTAACCCCATTTTTACAGCTGAGGAAACTGAGGCAAACAGGTTAAGGGACTTGCCTAGGATAACATAGCTAGTAAGTATCTGAGAATGAATCTGAACTCAGGTCTTCCTTATTCTAGGTATAGCACTCCATCTACTGTATCAACAGCTACCTCCATTCATGCCCTGAACTCTTTCCTTGTTTTTGTTTACACTGTTCCCCACAACTGGAGAAATATTCTGAATGCCTTAGGCCCACTAAGTCACCTTCATGTAAAATACTTTCTTGCAGAATTTGCAGCTTTATTCAAGGAGAGTTAAAGTACCATCTCCTGCAAGAAGCCTATCTTAATCATCCTAGTTGTCAGTGCCCTTCCCCAGAAATTACCTCTCCCAGCAATAGGTGATGCAGAACTAAATTAGGTTTGTGGTTGATTAGAGACAAAGAGACATACACTAAAGATGTTGTGAAGGTAGAAATAACAAAATTCATTGATGGACTGGATATATGGGATGAGTGAAAGTGAAGAGTCAAGGATGAAAGCAAGGTTGCAAGCCCAGGTGACTGGGAAGTGGTAGTACCTTTTCATTTCCTGCCATCACTATTCCTTGGACTATATTACATCACAGCCCTAGGAAATCTCATCATTAGAAAACATATCATCCTGAGAAGATTGCATCGGTTTTGGTACTCACATATCATCAACACCCTCACAGTATCCTTTGTCCCTCTGAAGGAAGGGCCAGAGATAGAGCAAAGAATTATTCCCAGAGCCTCCATTTAAAGAAGGCTTCCAGTGGCAGTGAGGTGGCACAGTGGATAGAGCACTGGCCCTGGAGTCAGGAGGACCTGAGTTCAAATCTGAACTCAGACACTTGACACTTACTAGCTGTGTGACCCTGGGCAAGTCACTTAACCCCAATTGCCTCACCAAAAACAAAACAAAAACAAAACAAAAACAAAAAAAAGAAGGCTTCCAGGACAACCATGTCTTCATTTCCCTGCACTCCTTTAAACTGGACTCCATCATTCCCCCTCTGTTGGGTACCCTCTGTGTTAGCCTCTCCCCTTTTGGCTTTTGTGTGTTGTCTTAGACAGCAATCCCACTAGATTATAAATTCCTTGAGGACAAGGACTACTTTTCTTTTTTCATATTTGTATCCCAGCATAGGATACAGTGCCTGGCAAACAATAAATGTTTAATAAACTTTAATTGCATAATCATTGTAATATATTGTTGCGATCTTTTAGTTAGTATTTTATTTAGGATTTTGGCATCCATATTTATTAATGAAATTGGTCTATAATTTTCTTCCTCTGTTTTTACTCTTCCTGCTTCAGGTATCAGTTACAATTTGTTATATAAAAGGAGTTTGGTTGGATCCTTTCTTTGCCTATTATTCCAAATAATTTATTTAATATTGCAATTAGTTAATCATTAAATGTTTGATAGAATTCACTTGTAAAACCACTATCCTGGTGCTTTTTCCTGAGGTAGATCATTTATGGCCTGTTGAATTTCTTTTTCTAAAATAGGTATATTCAATTTCCTCTTCTGCTAATCTAGGCAATTTATATTTTTGAAAGTATTCTTCCATTTCACTTAAATTGTTTTATTATATACTTAAAAGCCATAGTTAACTTGTACATAACAGATTTGCAGTTCATGTACAATCATCTTTTTTTTCCTATTCTACTATGTTATGGAAATGCTTGTTTCTTAAGTTTGGAATAAAACAAATAAATGTTTAATTTGCTGACTTACTAATAGTAATAAGGAAGTTCAAAAGAGAGGAGTATTTGGAAAGAAAGATGAGTTCAGTTTTGGACATGGTGACAGTTGAAATGATGCCATAGAAAACAACAAAGTATCTCTATCCTCCTGGCCATCTCGTTTCATGTCTTTCTAAGATCCCATTTAGCCCCAGTCTCATTCCCCCTGAATTTTGGTATTTGCCCTATGTCACATTTAGTATCAAAATGAAGACAAACTATGAACACTTGGGTAGAGGAGGCAATCAGTGTAGGGTACATATTCTTCTTGGAGAGGTTAATTGACTTGTCCAGGGTCACACAGCCTATATGTATCAGGAAATAGGACTCAGACCCTGGTCCTGAGGTCAGTTAACAATCTACAACACAGAAAGCCAAATAGGACTAGTTCATTTATAAAGTTGGAAGGGTCCTAATTTTAGATACTAGGAATTAAATGCCCCAGGACAGGAAACTGACATACCTAAAATGATAACAACAACCACCAACAACATTTATATAGTGCTTACTCTGTGCCAGGCATGGTGTCAGGCACTTTAATCAATCAACAAACTTTAATTGCCTACTAGGTTAAGTGCTAGAAATTCAAAAGGAGACAAAAGATAGTCCCTGCCCTCAAGGAACTTACAACCTAAATATCTCATTTGATTCTCACAACAATCCTATAAGATAGGGGCTATTTGATGCCTATTTTACAGATTAGAAAACTGAGGTAGATAAATGTTGTGACACAATCAAAAACTGAACAACTATTGAGTGTACCACCAGCCTCCAGGTGACCCAGGCCTGCAATCTAGGTAGCATCCTCAAATCATTACCCCCTGTTGCCAAGGTCTATCAATTTTACTTTTGTAACATTTCTCAAATATACCATCTCTCTCTCCTCTGATAATACTACCACTCTAGTGCAGGCCCTTATCACGTACACCTGCAGTATTGTAACAGCCTGCTCTCCTGATAGGCATCCAAGCTGTCTTCCAAAAGTAGATCTGACCATTTTACTCCTCTCCTCAATAAACTCCAGTGTCTTTGTAGCATCTCCAAGATAAAATATAAAAATCTTCTTTGGCATTGAAAGACTTTTATAAACTACCCCTCCCTAACATATACATACCTCTCCAGTCTTCTTAAAGGTTACACCACCCTTCCTTGCCACTGGCTCCTCCATATACTCTTTGATTCAGTGACACTGGCCTCTTTACTGTTCCTCAAGCAAAGACTCTCCATCTCTCAGTTCCAGGCATTTTCACTGGCTGACCCCCTCAACTGGAACATTCTCCCTCCACATCTCTACTTCCTGGCTCTCTTCAAGTCACAGTTAAAATCCTACTTTTTATAAGAAAGTTTTTCTAATCCCTTTTAATTCTTGTGCCTTCCCTCTATTAATTATTTCCTATTATCTTATATAAAGCTTGTTTGAATATATGTGTTTGCAAATTGTCTCCCTCATTAAATTGTGAAATCCTCAAGGGCAGGGACTGTCTTTTGCCTTTCTTTGTATCCCTAGAACTTAACACTGTATCTGGCACATAGTAGATGCTTAACAAATACTTTACCAATCACAGACATGTACCACCATGCTAAAACAATTAAAGTAATTAATCAAATTCTACTTATTATACTACAAGGTCACGAGAAGTCTACTGGTGTTAACAAGTATTGATATAACATTGTTTTCTGTCATTTTCAGTCATGTCTGACTCTTTGGTATCCCCTTTAGGGTTCTCTTTGCACTTCCTTCTCCAGCTCATTTTACAGATTAGGAAATTGAGGCAAGTATGGCTTGAGTGACTTACTCAGGATCACATAGCTAAAACTGGCTAAGGCTAGATTTAAACTCATGAAGATGAGTCTTCCCTGACTCCAAGTCCAGATATAACATACACCTATTGAAAGTGTTCCACTTTAAAGAAGACAGGCAAAAAGCCTTAAATGTACTTCAAGGGGAAGCTAGGTGGCGCAGTGGATAAAGCACTGGCCCTGGATTCAGGAGGACCTGAGTTCAAATCCAGCCTCAGACACTTGACACTTACTAGCTGTGTGACCCTGGGCAAGTCACTTAACCTTCATTGCCCCGCCCAAAAATGTATTCAAAACTACTTTATAATACAAATTATTTGTCTTCCATAAGATTTAGGATTTTGAATCTCTTATTTCTGAACATTTGCTAAATATTCTACTCTACTACAATACTACAAATACCATGAGAAATTAAGTAGTCCATTTGACCCAGCTGTGGCACAGAAACCTGCAAGAAAAGTGACAAAATTAGCATTCCCATGATCTGTCTATCAACATGATCCTTCATTCTGGATTTTAAGCTATCATTCTAAACATTTACCCAGGAGAGAATTATTTCATGAATGTTAATGTTTAAAATGAGATTCAGTGAGTCACTGTGGGTTTGGTTCATCAAGAAAAAACTTACTCCTAATATGAGATATGCATATAAAATCCTAAAACTAATTAAGTCCTATTTTCTGCATAGTGTTTTTAGTTTTATAATTGAAAGGGCTTTAACAGAATGGTTTTATTCATGCAACACTATGATGCTAAAGATGACATTTTTATTTCCATTTATAGATATCTTGTCTCCTAACAACAAATAGAGTGACACAAACCTAATGCTGTTAAGGAAAAAAGCCACAATATGACATATAAGAAAGATCAAGA